>NC_134567.1:8459711-9659711 GCF_025594145.1 Primulina tabacum
ACTAGAGGGCCTAGAACTTTCTCTTTATTGAACTTGAGTTTTAACTTTCGTTTTTTTCATGCAGTCTTTTTATTTTAGTAATAAAATATGTGTCCAAATTTAAATAATAATAATAATAATAATAATGAATAAATTTAAAAAGCAGCGTGTTGGCAGCTGCCATGTGCAGCAGCTCGAATGCTGCAATTTTGCAGAGTCCGCTGCTATTAGTGAAACGTCTGCTTATTCGTTTTACTTAGAAAATACTAGATTTTTTTAAAAAAAACACTAAAAAAACACTCAATTGGCCGAACAATACATACAAAATATATAAAATATTTTTCTTAACATTTCAAAATAAAATAACCAACTAACATTTAAAAATCCAAAGGAAAATATTTCAAATCGTAAACTCGTCAAACGTTTTACCAAACCTAAAAACATTATTTGAAAAGTATAGCTCATACTATATCCTCTCAAAAATCACTCATAAATAAATCGTCGTAAAAATATCTTTAATATCACTTAAAATCATAAATCATAATTAGTGCGAAAAATTAGCGTCGGTCCTCGGGTTATGTGCACCTTCAGTCCAGCAAAGTGAACCATCAAGACCTCCATTATCATTATCATCAAACTCACCTGTATCAATCACACCTAGTGAGTCTAAAGACTCAACACCCCATAATCTTGATAACAAGTAATACATATACAGATCACATGCAACAGTGAAAAATACTTGTACTTAAAATAATCTTTTTCATGAAGATGCATAAACTTTAAACATAACCATTCTCATAAACATTTTCATGATGCACAAAAATATTTCATGATGATGCATCAACTTTAAATATAAACATTTCCATAACCTTTTCATAAACATTTTCATAAACATTTTCGTAAACATTTTCATATCATCATAAACATATTCATATGAACATGTATAACTTAAACATCAACCTTTTCCTTTTCCTCATTTCATAACATATATCCTTTCATCATGAGCATAAACATTTTTTCCTTTTATTGAATTCAGATCGTTAATTGTGTTTTTCCTCATCCTCAAAAATTCGATGGATCCATCTACATGTAACCACAGTACTGGGCGACGGGGACATCAGCGACACTTACTCGTCAACTGAGTCTTGGCCTATCCTCATCGAACGGAAATACGATCGTCGGGCTCCCTCTGGGGCCTTCTCCCATAAATGGGCTCCTTCTGGGGCTTTTTCCCTCATGACATCCCCATTCTTATCCTCATATTCTCATATCCTCAATAGTCACAATTACTTCACCTCCTCCAATGTTTCACATTTTCATCACTTTATAAAAATCAAGCATTTAATATCTTTTTTCCTTTAAAAACAAGCATGCAACATATCCTTCTAACTTTATCGTTTTATCATAAAAATCCATAATCATTTAAAATAAACATTTGAAACATATTAAAAATACATAAATATTTAAAATGACATTTTAACATCAAAACATTTAAATTATATTTTGACGTATTAAATCATAAACATATAAAATTCCATAAACATTTAAAATAATCATTTTAACATATAAAATTCCATAAACATCTATCAGCATTTTAAATAATCATATTGGCACATAAAACAGCATTCAGGGTACTGCCATGACGTTTACTAATTTTCGGGTGTAAAATTACCATTTTACCCCTGGACTGTAAAATTTCACGTTTTTGACTTTTTCTTAATTTAATTGACTCTAACATGTCCCAAATAATTATTTAAGCTTACATAAATTTTATCATATTTTTATTTAGCTTAAATTGAGAACTTTTAATTTATTCTTTAAATATAACATATTAATGTGTTTTAATCCCGAATTAAACCAAACCTTAATATAAAATTTATAAATTACAAAATTGGACTTTTAATAATTATTTGAGCTTAAATATAATTTTTCATAATTTTATTCAGCTTAAAACAAGGCGTTTCAATTAATTCTTTAATTAACGTTTCGTGCGGCGAATAAATCCCGGATAAATCCAAAACTCGTTATTTTGATCCCAAATTTCAAACATAATATTTTTATTATTTATTATACCCTTGGGAGCCATGAAACACACTCGTGGACCCATGGTTCCAATTTTAGTTCTTTAATTTTTGTTTTTGACCCTTACCCGATCAACCCGAGTCATCTCCTATTTTAGTCGAGCCACGCCCAAGCCACCTCAAGCCAAACCCTAGCCAACCCACCTAGGGACCCTTCTGACCAATCCTGACCCATAGAACCTAGCCCTAGCTCGCTCAAACCCTGCTGAAACTAGACCCAAGCTCTTCCCCTGTGTGTGCGTGACTCCATCGGACTGTCCAAGTGGTTCACACTTATCGAGTGAAATAGTCCGCATTTATGGTTGTACACCATTAGTCCTTCCAACCCTCCATCGGACTTTCCAAGTGGTTCTCACTTATCAAGTGAAATAGTTTGCGGTTATGGTTGTATACCATTAGTCCTTCGACCCAGGACAACGTGGGGGCTATACATACTAGCATGCACTTTGATCCGTTTACCGACTCCATCGAGGGTCATCAGGTAACGAGATTGTGTGTAGTTTTGAAATACGTAGAAGCTAATCAATGTATTCGGGGATTCATTTTTTACCTACGGGTGAAGATATCCTATGAGATTTGATGAGTTAATAGTGCAAAGAGTCTCTAGTCCGAGCAAGAAATATGCTTTAGGAAAAGGTGTTTTCCTAGTTGCATATATCATACCACTATTAGTACTCAAATATAAATCATATAATTACCGAATTCATATGCAACTCTCGATATTTTAATGAATGCAGATTCGATCGAGATATATGTGTTGAAGGGACCTTACTGTACGTTAATAATAACTTAAGGTTTTTCAGGCACTATCAGTTATACGTAGAAAATCATGAAGCGATACTACTAGACGCTCTTACCATGATCCGATAGGTGCAATCAGACTTAAGTTCTGACATTCTTGATCAAGGTGTTGACGAAAAGAATGTGGTTAAATAGAACAAGCCAGAATAAGAATAAATGTTATTTTGGATCACATGATATTGTGAACCCATGACTAGCAGTATCCATGAACCATTGAGGGTCACACAAGTATCGGATTTTTTGTTCCTGCTGAGATAGTCAAGTTTAAGGATTTGAATTTGCCGACTGTAGCATAACGGAGATTAAAAAAAAGATTGCTTATAAAGAATTTTATAAATGAATTCCATATAATGGAAGTTGTGAAAGTTAACATAATTGCTAATTAAGTAAGAATAGTGTAACTGTTTGTTTTTGTGAAGAAGTTCACAAAACTGGCAGCTGAAAAAATTGGATCAGTAAAAATTTTGATCTTCGATCGGGGTTATAATGAATTCAAAATTATTTATTTTGTAAATTAAGAATCTACTAATTAAATAATAATATTAGTAGTGATGACTACTATATCTATATGATTCTCGTGGAATACTCTAAATGGGTCTAAAATTATTAATTGATTAATTTTTTAACAATTAATTAAAAAAATTAAATAATTATTATTTAATTTTACATATATATGTCTATGTACATATGTATATATGGATGTATTAATATATATATATATATATATATATAATGTGTAATTAAGAGTTGACTTTGCATGATATATACAACATGAGAATTTTAATTAATCGATGAAAATTGGAATTCTAATGGGATTAGGATTATAAATCCTAATATGAACGGGATTCTTTTTGTGGCAGAAATCAAATTTCAATTATCCAATATGATTATTTTAAGTTTGATATGTGAAGAATCTCAGGCTGCCACATAAATATGATTTTAACAAATTTTTATGTATAATTTAGTTATTTTTTTTAGCAAAAAAACATTTTGACAATGAGAAAACTTGACAACTTACTTTATAAAATCGAAAGCTGTGTGTTTTGATGTTTTGTTTAATACGTAGTATGTACCCACATCTTCAGCTTTACAAGTAATATTGATACCCCATAAGAGTCCGGGTCATGGATTACATGGGAAACTAAATTGATAGCCCAAATTAGATTCAATATGCATATTACTTTCTTCATCAGCCGGGCATGGGATCACCCGGTATATTTTCTACCCGAGAAGTCAGGAGCCCGAGCTCTCATGCAAACTCCCGGGAACTTTTTACCCGAGCTACCTCGAGAAGTGTGCCACACTCGAGTGTATCAATAAGGGCTACCTTATGCTTGCCAATCATTTTTTGTCAGAACAACATGAGTTTGACGTGTCAGAGAAGTCTTCAGAAGCAGGGTATGGGCAGCCCGCCTTACCATACTTAGAAGGTGGGCACTGAAAACAAGGTAACCATGGGATTTACTTCTATAACTAGCAGGTATCAATATCATTTACAGATTCTGGAACTTTGAATTCTCAAGCACTCACGTATATTCACACATACACAAGCCATTTCACATTTTCTCTTCACTGCTGGCTTATGCATCGGAGTGGATACGTCGGACACTCCTCCGACACCCATTCACGAATCCATCTTCTTGTTTGCAGGTCACGGTAGAAGCCCAAGATTATAGAGATATATTTTTCTCACAAGATAAATCATTTCCTTACTCATTTTCCTTAAACACTATATCACCTTCCGGTGGATTGCCCCAACTTTGCTCACCCGATTTATCCGGATAACATCATTGGCTCCGTCTGTGGGAAATTGAGCTCAAGATGTTAATATGGCTCCTACTAGGAAGATCCAATCAAGATACTTCTTGGGCTCCTAGAGACGATGCGCTTTTCTCTGGACAAGGTGGTCTTCCACCCACAGGACCTCCACCTGTTATCACTTTATCCTCGGAGGAGTTGGCTTATATTATATTCGATGAAGTGAAAAAAGCCGTAGCCTGGAGAGATGCTTCTCATCAAGCTAAACATGCAGGAGGAGAGCAGGAGAGAGAGCAGGAGGCGGGGGAGGAGGAAGCAAGGATGGAAGACAGAGAATCGAGTGTTGGGTCCAATTCTCCAACTGTGATAGAAGAGTTGCAAGAGTTGAGACAGAAGATGAAAGTGTTGGAGGGACAGATGGAGGGTAGAAGTCATTCCTGAGTAGTCATTAAGAGAAGCTCGTTTTCTGAAGCTATTGTCCGGGAACCTCTTCCCGGGAACTTTAAGTCTGCCAAAGTTAAAGATTATGATGACAATGCAGACCCCGAGGTACATTTGCCCAGGTTCGAGAATATGGACATGTTGCACTGTTATGCTGATAGGATCAAGTGCAAAGTGTTTTTGACTACTCTGGTTGACTCGGCACAGAGGTGGTTTGAGGGATTGGTCCCTCAGAGCATCCATTCTTTTGAGGATTTTCAGAAGGTGTTTTTGCACCATTTTAGTAGCAGTAATAAGAAATACAAAAAGACTGCCTTTTGTCTTTTTGAAGTGAAACAAAGTCTAGAAGAGAGTCTTAGGGCTCATATTCGGAGATTTAACAGAGTTAATTTGGATGTCCCCTCTTGCGTCCCTGAGACCGAGACAACTGCATTCACCCAGGGGTTGAGGGAGGGAGAATTTTTCCGGTCACTGACAAAGAAGACACCCGGGGACTTTGAATATTTGCTAGCCGGGGCTTAAAAATATATTAATATGGAGGAGTCCCAGAAGTAGAAGAGGGAGTCGGTGAAGAGAAAGAGAGGAGACCGAGTATCTAAGCCCGAGGAGAGGGGGCCGAGAAGGAGTAACCCGAGACATATTTCTCATCATGCGCCCTTGAAAATTATTCTGGACCGGGAGCTCCAAGAGTGCAGCAGGGACTTGCCTCCACCTCAAAAATTTGCGAGGCCTGAGAAGAAGGGGTTTTGAACCATTCATAAAGTGTGTTATCACAACACGGAGGACTGCAAAACACTCAAAAAAGATTATGTCCCGCCCTCTGTCCAGGGACATAATCAACCCAGCAAGAGGCCGAGGTTGCCACCTTGGGAAGCTCGGCAGCCCGGTCCTAGTGCCAAGGAAGATTCAAGAAATGCCCTGAGGGGGAGGAGAGATGCAGAGCCCAAGAGGAAGAAGTCTTCGCCCCCTGTCTTGGGGGTAATTAAAATGATATCTTGAGGTCCACCGACGGTGATTATAATCGGGCTCTTAAGTCGAGGAGCATAAAAGATTGTATGGAGGTGGAAGGGGTAAGGAGAAGTGAAGCAGTGATTAGTTTTGGCCTGAAAGATTTGTAGGGTGTCAATCTTTCCCACAACAATGCCCTGGTAATTCAAGCCAGGGTAGCAAATTATGATATTATGAGGGCCTTCGTGGACTCGGGAAGTAAATTTTATTTTCAAGGAGACCCTTGTACAAATGGATTTGCAGGGATATCATTTGGAAGCAGTGGTCACAGCGTTTTTTGGCTTTGCTGGCTATGCTGTCTATCCAGAAGGGGAGATTGTCCTGCCCTTATCTTTGGGCACCGGGGAGCTGAAGAAGACGGTGATGACCACTTTCACTGTGGTGGATGTCCCATCATCATATAACATCATTTTGGGGCGGCCAACCATGAATAAGCTAAGGGCTGTAACATCCACCTATCACCAAAAGATTAAGTTCCCGGTAGGAAGCCAAGTGGGGGAAGTCCGGGGGGATCAACCTTCTTGCCAGAAGTTTTATGTAGAAGCAGTCAGGGTGGACCAGAAGAGAGCAAGGAAGGAGGGGAAGAAAGTTAAGGGTTGTGAGGAGGTGGATAGAGTGGTAGAGAAGGGAGAAGTGCACTTTGTGGCAGAAGAGGAGCAAGAGGTGGTAGAGATCGAGCCGGCCAAAGAGATCCGGGTGGCTCGAGACCTTGATTTATCCACCCGGGTCAGTTTGATAAATTGTTTAAAAACTAATCTTAATGTTTTTGTCTGGTCCCAGCAGGAGTTGATAGGGATCTCACCCCCGATAGCGGAGCATCAATTGAACATCATCTCGGGATCTCAACTTGTGAAGAAAAAGAAGAGACATTTTGGTCCTGAGAAAGACAAAGTGATTGATGTACAGGTTAGAGATTTGCTAAAAGCCGGCCACATTCGGGAAGTACAATTTCCTACCTGGCTCTCGAATGTAGTGCTGGTGTCAAAATCTGGTGAGAAGTGGAGGATGTGTGTAGACTTCAAGGATCTCAATAAAGTTTGCCCCAAAGACCATTATCCGCTGCCCCGAATTGACTAGTTGGTGGATTCCACCTCTGGATATGAGCTGCTCAGTTTCATGGATGCTTACCAGGGGTATCATCAAATTCTCCTGGCCAGGAATGATCAAGACAAGGTCAGCTTCATCACCTTGGGAGGCACATTCTGCTATGTGGTCATGCCTTTCGGGTTAAAGAACGCAGTGGCCACCTATCAGCGTCTCATGAACAAAGTCTTTGAAAAGCAGTTGGGCCGGAATGTAGAGATGTATGTGGATGATATCTTGGGTAAGTACAAGCATGTTGCTGGTTTCGTTTCTGATTTAGAGTAGATTTTTGCCACTCTCATGTAGTATGGGATAAAGCTTAACTCGGCCAAATGTATCTTTGGGGTGAAGAGTGGTAAATTTTGGGATTTGTGGTTACTGGTTGGGGGATTGAGGTAAATCAAGAAAAAGTCAATTCTGTACTGGATATGCCATCTCCTCGGTCTGTCCGAGAGGTTTAGAAGCTGATCAGGAGAATTGCTTCTCTCTCCCGGTTCATATCCTGATCAGCGCATCAGAGTTATCCATTTTTCAGGTTCTTAGGTAGGCATAGAAGTTTGGGTGGTATGAGAAGCTTGAGCAGGCCTTCCAAGACCTTAAAAGACATCTGGCCAAGCTTCCTATCTTAGTGAAGCCGGAGCCCGGGGAGAAATTATTATCTATTTGTCCACCACAGATCATGCAGTCAGCTCGGTACTCGTGAAGGAAGAAGGCTCTGATCAAAATCCTGTCTATTATCCGATACAGTGAAGTGGAGAAGATAGCTCTCGCTCTCGTTATGACTGCCCGAAAAATGCGACCTTGTTTTCTGTTACATCAAATTATAGTGCTAACAAATAGTCCTCTCGGGAGGATTATGACTCATTCAGAAGTTTCCGGGAGAATGATTAAATGGACAGTCCAGCTGGGAGAGTATGATATTGAGTATAAGCCCCGGGTTACAATCAAAGTGCATGCATTGTCAGATTTCTTATCAAAGATGGTTCAGTCTGCTGAAGAGGAGGTCTGGAGGGTATTTTTCGATGGGGCGTCTAGCATTTCAGGATGTGGTGTAGGATTTGTGATAGTAGCTCCCCCGGGAGAAAGATTAAAGTGGCACTAAGAATTGACTCCCGGGAGGCAGAGTATGAGGCTGTTCTCGCCGGAATCCGAGCTGCCTAGGAAATTGGAGCCTCCTGGATTATTTTGTACTCTGATTCACAGCTGATCACTCAACAGATAAAGGACATATATGATGCTAAGGATGACAAGATGCTTAAATATCTCAAGCTCATTCAAGCCCAGGAAGAAGTTTTTGTGGATTGGAGTATTGAGCAGATACCCCGGAAAGAGAATGGGGAAGTAGATGCTTTGGCAAAGATGGCCGCCTCCTTATCAGAAGTCAGTACCCGTGAAATGTCTCGTGTTCTTTTGTTTAAAATGTACTAGAAATTTTTTTTAAAACCTACTCACTATGGCCAAATACAAAAAAATATTTTTATAAAATATTTTGCAACAAATTAAAACAATAAATCAACCGACAAGTATTTGAAAATTAAAGGAAATATCTCCAAACGTACAATCGTCAAAAGTTAACCAACCTAAAAAGCAATAAATAAAATGTCTTAAAGTCTTTTAACATAATCATAAACATAAATCATAAATGCGGAACTAAAGAAGCGTTGGTCCTCGGGTTATGTGCACCGTCAGTCCAGTCAGATCAACCATCAAGACCTCCCGTAATAATAACATCATCACCTGCATCCATCACACCTAGTGAGTCTAAAGACTCAACACATCATAATTTTGATAACAAATAATAAGTATAAAGTCACATGTAATAGTGAAAATACTTTTACATAAACATAACTTTTCATGAAGGTGCATAAACTTTAAACCTTAATCTTTTTCATTTTCCTCATAACATAAACCTTTTTATCATGACATAACATTTTCCTTTTCATTGAATTCAGATCGTTAATTGTGACTTTCCTCAAACCTCAAAAGTCGATGGATCCATCTACATGTAACCACAGTACTGGGCAGCGGGGAAATCAGCGACACTCTCACCCATCAACTGAGCCTTGGCCTATCCTCATCGAATGAAAATATGATCGTCGGGCTCCCTCTGGGGTCATTTTCCATAAATGGGCTCCCTCTACGGCCTTTTCCCTCACGATATTCTCATTCTTACCTCAAACCTCATATTCTCAATGGAAATACGATCGTCGGGCTCCCACTGGGATCATAACCCTCACGATTTCTGCAACATAACATCGTAATAGTCACAATTACTTCACTTCCTTCAACGTTTCGTATTCTCATCACTTAATAAAAATAATGCAAAACATAAACATTTTGTTTTTGAAACCAAGCATGCAACATACCTTTTAAATGTCAACATTAAATCATAAAAATCTAATAGGCATTTAAAAATCATAATTTAATTATGTAAAATTTCATAAACCTTCATAAATCATAAAAACATCATTTAGAGCACTGCCATGATGTTTACTAATTTTTAGGTGTAAAATGACCATTTTATCCTTAGATGTAAAATTCCTCAATTTTGACTTTTTCTTGAATTCATTGACTCAAACATGTCCCAAATAATTATTTAAGCCTAAATTAAAATTTCCACAATTTTATTTAGCTTAAACAGTAGGCTTTTTAATTAATTCGTTTTTGAGAGTTTTAATCCCGAAAAATTCCAATATTTGATATAAAATTCCTAAATTCAAAACTTAGTATTTTTATATTATTTTAGCTCTTATGAACCACGACTCGACCACCGTGAGCCGCGTTTCGATTTTTAAACCAAAAAGGAAACCCTAATCGACCCTTCTAGTTTGAACCCGAGCCATGGCTTGATTCCCACGAGTCACCCTCGAGCCAAGCTGGTCCAAACCCTGCTAACCCCTTAGTACACCCTACTGGACACCCTAGGGACCCACAGACCAAGCCCCTAACTCGAATACAAAGCTCCCCAACCAAGCACCCATGCTAGCCGAGAAAGCCCCATATGCATGCTCCTCACGGTTTGGTGCCTAGGACCCTAGCCGACTGAGCCACCCCTAAACCAACATTTCGTACACTCACCTAGGACCCCAAGGAGTCCCCTAGCCCAGCCCGTTAGCCCCCAGACCGAGCCCTTGCCCCTGCGCAAGCTCTGAACCTTGCGCCCAACCTGCGCGATTCTCGGGTGGGAGTCCTATCATGGCTAGGACTCCTTCCTCAGCCCTTAACGTGTCCTAGCATGGCTAGGACTCTCCCTCTGGCCCCCAAACAACCTTGGCTAGTCTTGGTTCTAGGCGAACCAAGCCAAGCCCCTTAACCATGAAAGCCGAAACCCCAAGACAGTACATCTCGACTCCTGCTTTGCTTGCTTGTTTCCTTTGACTTTGGTGTTTAGGGTGTGTGTGTTAGGACCTTAAATCATGTATAAACACAACTTGTTAATAACCTAAGATCATGGCAGCCCCTTTACATAATAAAACCATGAATTTACATCAAAAATCTCAAGTTTCCCACATGTGCATGCAATATTTTGAAAATAATCATAGAACTTCATGCTTTTCATACACACGATATTTAAAACGATAATAGGATGCGATAGATGAGAAAAAGATATGTATGGTATGCCTTTGCATTTTAAACGCACAAATAAACGTTGACGAGGAAGAATGGGGCAAGACTTTGGCTTGACACTACCTTGAACCTTCGAATTTCTCCAAAATAAATTGTGTGTGCTGTCGTAGTATAAGGGGTGGGTTTTTCATAAAGTGGGCGTGTGTTTTGAGTTGTAAAGTGTAGGGTTTGGGGTGGTTTACATAATTATATACTAACTAAACCCTTAATTAAACTTAAGCCCATTAAGCCCCCAAATTAGGCCCACTAGTGCTTGATTAGGATTTAATTAATATATTAAAAATAGTTTTGGTTACATAAGTTTGTGAATTTAATATTCGGGTTGTTAAAAAGTTCGTATTTTTGTTGAAAAACCAACACCGATAAAATTTACGTCCCGGCGTATAAAATCACCTCAAAACTCCTTATTTTCAAAATATGAAAAACCATCACTCTTATTTTAAATAATTAAAAATAATTATTTAATAAAAACATTTTACATTTTTCAGCCCTCGGTCTTCGTTCTTCGATCGCAACTTGAAAATCCCTTAAAAATACAATTTTATGCGTCATGACAATTAAATCCTACTTAACATAAAATCATGTACGTTACATAATAATCATTTAATTTAATTAATTACTTATTTTTCATATTTCATAGATTTGTTTGTAGTCGGATTACGTCGTCTTAATTTTGGACCTTACAATTCCTCCCCCACTTAAATAAAATTTCGTCCTCGAAATTAGAACTTACCGAATAGTTCTGGATAGCGACTTTTCAAGTCCCTCTCGGTTTCCCAAGTAGCTTCATCTTCCGAGTGATTCAGCCACTTGACCTTGACCATCGGAATGACTTTGTTTCGCAGCCTCCTTTATTGTCTTGCCAGGATTTGGATAGGTCTTTCTTCATAAGTCATATTTGGAGTTAATTGTAGAGGCTCATAATTTAGTACATGTGATGGATTCGACATGTAGTTCCGCAGCATCGAAATATGGAACACATTGTGAACTCCAGAAAGCGACGGTGGCAATGCCACTCTATTAGCTAGTGTCCCAATCCTCTCCAATATCTCAAACGGTCCAATAAATCTTGGACTGAGCTTGCCTTTCTTGCCAAAGCGCATAACACCTTTCATAGGCGCTATTTTCACAAATACATGGTCGCCCACTGCAAACTCTAAGTCCCTTCGTCTCTTGTCAGCATAACTTTTCTTTCGACTTTGTGCAGTTCTCATTCTCTCACGGATTTTGGCTACAAGCTCAGTTGTCTCTTCAATCACATCTGGACCAATATCTCTTCTTCCCTAACCTCGTCCCAATGAATAGGAGATCTACATTTCCTTCCATACAGTGCCTCAAAAGGAGCCATCCCAATAGATGATTGGAAGCTATTATTGTAGGTGAACTCCACTAGAGGTAATTTTGGTTCCCAACTGCCTTGGAAGTCAATAACACAAGCTCGCAGTAGATCTTCTAGAATCTGTATAACTCTCTCAGACTGACCATCGGTTTGAGGATGAAATGATGTATTGATAATAACTTGGTCCCCATCGCTGCATGCAAACTCTTCCAAAAAGATGACGCGAATCTCGAATCTCTGTCAGAAACAATAGACACAGAAATCCCATGCAGACGAACTATTTCCTGAATATATAAATCTGCATACTGAATCATGGTGAATGTCGTCTTAATAGGTAGAAAATGCACTGATTTCGTAAGAAGATCAACTATCACCCATATGGCATTAAACCCCTTAACAGTCTTCGGTAGTCCTACAACAAAATCCATAGCAATGTTTTCCCATTTCCACTCGAGAATAGGGAGTGGCTTCAATTTCCCCGCTGGTCTTCGATGCTCTGCTTTAACTTGCTGACAAGTCAAACACTCGGATACAAATCTCAAAATGTCCCTCTTCATGCCTGGCCACCAATATAACAATTGCAAATCTTTGTACGTTTTCGTGCTCCCCGGATGAATAGAATAAAGTGTATCATGGGCTTCCTTCATAATAAGATTTCTTAAAGAATCGTCACTAGGAACCCAAAAACGGTCTTTAAATATCGTTCTATACCATCTACCTCAGAATATAACCTTCGGCCCTTGGCTTCATTCCTTGCTCTCCATTTTTGCAACTGCTCATCAGTGGACTGTCCCTCACGAATTCTATCTCTCAAAGTTGATTGTACTGATAATGTGGCAAGATTAGGGGCCTCGCCCCTTGCATAAACTGTAAGCTCAAACCACTGTATCTCGGACTGCAATGGTCTCCGAAGAGATAGATGAGTGATAACTGCTGCTTTTCGACTCAATGCGTCTGCCACAACATTAGCTTTTCCCGAATGGTAGCTAATCTCACAGTCGTAGTCCTTCACTAACTCAAGCCATCTTCACTGTCTCATATTCAATTCCTTTTGGGTGAAGAAATATTTCAAACTCTTATGATCGTTGAATATTTTGCACTTCTCCCCATAAAGGTAATGTCTCCAAATTTTCTATGCAAAAACTACTGCTGCAAGCTCAAGATCATGAGTAGGGTAGTTTTTCTCATGTATTTTCAACCGTCTCGATGCATAGGTTATAACTCGGTCATTTTGCATCAGAACTGTGCCCAAACCGAGTTTAGAAGCGTCGGCATATAGGACATACTCTCCTTGCCCCGATGGCATAGATAACATTGGCGCTGATATCAAAGCTTGCTTCAACTTGTCAAAACTGTCTTGACACTCTGATCCCCAAATAAACTTTACATTCTTCTTAGTCAAAGATGTCAATGGTACTGCAATAGATGAGAATCCCTGGATAAATTTGCGATAATAGCCAGTTAGTCCCAAGAAACTGCGAATCTCGGTAACACTCTTTAGTAATGGCCACTCTTTCACTGCCTCAACTTTACTTGGATCTACCTCAACGCCATTACTAGAAATGATGTGGCCTAAGAACGCCAATCTATCAAGCCAAAACTCGCACTTGCTGAATTTTGCATAAAGTTTCCTATCTTGCAGAACTTTCAGTGCTGTGCTCAAATGACGACTATGCTCCTCTTCATTCTTTGAATATATCAAAATATCATCTGATCCAGATACGGCTGAAAAAAGCAATTCATGAGTTCCATGAAGATCGCTAGCGCATTGGTCAACCCGAATGGCATGACCATAAAATCATAGTGCCCATATCTAGTTCTGAACGTTGTCTTGTGAACATCTGCCTCTTTCACTTTCAACTGATGGTACCCTGAATGCAGATCAATCTTAGAAAATATCGATACTCCTTGCAACTGGTCAAATAAATCTTCAATTCTAGGCAATGGATATTTATTCTTGATAGTGACCCTATTAAGCTCTCGATAATCAATGCAAAGACGCATACTACCATCTTTCTTTTTCACAAATAATACCGATGCGCCCCATGGAGAATAACTAGGGCGAATAAAACCCTTGTCTCGCAATTCTTGAATTTGATCTTTCAATTCTTTCATTTCAGCAGGTGCTAGATGGTAAGGTGCTTTAGAAATCGGTAGTGTGCCCGGCATTAGTTCTATAGAGAATTCCACTTCACGATCGGGCGGAATACCAGAAACGTCCTCGGGAAAGACGCTAGGAAAATCTCTGACAATATCCACATCCTCCAATTTTTGACTGATAGAAGCAGGTGCGGTAGTAACACATGCTAGAAAAGCTTGACATCCACGTTTAATAAGCTTTCTCGCACACAGACAAGAGATAATGTGCGGCATTTGCTTGTTTCTAGCCGCCTCAAAAATAAAAGATTTACCACTAGGCGGTCGAATAGACACTGATCGCTGACTGAAATCAATCGAAGCTCTATGCGCTGATAACCAATCCATCCCAAGTATGATATCAAATTCAGGCATAGGAAGCACAATAAGATCTGCCCGAACCACATCTCTGAATAAACGAAGCTCCAGATTTTTCACGATTTTAGACGTGAGCATCAGATCACCGGAAGGAATAGAAACTTTGAATCCCAAACCAATATCTTCCGGAATAATATTCAATATTTTGATAAAGGATTCAGATATGAAGGAATGTGTAGCTCTCGAATCTAGCAGTGCATAGGTCGCTACTCCTTGAATGTTAATCCTCCCTGCGGCGAAAACGTCTTTTAAATCTTTTCGTGTTGAAGATTAAGGATTTACTATCATTAATTTCCCAAAGGTTAGTGAAGAGTTTGCGTTGAGCTTAAGCATTTCTTGAAAAATTGCATTGTAGCCCTCCAATTTTTCGAAACTTGCATTTTAGTTCCCAAATTCTCGAATATTTGCAATTTGATCCTTATGTTTCCGAAATTTTCTCAGTTTGGTCCTTTGAATTTCGAATTATTTATATCTTTGACCCTTATGAATTCGGTAATTCGCTTTTAAACCCTTGAGGTTTTTCGGTATTTGCAATTTAGTCCCTTATAATTCGAAAATTACATTTTAGTCCTTACATTTTCGAAAATTGCATTTAGACCCCTCAATAAATTCGAAACCCCTTACAACCCTTAATTATGATTTTCTTTTAATTTTGGCCCTAAAACTTTTTATTGGAATATTACATCTTCCAAATAAATAAAGGCACAAAATTTCATACCAATTTCTATGGTTTCTAAAATCATAGCTTAAATCCAACTAAGTAGAACATGCAACCTAATTTCCACTAGGTCAAATCTTGTTCCCAATTCAATTCTGATAACCAATTTAACATTTCATGCAATAATAAGCAATATAAAAATGTTAAATGACTAGGTTACCCGTAATGAGTGTAGTGTCTGCCTCCTCCTCAGCTTCTTCGGCATGCATGACATAAGTTCGTGCCGTAGTAGATGCTTTCCTCTTTGGGCAATCAGTAGCTTTCTGCCCTCTCTCCTTGCAATAGAAACACTTAAATGACCCCCATTCACATTTTCCAAGATGTAGACGATTGCACTCCTTGCATGGTTGCCTCTCAGTAGGCTTTGGCGCTCCAGGGTTTTGTGGCTTTTGTGGTGCTTGTTTCTTGACTGAACCTTGGGGCTTTTGAGGCCCTTGAGGTCTAGGAGGACCCATAAATGGATTTTTGTTAGGCTGATTAATATTCTGATGTTGCTCCCTTTTGCGCTGTAACTCAAACTCAATGTCCTTCAAAGATTGCTCAGACTGATATGCATAAGTAACGGCAGTGGCATAATCCAACGAACGCATCATCATTACATTATTCCGGATCGTAGGTCGTAAGCCATCCATGAAGTGTCTAAGCTTCTCTTCAGGATCTCTCGCAATAAGGGGTACAAAGTGACAACCCCTATCAAATTTCTTGACAAACTCCGCAACAGTTGAGTCTCCCTGATGGAGGCTCATAAACTTCCTCTTCAGCCATCCTCTAACATCGGCAGTAAAATATTTCTCATAGAACATCGTCTTGAATTGAGCCCAAGTAAGTGTAGCAAGGTTAACACCATGCTCGGCTTCTTCCCACCATAAAGAAGCGTCATCCCTAAGTAGATAAATGGTACACCTCACGCGGTCAGCATCCCCCATATCCAAATAACGAAAGTGTGCCTCTAGAGAACGGATCCAACCCTCAGCAGCAAAAGGATCGGTATTGCCAGAAAATTTCTTCGGTCCTAGCCTCCGGAACCGATCATATATGTCATGTTGTGGCCTAGGCGCCTGCTGTAACTGCCGTTGCAACTACTGATGATGTAACTGTTGCTGCTGTAACTGTTGTTCGAAGAAACGAGTAATACCCTCAAGTGCACGAGTAGCAGCATCCCCTGGAGGAGGGGGTGGTGGTGCATTCCCTTAATGGTTCACACTGTTCTCGGCTTGATTCTCATTAACAGGGGCACGTTTAGGAGGCATTTTATCTGAATTTTTTCCAAATTCTAACGTAACCAACATGCCTTTAAATCTAAGTTTTTCTAATCATGTGACATAATCTAATTCATTTAGCAATTTAAGCATGCAAAGCATATATACCCAAAAAGCCAGTAAACATGCAACCTAAACATATTATTCATGTAATCATGTAGATAACATCATATTAAATCATGTAAAACATGTAAAACTTACAAATTGAGGCTTGACGACTGATCTTCCCGGCGCTGATGGTGGCACAATCCTTTACAGGACCTTTGCTCTGATACCAACTAAAACGTCTCGTGTTCTTTTGTTTAAAATATACTAGAAATTTTTTTAAAAAAAAAAACCTACTCACTATGGCCGAATACATAAAAATATTTTATAAAATATTTTGCAACCACTTAAAACATTAAATCAACCAACAAGTATTTGAAAATTAAAGGAAATATCTCCAAACGTACAATCGTCAAAAGTTAACCAACCTAAAAAGCCATAAATAAAATGTCTTAAAGTCTTTTAACATAAGCATAAACATAAATCATAAATGCGGAACTAAAGAAGCGTTGGTCCTCGGGTTATGTGCACCGTCAGTCCAGTCAGGTCAACCATCAAGACCTCCCGTAATAATAACATCATCACCTGCATCCATTACACCTAGTGAGTCTAAAGACTCAACACATCATAATCTTGATAACAAATAATAAGTATAAAGCCACATGCAACAGTGAAAATACTTTTACATAAACATAACATTTTCATGAAGGTGCATAAACTTTAAACCTTAATCTTTTTCATTTTCCTCATAACATAAACCTCTTTATCATGACATAAAATTTTCCTTTTCATTGAATTCAGATCGTTAATTGTGACTTTCCTCAAACCTCAAAAGTCGATGGATCCATCTACATGTAACCACAGTACTGGGCAGCGGGGAAATCAGCGACACTCTCACCCGTCAACTGAGCCTTGGCCTATCCTCATCGAATGAAAATACGATCGTCGGGCTCCCTCTGGGGCCTTTTCCCATAAATGGGCTCCCTCTGGGGCCTTTTTCCTCACGATATTCTCATTCTTACCTCAAACCTCATATCCTCAATGGAAATACGATCGTCGGGCTCCCACTGGGACCATAACCCTCACGATATCTCCAACATAACATCGTAATATTCACAATTACTTCACATCCTTCAATGTTCCGTATTCTCATCACTTTATAAAAATCATGCATAACATATACATTTTGTTTTTGAAACCAAGCATGCAACATACCTTTTAAATGTCAACATTAGATCATAAAAATCTAATAGGCATTTAAAAATTATAATTTAATCATGTAAAATTTCATAATCCTTTATAAATCATAAAAACACCATTTAGAGCACTGCCATGACGTTTACTAATTTTTAGGTGTAAAAAGACCGTTTTACCCCTAAACGTAAAATTCCTTGATTTTGAATTTTTCTTGAATTCATTGACTCTAACATGTCCCAAATAATTATTTAAGCCTAAATTAAAATTTCCACAATTTTATTTAGTTTAAACAGTAGATTTTTTAATTAATTCGTTTTTGAGCGTTTTGAATGCGTTTTAATCCCGAAAAACTCCAATATTTGATATAAAATTCCTAAATTCAAAACTTAGTGTTTTTATATTATTTTAGTCCTTATGAACCACGACTCGACCCCCGTGAGCCGCGTTTCGATTTTTAAACCAAAAAGGAAACCCTAATCGACCCTTCTAGTTTGAACCCGATCCATGGCTTGATTCCCACGAGTCACCCTCGAGCCAAGATGGTACAAACCCTGAATAACCCCTTAGTACACCCTACTGGACCCTAGGGACCCACGGACCAAGCCCCTAACTCGAAGACAAAGCTCCCCAACCAAGCATCCATGCTAGCCGAGAAAGCCCCATATGCATGCTCCTAACGATTTGGTGCCTAGGACATTAGCCGACTGAGCCACCCCTGAACCAACATTTCGTACACTCACCTAGGACCCCAAAGAGTCCCCCTAGCACAGCTCGTAATCCCCCAGACCGAGCCCTTGCCCCTGCGCAAGCTCTGAACCTTGCGCCCAACCTGCGCGATTCACGGGTGGGAGTCCTAGCATGGCTAGGACTCCTTCCCCAGCCCTTAACGCGAGTCCTAGCATGGATAGGACTCTCCCCCTGACCCCAAAACAAACTTGTCTAGTCCTGGTTCTAGCCGAACCAAGCCAAGCCCCTTAACCATGAAAGCCGAGACCCCAAGACAGTACATCTCGACTCCTGCTTTTCTTGCTTGTTTCCTTCGACTTTGGTGTTTAGGGTGTGTGTGTTAGGACCTTAAATCATGTATAAACACCACTTGTTCATAACCTATGATCATGGCAGCCTCTTTACATAATATAACCATGAATTTACATCAAAAATCTCAAGTTTCCCACATGTGCAAGCAAAATTTCGAAAATACTCATAGAACCTCATGCTTTTCATACACACGATATTTAAAACGATAATACCATGTGATATATGAGAAAATGAGATGTATGGCGTGCATTTGTGTTTTAAACGCACGAATAAACGTTGATGACGAAGAACGGGGCAGGACCTTGGCTTGACACTACCTTGAACCTTCGAATTTCTCCAAAATAAATTGTGTGTGTTGTCGTGTATAAGGGGTGGGTTTTTCAAAAAGTGGGGCGTGTGTTTTGAGTTGTAAAGTGTAGGGTTTGGGGTGGTTTACATATATTATATACTAATTAAACCCTTAATTAAACTTAAGCCCATTAAGCCCCCAAATTAGGCCCACTAGTGCTTGATTAGGATTTAATTAATATATTAAAAATAGTTTTGGTTACATAAGTTTGTGAATTTAATATTCGGGTTGTTAAAAAGTTCGTATTTTTGTTGAAAAACCAACACCGATAAAATTTACGTCCCGGCGTATAAAATCACCTCAAAACTCCTTATTTTCAAAAATATGAAAAACCATCACTCTTATTTTAAATAATTAAAAACAATTATTTAATAAAAACATTTTACGTTTTTCAGCCATCGGTCTTCGTTCTTCGATCGCAACTTGAATATCCCTTAAAAATACAATTTTATGCGTCATGAAAATTAAATCCTATTTAACATAAAATCATGTACGTTACATAATCAATTAAATCAATTAATTACTTATTTTTCATATTTCTTAGATTTGCATGCAGTCGGATTACGTCGTCTTAATTTTGGACCTTACAACCCGAGAAGTACTGCATGTTTCCCGGCTAATCCTCTCCACTAAAGAAGAAACACTGCCAGCATTAAAGTATTCATGGATGACACCCCTGATAAAATTCATTGTAAACAGTGAATTACCTGAAGACAAAGTGCAAGCTCAAACGATCAAGAGACAAGCTCTCAGGTTTGTTCTCTTAAATAATATCTTATACAAGAGATCATTTTAGGGACCTCTGTTAAAATTCTTAAATGTGGGAGAGATGGATTATGATTTTTCCGGGAGATTCATGAAGGGTGTTGCGGAGAGCATCTCGGAGGAATAGCATTGGCCCGAAAATCAATTCTTGCCGGATTTTGGTGGCCCACTATTAGTCAAGACTCTGTCCGAGTGGTCCGGGCTTGTGAGGGTTGTCAACATCATTCAAATTTTCAACACAGCCCGGCCACCCTTATGAAGCCTATCTGGGCATCTTGCCCCTTTGATCAATGGGGCATGGACATTGTTGGTCCCTTTCCAGTTGCTCGAGCTCAGAAGAAATTTTTGTTGGTGGCTGTTGATTATTTTTCTAAATGGGTAGAAGCCGAGCCCCTGGAAAAGATTACTGAGCAAGAAGTTTTGAAATTTCTGTAGAAGAATATTGTATGCCGATTTGGAGCTCCCAGGAGACTAATCTCAGACAATGGGAGGCAGTTTCAGGGAAAGAAGATCACAGCTTGGTGCCAGAAAATGAAAATCACTCAGTCTTTAATTTCTGTTGCGAGCCAATGGTCAAACATAGGTTGTTAACAGAATTATTGTGCAAGCCTTGAAAATAAGGCCACGGGGCAAAGGAAAAGATTGGGTGGAAGAATTGCCTAGTGTTCTCTAGGCATACAGAAATACTCCTCGGGCGCCTACTCAAGAGACTCCTTTTAATCTGGTGTATAGTTTTGAAGCAGTTCTTCCGGTCAAAATCGGACAATCTTCTGCCCTGGTAGAATCTTGCCCAGATGATAATTATCAAAGCCGGGCAATGGAATTGGATTTGGTAGAAGAAAAGAGAGAGCATGCTCTGATTCGAATGGAAGCTTACCGAGGCCGTGTTATGAAATCATATAACAAGCGAGTCCGAATCCGAGATTTTCAAGTAGGAGATCTGGTCATGAAGAAAGTTAATCTAGCTAGAGATGTTGGAAAATTGGAAGCTCGGTGGGAAGGGCCTTTTAAGATAACCTAGAAGGTTAGCTCAGGAGCATTTTATTTAGAAGATGCTCAAGGACGCTCTCTCAAGAGACACTGGAATGTATTTCATTTAAAGAAGTATTTCTCTTGAAAGATGAAATTATTTGTTTGAAGATATAATGAAAGTTATGTTCTTCTCAGAAAAGTGCATGAATGTGAATTATCTAAACCCAGGAGGTACAAAGCCCTGTTCAACTAATAAGCCCAGGGCTCTACACCCTGGCTCGAGGCACCACACCTCGACCATTTCCAAGTCCCGAGACATGATTACCGGCCCAAGGCTCCATACCTTTGTTATAAGTAAGCACAGGGCTCTACACCCTGTCTCGGTGGACCACACCTCGACCATTCCCATGTCCCGGGACATGATCCCCGGACCAAGACTCCGTACCTTGGTTATTAGTAAACCCAGGGCTCTAAACCCTTGCTCGGGGCATCACACTTCGACCTTTTCCAAGTCCCGGGACATGATCTTCGGCCCAAGGGTCCGTACTTTGGTTATTAGTAAGCCCAGGGCTCTACACCCTGGCTCGGGGAACCACACCTCGACCATTCCCAAGTCCCGGGACATGATCCTCGGCCCAAGGCTCCGTACCTTGGTTATTAGTAAACTCAGGGCTCTACAACCTTGCTCAGGGCACCACACCTTGAGCATTCCCAAGTCCCAGAACATGATTCCCGGCCCAAGGCTCCGTACCTTGGTTATTAGTGAGCTCAGGGCTCTACATCCTGGCTCGGGGCACCACACCTTGACCATTCCCAAGTCCCAGGACATGATCCCCGGTCCAAGGCTTCGTACCTTGGTTATTAGAAAGCCCTGGGCTCTACACTCTGGCTCGGGGCACCACACCTCGACCATTCACAAGTCCCGAGACATGATCACTGGCCCAAAGCTCCGTACCTTGGTTATTAGTAAGCCCAGGGCTCTACACCCTGTCTCAGGGCACCACACCTCAACCATTCCCAAGTCCCGGGACATGATCCTCGGCCTAAGGCTCCGTACCTTGGTTATTTGTAAGCCCAGGGCTCTACACCCTGGCTCGGGGCGACCATTCACAAGTCCCGGGACATGATCCCCGGCCCAAGGCTCCGTACCTTGGTTATTAAAACAATCCAGGCTATGTACCCTGACTTGAAGGGTCTACACCTCAAGAATTTATTAAGTACAAGGATTTCATATTCAGTCTAGGATTCCACATCCCGATTACTTATCTGAAGTTACCGATTATTCTCCAACACTTATAAAATTTTTGAGTTTCATCATTCACAAACAAAGCTGGATTAACTCTTCAAAAGCCGGTTAGTTGTATGGTGTTTATGCATTTATTGAAGAAAAATAAGTAAAAGGAAAAAATTATACTTCATTCATGAAAAGCCCGAAGGATGAAATTACAAGAAAAGGAAAATTACAACCCTAATCTATGTCTACATGGTCTGACCCCGGCTGCTCTTCTTCTTCGGAGTCCTCCTTCCCTCTCCAGCATCCTTGGGAAGGGACACTATAGATTTATCAAGGTCTGGGAAGCCTTTCCTATCCGAAGGCAACAGCCCGGCTTCTTGAAATTGTTCCCGGTATTTGGAAAAGCTAGTCTTGAAGAAGGGATAGGCACGATCTTCCACTGCCGCCTTGAATTCGGGAGACTGGAGGAAGGAAGCCTGCAACTTATCTTTATTATACTCAGCCAGGGCCAAGGCGTTTTCATCTCTCTCCACTCGAGATTGTTCTTCCTCTACCTGCTCGGATAGAGAATGATTTCTCGACTCCAAGTCAGATATAGTACCCCGCAAAGTCTTCTCCCGGATGAGGCCCTCATTGATGTCATCTCGGGCCTTTTCCAGGTTTTCCTTGGCCTAGACCAGTTGTTGACTGGCTATGTCCGTTTGCTGATTGGCTTTCTCCAGGGCAACGTGAAGACTGGCCACTTCGTCCTCATGCACAGATCGAACCCGACACACTTCCCCTTGTAATCGCTCTTGGATATCCTGGAATGACCGGGCTCGATTGTTCGCTCTAGTGGCCGCTGTGGCCACCTCTTCAAAGGCCGAGATCAGCAATTGAACAACCTATATAAGAGGATTTATTTAAAAAAAGCGGGGGAGGAATAAGAAAAAAGCAGAGAATGAAAGTGATTAGAAACTTACAGAGAAAACCCGGTTGCAGCCTTCGAAAAGCTTTGGGGTAGCCCGGGAGCTCTTAAGGTTTGCCTCCTCGGCAGGAGTAAGCATCTCTTTAAAGAGCATAAGCCCGATTGTAGTGGCTCCCTCTAAAAAGAGATTGTCCCAGGTAACTACTTCATCCTGCAAGAGGGGTTGCTCAGATTGAAGGGGCTTGCAGAGTGGCTGATTTTGTTGAGGAGGAGATAATTGGGTGGTCTGAGATGTGCCCTGGTCTCCCTCCCTGTTGCTTTCTAACAAGATCAGATACGAGCTTGTTGCAGCCTTTCGCTTCCTCTGCAGGAGAGGAACGTGATCTTCATAATCTTCCTGGGAGTCAGCCCGAGACGCCTCCCTCTCCTGTTGAGTATTTGTCCGGGCAAATTCATCCTGCCGGGCCGACTCCTCCTTGGCCAGTCTCTTCTTATCTTTTGCAGCTGCTCGGCTTGCTGCCATCTTCTTCTCCTTGGCTGCCTTCTCAGCTGCCCGTTTCCTCGCAAACGCCTCTTGCATTTCGGTATTATCTGCAAAATAACAAAGAAGGTTAGTATGGTTATGATTTAAAAAATGAAAAGAAGTAAAAAGAGTGCATTAAAGAGATTACCAGGTTGAGCGTCCGAGATAGAGACTTCGTCAATTACCCGGTCCATTGGGTCTTCAGCCCCGGCACTCAACCCATAGGCAACCAAATTCTCATCTGAGATGAGGGTGGAGGAAGAGTATTTACGGCCACTCCTCAAATTTATAAGCTTTGGGAAGGGTAGGTTACGGGGGGAGAGAAGGGAGAAACCCTTTCAGACAAATAAGGGGGCCCGGGAATTGAATAAAGAAGAATCGTCCTTTTCACCCCTTCTGGGAAGAAGGGATATCATCAAGGAACCGAGAATTTAGTCGGGCAGATAGGGAGAAGGCATTATCCCCCAGTCTGCAAATGAAAAAATAATGAAAGACGAGGGGGTGATAAGAAGATTGTTTATTTTAAAAAGAGCATAGGTCGATGCCATAATACGGAAGGAATTGGGATGGAGTTGGTTAATAGGCACACCAAAAAACCTGGCGACCTCGATGTAGAAGAGGGGGATGGGGAACCGAAGACTATTTCTGACTTGGTCCGGAAGAACGTGGTGAAGGCGGGAGGAGGGCTGTCTGCC
Organism: Primulina tabacum; assembly: GCF_025594145.1. NCBI lineage: Eukaryota > Viridiplantae > Streptophyta > Magnoliopsida > Lamiales > Gesneriaceae > Primulina > Primulina tabacum. The sequence goes on from NC_134567.1 coordinate 8,484,045, forward strand.
CTATCAGAGGGACCAGGTATTAAAATAGAAAATTTAGGAGGGATGGAGCCTAGTACTTGGAGCTCCTCGTTAGCCCCCGAGCGCAGTGTGCTTCTCATTGAGGTGAACCAAGGAGCTCCTGTGGTCTCCGATGGAGGTGGCAATGGAGCTCGGGCTTTACCCTTACCCTTGCTCTTTTTTGGAGGTCGGGAAGGGCCCGAGGACGAAGGATTAAATTTTTGGGCTTTGGGTTTTTTCGAGGGTAGGTTAACAAAATGTTGCGGGGGAGGAGGAGGGGTTGAGTCAAAGCGCATCGCGGTGGAATCGTTGCTAGACGAGCCTCACGCATTTTCTCCAGAGGTAGAAGAGGTGGAATTAGACATTTTTTAAATAAAGGAGGGACTTATGTGAGCAGATCAAAGATGAAGATGATGGTGGTTGAAGTTCGAAGAAAACTGGAGAGGTAAGAGCCGTGCGTCGGGCAAATCTGGAGAGAATTTGAATTTCAGAAAGTGACAGATGAAGAGTGTGGGTTGTTATATATAGGAAAAAAGAGGTGTGATCTACACCGTTGATCTAAATTTGAATTGGACGGCTAGGATGCATCTTGGAAATTGTGCCAGAATATGAAAATACGTGCATAAATATCAAAGCGTCAGACTTATCGTATTCTCGGAATACGAAACATTTCAGACCTTTTGAATTCTAGGGCATACGTGATCATGATATCATCTCCACTGCCTGAGAAGAGTAAACGACAAAAATATTTGAAGTCCGGGAGACATGAGACCCCGGCATCTTATTCAAAGTCCGGGAGACATGAGGCCTCGGCATCTCATCCCATCTTTGGGATATTTGAAGCCCCCGATGCTTTTGTAATCGGAATATATTATCTTTCTATTTAAGCTCAGGCGTGGCTGATCGGGACAGCGAGTAAGACTCTAGCCCGACTATTTAAGGGATGGGTGATGATACCCCCATAAGAGCCCAGGTCATGGATTACCCGGGGAACTAAATGGATAGAATAAATTAGATTCAATATGCAGATTAATTTTTTCATCAGCAGGGCATGGGATCACCCGGGATATTTTCTACCCGGGCTCTCATACAAACTCCCGAGAACTTTCTACTTGAGCTACCTCGAGAAGTGTGTCACACTCGAGTGTATAAGTATGGGCTACCTTATGCTTGGCAATCATTTTTTTCAGAACTACATGGGTTTGGCGTGTCAGATAAGTCATTAGAAGCAGGGTATTGGCAGCCGCCTTACCATACTTAGCAGGTGGGCATTGAAAACAAGTTAATCATGTGATTTTCTTCTATAAATAGCATGTATCAATCTAATTTACAGATTTTGGAACTTTGAATTCTCAAGCACTCATGTATATTCACACATACACAAGCCATTTCACCTTTCTTCTTCACCTGCTGACATAAGCATCTGAGTGGATACATCGGATACTACTTCGGCGCCCATTCAAGGAGTTCATTTTTTTGTTTGCAGGTCACGGTAGAAATCCAAGATTACAGAGATATATTTTCCTCACAAGATATATCATTTCCTTAGTCATTTTCCTTAAATACTATATCACCTTTCGGTGGATCGCCCCAACTTTGCTCCCCCAATTTACCAGGATAACAACAAATATGTTGGATACTGTTAGCCATATCATGATTTTTCTCGATATGCTTATAATAAAGTTTTGTTAAAATGAGTAAACTACTCAGTATTCAATTCAGTTAAAGACAATTTTTATTAATCTTGTTGCATAGTAATGCTCCTAATATGTCTGATTACTAATTATATCTGATACATGTACGGAATTGTTGTTGCGAGCAACGGGTGTTCGCATTTTTCTTTTTTGTTGGTTGGCAGGAGCAGGTCCAGTTATCTTGGTAGAAATTTTATATCTTTTGTTCCGCAGAAACTTTCTCTCGTGCTATGGCAACAAGTAATCTGAATTCTTCGGATTGGCGATAAACCAAACCTCCCCTCAGGAGAATAGATGGGCCATTTTTATCGTACCTAGATTTAGAGAGCATGTTTAAAGCTTTACTGCACTTCAATGGAAGTATCAATGACGAATCACATATGAGATCAAATTTTTGTTTTTTAATATTAGATGAACTACTCGGGATCACAAAAAGAAATTAAGCAACACACTTTGGTTTGGCTCTTTTCGTCGACTCTGTATCTCGGGCTTGGATCATCTATTCTTTACGTGTCAGTTCAATCACTTGTTATGATCTCAGATTTCTGACTAGATGGGATTGAGACACTCTATGTCGACTTTACAAAGCGCTCTCAAATGGATTTAGAAAGATATTCATGGGACTTGGATGATCATCGAGGCTAGGACGTTGGCACTCTCGACTACCATTTACTCCATTTGGACTGCTCGGAATGTGAAGATGTTTGAGGGATTAGACGCAGATGTTGATAGGACTGTTTTCAAGATTACATTGTATGTATACATGTAACAACCCACCCTTGATAACTACTATATCTAAAGGTGAATGATCGTTTGCTGATCAATCTTTCGGATGCTTCAAACAAAATATTCTCCAATGAGCTGCAATAGCTCGTGTTCTAAGAATATTAACACCGATGAATTAAATCGAGTTTGGTTAACAACCAAGCGGAAGAAACTCGAAGTAATCCTTCTTGAAGAAGACTGTTATATTAGAAAGCATTTTATCTTGTGTAAACTGAATAACCGAAAGAGGACAAATTAGTTTTTGCATTCATCAGTTCAGTTATGGTGACAACTGAACTGATGGATACTCTAACTGATCCAAACAGTTTAAAAGCAATAGTTAAGTAGTTAAATACACAAGATATGTTTATGGATGTTCGGAGACTTCAACTGCTCCTACGTCACCCCTTCTACTGTCTCAGGTAGGATCCACTAGAAGACTTTGATTTATACAACTCTTTGTACAAACCCACTCAGCTAGGACTTACCCACTGCCTAAACTGAACTCCTAGACTTAGACTGAAGACAGCACCTTCCAGTCAACACTTCTTTAATGTCTATGTGAGAAAGACTACACACACAAGTTTAACGTCTTTGTGCAAGACTATATTTGAGTTGTAGAGAGTGTTTGTGTGTGTGAGAACTGAACAGTATGTTCTCACACACTGAGGGAAATACGCTTCTAATCTAAGCTGATTTATCTGTGAAGAGTTCTCTCGACTGGGCTGAATGCTTCTCTTAAGCTGATATGACTTTGAAGCGTGCCCCTTTCTTTTCTCTCTTGTGTTGTCTCTCTTGTTTGAGTTTTCACTGATCTTCTCTTTATATAGGCGAGAAAATTGATCGTACAGTGAGACTCATTCATTGTATCTGTTGCATCTTGAATTCGTTTCTTGGACTTTGTGTCTCGACTTTTCGACTGCCTTTCTGAAACATTTTGTCTTTAATTCACTGATGCAACGTCCATTATTGTCCTTTGACTGGATAATGGCTTTGTACCTTCACGTACAGCTGGATTCCACTTGAAAGAGTTTGTCTTCATCCATAACTGAAGGATTCTAACTGATGCTTCGAACTGGTCAGTTGGGCTGGTGAAATCAGTTGACTCGTCAGTTGAACTGATTCCACACTTGTTCAGTTGGACTGATCAGTTGGGTTTCTTCATCAGTTGAACACTCCTTCAGCTGGCCAGGCTTATGAGATTTTTCTGCTGAATCACCTATCAACTGGTCAATCAGCTGGACTGCTCAATTGACGTAATCAGTTAGACTGATTCATTTCGTGCGATCAGTTGGGTCTTTAGTTTTGCGATGTAAACATCTCGTAAGTGATCCTAGATGATGCACACTAAGGTAGATCATTAGTAACACAATTAACAGGTTTTGTTATCACCAAAATCAAGATTGCGAACTTGAAAAGTTCCAACAAAATGATATCAAAATAATTTGTTTCTATAACATCCGGAGACACAATAAACACATTATTATATACAATTATCTATACAGCCATAATGAAAAAGATTCAATAAATATTTTCACATGCCCAACCTCATATATATATATATATATATATATATATATATATATATCCCAAAAATCACTATCAGTATAAATTTGTGTTCATAACGACGACATCATTTATTAATGAAATTACACTGATTTTTTTTTTAAAACAAAATAAAGACCATGTAAGTTTCAAAGATGATTCTGCATATTCAAAAACTAAATAAACTAACACTATAACCTAACAAAAACATTCAAGCTTTAAAAGATAGTGTTGCTGTAACATCCTGAAAATTTGAAGGTCCGCGTGAACCACATGCATGTAAATTATCAAATTTCTTATGTATTTTAATTATATTGTTTTAATTGCATGAATTGATTATGGTAGACATGTTTACATGTTTAAAATGTAGTTTTATTTTAGAGTACATAAAATTGTGTTTTAAAAGGTTATTCGAGACGCGGTCGAGGAACGGAGACCGGGGACCATATAGGAGAAAATATTTTTAATTATTTAAAATATGGTATACGTTATATGGTATTTTCGAAAAAGAAGTGTTTTGAGGTGTTTTTATACGTCGAGTCGTATTTTTAACCGGTATGCGATTTTCTACAAAAATAGGGACTTTTTAAGAACTCGACTATTAATTTTACAAACTTTCCTAAACAAAAAATTTTAAATATTACTTAATGAGTTTAATGGGCCTATTATACTAGGTTAATCGACCTAAGCTTACACCACTTGTTATATATCAAATTTTAAAGCCCTAAAACCCACCACAACTCATACAACCCCACGCCCCAACCCACTCTAAACACTAGGACTCTCTCATCAGCACACACCACACACATCACACGAAAAATTTGAAGGAAAATCACGTAGAGCTGAGAAAAAATCAGTAAGGTCATCCCTTCGTCAATGTTCTTCGCATCGCAAGCCGTTTTTCGTGCGTAATAACCACGAAGACACGCCTTAACTTTTGTTCAAACATCTTTCACACTATATTATGCATATTTGATTAGCCTTGCATGAAAAATATGTTGCACAAATTTTATTTTTGTTTTTATGGGCATACATGCATATAACTCATGTTTTGATGATATAAAACTCATGCTAATGATACCTAGAGGGGCTGCCATGGCAGGGTAACTTGGAAGGACATTTTTCAAACATGTTTAGGGTCCATAGAAGTCTAGACGAAGGCTGCACCAGCAGGAGCGAAGGCTTGCACGAAAAGTAAGAGTCCTTGTGGGCAAGGGTTCTTCGGATAGGGTTTCCTTTGAGAGCCACAGCTGTAGCTACTGTTATAGCATGACTAGGAGTCCTAAGAGTGCTGTGAGGGTCCTAGGGGGTGGTTTGCACAAGGGGTAGTTGAAGGGCTAAGGGATCGCATGAGGGTAGGGGCCGCACATGTAGGAGCGATCAGGTTTGAAGGGATGGGGCTTCTCGGTCCTTTAGGCTCAGTCTAGTAGGGTCCATAGGGGTACATTAGGGTCCTATGGTGGTCAACGAGGGGCAGGTCAAGATGCATGAGGGCTAGGGTCGAAGCTTGCATGGCTTGATCCAACTAGGGTTTTTCGAAAATTAAGGACAGGGTTCTATAGCTGATATAGGCTTGATCGAGGGTCTTAATTGGCTTGGTTTTTGTTGAATATGGTTTATTTAGGTGTTATTAAGCTTTGGTTCAAGTTTGATTAAGTTTTTAGTCAATACGAGTCAAAACCGGGATGTACGTCTAAGTTTAAAAACGAATCGAGGAAATTATCAAAAACCCTAAATTTTAAGCTTAAGGAATATTTAAGGGAGTGTTTTAAGATAATAGGTTAAGTTTGAATGATTTAGGGCATCGTTTCGAGGTCTAGGGATAATTATGGAAAATTATTCGTATAGGGCTAAAAGGGTCATTTTACGCTCTAAAATTGTTAGACGTCTTGGCAGTGTCCTGAATGCTGTAAATAATGTTAATATGTTTATTTTAAATGTTTATGAAATTATATGATGAAACGTTAATGCTAAAAGATATGTTTCATGCTTGGTTTAAAAGAAAAATGATTTATATGTGCATGAATTTTTACAAGTGATGAAAATATGAAAAGTGGAAGAAGGTGAAGTGAATGTGACTAATACGATGATACAATGATTATGATGATACAATGATATGTAAGGCCAAGGCTCAGTTGACGGGTGAGAGTGTCGCTGATGTCCTCGCCGCCCGGTACTGTGGTTACACGTAGATGGATCCATCGACCTTCAGCTGACACGAAAGTCACAATTAACGATCCAAATTTAATAAAAAAAAACATATACGTGTATGATGAAAGGAAATATGATATGATAGGATGAAAGGAAATATGATATGATATGATGAAAGGAATTATGATATGATATGATGAAAGAAAAAATGTTTAAGTTTATGCATGTTCATGAAAAGCTATTTTAAGTAAAATTATTTTCACTGTTGCATGTGGATGTATATGTATTACTTGTTATCATGATTAAGATTTGCTGAGTCAACAACCTCACTAGGTGTGATCGATGCAGGTGAGCTTGAGATTGATGTTAATGGAGGTCTTGATGGTTGATCTTGCTGGACTGAAGGTGCACACAACCCGAGGAGCGGCGCTAGTTTTCCGCAATTAAATTAAGTTTATGATTTACGTTACTTTAAATATTTTATAATTTTTATGAATGCTCTTGAGTTGGTTTTGCGAGAATGTTAGAGTTAAGTTTATTTTTGAAATATTGTTAGTTTAGGTTGGTTGACGTTTTACGATTTTATACTTTGAATTACTTTTCTTTGGATTTTCAAATAATAGTTGGTTGGTTTATTTTTAAATGATACAAAATATTCATATTTTAAGTGTTTAGTATTTTGACCGAATGAATTAGAGAGAAGAATAAAATTATCGTACTTTTTAAGAAAAACTAGTAGTGGACGTTTCAGTTCCGGACTCAATAGTTGAACAATTCAATGATGGAATTGACTTGGTTTGAGGATACAATGTAATCTACACAATTTAAATAATAAAGAGTAGGAGAAGGCTACAAAGAAATCAACACATAATTTCTAACACATGTTCCACTTATTTCCGCCTAACACATCCCTTGATTTAAAATTATCATTAACAATCATGAAAGATTATATCATGTAAGTCTAAAGTTTAAAGAAGCACATTAACCAAGTTTCCAAACTTCATTAATTTGGAACCTTATATAAATTCACTACAAAGTTTTCTTTAAAACAAAACTCAAAAACCCATATGAGATTATTTCACGAATATATTTTATGAGACGAATCTTCTACCTTAATCAACTAATAAAAATATAATTTTTATGTCAAAAATATTATTTTTTACTCTAGTTATTAACGGGTTGACCTGTTTCATAGATATAAATCAATGACACTGTCTCACAAGAGACCTAATCTTAAAAAAAAAAACTTGAAATTGGAACATGAATAACTTATTACATATAAATAAAAATACTTTAGCAACTGTTGGAACATTTAATTTTTGATGATGTGATCGATTTAAGGAACTATTTCAATATTACTAAAATTCAGCACTACGAAAAAATTAATAGTCAATAGCCGAACAATGAAGGCCTACTGAACTCTTCAATTTCGAGGCTACTGATATTTTCAGCGGTCATTTATGATATCAGATTCTCTAGTGTATTAATTAAAGCATTAATTTAGTAAATCAAATACTTAAGAAATGTCCAGTACGTTGTTTATGGAAATCATTCTGACACTCGCACCAAACATTAATGGTCTCTTTCTATTTCTGCACAATCTTAATTGACACTTGAAAAAATTTATGATTAAATTTATGGCCTTAGTACAATTCATTTATAGTCGTTCAAACCCGAATGTTGGAAATCATCTACAAAAAGCCACCAATAATCTCAGCATAGAACAAATTTCACGAGATTTGTTGAAGCGAGTTCTGTAACTGACAGAAATAGTCTTTCTTGTCAGTATTATGTTCAAACATTTAAAAAGCTAATGTTAAGAGTTTCAGTAGGCAGTGTGACAAGTCCAATTGAAGTTGGTGATTACAAACACTGTAAAATCAAAGTCTTTTATTGAAACATTTTGAAAACAAAAGAAAATGAGACATAGAAGACTTTTATATTGAGAACTTCCATAAACCTTTATTGTTTTCAGTTTATTATTCCTAATTTCATTCATAGTCTCATAAAATCATTCCAAATTTCATATTAATTGTCTACTGAACTTTGAATGTCGTGATCAGACTTATGCTACTAACACAAGTAGAGATCACCCGATATTCAACCGAAAAAAATTGTGAGGTGTTTATTCACCCTCTATAAAGTAACTTCACCGATACTAACAAGTGATATCAGAATAGGTTTTCTCGACTTCTGAACCAATATAATTTGATGGCATATTTTGGCAAAATCCTCATATTCTCCAAAGAAGAGTTTGGTGACTGGAAGATCCGAATGCAGTCACATTTGGCAGCCCAAGATGATAACATATGGTATATCATCATTGATGAATCAATTAAATATTAAGACCAATACTGTTGTAGCCATTTCAGATAGTGTACCACAGAAGATTGAGAAGCATATATCATAATGAACTAATGACGAAAAGTAGGCAACAATAGATAATGAATTAAATCAATTTAACAGAATAATGTACGATACTTAGTTCTTAGACCAAGTAATCAATCAATAATTGACACCAGATGAATATTTAAAAACAAAATGAACGAAGATGAAATATTATTAGTAATAAAGAAAGATTAGTGGCCCAAAGATTTAGACAAGAAGAAAAAAATGACCTTTGATGAAACATTTGTAGTAGTAGCCCGATTAAAATCAATTTGATTTTTTTTTGCTTTTGGTGTTTACAAAAATTTCAAGGTATTTAAAATGGATGTCAAAATTTCATTCTTATTGATTTATTACCAGAAGAGGTTTATGTTGAACAACCTCGTGGGTTTAATGATCATTCCGCCGAATCACGTGGATAAGTTGCATAAAGCCTTATATGATTTAAAACAAACACCAAGAGCATATTATGATACTCTATCTCAATTCTTGATTTATCATGAGTTTACCACTAGTTTGTAGACAAAGAATTATTTAAATACTCTACAAATGTTCACATCTCACTCGTACAAATTTATGTAGATGATATTATTTTTGGATCTACTATTCCAAAGTTTTGTGGGATGTAAATTATACATGAAAAATACTAGTGGTTCATGCAAATTTTTTGGAGATAGATTGATCTATCGGTTCACTAAAAAGCAGGCTTCCATTTCCACATCGACATCAGAATCTGAGTATTTGGCCGGTAGAAGTTGATTCTCTCAGTTGCTATGAATTCAGTAGCAGTTGCAAGATTATGAAATTCAAGCTTCTGAATCACTTATTTTTTTGTGAAAATACTATCGTAATTGTGATCACGTACAATCCAATATTGCATTTTAGAACCAAGCATATTGATATCAGATTACAAAGAAAGATATCAGACTGAAATACATGTTTACTAAACAATAGGCCGTTGATATTTTCACCAAATCATTACTTGAGGCTAAGTTTTTTATTTCTGAAATATTTTGGGTTAATCAATCTTTCTTAAATATCACGTGATGGTATATGATTTTGTTTTATGTGTTAATCACTAGTTGTTGCTCATATCTATATTGATTGCACTGATAAAACATAATGGTACACTGAATAAAGACTTCTGCTGACATGCTCAGTATAATTCTTAATTCAATGGACTTTATCAAATAGCGTCTTTAATACAATTTTTTCTTATTTATTATTCTTTAAGGACAATCAGTCGGCTATTTCTTTTCATATTATTTTAAAATTTTAAAATCCGCCATTTACTTTTCAGTTAAATTTTCACAAATGTTTGAATTTAACCGCTCACATGTTGACACATAGAAACATGTTTGTACTAGAGACAAAAACTTGTGTCAAAAGGTCTCACTGGTCGTATTTTGTGATAAGAATATCTTATTTGGGTCATCCATGAAAAAGTATTACTTTTTATGCTAAGAGTATTATTTTTTTATTGTGAATATTATAAAAATATGTGAGACCGTCTCAGAAGATACCTACTCCGTACTATATGGGTAAACGTATTTTTTTGCCCTCATAATTTTTATTCACTTTACTCTCAGCAGACTATTCGTATTATTACCTTAAGCATTCTCTATACTCCTTGCTTCTTTTAAATCAGCTTTCTTCGATCAAGAACTATCTTTTTGAAAAAATCGCAGCCTACAGAATGAAGGCATATCAAGTCAACTTCAAGTCCGTCAATGGACTAGAAGATGCTACTGTTATAAAATCAAGCTCTCTGTATATCCTCTAGCCACTCGGTTATGATCACACATACAGAGCGAAGAAACACCAATCAAGAAACCTAGCACACAATAAGTAAGATAAGAAAATAACTCTCGAAACACGATTTACGTGGTTCGGTCATGAATCGACCTACATCCACGGGAGGAGCTTATCTTTTATTGATCAACAATCTGAGTTTGAATTACAAAGAAAACAACAAGCAATCCTACAGAATTCACTCTCAACATGCACTCTCTTTTATCAGAACACATGCACTGAATTCTCTTTGTTCTGTACTTCTTTTCTTCAGAGATGACCGAATGAATCTCTTCGAATCAATCAATCCTTCAAGACTCCTTGCTTCTATAAGTATGGGCATAACTCCTTTTTCATTTATCCTTACTGTTACAACAGAAATCTTCCTTCACCGATGCTATCTCGATCCCTCAGCTCTGAAATAGTTATCTTTGCCAAGTCACTCATTAAGTGCTGACTCAGTTGGTTGAGATGGCACACTGAATCCACAATTATCCACCTTGACAATCAACCAGCTTAAACTGATTAGCTCCTCCAGGTTCCCTGCTTCTACGTCTTTTCCTAACTGGAAACATTTATCAAATTCAAGCAGTGCTGAAACTTTGAGTTTGGAATAACCTTTGTACACATATCTGCAGGGTTGTCTTTTGTACTGATCTTCCTTATTGACACGGAGCTTGTTTCAACCACATCCATTACAAAATGCAAACGTACATCTATGTGTATTGATCTTTCATGGAAGACTTGATGCTTGGATAAATGTACTGCACTTTGGCTGTCACAGTGAACATTTATTGTCTTTTGAGCATATCCCAAGTCTTACAAGAATCCTTTCATCCACAAAGCTTCTTTTACAGCTTCTGTAACAGCCATGTACTCAGCTTCCGTTGTTGATAGAGCTATCACATGTTGTAGCATAGCTTTCCAACTTACTGTTGTCCCATATACCATGAAGATGTATCCTGTTAAGGATCTTCTTGTGTCATAACTTCCAGCAAAGTCGGAGTCAACATAACCAGTTACAATATCCAAAACCTCACCAGTGTGTCTGAACATCAATCCAAGCTCAAGAGTTCCCTTAAGATATCTAAGGATCCATTTGATTGCCTATCAATGCTCTTTCCCTGGGTTAGCCATAAACCTACTTGCTAAACTAACTGCATAAGCAAGATCTGGCCTAGTGCAGACCATAGCATACATTAAACATCCCACAGCACTTGCATATGGGACCTTCTGCATGTTGGCTTTGTCCTGTTCTGATTTTGGTGACTGGCTTGTTGACAACTTAAAGTGGTCCCTGCACTGCCTTACAGTCACTCATCTCAAACCTTTGAAGCATTTTTCTCAGGTATCCAGTTTGAGTAAGCCATAGAACTCTCTTTGTTCTGTTTCTAACTATCTCCATTCCTAGTATTCTTTTGGCAGCTCCTAAGTCTTTCATTTCAAATTACTCATTGAGTTCATGTTTCAGCTTCTGTATTTCAGTAAGGTTATGACATGCAGTTAGCATGTCATCAACATAAAGTAAGAGATGCATTTGTCTCCCACATTGGAGTGTCTTATGGTAAACGCACCAGTCATGCTTATTCCTTACAAAGTTGTGATTCAACATGAACTCATCGAATTTCTTGTACCATTGCCTATGGGCTTGCTTGAGACCATAAATGGATTTTCTTTGAAGACATACGTATGATGTTTTTGACTTAACTTCAAATTTTTGTGGTTGCTCCATATAAATCAGTTCTTCAAGGTTTCCATGCAAGAAAGTTGTTTTAACATCCATTTGTTCCAGCTCAAGGTCCTCAGTAGCTACTATGGCAAGCACAATCCTTATTGACCTGTGTTTGACAACAGGTGAAAAGATTTCTTGATAGTCTATCCCTTCAATTTGCGAGTATCCTTTTGCCACTAGCCTAGCCTTGTATCTAGGCTTCTCAACTCCAGGTATACCTTCCTTTTTCTTGAAGATCCACTTAGAGCCAACAATTCTCTGATTTTGTGGCTTAGAGATCAGTTCCCAGGTCTTATTTTTTTTATTAAGGAATCAACTTCATCTTTCATTGTAGTATACCATGAGTGCCTCTCTTTTTAGTTCATTGCTTCTTCCACGTTTTGAGGCTCATCTTCATTCACCTGAGAGGCAACAAAAAAAGCATAAGAGACTAAATCTGCATGACCATATTTCTGAGGTGGTTTAATGGTCCTTCGTTCCCTATCCCTTGCTAATTGATAACCATCCAAGTCTGTGTTTTGAAATGTTGTACTTTCTGTGGAATCTGATATGATATCATTCTTTTCCTGTAGTAGGTTAGGAAGCTCCACCTTAATAGATGTATCATCGCTACTGGTACTGATTTCATGGAGTTGATATACTCAGTGGTTTATCTTTAAAAGGATACATATCCTCTTTAAAAGTCACATCCCTACTTAGAAGCAGCTTTTGAGTTCCAGGTTCTATACACCATAATCTATATCCTTTTACTCCTTCTAGGTAGCCAAGAAACACACACTTGATAGCTCTCGAATCTAGTTTTCCTTGCTTTATATGTGCATAGGCAGCACATCCAAATACTTTTAGTTCATCTAGATTAGGAGGTGACCCTGTCCACAATTCCATGAGAGTTTTAAAACCCAATGGTATTGATGGACTCCTATTAATTAAATAGCATGCAGTAGCTACTGCTTCAGCCCAAAAAGACTTGGTCATCCCGGAATAGGACATGATACATCTCACTCTTTCAAGTAGTGTTCTATTCATCCTTTCTGCTGTGCCATTTTGCTGTGGTGTGCCAGGGATTGTTAAGTGCCTCGAGATACCCTTTTCTCTGCAGAATTCAAAGAACTCTTTTGAGCAGAACTCCAGCCCATTGTCTCTCCTAAGCTTCTTAAGTCTCTGTCCGGACTGATTTTTAGTGAGGGTCAACCAAGTTTTGAACTTATCTAAAGCTTCACTCTTATTCTTTAGGGTGTAAACCCACGCCCTGCGAGAGAAGTCATCAATTATATATAGGAAATATCTGGCCCCACAATTTGAAGCAACACGTGAAGGTCCCCAAATATCAGAGTGCACATATTGCAAGGGAGCTTTTGACGTATGTAATCCTTTGGTGCACTTTACTCTAGTAGATTTTCCCTTTACACAATCTTCACAAAATGTTAATGGAGTAAGTTGTTTATTTCGTATCAATCCTTGCTTATGTAATTCTATTAATCCTTTCTCACTGACATGCCCAAGCCTTAAATGTCATAGCATTATATTATCTTGGTCTTTTTCTATTGTAGTAGTAGATCCAACAATGGTACTTCCATCTAGAATGTATAAGCCATTTTGCTGAGTCCCTTTCATGTGAGTTAGAGACCCTCTGGATACACTTAATATTCCCTGAGCAGCTTTGAATGTTTATCCTTGTTTATCCAGGGTGCCAAGAGAAATGAGATTCCTTTTAAGTTCCGGTACATAGCGCACTTCTCTTAGGATTTTCTCAGTACCATATCTCAATCTTAATCTAATGTTCCCAATACCACTCACTCTGCAGGTTTTATTGTTACCAAGAATGACTTGTCCCCCATTGGACTCATTTAGAGACTCAAACCAATCCTTGTTAGGACTCATGAAAAGAGCATCCACTGTCTAGTATCCAACAGTTTTCCTTTTTGAGGTTTGATGTGCACAGAACATCCCCACTTTCATATCCTTCAAGTGTTGCCTTTGCCTCACCTTGATCTCGGTGTTTTTCACCATTTCTTTTGAGTTCTGGGAAATTTCTTCTGTAATGACCAGGTTTATGACAGAGAAAGCACTTGATTTGTTTTTTTTTTGGATCTCGATCTACTTCGGTGTTTTGATCGAGACTACTTTTTTTCAGTTCTGCCATGAGAGTACAATCCATCTCCAACATCTTTATACTCATTTTCATTGTGTGTTTGAGATTCTTTTGCCTTTAGGGCCTTTTGAATGTCTTCGAATGACAGGGACTCCCTTGCATATTTCATAGTATCAAAGAACACTGAGTAGGATTTTGGAAGGGCATTAAGAATGATAATGGCCTTATCTTGATCTTCTACGTCTGTACCAATGTTTTGTAAGTCTAAAATGAGCTTGTTAAACTCATCAAGATTTTCACATATACAGAGATTCTAACTTGTTTCATATGCCAGCAGCTGTTTTTTCCGAGGATACTTCCCGAAGAACTTTATCGTCTAGATTCAAAGTGAGGGTGATGAACGCCAATTCAAGAATTTCATCTTTCTTCTCAGGGTCAAGTGTATCAGGGAGATTCTTTTCACCCAGTAGGGCTTTCGCAACTTTCTGTTGGACAAGAATGGCGTACATTCTCCTTCGCCATAAACCAAAATCTCCCTTTCCATCAAACCGTTCCACCTCAATCTTTGTACCCATCGCTTTGATTTGAACAGCCTTAAACATGTTGCTCTTATACCAGTTGTTATAAAATCAACCTCTCAGTATATCCTCTACCCACTCGGTTATGATCACACATACAGAGCGAAGAAACACCAATCAAGAAACCCAGCACACAATAAATAAGAAAAGAAAATAACTCTCGAAACACGATTTACGTGGTTCGGTCATGCATCGACCTACATCCACGGGAGGAGCTTATTTTTATTGATCAACAATCTGAGTTTAAATTACAAAGAAAACAACAAGCAATCCTACAGAATTCACTCTCAACATGCACTCTCTTTTATCAGAACACATGCACTGAATTCTCTTTGTTCTGTACTTCTTTTCTTCAGAGATGACCGAATGAATCTCTTCGAATCAATCAATCTTTCAAGACTCCTTGCTTCTATAAGTATGGGCATAACTCCTTTTTCAGTTATCCTTACTGTTACAACAGAAATCTTCCTTCACCGATGCTATCTCGATCCCTCAGCCTCTGAAGTAGTTATCTTTGCCAAGTCACTCATTAAGTGCTGACTCAGTTGGTTGAGATGGCACATTGAATCCACAACTACAATGGTGGCTATGTACAAGACATTTGAAAATGCTGAACTTTTCTCTTTTTTGATCTATCCAATGATTGTTTTCTAAGGCCATCTTCAACCACAAAATATATTTTAGTGCAAATTTTACATTAAAATAGTGTGATTTCTGCATCAAATACAACATCCATCTCCAACCCATTTAATTCAAATCTTACACCAAAAAGAATATTCTCGAAATATTCTTTTTATTTTACATATATTAATTATTATATTTCATTTAATATATTTTTCATTATGAATAATATTTATATTATATAATCAATATTATATTACTAATAAATTTAAATAATATTTATGGTTTTTAATATAACTATTTGTAATAAAAAATAAAAATAAAAAAAGCAAATTTATAATTAAAAAAAACAAAAAAAAATTAAAACATCTGCGCCAAAATTGGCGCAGAGGCCTTCCGCTGCGCCAACTTTGGCGCAGGGGAAGGAGGCTGTATTATTTTAGCAAAATAGCGCAGTCTCTATTGAAAGATAAAATGCTGCACCAAAATGGTATTTTAACACTATTTAAGATTTCTATGCAAATGCCACAACTATTACTGACAAAAAATATATCTTATTCCTCTGGTGGCCAATATTATATGTTCGATGACGCTTTGTTTGCTTCTACTTTCTACTTGCCTACCGAGGGACAATCCGACTTTTCCTAGGTTTCATCATCAATCATTTCTTGGATGAAAGTAAAATTTTCTTCTACTGACTTTGAAATTTCGGTCTTCTGCAAGAAAAAGGAGATGACGATGGAATTTCAAGTACTAATGGATTTAGTCTCCAAGGATTTGCTGGTCAAGGCTGGTTCTTTTTTATAATGCCAGTACTCGTGAAATGTTTTTGGTGAAAGTCGCCTCCGAGAGACACTGAATCAAGTACTCTTGTGTCACCTCAATTTATAATGGTTCCTACTGCTCAGCCTGAACATTCTTTGTCTCTTCTTTCAGTAGGAGATCTTCTTCTGTCCAACGTGGATGATGTGGTTAACTCTATTGCGCAAGTGGTTGTTTCCACTGAAGACATGCCTACTGATCCTCTACCAAATCAACAAAATATTGAGTCAGCACCCTCTCCCCCTCCTTCTTCAGAACTCCAAGTTGAAGATCCACCTTCAGAGAATACTGATGTGCGGGTAGTTCCAGTAGTCTCTCCTCCGCCGATGTCTCAAACAGTACCTACTACTGACATTCTAATTGCTGAATCACTTCAAACTCAGCAAATTACAGGCGTGCAAGAAAACGTTGCTGACATGGCTGAGGACACCTCAAACACTTTTCAAACATTGATTATTTTTACTGGTGTTCCTCTACCTGATACTGAAGCTGTCACTGAAAGTCCAAAACTTCTCTTTACTCATCCAAGCAATACAGTGGAGGCTAGAGCTGCTCGCGTTTTGGAAACCCGTGAAAGATGGGCAAGAATTGCAGCAAATGAAGATATGATTCCTGAATCTTATGATCTTTCGCCTGTTGAGTCCAAACTGGATGACATTGCTGCATTGGGCATGTCATTTAAATTTTTGGTAAAAGACACAAAGTAAAATGTCAGCATAACCGAAGCAAGTCTAGGATGCATTCAAGACCAGGATCATGGGCAACATTGAACATATTCAAGATGACTCTCTCTCTCTTCAGAAATCCTTTGTTCAGTTCAAAGGAAATATTCTTGAATCCCAGGCTTTAGTTATGGGCAAACGTAATGTACTTGTGGCTAGTCAGCGTCAAAGCAACAAGGAACTTTATGACAAAATCGACCTCATGCAAGCCTCTTTCAATTCTTAAATTTTTGAATTTTTCAAAATTTTCAAGGCTATTGATGCCAAAAAGGTGGAAGTAGGACCAAAAAATTCAAATGCTAAAGTGACCAGACACATATATCCAAATCATAATCGATGGACTATTTTTATTATCTTATGATATATGCTGAGCATCTTTGTCACTTGATTCATATTAATAAAATTGAAGCATTTGAATCGTCATCATTCCTGAATTTTGGCATCACCAAAAAGGAAATAATTGTTGGAATATTTAATGTTTTGGTGATGTGCTCATTTTAAGAAATTATTTTAGTATTACTAAAATCAACGCTCTGAAAAAAAGTAGTCTACCCGAACAATCAAGGCCTACTGAACTCTTCAATTCTAAGGCTACAGATATTGTCAACGGTCATTTATGATATTGGTAAATTAATTGAAGCATTGAATCAGCAAATCAAATACTAAGGGAATGTTTTGTACACTGTTTATGTAAATTATTCTGACCGGACCGGTTCCTACCGGTTCTGGGTCCGGTGAGTTCGGAACAGGTTCGAACCGGTTTGGAACCGGTTCCGAACTGGTTCCGGAAACTTGGAACCAATCCGAACCAAGACCGGTTCGGCTTCTAATAAACCGGTTCCGGTTCGGGTCAAACCGGTTCCGAACCTCTAATTTATTATATTTTACTATATAATTAAAATTAGTAACATTAATGGACAATTTTTTATTTAGTATTTTGATTGCAAATAATTGTGATTATATAAAACTTAACAGAATAACTTAAACATTTATTTTTACAATTGAACATCTAAAATTCATCACGATTTATTAAAATATATTTTGAATATTCTGGATCTTTGTCGGAACTTGAGCTTTGGAATTCGTCGATCGCGCCAGAGGTCCTATTCTTTTTTCTGGGGCAAACCAATCTTGTAGGCACGTTAGCATGGAAAGTGTTTCTGGCTTTAAATTAGTTATTTGGTCACCAATGATCCTTCCACATATTGAAAATGCTGATTCGGAAGCAACACTTGAACTTTGAATGGGTAGGACATCTCTTGCAATTGCAGATAACACTGGATAAAGTTTAGAATTTACTTTCCACTAACCAAGAGCATCGAAATTATCTGTAGTCTCAATATATTGACTTAGATAAATTTGGATCTCATTGTAATTGGTTGTTGTCACCGATTTTCCTTTGAACTTTTGTCGTTTCAAACTTTGAAAGAAGTTCAGTGCTCCACTTTTGCTCTTATATGTCGGCATCTCCTCCGGCTGCGCACTCGGTTCATCACATTGTCCACTAGCATACAAATCAAACCATTCTTGGAGAGAATGAATGATTGACTTCTTTTGATTGTCAACATTCTTCTCAAGAAATTTAGCATAATATTCAAAAAAACGCATCTAATCCTCCTTGATTTTGAGTAGGATCAAGTAATGTTACTAAACCATGCACAATTGGGATAGTTTCCCAATATTTTAAAAATTTGTTTTCCATATTTGAAACAAAATCACGCATAACAGAATCATCGCGATATTCAATAAATTTATAAAACGTATTGGAAAGCAAAGGTAGAAACGTGGTTGAAGTATGGTAGTTAATGCCAAAAAATTTTTTGGTTGCTTTTTTAAAAATTTCTAACAAAGAAACACATTTACTCAAAATATTCCAATCATCGTCAGTTAGCATTAAAGATTGTGTTGTAATAATATTATAATATGGAGTAACTAAATATTGAAAACGTAATAAAGTATGAAGCAAGTGATATAAAGAATTTCATCTAGTTTCAATAGGAAGAGGAAATTTTTTAAATTTAATTCCGGTTGATTCGACTAGTGTTTTTCAGTCACGTCCATATCTTCTTTCACGTAATAATTTTCCACATAATTTGAATTTTTTATTACAGTGGACATTTGTTCATCACAGGCACATTTAACACATAAGTTGATAATATGACACGCACATCTCACATGAAGCAAATTACCTTCTAAAATTGGTTTTAGTGAATCTTTAAGATATTTAATTGCAAGAGTATTGGCACTCGCATTATCTAACGTTATCGACATTATTTTATTTTGTATGCCATAAATCTTAACAACATTTAAAACATATCTAGCTATAGTGTATGCGTTGTGAGACGATTCTAAATGATCTAGCGCTAAAATTCTTTTTTGCATAGTCCAAGTTTCGTCAATCCAATGACATGTAACAACAAGATATGATTCATATTTTAAATTAGTCCAAATATCAGTTGTCAAACTAACTCTACAAGAAATATTTGAAAGATGCGATTTTAGTGTTTCTTTATATTCTTTGTAAATATCAAAACAATATTTCTTAAGTGTGTGCCTAGAAATATTGTGAAAACTAGGTTGAATAGTATTAGTAAATTCAATAAAACCTTCTTGTTCAGCCATTATAAAAGGTTGACAACATTTGGTAACAAACTTTACGACGGCTTTCCGAGAAATTTCTTTCATAATTGTAAAAGTTTTTCACCATTTATTTTGAGTTCTGGGCAATTTCTTCTGTAATGACCAGGTTTATGACAGAGAAAGCACTTGATTTGTTTTGTTTTGGATCTCGATCTACTTCGGTGTTTTGATCGAGACTCCCTTTTTTCAGTTCTGCCATGAGAGTACAATCCATCTCCAACATCTTTATACTCCTTTTCATTGTGTGTTTGAGATTCTTTTGCCTTTAGGGCCTTTTGAATGTCTTCGAATGACAGGGACTCCCTTGCATATTTCATAGTATCAAAGAACATTGAGAAGGATTTTGGAAGGGCATTAAGAATGATAATGGCCTTATCTTGATCTTCTACGTCTGTGCCAATGTTTTGTAAGTCTAAAATGAGCTTGTTAAACTCATCAAGATTTTCACATATTGATTTAGTCTCTGTCATCTTGAACCCGAATAGCTTACCTTTTAGTGCGAATTCTCGTGGCCAGGTTCGACTTCATCAAAGTCGGGGATATAGCCAAAATGTTCACCAAAGTCGGGAGCGTATTCGCCACCACCACCACCACGACGGTTTTGTTAGACTAGATGCCTTGTAAGCCAACTGTTGGCTAGGGAATTTATTGACTCAATTGTAATAAACAATCTTTATTTTAATATAATTTAATGTTTCATGGTTTGTTATTTCTTTATCTGTATACCCATGTGAACAACATAGATAAAGACCTTGATTATACTTTAATACAAATGAATCGTAATTCGATGTTGAAACTCATTTGTAAACACTGTATTATCTAAATTCGTTCCTAGTCGATTCAGCCGCCTAAAACATGGATAAAGGTCGCTTGAGCTCGAGACTAACAGTGATGTTGTGTACTGCGTTTCTTGGTAAGGACATGGAGATGTCCAAACATGCAGATGGGTAGTCATATGATGATTATACCGAACAACCCTCCCTCGGACTTTCCAAGTGGTTATCATTCATCGAGAGGATAAGTCCATGGTTATGATTGTACATCATTAGTCCTCATGACCCAGGACAACACTGAGGCTCTATATGCTAGGGCTGTGCTTTGACTCGTTTACCGGCTCCAGGAGAGTCATCTGGTGGCGAGGTTGGGTACAGTCGCGACACATATAGGAGCCAGTGCATTGTAGTCGGGGATTCACCGCTCACCTACTGGTGTGGATATCCTATGTGATCTAATGTAATAATAGTGCATGGAATCTCTGGCCAGAGTATGAAATGTACGTTAGAGAAGGAGTTCTCCAACAGTACATGCGGTGCCACTATTTATAGTTATCACATAGTTATCGAATTAATATGCAACCCTCGATTAACCAATGGTTACAGATTCGATCGAGATATATGAGATGAAGGGACCGTACTGTACGTTAATCATAATCGACTGGTTCTTACAGGCACTATCAGTGATACCTTAGGGGATCATGGGGCGATGCTACTAGACGCTCTTACCATTATCCGATGGGTGCAATCGGAAATGAGTTCTGAAATTCTTGATCAAGGTGTTGATGAAAAGAATGGGGCTAACTAGGGTAAGCCCGAATAAAGGATTATGTCCTGAATCACAAATAGTTGTGAACCCACGGCTAGCTGTATCCCTGAACCATTGAGGGTCACACAAGCACTGGATCGTTTGTTCCTGTTGAGAGAATAAAGTCAAGAAGTTGAATTTATATTATATAGTAAATTCAAGGAGTTGAATTTATGATAATTGAATTTTGAGAGAATAAATTCAAGGAGGTGAATTTATAAAATTTGAGAATTTTATTTATAAAACTCAAAAGTTGAGTTTATTAAATATTAAATTTTGGAGGTGATACAATTCAAGGAGTTGAATTTATAATAATAAATTCAAATGTTGAATTTACAATGGATTTAATTTATTAAACTCAAGAGTTGAGTTTATTAAATATTAAATTAAATATGATAAGAGATATGTTTAATGGGTTTGTAGGAGTACAAGTCCAACATATTAAATGATTAAAGTTCTTAATGGACTTTAATACAATTAATTAAACTAGTTTGAGTAGTACATTTAATTAACAAAGCCCATTAAATTTAATTAAGGAACCTAAATCCATAATTATGGAATTTAGGTCAAGGCTCTTGTTTTTTTTTTAAAGATAATAATAAAAAAAAAAGAAAAAGATAGCCTCCACCAATTCTATATAGTGATTTTCGAGAATCACAAATCCAATCCCTTCAAATATATAGTTTACTTAATTAATTAGATTAATTAAGTAAATGATCATAAAAGAAATATTAAGATTTCTTTATTCTCAATTGCATAGCAATCATTCGAAACCTTCTTGAAATTCTGCAAGAAAACTTTCGGCTCTTCCAACTTTTGTGCTCTCAAAGGTCTTGAACAAAAATTGTGTTCTCTCTCTACGAAAAGATCTTCTACAATTTTCTAGTGCAATTTGGAAGAGAATCAAACGATCTAGTCGTGGACTTAATAGGAGGATTAAAGAAAGCAGATCTGAAGAACGTTCGTAGGGATTCACGAAGAGCTATCTCCGCTAACCCCGGAATATTTGGAGCCACGTGATTTATTCACCAAAGGTATAACGATTCTAACACCCTATGGATGTTTATGTTAAAATCATACGAGCGCCCAAAACAAAGTATGTTTTGATTGTCAAAATAAATAAAATTTTTAAACTTCCGCTGCGTTTGGGCACATAGAAAACCGAGATCCAACAGTGGTATCAGAGCCAGGTTTTCTGAATCGTATGATTTAAATCATATTGAATAATTTGTTTCTAACCACACAAGAAAATTTTCAGAAAAATTCATGCACCATAAAATTATTTTTTCGTAAAAACAAAAAAAAATATTTTTTTCGTGATCTGCCCGGAACTATTCCGGGCAGACCGCGCGCAGAAGCGCACAGCGTGCGTACGCGGAGCGGCGCAGCGTGCGGAACGTCCGCACAACGCGGCGCAGCGTGTGGAGCGGCCGCACGCTGCGCGCGGCGTCGCGTGCACAGGAAGCTGCCATTGCCCGAAACGTTCGGGCAGCGGGCGGGCAGTGGGGACGATTGCCCGGGACCGTCTCGGGAAGCGTGCTAATTGGTGGGCTTGAATTGTTTGGGCCCATGGTGCAATTTTCTGATTTTTCAAAATTTTGGGTAAAATTGATATTTTTGAAATTGATTCAATTTTTATTTTTGAAAATTTAATTTTTTAAAATTAATAATTTTCTTGTAAAATAAATAATTGGAATATGATTTTAATTATTTACGGTAAAAATAAGTTTTTACAAGAAATCAATTATTATTGATTTAATTGGAAATTATTAATTCTTTAATAATTGTGGTGGTTAGTGATAAATTATTAGATATATGATTTATCAATTAATTAAATTGTTTAATTAAATTGATGTTAATATTTGATATTAAATGCATGAAGGATGATCGAGAGCCTTGGCCAATGTGTTAGGTGTATGTTAGGATATTTTACTATTTTATTCGTTTTTAATATTTGATATTATTAAAGTGGGCCTGGTTTATGGCCCGTTCCCACCCCATGAGATGTATCCCTTATGTGTCATGGCTATTTAAATGTAATTATTAGAAATAGTGGGAGATCAAGACTGGAAGATGGTGGGCCCGATGAACGAGATGAAGACATGTAAAATATTGGAAGCTCTTGTAATAGTTGCATTTGCATCCCTGCATTCACCTAGGTTTTGGACCTGGATCCATGTATGGCTCACATGGATCTAATAGTGTTGGCGATCGATCATCCTTATTTATTGTTGAATGTCATATTATGATATATGTGATATATAGTAGTATGCATGTATGTATATTATTAGATAATATAGTTGCATGGATCCGGCAAACATACAAACTCGTGGCACGCGATTTTAAATTGAAATGATGAGACAATTTTAAAAATTAAAATCCCTCATTTTGAATATGATTCAAAATTTATATCAAACCGAAAAAGTAAAAATTAAAAGAGTTTAATTTTTCCTTGCCTTCCATCAACCGTGGTTGCATGTTGATCGCTACCCGCGGACAGTGTCTGGCTCATATTATTGGGGAGGCCTGTACACCGGAAAGCTGTGACTTCCACCGGACATATGATATGAATTGAGTGGAACTCTCATGACTTCGGCTCATATTATTGGGAGAACTCATGGCGACCGTCCACTACAATTCAATATTGATGGGTTGGTTTGACACGTGAAAATAAACGACGTCATATTATTGGGTCCTTATTAAACGTGAGGCAAAACACGTGGAGGTTGCATAGGGATGCAATTGGACTCTACCTTTTAGAAATTATAATTGGCTGATATTATTCGGGATTATAATTGGCTAATTGGACTCTACGTGCCCACTAAGGAAATACAATTTCCCTTTTTCATCAGAGGGTGGTGGAAATGTCAAAATAGTGGGAGGGAGATTTATAAAATAAAATCCATATTTTATATCTTAAAATTATTTTAAAATAATCAGTAACAATTATCTGTTTTTTTCTTTCAGTATATTTGCAATGACGTCACGCAATCCACTTTCTATCATCCTCGATCAAAACAAGTTGACTGGCCCTAACTATAATGACTAGTTTCGAAATTTAAAAATTGTTCTGAGCTCGGAAAAGATTCTGTATGTGCTTGATAAGAAGCCACCGAATGAGGCAGGTTCGGACATCAGTGAGACTGAACTAGCTAAGCTTGAGAAATGGTGGGACCATGATCTCCAAGCTAATAGCTATATGTGGGCTTCTATGTCGAATGAACTGCAGAGGCGGTTCGAGGAGGCTGTGAATGCTGCTGACATTCACTTTCATCTGAAAGAGTTGTATGGAGTACAGACTCGCTCAGAGAGACATGCTACTGTGAAAGAACTCATGACTACACGTCTGCGAGATGGGACTTCTGTCCATGAGCATGGTGTTAGGATGATTGGGCTCATTGAGAAATTGGCGGGGCTCGACGTGGTTATTCTTGGTGAGCTTGCGACTGATATTCTCCTGCTGTCATTACCCCCATCGTTCGATGGATTTGTGGTTAATTTTAATATGAACAAGCTTGAGGCCACCCTTGAAGAGTTGGTCAATATGCTTACTACTTATGAGGCCACAATAAAGAAGGAGAAGCATGTTCTTCTAGTGGGTTCTTTGTCTGGTACGAAATAGGGAGCCCCAAATAAAGGCAAGAAGCGTTCTGCCCCTCTAAAGAAGAACAAGCCCAACAAAAAGCCATACAAGAAACCTACTCCAGGGCCCTCAAAGCCCGACAAGTCAGAGCATGTCTGTTTCCACTGCAATAAACCTGGACATTAGAGGCGTAATTGCAAGGAGTATATAGCCCAGAAGAGTTCTGGCCATGGTATGTTTTACATAGAAGTAAATGTCTCAATTAATTCCTCTTCTTGGGTATTGGATACCGGATGTGGTTCTCATCTTTGCAATGATTTGCAGGTGATGGCAAGAAGCAGGAGACTTAGAGATGGCGAGACATTTCTAAGATTGGGGAATGGAGCAAGGGTTGCTGCAACTGCTATTGAAGACATTACTTTGATTTTGAACAATAATTTAAGTTACTTTTGAGAGACGTTTTATATGTTCCTGAATTGGTTAAAAACATTATTTCTATTTCTATGCTTGATAGAGATGACTATTCTTGTATTTTTGCTAAAGGTGTTTGCAATATTTACAAGAATGAATGTTTGATAGGAATCGGCGAATTAATGAACGATCTCTATAACTTAAAATTGAAAGATATTCCGTTGAACAATATCCAAGCACAAAAGAAAACAATAACAAACAAAAGAAAGTTAGATGATCCAAACCCCGCACAGATATGGCACGCTAGACTAGGTCACATTTCCCAAAGAAGGATGCACAAACTAGTGGGAGAAGCCATGTTTGACTTGTCAGACATAAATTCTCTACCTACTTGTGAGTCATGTCTAAAAGGAAAAATGACCAAGGCTCCCTTTAAGGGAAACGTGGAATGTGCACATGGTCTACTGGATTTGATCCACACAGAAGTTTGTGGCCCGCTAAGCGTTAGCACAAAATATGGGCAATCCTACTTCATTACTTTTACTGATGACTATTCGAGGTATGGGTATGTCTATTTAATGAGACACAAATCTGAAGCATTTGAAAAGTTCAAAGAATTCATATCTGAAGTAGAAAAACAGCTAGAAAAGAGTATTAAGACACTTCGATCTGATCGAGGTGGAGAATATTTGAGTGCTGAATTTTTGGATTATCTAAAAGAGAATGGGATTCTCTCACAGTGGACTCTGCCAGCAACACCACAATTGAATGGTGTTTCTGAACGTCGTAATCGAACCTTGATGGACATGGTTCGATCTATGATGGGATTCACTGAATTGCCTACATCGTTTTGGGGTTTTGCGCTTAAAACTGCGGCAATGTTGTTGAATAATGTCCATATTAAAGCAGTGGATAAAACACCATATGAGATATGGATGGGAAAAATTCCCAAATATTCTTACATGAGAATATGGGGTTGTCCTGCTTACGTGAAGCGGACAGTGGGAGACAAATTGGATAGTAGATCCACTTTGTGCTACTTTGTAGGATATCCAAAGAATTCTGTTGGATATTATTTCTATCATCCCAATTAAGCAAAAGTGTTTGTTTCAAGAAATGCCACCTTTTTGGAAAGGGAGTTTCTATTAGATAGAAAAGGCAAGATGATTGAACTTGAAGAAATTCAAGATACTCCCTCAACTTTAGAAGTTGAACCTAATCCCCTAGAACCAGTAGTTGAAGTACAAGCTCCTAGAAGGTCTGATAGAATTATTAGACCACCTGCAAGATATACACTTCTTCATGAACAAGACCATGATGAGTCTTGTGTTGGATGTGATCCAAAGAACTTTAAGGAAGCAATATCTGATAGTGATTCCACCAAATGGCTTGAAGCCATGCAGTCTGAAATGGACTCTATGTATTCGAACCAAGTCTGGACATTAATGGATCCACCTGAGGGAATCGTTCCCATAGGATGCAAATGGATCTACAAAAGAAAGCTTGGGGCGGATGGGAATGTATTGAACTTCAAAGCAAGGCTAGTTGCAAAAGGTTATACTCAAAGGCAAGGAATTGACTATGAGGAAACTTTTTCACCAGTTGCTATGTTTAAGTCCATTAGAATATTACTAGCCATAACAGCATGGTATGACTATGAGATATGTCAAATGGATGTAAAGACTGCATTCCTCAATTGAGACATCAAAGAAGAAATTTATATGTCTCAACCTGAGGGATTCACATCAGTAGGAAGTGAGCATAAGGTATGCAAACTTCAGAGATCAATATATGGTCTCAAGCAGGCGTCAAGGAGTTGGAACCTCAGATTTGACAGCACTATCAAAGAGTTTGGTTTTGCCAAAAATCCTGAGGAGCATTGCGTATATAAGAAAGTTAGTGGGAGTGCAGTGACATTCCTAGTACTTTACGTTGATGACATCCCACTCATTGGGAATGTTGTAGGATTACTGCAATCAACTAAAGTATGGTTGGCTAGTAAATTCTCCATGAAGGACATGGGTGAAGCATCTTATGTATTGAGAATACAGATCTATAGAGATAGATCGAAGAGAATGCTAGGACTCACCCAAGCCATTTATATCGATACCATACTTAAGCGATTCTCTATGGAAGAGTCCAAGAGAGGATACTTACCAATGTGTCACGGTGTTACTCTATCTAAAGCAATGTGTCCCAAAACTGATGAAGAGATAGAAATGATGACACGTGTTCCATATGCGTCAGCCATTGGTAGTATCATGTATGGTATGATATCGACGCGTCCTGATGTTGCTTACGCTTTGAGTGTTACAAGCAGATATCAGGCGAATCCTGGTCCAATGCATTGGAAGGCCGTGAAAGATATTCTTAAGTACTTAAGAAGGACTAAGAACTTGTTCATGGTCTATGGGGGTGGAGAATTGAAATTGGAAGGCTACACTGATTCTAGCTTCCAATGTGACGTAGATGATTCGAAATTGACCTCTGGTTTCGTATTCATGCTTAATGGTGCGGCTGTCTCTTGGAAAAGTTCCAAGTAAGACACCGTTGCGGATTCCACCACTGAAGCTGAATACATTGCTGCATCGGCTGCAGCCAAAGAGGCAGTTTGGATGAGGAATTTTGTCCAAGAGTTGGGCGTCATTCCTAATGGAGTTGATCCAGTCCCGGTGTACTGTGACAACACTGATGCCATTGCGCAAGCAAGGGAACCAAGGTCTCATCAAAGATCCAAACATATACTGAGGAAGTTCCACATCATCCGGGAGATTGTGGGAAGAGGAGACATATCAGTCGAAAGAGTTCTCTCTGCAGATAATGTTGCTGATCCACTTACAAAGCCCCTGCCAGGACCATTGTTTGAGAAGCATCGCGAAGCAATGGGATTAAAGTTTATGGGTAGATGGCTCTAGGGCAAGTGAGAGATTGTTAGAGTAGATGCCCTGTAAGCCAACTGTTGGCTAGGGAATTTATTGACTCAGTTGTAATAAACAATCTTTATTTTAATATAATTTAATGTTTCATGGTTTGTTATTTCTTTATCTGTATACCCATGTGAACAACATAGATAAAGACCTTGATTATACTTTAATACAAATGAATCGTAATTCGATGTTGAAACTCATTTGTAAACACTGTATTATCTAAATTCGTTCCTAGTCGATTCAGCCGCCTAAAACATGGATAAAGGTCGCTTGAGCTCGAGACTAGCATCTGTGATGTTGTGTACTGCGTTTCTTGGTAAGGACATGGAGATGTCCAAACATGCAGATGGGTAGTCATATGATGATTATACCGAACAACCCTCCCTCGGACTTTCCAAGTGGTTATCATTCATCGAGAGGATAAGTCCGTGGTTATGATTGTACATCATTAGTCCTTATGACCCGGGACAACACTGAGGCTCTATATGCTAGGGCTGTGCTTTGACTCGTTTACCGGCTCCAGGAGAGTCATCTGGTGGCGAGGTTGGGTACAGTCGCGACACATATAGGAGCCAGTGCATTGTAGTCGGGGATTCACCACTCACCTACGGGTGTGGATATCCTATGTGATCTAATGTAATAATATTGCATGGAATCTCTGGCCAGAGTATGAAATGTACGTTAGAGAAGGAGTTCTCCAACAGTACATGCGGTGCCACTATTTATAGTTATCACATAGTTATCGAATTAATATGCAACCCTCGATGAACCAATGGTTACAGATTCGATCGGGATATATGAGATGAAGGGACCGTACTGTACGTTAATCACAATCGACTGGTTCTTGCAGGCACTATCAGTGATACCTATGGGATCATGGGGCGATGCTACTAGACGCTCTTACCATGATCCGATGGGTGCAATCCGAAATGAGTTCTGACATTCTTGATCAATGTGTTAATGAAAAGAATGGGGCTAACTAGGGTAAGCCTGAATAAAGGATTATGTCCTGAATAACAAATAGTTGTGAACCCACGGCTAGCTGTATCCCTCAACCATTGAGGATCACACAAGCACTGGATCGTTTGTTCCCGTTGAGAGAATAAATTCAAGAAGTTGAATTTATATTATATAGTAAATTCAAGGAGTTGAATTTATGATAATTGAATTTTGAGAGAATAAATTCAACTTCTTGAATTTATATTATATAGAAAATTCAAGGAGTTGAATTTATGATAATTAAATTTTGAGAGAATAAATTCAAGGAGTCGAATTTATAAAATTTGATAATTTAATTTATTAAACTCAAAAGTTGAGTTTATTAAATATTAAATTTTGGAGGTGATACAATTCAAGGAGTTGAATTTATAATAATAAATTCAAATGTTGAATTTACAATGGATTTAATTTATTAAACTCAAGAGTTGAGTTTATTAAATATTAAATTAAATATGATGGGAGATATGTTTAATGGGTTTGTAGGAGTACAAGTCCAACATATTAAATGATTAAAGTTCTTAATGGACTTTAATACAATTAATTAAACTAGTTTGACTAGTCCATTTAATTAATAAAGCCCATTAAATTTAATTAAGGAACCTAAATCCATAATTATGGAATTTAGGTCAAGGCTCTTGTTTTTTTTTTAAAGATAATAATAATAAAAAAAAAGATAGCCTCCACCAATTCTATATAGTGATTTTCGAGAATCACAAATCCAATCCCTTCAAATATATAGTTTACTTAATTAATTAGATTAATTAAGTAAATGATCATAAAAGAAATATTAAGATTTCTTTATTCTCAATTGCACAGCAATCATTCGAAACCTTCTTGAAATTCTGCAAGAAAACTTTCGGCTCTGAAGAACGTTCGTAGGGATTCACGAAGAGCTATCTCCGCTAACCCAGGAATAGTTGGAGCCACATGATTCATTCACCAAAGGTATAACGATTCTAACACCCTATGGATGTTTATGTTAAAATCATACGAGCGCCCAAAACAAAGTATGTTTTGATTGTCAAAATAAATAAAATTTTTAAACTTCCGCTGCGTTTGGGCACGTAGAAAACTGAGATCCAACAGGTTTGAAGATGATGCCATTGAAATTCGAATATTTGTATGAGTAAATTGCGAAATAATAAATAAATAACAATAAAAATAATATGGATTATAGATAAAATTATAACACAATTATTGAATATATTTGGAGAAATGATAGCAAAGATATATTGATTGTAGAGAAATGAGAAGTTGAGAGAAAAGTGATATGTGAAATATGAAAAATGACTTGTATTTATATGTGATTTTGAGGGTTAAAAATATATATATATATATATATATATTTGCAATTTGGCCCCCAATTTTTAAAAAAAATAAATAAAACATTTTAGTAGCCGTTGAAGAACGGCTACTGAAATGTGCGGCTGCTGCAAATGCAGACTTTGGGCCAACGGCTGCAAATGCAGCCGTTGGCCCAAAGGCCATTATTTATTTTTTTTTTAAAATTTCGAATTATGGGTTTCGGATCCGGTTCCTGGTCCGGTTCCGGATACGGACAGGAACCGATTCGGAACCGGAACCAGAACCGGTTCAGAAAATGCTGATCCGGTTCAACCCAAAAACAAACGGATTGTATATGATTTCGAGTCCGATTCTTCAATACCGGTTCCGGGTTTAACGGGCCGGTTCCGGGTCGAACTGGCCCGTTAAGTGTAATGCCCGAGATTTGCATTCTATTAATCTGAGATTATTGATTTTGAATTGATATGATTATAGATAGACCCTTCCGAGACCAGATTGTGTGAAGCATGTGATTTATGTATATTTTGCACAGCACTGTTGGCGCTCGAGCGGTAGAAAAGAGCCGCCCGAGCGCCAATGCATCACAAGAAGGGATTTTGGACAGAGAGTCTGGCGCCCGAGCGGTAGTTTTTGACCGCCCGAGCGCCAATGTTCAATAGGATTAGGTTCGAGCAGAAGATGTGGCGCCCGGGCAGTAGTTTGTGACCGCCCGAGCGCCAGTGCATAACAAGTGCGGGAAGAACATTCCGCGCCCGGGTGGTAATTCTCGACCGCCCGAGAGCCAACCAGAATTGAGGAAAAGTTAACTATAATGGCCCGAAAATTCGTGTTTGAAAATTTGCGGAAAAATTAAAAAATTTCTTTTTAAAATATTTAAAATGCCTCATTCACGAAATAAATTGATAAATCAAGTTTAAGGTTTAAAAATAGCAGCGGAAGAAATCATTACTCGCCAAAATAACAAGTTAAAGTATCCAACAACTGATAAAAATGTTTGAGCATAAAAATGGCAAGTGCTGTAAATGAGGTCCTCGGGTTCCACTACTGCCAACCCAAGCTAGCTCATTGGTCCCCGCCCTCGGCCCCGACATCATCAGTACCTACAACAATCAAGTCTAGTGAGCCTAAAGACTCAGCATGCATATATCGTAAATAACGAGTAAATAATATAGTAAAATTGCATGAGAGTAAAATATTATGTCATGAGGCATAAAGTGAAAATAACTTTTCATGAGCAATTATAATACGTGCATAACTGAACTGCAAATCACATTGAAAATGTTTGCTCCTTGGAGCCCTGTAATAAAATAGCATGTCATAAATTTTCTGTTGAGATTATGGTCTACGGAAGAGGCCCATGCACTGAACTGAACTGAACTGACCTGTAACCGGCGATCGGATAATATAATGCTCCCATGATAGTGAAATGGCCACAAGGAATATCGCATAAATCTCAAAAATGAATATTTTATCTTTTTATGCACGTAATATAATTAAATGGCATAATGAAATATCCTGTATTATTTTACCACATGGATTGGATCGTTCCCAGGCTCGTTGCGACCTAAATTTATCATGAAAAATATGCAATTGAACTTTCTTGACCAAACTTAGTAATTGACCCCAAAACGAGACAATTACGCCCAACGACTTCGTATTTAATCATGACTCCGTGCCAACTCGAACCAACATCAAACCATCATTTAGTCATGATTAAAATACACTTTAAAATGATGAAATAATGCTCCTAAAATGATAAGGGCCGAAATCTTGGTGAATGGAGGCCAAAACATGAAACGCTCTTTCGAGAGTCAATTTGGCACATCGCACCGTAATTTCTCGTACGACCTCAAAAACGATCCGAATCACAAACGGTCAAAAACATGACCTTCCTAACTCGATGAGGCACTTTCCACTCCAAGGCCATAGGCTAAAAGCCAACCAAGAACTCGAACAAGCCACTGAACCGAAGCAGCAAGTTGCTGTCACAAAAATACAGCAGCTGTGCTTTGGTTTCCTTGCGTTTTTTGCGAGGCTAATGGCCATTGGGGCTTGAAACCACCGACCAGAACCTCTTACCCACATCCTAGGGAATGATTTGAACCATGGCTAAGGGCCTTAGGCCAGCCACAATTCGCACCACACCCGAAACCAACCGAAAGTCCCACCCGAGAGCACCCTTGCATGCGTGGGGTGTTGTGCTTTGTTTGCTGTCTCGTGTCGTTCCAGTGGTCATTTGATTGACCATGGCATGATCTAGATATCCCGAGGTATGTTATGAACCGTGGCTAAGGGCCATAGGGCAACCAAGATCCACACCATTCCACAAAACCGAATGTTACACTTGCTGAAAAATGAGAAGGCCGAAGGGGGTAGGGGATGTTCTTGTGTTTTGATTTAAAAACCGATGTAACCATGGACCAAGCCTCAAAAGGGTGACTTGGTCACGTCTTAGACATGCTAGGGAGGTGTTCAAACTAGGGTTACAGGCCCAAGAGCCAACCAAGGTTCGATCCATCCATAGACAAGCAAAACAAAATTTTCGAAACCCAATTCTGCACTTATGGGGAGGTTGCTGCCATTTTGATTTCCAGCAACCATGGGGGCTGAACTAATGGACCAACATGGTCCTAAACCATTCTAGTACATGTCTAGGAGCCGCCTTGGGAGCCTAGGGTCGAACCAATACCTGAAACCATCAAAAACATGCAAACCGTGAAGCATGAAATGGAATGAAACCGTGCAGAATTTTGTTTACCCACAAGCTGCTGTCATATTTCGGTTTTGATTGAAAGATCATGATCATGTAATGTTTAAAATTCATAATAAAACTTGATTGAAGAGCAAAAAAGAACATATGCATGCCTGGTTTCGTTTTGAAAGGAAAACGAACGAAATGCAACGACGCGGCGCGGAGGAGATGGAGCGATCTTCTTGATCTTCCTTCTACTCAATTATTCCTCTCCTATTTCTTGCTATGTGGCTCACGAATTTCTACTATGAGAGTGCTCTGAATTTCGAAATAATGGAGAGGGAGGGAATGGTTAGGAGTGATGAAGGGAGTTCCAATAATAAAGGGGTTCAATGGCATGACCAAGTCTCCTCTCTTTTGAAATTTGAATTTGCTTGATATCAAATGATTTTTGGAGGGATAAATGAATGGGGTGTGGCCGTTTTTTGCATGCCATATCAAGGTTAGGAAAATGATCTAATAATAAATAAATGGTGGTAAATAAATGAGGGATTATCATGTTAAGAAATGACAAGGAATGGGTCAAAGGTGAGTTGGCAAAGAAATGTTTAATCATCTAAGAGGGGTGGCCGAAAATTAAACAAATAATGGAGGGGAAATATTGTTTAGTTAGTAAATTTTTTAAACCTTAAGAGCCTTACCTATCCTTTAAATAATTTAGTGAATTAACACCTTAATTAAGGAACCTAAATGAACTTATTTCCTACTCACCTCAAGTTACTAAAATAATGCCTTAACCCTTCTTCTAACTTAAATCAACTTATTAGCTAGCTAAAATAAACTCTAGGAATAATTTCTTAATATTAAATTCTATCTCAAAACTCCAACTTCAGTCCGTCCTCACTGAATTAACTGAAAAGATAAAAATTAAACTACTGCATAAAATAACTAAATTTTAAAGAAAAGCATTTAAATACTCATGCAATAAAATCATTTTAATTTAAAATACTAGAATTATGCATGGCTTATACGTAGTCTAGTTTACGGGTTCTACAACTCTCCCCCCCCTTAAAAGAAATTTCGTCCTCGAAATTAAAACTCACCGAATAACTCGGGGTACCGACTCCTCATCTCGGGCTCAGACTCCTACGTAGCTTCCTCCTCTGAATGGTTGAGCCATTTGACTTTGACTCGCTTAACTAGCTTGTTTCGAAGCTTCTTCTCCTGCCTGTCTAAGATCTGCACTGGTCTCTCCTCATAAGATAGGTTCGGAGTAAGCTGTTACGGCTCAAAGTTCAAGACATGTGAAGGGTTCGCCATATACTTCCTCAGCATAGAGACGTGGAACACATTGTGTACTCCGGCCAGATCCGACGAAGAGCAACACGATAAGCTAGCGTCCCAACTCTGTCGAGGATCTCAAATGGTCCAATGAATCTCGGACTGAGCTTCTCTTTCTTTCCGAACCGCGTTACACCCTTCATAGGTGCTACCTTCACAAAGACATGGTCGCCAACGGCAAACTCTAGGTCTCTCCTCCTCTGATCTGCATAACTCTTCTGTCGACTCTGAGCAGTCCTCATCCTATCGCGGATCTTGACTACTACATCGGCAGCCTGCTGAATGATCTCCGGACCCAACTCTGCTCTCTCTCCTACTTCATCCCAATGAACAGGAGATCTACACTTGCGGCCATATAGTGCTTCATACGGAGCCATACCAAAAGACGACTGGAAGTTGTTGTTGTAGGTGAACTCTACTAATGGTAAGTTCGACTCCCAACTCCCAGAGAAATCCATCACACAAGCACGGAGAAGATCCTCCAAGATCTGAATAACTCGCTCTGACCGCCCATCTGTCTGTGGATGGAAGGCTGTGCTAAACAGCAACTTCGTACCCATAGTCGAATGCAAACTCTTCCAAAATGAGGAAGTGAATCTGGGATCTCTGTCAGATACGATAGAAACTGGAATACCATGAAGTCGGACTATCTCCCGGATATATAACTCTCCATACTGAATCATGGTGAAAGTCGTCTTAATAAGCAAGAAGTGCGCTGATTTGGTAAGACGATCTACAATCACCCAGATAGCATTTGATCCTCTGACTGACTTCGGCAATCCGGTCACGAAGTACATGGTAACATTCTCCCACTTCCACTCAGGAATGGGAAGAGGCTTGAGCAAACCTGCTGGTCTCTGATGCTCCGCCTTCACTAACTGGCAAGTCAGACACTCGGATACAAATCGTCTGATGTCTTTCTTCATCCCAGGCCACCAATACAATGACTGTAGATCTCGGTACATCTTCGTACTCCCTGGATGAATAGAGTATGGCGACTTGTGGGCCTCTGATAGAATATCTGCTCGAATAGAACCACTGCTAGGAACCCACATCCTGTCTCGGTATCTCACAATACCGTCTCTAACTGAATACAAGACATTGCCCTTGGCTTCATCTCTCTGCTTTCACTTTGCTAACTGCTCATCTGCTGACTGACCACTGCGAATACGGTCAAGAAGAGAGGATTGAATAGTCAAGGTAGATAGACGGGGAACTTTACCTTGAGGATATGACTCTAGATCAAACCTCTGCATCTCAAGCTGAAGAGGTCTCTGAATCATCAAATGAGCCATCACTACGACTTTTGTGCTCAATGCATCCGCAACTACATTAGCTTTACCTGGGTGGTAGCTAATGTCACAGTCATAATCCTTCACAAGCTCCAACCAACGCCTCTGACGCATGTTCAGCTCCTTCTGCGTAAAGAAATACTTGAGACTCTTGTGGTCGGTAAAGATCTGGCACTTCTCCCCATACAAATAGTGCCTCCAAATCTTCAAGGCAAAAACCACGGCGGCCAACTATAGATCATGGGTAGGGTAGTTTTTCTCATGAGTTTTCAACTGTCTAGAAGCATTTGCTATCACCTTCCCATGCTGCATCAATACTGCGCCCAAACCGAGCTTCGAAGCATCGGTATACAAAACAAAATCTCCGGGCCCTGACGGTGTGGCCAAAACTGGTGCTGAGTTAAGAGCTTGCTTCAAAGTATCGAAGCTCTTCTGACACTCCTCGCTCCACACAAATTTAGCATTCTTCTTGGTCAATGATGTGAGTGGAATGGCAATAGAGGAAAATCCCTTAATGAACTTCCAATAATATCCTGCTAGCCCAAGAAAACTGCGGATCTCTGATGCATTCTGCGGCACAACCCAATCTCTGACTGCGGCAACTTTCGCTGGGTCTACCTCAATACCACTGCTAGAAACAATGTGGCGTAAGAACGCCACCTTCTCTAACCAGAATTCGCACTTACTGAACTTTGAGAATAACTTGTGCTTCTGCAAGGTCTGCAGCAGTGTGGTCAGATGTCTGTTGTGATCCTCCTGATTCTTCGAGTAGACGAGAATGTCGTCTATGAATACTATCACAAACTGGTCAAGATACGGTTGAAATACGCGATTCATGAGATCCATGAAGATCGCTGGCGCATTCGTCAGACCGAACGGCATCACAAGGAACTCATAGTGGCCATAACGAGTCCTGAAAGCAGTCTTGGAAACATCAGCATCTCTCACCCTCAACTGGTGATAACCGGAACGCAGATCTATCTTGGAGAATATCGAAGCTCCCTGCAACTGGTCAAACAATCATCGATCCTCGGAAGTGGGTACTTGTTCTTCACTGTAACCCTGTTCAACTCCCGGTAGTCAATACAAAGCCTCATAGAGCCATCCTTCTTCTTCACAAATAAGACTGGCGCGCCCCATGGTGAAAAACTCGGGCGAATGAACTCCTTATCTAGAAGTTCCTGAATCTGCTTCTTAAGCTCTGCCATCTCTGTCGTTGCTAGTCGGTACGGTGCTTTGGAGATCAGAACCGTTCCTGGCATAAGCTCAATAGAAAACTCCACCTCTCTCTCGGGTGGCATACTAGAGACGTCTTCCGGAAAAACGTCTAGAAAATCCCTGACTACCGGGACATCTGAAGCTGACTGACTGGGTGCCTCGGGGACAGATATAAAAGTTGCTAAAAACACCCGACACCCTCTATGCATGAGCTTCCTAGCCTTGACATAAGGAATAATGCGCGGTAAAGGAAAGTACCTGTCTGGCTCGAATAAGAACTGCGTCATTCCAGGCGGTCAGACTAGAACAGATCTCCGCTAGAAGTCCATCAAAACTCTGTTTCGCAATAGCCAGTCCATCCCTAGGATGATGTCAAACTCTGGCATCGGCAACACGATCAGATTCGCATAAACAAGGTTGCCATGGAGCTCAAAATCTATGTCTCGGATTACATTGGTAGCTGCCATCTCCTCACCAGAAGGCAATACTACTGAATAGGCTACATCTAGCCCAACGGTCTTAACTTTGAGAAAATTAGCAAATACCTCCGAAATAAATGAGTGAGTGGCCCCTGAATATATCAAGGCCTTCGTAGCGGAACCAGATATAAATATTCTCCTTGAAAGGTTGGAATATTAGGCTGAACCCAATAATCACACTAACTTATAGACATGCAAAGGTCAAAGTTCTTCTAACTTAATTCCCGAAAATAATACTGAGTAGAGCATGCAATCCTATCGCAATTCTAAGTTTAAAAATCTTAACCCAATTCCCAAAACATTAAATCCCAAATGTAAACTTAAAGCTTAAATGTACCTGTCATGAGCATCGTATCTGGGTTCGTCTCCGTAGCATGGAGAGCAAACACTCTGCCTTGGATAGGCAGATTCCTCTGAGGGCACTGCAGCAACATGTGGTCTGGACTGCAACACTTGTAACACTTCCATGAGCCAAACATACATGCTCCAGGATGGCGACGTGAGCATTTAGGGCAAACTGGGTGCTCAAAAGTCCTCGGGGCTGGGCGTCCCCGCCGCTGCTGCTGCTGCTGACCTCTGTTTCTAGGAGGTCCGTGAAAAAAAGGCCTCTTGTTCTGCTGCTGAGGAGGAGGGCGGTGTGGTACCTGGACTGGGCGCTTGCCCTGGCGGTCTCTCTCGATATCACGCTGATCCTGCTCTGCGGCTAGAGCTTTGGAGACAGCGACATCATAAGTAGTAGGGTCAGACACCCTAACATCACGGCGCAAGATCGGCCATAGACCTACCAAGAAATGCATCAACTTAGCTTTAGCATCATTCGCGATCAGGGGCACAAAATGACAACCCTTCTCAAACTTACGGATGAACTCCATAACAGTCAGATCTCCATGTCTCAGGCTCATGAACTCAGCGGTCAACCTGGTGCGCACTTGCTCAGTGAAATATTTGGAGTAGAATACCTCCGTGAAGCGTGTCCAGCTCAGCGTAGCCAAGTTCAGGGCTACTGCCGCTCCTTTCCACCATAAGCGGGCATCTCCTCCGAATAAATAGGTGGCACATCGGACTCTATCTGCATCTCCAAGCTCCATGAATTCGAAGATAACCTCGAGGGACTTGATCCAGCCCTCGGCAATCATGGGGTCCGTCGTCCCTGAAAACTCCTTAGGACGCATCTTCATGAATCTCTCATAGACAGCCTCGGGCCCTGTCGGCCTGGCTGCCACAACCTGGTTCCCCGCAAACTGTGCGAAGAACTGCGTCATCCCAGCTAGCATCTGGGCACTCATGTCAGGTGGAGGGGGTGGTGGAGGTGGTAAGTCTCTCTCCTGCCTCTGCTCCTCCCTGTCCTCTCGGCGAGGCTCCTCATTTCTAGTGCACTCGAGAATGCATCTAGGGGGCATACTGTTCCATACATAACCCATACGTAACCAACATGCATAATTCCATAATTTATTTAAATTTAAATACTGAACCATAAAATAAATCTGGACGTAAAATAATTCATGAAAACATGCTGTCAAATAATTCATGCTTTAAATAAAATGCGCAAATATAAAACTTACAGACCGAAGACGTGACTTCATGAGCTTCTCGTGGTCAGTAGTACAACCCTTTACAGAACCATTGCTCTGATACCAGCTATAATGGCCCGAAAATTCGTGTTTGAAAATTTGCGGAAAAATTAAAAATTTTCTTTTTAAAATAATTAAAATGCCTCATTCACGAAATAAATTGATAAATCAAGTTTAAGGTTTAAAAATAGCAGCGGAAGAAATCATTACTCGCCAAAATAACAAGTTAAAGTATCCAACAACTGATAAAAATGTTTGAGCATAAAAATGGCAAGTGCTGTAAATGAGGTCCTCGGGTTCCACTACTGCCAACCCAAGCTAGCTCACTGGTCCCTGCCCTCGGCCCCGACATCATCAGTACCTACAACAATCAAGTCTAATGAGCCTAAAGCCTCAGCATGCATATATCGTAAATAACGAGTAAATAATATAGTAAAATTGCATGGGAATAAAATATCATGTCATGAGACATAAAGTGAAAATAACTTGTCATGAGCAATTATAATACGTGCATAACTGAACTGAAAATCACAGTGAAAATGTTTGCTCCTTGGAGCCCTGTAATAAAATAGCATGTCATAAATTTTCTGTTGAGATTATGGTCTACGCAAGAGACCCATGCACTGAACTGAACTGAACTGACCTGTAACTGACGACCGAATAATATAATGCTCCCATGATAGTGAAATGGCCACAAGCAATATCGCATAAATCTCAAAAATGAATATTTTATCTTTTTATGCATGTAATATAATTAAATGGCATAATGAAATATCCTGTATTATTTTACCACATGGATTGGATCGTTCCCAGGCTCGCTGCAACCTAAATTTATCATGAAAAATATGCAACTGAACTTTCTTGACCAAACTTAGTAATTGACCCCAAAACGAGACAATTACGCCCAACGACTTCGTATTTAATCATGACTCCGTGCCAACTCGAACCAACACCGAACCATCATTTAGTCATAATTAAAAAACACTTTAAAATGATGAAATAATGCTCCTAAAATGATAAGGGCCGAAATCTTGGTGAATGGAGGCCAAAACATGAAACGCTCTTTCGAGAGTCAATTTGGCACATCGCACCATAAATTCTCGTACGACCTCAAAAATGATCCGAATCACAAACGGCCAAAAACATGACCTTCCTAACTTGATGAGGCACTGTCTAGTCCAAGGCCATAGGCTAAAAGCCAACCAAGAACTCGAACAAGCCACTGAACCGAAGCAGCAAGTTGCTGTCACAAAAATACAGCAGCTGTGCTTTGGTTTCCTTGCGTCGTTTGCAAGGCTAATGACCATTGGGGCTTGAACCACCGACTAGAACCTCTTACCAACATCCTAGGGAATGATTTGAACCATGGCTAAGGGCCTTAGGCCAGCCACAATTTGCACCACACCCGAAACCAACCGAAAGTCCCACCCGAGAGCACCCTTGCATGCGTGGGGTGTTGTGCTTCGTTTGCTGTCTCGTGTCATTCCAGTGGCCATTTGATTGACCATGGCACAATCTAGACATCCAGAGGTATGGTATGAACCGTGGCTAAGGGCCATAGGCCAACCAAGATCCACACTATTCCACAAAACCGAATGTTACACTTGCTGAAAAATGAGAAGGCCGAAGGGGGTAGGGGTTGTTCTTGTGTTTTGATTTAAAAACTGAGGCAACCATGGACCAAGCCTCAAAAGGGCGACTTGGTCACGTCTTAGACATGCTAGGGAGGTGTTCAAACCAGGGTTATAGGCCCAAGAGCCAACCAAGGTTCGATCCATCCATAGACAAGCAAAACAAAATTTTCGAAACCCAATTCTGCACTTATGGGGAGGTTGCTGCCATTTCGATTTCCAGCAAGCATGGGGGCTGAAATAATGGACCAACATGGTCCTAAACCATTCTAGTACATGTCTATGAGCCGCCTTGGGAGCCTAGGGTCGAACCAATACCTGAAACCATCAAAAACGTGCAAACCGTGAAGCATGAAATGGAATGAAACCGTGCAGAAGTTTGTTTACCAACAAGCTGCTGTCATATTTCGGTTTTGATTGAAAGATCATGATCATGTAGTGCTTAAAATTCATAATACAACTTGATTGAAGAGCAAAGAAGAACATATGCATGCCTGGTTTCGTTTTTAAAGGAAAACGAACGAAACGCAACGACGCGGCACGGAGGAGATTGAGCGATCTTCTTGATCTTCCTTCTACTCAATTATTCCTCTCCTATTTCTTGCCATGTGGCTCACGAATTTCTACTATGAGAGTGATCTGAATTTCGAAATAATGGAGAGGGAGGGAATGGTTAGGAGTGATGAAGGGAGTTCCAATAATAAAGGGGTTCAATGGCATGACCAAGTCTTCTCTCTTTTGAAATTTGAATTTGCTTGATATCAAATGATTTTTGGAGGGATAAATGAATGGGGTGTGGCCGATTTTTGCATGCCATATCAAGGTTAGGAAAATGATCTAATAATAAATAAATGGTGGTAAATAAATGAGGGATTATCATGTTAAGAAATGACAAGGAATGGGTCAAATGTGAGTTGGCAAAGAAATGTTTAATCATCTAAGAGGTGTGGCCGAAAATTAAACAAATAATGGAGGGAAAATATTGTTTAGTTAGTAAATTTTTTAAACCTTAAGAGCCTTACCTATCCTTTAAATAATTTAGTGAATTATTAACACCTTAATTAAGGAACCTAAATGAACTTATTTCCTACTCACCTCAAGTTACTAAAATAATGCCTTAACCCTCCTTCTAACTTAAATCAACTTATTAACTAGCTAAAATAAACTCTGGGAATGATTTCTTAATCTTAAATTCTATCTCAAAACTCCAACTCCAGTCCGGCCTCACTGAATTAACTGAAAAGATAAAAATTAAACTACTGCATAAAATAACTAAATTTTAAAGAAAAGCATTTAAATACTCATGCAATAAAATCATTTTAATTTAAAATACTAGAATTATGCATGGCTTATACGTAGTCTAGTTTACGGGTTCTACATTAACACGTTGCTTAGACATGCAAATGGGATATATATATGTGTATAATTCATTTGCTCAGCTCGAAAACCAGAGAAAGAACAAGAAAGGAAATGAGAAAAAGATTGTGAAATCCTTACGCCTTTATATTTCGATCCATCTGTCTGATTTTGAATCCGACTTCAGTACTGTGTGTCTATCAACACAGGCTACAACTGGACGTAAGTTTTATCAAGTTTTGATATATCTTGAAATTATGATATTGTCAGAATCGAATATAATTCATATATGATGTTCTTGACATGTTAGACATCGTAGAATCGAAGTCAAATTGAGAAACAGATTGATTATGAAATTGTTATGATTTTCAGAGTCGAAT
Source organism: Primulina tabacum (assembly GCF_025594145.1). Lineage (NCBI taxonomy): Eukaryota > Viridiplantae > Streptophyta > Magnoliopsida > Lamiales > Gesneriaceae > Primulina > Primulina tabacum. Next base: position 8,526,349 of record NC_134567.1, read on the forward strand.
TGATTGAGAATTGATATCAGAATTGTATTATTATCGATTATGAGATGTTGGGATTGATATCTGATTGATGTTGTATCGTTGGGTATATTGAGACTGCGCCGTTATGCCGTTGAAATAGAATTTGATTGAGTTCTGATTATATCCAGTATTGATTGAGTAATGTATTGATATTATACTCCTTGATATTGTCATTGCCAGATTGAGTATTGACAGATTCGGATCAGAGACTTCGACAGAATCAGATCTACAGGAAAGAAAGGTATAAGTCAATGTGGTACCGGGAGAACGACTCGAGTATGATATACTTGAGTTTCCCTAAATCACATACTTACTGTTATTGTATGCCTTGAATTGAATTGATATGCTTGTTCTATTGATTTATAGAAAGCATGTATTAGACGAGTATTAGACGAGTAATCTTGTAACATAGGTGTCGGATAGTGATGGAATCGTCACTGACACATTGCACATTGTCACAGAATAGTGATTTGGCGAAAGTGCCAAAGTCTGTGACGGATAGGTCAAGACACCGGATGTTTGGTTATATCAAAGTGGATAGAATTGGAGTTTCTTCTATTACTGATATTCGATATGGAATACCAACGTCTGGAAACCGGGATCCCTAGACTAGGATTGAGTCTAGTCTGAGACATTGAGTCATGAGTTGATTTACAATTTTATATTGAATTATGTTTCAAGATTTTGATACATGATACTGATATCTGTTACATGCTTTTACATTGTTTATATGATTGCATATTTCGTTGATTTATACTGGAATATATTTCTCACCGGAGTTATCCGGCTGTTGTCGTGTTTGTATGTGTGCATGGCAACAGGTGGGACAGGATCGGGGTCGAGGAGATGAAGAGAGATCGTGATTAGAGTGGAGACTACGGACCATGATTAGAGATAGAGTTTGGACACTTGATATTTAGTTGTTAAACCTTAGTTTGAATGATTGTATATAGTACAAGACTTGTACTTTAATACTGACATGTATATTAGAATTTATTCCATTACGTTCCGCATTTACTACTGTATTTTTAAAAAAAAAATTAGACCCTGTTTATTATAATCGATTAAATTTTCCCAATGATGATTAAGAACATGATTAGCGTCCGGGTCCCCACATTAAGCATGCTTAATTCTGATAGACATGTCAAGTATTAATTCTCGCTTCTATTTCTGAACAATCTTTATGGACACTTGCATTAATGTCTTTAGTACAAATAATTATTCTGATAGACATGTCAAGTATTAATTCTCGCTTCTATTTCTGAACAATCTTTATGGACACTTGCATTAATGTCTTTAGTACAAATAATTATTCTGATAGACATGTCAAGTATTAATTCTCGCTTCTATTTCTGAACAATCTTTATGGACACTTGCATTAATGTCCTTAGTACATATAATTTATATCTCTTCAAATCCAAACGTGAACATCATATACAAAAAACCATTAATCATCTCAGCATAAAACAGATTTTACGAGATTTATCAACTGCTATCATTCTAAGAACATTGCTGTAAACTTTCAAAAGCACTCTCATCAAGTTATATCAGATCTTCTAAGAGATCATATTGTGATGTTCTATTACTCACCGTACTTATTGTATGAATTCTAGTTCTTGAAGTGCGTTTTGTAACTGATAGAAAAAGTCTTTCTGATCAGTACCGTGTTCAAACATTAAGAAAGCTAATACTAAGAGTTTCAATAGCCAGTGTGACAAGTCTTATTGAAATGAGCGATTACAAGCATTGTAATACCAAAATATTTTAATGAAAACCTTCTGGAAACAGAAGAAAGAGATACGTAAAAGTTTGTTATCCTTCAAACTTCCAAAAACAATTCTTGTGTTCAGTTTATTATTTCTAATTTTGTTCATAGAGTTTCAATAGGCTCATTCCGCTTTGTGACAAATCAACACTTCCGATGAAAATGACTAAAATTATCTAATAAAAAATACATGATTAAAATTGGAATTTGATAACATATATGATAAAAATTGCAATATGACAAAATTGTGTGACCACTTGAATTCACCATAGACAAAAAATCCAGCACATATTAACCAATCCAATCATTTTCGAAAGTAAAACATCAACTTTTTCAAATCATCAACAATAAATTAAAACAAGAAGTAAATCATCTTCCAAGCTAAAGCATCATCTGTCCAAATATATCATCTTCCAATTCAGGACTAACTCAAAGACTCAAAATCCAATCCAATCAAATCAAAGTACCTGAAATGTTATAATTTTATTAGTTTTCTAAGACAATATTTATTAAAGTTGATAAATATAAAGAATTTAAATTTCAAAAATTCACATTAATCGAATATAATGAATTAAAACTCTAAAAACTTACAGTAATCGATTGTTGATGTTTTTCATAATTATATATCAATTATGGTTGAATCCTTCCCTGAGTTTCTTAATTTTATGCCAAAAAAAAAAAAAGCAAAGAGATTAGTCATTAGAGAATAAAACATAACCATTAAGAATAAATATAGAAAAGTTAAGAGAGAAAAAATATGTCTTTCTCAAGTGTTTCGATTTCAGCCAAATCTTCCTCCACGCATATTGGCTTTGAATCCAACCTTAGTCAATCTTGGGTACATATCAAAGCTTGAACTATTATAGGAGACAATGAACTTCTAAAAGTATCCAAAACACGACCACCTGTACTAAATGCTGATTCCGAAGCAACATTAGAGATAGGAATATCTAAGATATCACGTGCCAATCGAGAAAGAATAGGAAATCTGGGAGAATTGACTTTCCACCACTGAAGGATGTCAAAATTTTCATCATAATCCTCAGGATCCTCACCTAAATATTTCTCCAACTATGACTTCACATATTCTTTTTTCCCACCAAGTTCGTATTTTCTAAACTCATCTTTCAAGTATGTTCGAGAAGTCATTGAATTATTATATTGAGAATCTTTTGAAAATGATGTAGAACCTAATGCAGAACGTACCGGACTTCCTGGAGTTCCATGTGTCACTTTATAATCGATTATTTTTTTTGCATTCCACTCTTCACTTTTTCCTTCATCATCGTGCTCTTTGTGATATCATCATACATTGTATCAAATGAAAACTCAACAAACTCTAATTTGTGACGAGGATCAAGAATCACTGCATAATACAACATCATGTTCATTTTTTCAATCGAACCCCAATACTTGTCAAACTTATCTTTCATTTTTCTTGACATTTCACTTAGTTCAAAATCATCGCTTACCAACCACTGTTTCAGAAGCATGTCAACAGCACTTATTTCATGAAATATGATGTTCGAAGTGACATATAAAGAGCCAGAAATTGCCAAAGCGAGCTTGTAGAAATGTCCAAGAAACTTGACCAACAAACTAGCCCTTTCCCAATCTTATTCCGATGGAATTCCATCATACGGTGGTTTCAAGAGATCATTCACGTAGACAAGATCTATATCGGCATATGAATCAAATGCTCTTTTCAAAGATATTGCTGACTCTAACATTAGATATGTTGAGTTCCATCTTGTAGGTACATCAAGACTTAACAATTTCTTTGTATCTATCTTTTCGATCTCAACACATTCACAAAATCTTTTATACCTTGCTGGCGAGTTTCGGACATACCTTACTGCTCCTCTAATTCGAGATATAGCTAAATGTTCGTCTTTCTCTTTCAGACCATCCTGCACAATAAGGTTGACAATATGTGCAATACATCGCATGTGTAAATATTTCCCCCCTAAAATATTTGTTTTCCAATTGTCAAACCTTTTTTGCAAATATATTATTGCACCATCATTTGATGAGGCATTATCAACTGTGATGGTAAAGATTTTATTGATTCTCCAATCAAGTAAACATTTTTCAACTGTTTTACCCACATCATCACTCTTATGCTCAGAAATCGGACAAAAATTCAAAATTCTCTTTTGCAAAGTCCATTCATCATCAATGAAATGATTAGTTAGGCATATATAATTCACTTTTTGTATTGATGTCCATGTGTCTGTAGTTATAGAAATTCTTGGACCATGTTGTTTCATAAAAGACATCAACTGAACTTTTTCATTCATGCACAAATTATAAACATCATTGGTTGTTGTCCTTCGAGATGGAATGTTAAACATTGGACATGCAATTGACATGAAGTGTCTAAAACCTTTGTTCTCAAGTGTTTTGAAAGGAAGTTCATCGACAATCAACCAATAAGTTAGTGCCTCTCTTAATTTGTTCTGATCAAATTTCCAAGTACCAATTTGCGCTTCTGTCGGATCATCTTTTGATGGTTGAAAAGAAATCCAAGCTTGATTAGTTGCAACATCATGTGGTTTTTTTTACAAGAAGCGAAGTGATTCTGCAAAGGTCGAGTCCCATGCATTTTTGGATCCGCCTTAATCTCTCTACAACAATATTTGCATCTACCTTTTTGCACCTTGTCACTTTCACAATAGAATTTTTCAAAGTGTTCATAATATTGTGCTCTAGAGGTCATATCTTTCCTAGCTCTCTTTTTAGACTCGGGTTTAACTTCATCATTATCACCATCGTGATCTAAATTTTTCACAAAATCAGCATCATTGTTCTTGTTCTCATCAGCATTATCAGCTTCTCACAAGTAATTCACAAATTCAATGAACTATTCCACACCAGGCAAGCCACAGATTTCACAAATAAGATAAGCCGAATAATAAGCTGTAAATTGTATACACACATATTAAGGAGGGAACAAATCCACACCAGGCAAGCCACAAATACACACATAATTCAGTTCATCACACCAGACAAGCCACAGATTTCAACTGAAGCAATTCATAATCCTAAAGAGTGATTTCGGCCACAGAGTTCATCACCCCCCCTCCCCAACAAATAATAATATTTCACAATCCTAATAAAACTGAAGCAGTTCATTCCCACGTCCCAGAAATCATTACACCAAGAACAAATCTCAATAACACGGATTCAGATATACTAGTTATGAGAGATCTTTGCATTATACAATTTAGGTGTATGTACGATTTAATCAAATGTATACTCACTTTTTGAGAAGAGGCGGCTGACTGGCTGAGGTGTGATCGGCTGAGGCGCAGCGTCGGGAGGGAAGATGAGGCGCAACGTCGGGAAGGAAGAGGGAAGAGCCGAACTGCCGAGTGCCAAAGAGTGATTTAGGGAGAAGAGCGAATAATGATTTAGGGATTTAGTTTTTTTATTTCTTAATTTAAAATATAAAACAATATAAATATATATATCATATATGTATATATGAAATTTCGGGTAGCCGTTTTTAATTTCGGGTAGTAGATTACTACCCAAAACCAACCCGACATTTTTATATCGGGTTCGGGTTTCTACCCGAACAAGAAATTGAGAAAAAATCGACCCGATCGGTTATTACCCAATTGGGTATGGTCGGGTACCCAATACCCGATCACAAATGCCCACCCCTAGAAGCTATGCTATCAATAGAATTAACTTAATTATTTGATTGGATAAACACCAACTAATTAAATATTCATGTGATTTTTGTTTGAAGTTCACGTGTCCATCTGGGAATCTTTTTAATTGAAACTCAAAGAAATAAAGGAGAACTTATCTTTAATCAATGATTAGAATAATTACTATTATCAAACTAAATGCAAGGAATGTACAATTCTCGAAACAAGACAAGATTCACTATCATTCCCTAAATAAAAAATTATGCAAGGCAAAATAACTTCCTCAATCCAAGAACTCTTGCTGCTTCCACAATATGTGCCTTTCTTGAAAAAGACCACAAAAAAACCAAAAGTAATCAAGGGGACCCTTAAGCCATCTTCTGTGTTTACTTGCTCCTCAATTAAGAGTAAAATGGTTTTTTTAAACCAAGAATTATAGATTGTCCCAGAATTTCTCATACGAACTTGAGAAATTTCAGACCAAATTGGTAGTGTGCATTCTTGAAGAAAAGTATGAAGATGACTTGGACTAAGCTGATGATGTAGACAAATATGTTCTCCGAAACCAATCATTCCGAGTGAACTTTAGCGTTATCACTTGAGCGCTGTTGGATGCCCAACAAAAACTTTCTGATACTGAAGTCAGTACAGTCAATTTGTTACAACCTTTCCTCAAGCCCTAATTTCCTCCTTTTCATTTTTTTTTTTGTTTGCCGGTGTCTGTGCCAAAAATTGGGCCATAACAAAGAAGTTTTGTCTATAAAATGAAGACCGAATTAAATTGTAAGAAAAAACTCACAAATGTTTTTAAAAATTGATTATGGATTTTTCCTATATAAATTTTGTAAAAAAAAAAATTCATAATATTTTTTTTAAGCATTTACAAACACTATGTACTTTAGTCTACTCTCAACAAATTGAGCCACACGATTGATTTTTGAAAGATGAAAATATTTTATACTAAGCCACGTTTAACAAAATACATTTCTAATACCACCCAGAAACTTTAGCTGAGTGAGTGAGATCTATCTAAAATCCAAAAAAAGTGATATGATTATGAGTAGGTTTCTTGTAAGACAGTCTCACGAATATTTATTTGTAAGACGGGTCAACTCTTCCGATATTCACAATAAAAGTAATACTCTCAACATAAAAAGTGATACATTTTCATGGATGACCCAAATAAAATATCTATATCACAAAATACGACCCGTGAGACCGTCGCTCACAAATTTTTTCCTATGATTATAGAGTAGTAGTTACTGCTCTATTTCTCCTTTTGAGGGTCCACATGTCTACAAACGTTTTTGAAGGTATGATTCAATACAATATATCATATTTTTTTTAAAAAATACCATATATTATATCGAGAAATGAATATTGATACCATAGTGAAATTTTGGTATAACATAAATTTAATATCATACATATATCGATACCGAAATGTTCGGACGGCATCATACCATACTGACATTAAATTTTGTATGTGCGGTATTTTATAGTACGATAAATGAGATATACCAGAATGTTCAATATTATTTCTCAGACCTAAGAAAATTTACCTTCTATGTCCTTTTTTCCCACTATTTTTATCTATACCATTATCCTCATTTTCTTTTAAACTCCCGTCAAACTTATATTCGATAATTTTCATCACTTATTCATGGTGTTTTATAAACCATCTCATCTTTAATAAACATCATCCGAATTCTTGAATTTTCACAGTTTTTTTGGATCCAAATTGTTGTAATTATTAATATTTTTACTGAAATGTTTTTTTTAAAAAATATTACAGTTATAATTATAATATGTATAAATAAAATTGATATATAACATACCTATTGTGTGCGGTGAGTAGGGATATAATCGAGTTGAGTCGAGCCGAGCCGAACTCTTGAATGTTTGAGCTTGGTTCGTTTATAATCGAGCCGAGCTCGAGCTTTATTTAACGAATATATGCATGGCTCACGAGCTTATTCAAGCCTTTATCGAACCTAAACAAACTTAATAAATATGAATTATACATTTAAATTTTCATTAATTAAAAAGTAAATTATATATATAAAGAAAAATATATTATTCTTATTAAAATTTGTAAATTTATTATAAAAATAAATTTAATAGATTTTTCTATATATTTCATAAATAATATGCAAAACCAATAAATCAAATATCAAAACTATTTTTTTTTTCATTTAAAAGATTACTCGTGAACTTACCAACGAACATGTTCACGAGCTAACGAGCCGAATACTGTAAAGCTTGAGTTTGGTTTGTTTATCTTAACGAGTCTCATTAAACGAGCTCAAACGAGCTTTTATCGAATCGAACTTCGAATAGCTCACAAACGGTTTGGTTCGTTTACATCCCTAGCGGTAAGTACACTCATTTTATTTATTTATGTTTCTATAATATTTTTGATTATTCATATTCACTGTATAACCTTTGTATCATGCTATTCTAAATCCTAAATTAAAAAAAATCAGTACCTATATACGATTTGTGTGCAATATCGATATCCGAGCCTTCGGCTACGCACACAACAAAACCTATAAAGCCAATTTGGAATCTGCTTTTCTTCAATTTCGTTAAGCCGAACCACTCGGCTAGGATTTTCCGAACCTTAGGTTTGTTTACATTCGGGCCTCCTTCGCCTTTTAAACTGCCTCCCCTCAGTTTACTTTCATATATTCAAGCAAAAAGCGCTTCGGGAGAAGAATTCAAAAACAGTTCGGCGGCCAGAGATCGGAGATTGAAATCGATGGCCGATCACGCCGGCGAACACGAGAAACACGAACAAGCCGCTGAATCTCTGATCGATAAGATCACGGAGAAATTTCATGGCAGTGATTCGTCGTCATCGGATTCCGACGACGATGCGCAAGTCAAATCCACGGCTGACGCCGTGAAGGCCAAGATATACCGCTTGTTTGGTCGCGAAAAGCCCGTACACAAGGTTCTCGGTGGCGGAAAACGTACGTATTTCGTTTTCTGTTTTTTTCCGATCTGTGCGATGACATTACTGTTCTTTTTTACGAAATTCAGGCCATAGGTGGATATGCTAAATAACATTTTAGGGTTGATATTATTTGCTTATTTATAAAATGCTTGTATGGTGGTAATGATGACCCATTTAGAGATTTACTTCTTTTAATCCTTTGGTGGTCAGATTTGATGACAATAAGTTTCACAGAAACAACAAAATGACGGCTTCCATCTCGTGGATGAATGCGTGCTAAAATGAGAAATGGTGGCTCTGATGGCCTCTCGGTCTTTATTTCTTGAAATTCATGAAGTTGTATATTTCTTGAATTTTTCGGTTGAAATGATGATATTTATTTCATTTATTGACATGAATAAATGTATTGCAAGTGATAATGCACCAGATCCAATCTCTATTTCTCATTCATATAATAATTTCTTTGCACGAATGTCCAATATTATTTGCTAATGTTTCTATCTGCCTTTGGGTTTTTCAAGTTAACTTGCAGAAACCATTGTTTGATTGATTGGCATTTTTTGTATTTGAGCCTCCAATGTTTAACGAACTTGTGAGAATTTCCCTTTTCTGATATCCACCCGAATTTATGATATAATAATTTAGCATGCTGTTAATCTCCATTTAAAACTTTTGAGATATCAGGTTTGGTCCTATATTCTTTTAAGTTTTGTGTCCGACTCTTAATTTGAAAACATTGGTTTGTAGAATAAAAGTCGCAATGAATTATTTTATTTTTCTTTCTTCTGTTCAAGTAACCATATGGAATATGATGTGGCTAAGCTGTAGTTGGGATGGAGCATTTTCCTTTTCTTGTGATACTCTTGCAGGGTCTGAGTCACTCTATTTCTGGCTTCTATGTGTTTATGATAAATTTAACAAGAATAGTTTCTTGCAGCCGCCGACATTTTCCTATGGAGAGATAAGAAAATTTCTGCTGGTGTGCTCGGTGTTGCCACCACAATTTGGGTACTTTTTGAATTGCTTGAGTATCACTTGCTCACACTAGTGTGCCATATCCTGATTCTTGGTCTGACTCTTCTCTTCCTGTGGGCAAATGCGTCCACCTTTATAAACAAGTATGTTGCCTGATTGACCATGAAATTTTCTCTTGGCGGGTATCTTTTACATTTCTCTTACTTTTGGTCCATGTATCTTAGGTCGCCCCCTAAGATGCCCGAAGTCATTCTTCCAGAGGATATTGTCCTTGGGGTAGCTTCTGCCCTTAGGCTTGAATTTAACACTAGTGTTGCTATCCTTCGCGATATTGCTTCTGGGAAAGATCTAAAGAAATTCCTAGCAGTAAGTCACTAAAACTTGATCTGTTGGTTTTATTTATTGATGCAGTGAGCGAGGATGACACATATCTGAGACCTAAAAATGGAACTATTTTGTTGCTTCAGTTTCTTGATACTTCGGTTAGTTAGGTCCTAGTTAACTGTTGGTGTAATGTGTGAAACAATCTTATATTTACTGAAATATGTACGGTTTCATAACCACAATCCATGATAATTAAAATATTACATCTTGAATTTGTAGGTGATTGCTGGCCTCTGGGTTCTTTCAGTTATAGGAAGCTGCTTCAACTTCCTGACCTTGTTTTACATATGTGAGTATTTTGCAGGCTTCTCTCTCTGTCATTGATGCATGTTCTGGAATTATAAGCATTATTATAACACACATTTTCTTACTGGATTTTTCCTTACCCCTGGAAAACAGTATTCGTCCTGTTGCATACTGTGCCGTTGTTCTACGAAAAATATGCTGATCAGATCGACACATTTGCTGAAAAAGCTGAGGCAGAACTGAAGAAACAATATGCTGTGTTCAATGCTCAGGTTTTGAGTAAAATCCCAAAAGGTCCGCTGAAAGACAAGAAATTTGCTTAATTGAATTCGTGGTCTCACCATGTCTAAGGTTATATCGGGGGTTGTTCTTTTGGATTTTATCGTTGTCCCTCATTTGTCTGACAAAACCCATGTTTACTGGCTTGTTTTTTGATTACTTTGTGTGTTCATAGTAAATGTCGAATATGATATTTAACTTAGTTTTGAGTTTGTGTTGTGATAACGTATCTCTAGTTAAAAATATTTTATGGAGAAGTCTCTATTCCATGGTTTTTATGTTATCATTGAAGCATTGGAATGTCAAGTTCATTTGGGATATTGTTTTCACAAAAACTCTTATGAGACTGTATGTTAATTTTGTGACACGAAATTCCAATCCATTATATTTTCACAAATGATGCTGCTGCAGAAACCAAATATGATCTCATTATAAATTACTGTGATTATAAAATATTTATGATTTGTTTAGATATTGTAAATTTTTTTTATTTTTGTATAAATATTTTAGCAAGGATGACAATAATCGAATCCAAATCCGTTCTCGTTCTGAACGGGTCAGATCCGGCCAAACGGATACTAGACGGATCTTGAGATTTAATGAACCCGCTTTAGGTATTATTAAGAATATATTTATATTTTTATTGTATTTAATAGTGAATACATAATTTTAGTTATAATATTCTAGGATTAAAATAATTTTATTCTATTGTAATATGTTTAATATAAAAATATATAATTATGTAATGACTAAAATTTATAAATAATACAATTTTTAGCGTCTAACCTGCATTGGACCTGTCGGTTTTTGTGACAGGAAAGGGCAAGTCCAAAAGTAAGGTGGGACGGTTATCGAGTTTAACCAAATGTGTCCCGTTTTCATCCTTGCAATTATATTAAATATATGTGTAATTTACTTATGGAATGAGATTAATAGTCATATTTACCAATACTAGTATAAAACACATGTGTTAGCACGTTGATGACAAACGTGAGTGCACAACGAATTATCGTTTTTCAAAGGAATATTTCACTTCTTATTTAATAGCAAATATTTTTTCATAATTTATTTATCATTTCAAATAATCATGATTTGTTCAATATTTTTCTTGTTTTTTTTTCACCAGCAGTGGTTTCCTTTCACCTTTTTATTTTTTTTGTTTCCTTCTTTGATTAAATTTAGCGATTCGACATATTTGATTTTCAGATTTTTTCTGCCATCGTCGGATTTGAGATTGATTCATTTATTTGTTACTTGAACTTATTTTTTGTTTGTGATTTTTTTCTATCTGACTTGTTCACGCTTTTGGTTTTCTTCTTATTTGTTGCTTTTTGTTTTTTTGTTTAAAAAAATTACTCGATTTTTTCATAGTTTTTATCACCATTTACAACACCCCATTTTTTTTATGTGATTAATTTGAATGAAAACCTGCATAGCTCTTTGGTAGTCAATAAAAAAAATTGTTTTCATCATTGTTGTTTCTATTTGTTATCAGTTTTGGATGTATAGTATCTATGATTTTCATTGTCGTTTATAAATCTTAACTTGTACACTTTATCTAACTGTTGGATCTCGGTTTTCTCGTACCCAAAACGGAACGGAAGTTTTTAAATTTTTTTAGATCTTGACATTCAAGATATAAGTGAGCACTCGTATGGTTCTAAAAATTAAACGTTCAAAGGGTGTTTAGTAATATACCTTAGTGAATAATTCACTCAACTCCAACTACTCTGGTATTGGTGGAGTAGCTCTTGTTGTAAATTCCGACGAACATTATTCGATCTACTAATCCGGTCCACGACTGAAATATTTATTCTTCTTATAACTTGTACTAGAAAATATAGAAGATGTTTTAACGATGAGATCAAGAAAAAAACAAAATTGCTCAAAGCCTTTTGAGAGCAAAACGGACGGCCGAATTTGGAGACCTTCTCCTGCTTCTAAAGCTCCGGTCCTCTCATCATTATCCAACCAAAGTAGTATATTTTTTTTATGTTAACTAATAATTACTTCCTTAATTAATCATATCAATTAAGTTAATTAATGATTTCAATTGCCATTACTTGTTTCCACCGAAATTGCATGCATTATTATAATAATAAAAAAATCATTTTTATATTTTCTAATACATCCTTTACTTAATTAATTAGATTAATTAAGTTAACTATAGATTCTAATTGCATGCCATATATTAGACCAATCTCGATGCATATATATATTTTGAGAATATCATGCATTAGTATTATTTTGTTTTGTGTGCAAGTTTTTAAAATTATAGTATCATGAATATTTCCATATTACATAAATCAATACCATATTTTATAAAAATTTAATGTGCTATATTTTAACTCAATTAAAATATAATTTAACTATTAAAGCCCATTTAAACTATAATAAATTTGTATGATGAGCTTATACTCTTACAAGCCCATGATTCATGCTCCCATTATATTAATATCATCATAATCACGATCGACGATCCAACATCATCGATGTGACAATTTCAACTTATTTGTTATTATGATGCACACTTTAATTTCGAAATCACAAATGTCTAAATAAGACAGGTGTAATCCTTTTGACTGTTTTAGTAGTCATGCTATCAAAATTTCTATAAGCTTTTATAAATTTTATTTATAAGCTTATCGACTGATCATATCAAACTTATTTTTTATAAATTAAACTCATTGAATTTATTATCTCAACGGTAACAGGTAAACTTGTGCTTGTGTGACACTCAATGATTCTGGGATACAGCTAGCCGTGGGTTCACAACTCTTTGTGATTCAGGACAATTTCTTTTATTCGGGTTTACCATAATTTGCCCCATTCTATGTATCAAAAGTTGATCATGAGAATGTCAGAAATTATATTTCTGATTAAACCCATCGAATCATGGTAAGAGCGTCTAGTAGCATCGCCCCATGATTCCATAGGTATCACTGATAGCGCCTGCAAGAACAAGTCGGTAATGATTAACGTACATTACGCTCTCTTCATCTCATATATCCCGATCGAATCTGCAACAATTGGTTTATCGAGGGTTGCATAATAATTCGATAACTATGTGACACATCTTTGAGAATAAATAGTGGCATCGCATGTACAATTGGAGAACTCCTTCTCTAACGTACATCTCATACTCTGGCCAGAGATTCCATGCACTATTATTCCATCACATCACATAAGATATCCACACCCGTAGGTGAGCGGTGAATTCCCGACTACAATGCACTGGCTCCTACATGTGTCGCAACTGTAGTCAATCTCGCCACATGATGACTCTCCTAGAATCGGTAAACGAGTCAAAGCACAGCCTTAGTATATAGAGCCTCAGTGTTGTCCCGGGTCGTAAGGACTAATGGTGTACTATCATAACCATATAATTATCCTCTCGATTAATGATAACCACTTGAAAAGTTCGAGGGAGGCAGTTCGGTATAATCATCATATGACTACCCATCTGCATGTTTGGAAATCTCTATGCCCTTACCAAGAAACGCGGTACACAACATCACAGATGCTAGTCTCGATCTCAAGCGACCTTTATCCATCTTTTAAGCGGCTGAATCGACTAGGACCGAATTTAGATTATACAGTGTACAAATGAGTTTCAACATCGAATTACGATTCATTTGTATTAAAGTATAATCAAGGACTTTATCTATGCTGGTTGCATGGGTATACAGATAAAGTAAAAAAAGATCATAAAAAGTTAAATTATATTAAAATAAAGATTGTTTATTACACTTGAGTCAATAAATTCCCTAGCCAACCGTTGCCTTGCAGGGCATCTACTCTAACAATCTCCCATTTGCCCTAGAGCCAACTATCCATAACTTTAATCCCATTGCTTTGAGATGCTTCTCAAACAATGGTCCTGGCAAAGGCTTTGTAAGTGAGTCAGCAACATTATCTACAGAGAGGACTCTTTCGACTGATATATCTCATCTTCCCACAATCTCCCGGATGATGTGGAACTTCCTCAATACATGTTTGGATTGCTGATGAGACCTTGGTTCCTTTGCTTGCGCAACGGCACCAATGTTGTCACAGTACATGGGGACTGGATCAACTCCATTATGAAAAATGCCCAACTCTTGGACAAAATTACTCATCCAAACTGCCTCTTTGGCTGCAGCAGATGCGGCAATGTATTCAGCTTCAGTGGTAGAATCCACAACGGTGTCTTGCTTGGAACTTTTCCAAGAGACAGCCACACCATTCAACATGAATACGAAGCCTGAGGTCGATTTCGAATCATCTACATCATATTGGAAGATAGAATCAGTGTAGCCTTTCAATTTCAATTCTCCACCCCATAGACCATGAAAAAGTTCTTAGCAGTTCTGAAGTACTTAAGAATATCTTTCACGGCTTTCCAATGCATTGGACCAGGGTTCACCTGATATTTGCTTGTAACACTCAGAGCGTAAACAACATCAGGACGTGTCGATATCATACCATACATGGTACTACCAATGGCTGACGCATATGAAATACGTGTCATCATCTCTATCTCTTCATCAATTTTGGAAAACATAGCTTTAGATAGAGTAACACCATGACACATTGGTACGTATCCTCTTTTGGACTCTTCTATAGAAAATTGCTTGAGAATGGTATCGATATAAGTGGCTTGGGTGAGCCCCAACATCTTCTATGATCTATTTCTATACATTTGTATTCCCAATACATATGATGCTTCACCCATGTATTTCATGGAGAATTTATTTGCTAACCATACTTTAGTTGATTGCAGTAATCCTATATCATTCTCAATGAGCAGGATATCATCAACATAAAGTACCAGGAATGTCACTGCACTCCCAGTAACTTTCTTGTACACGCATGGTTTCTCAGGATTCTTGGCAAAACCAAATTCCTTGATAATGTTTTCAAATATGAGGTTCCAACTTCTGGACGCCTGCTTGAGATCATATATTGATCTTTGAAGTTTGCATATCTTATGCTCATTTCCTACTGATGTGTATCACTTAGGTTGAGACATATAAATTTCTTCATTGATGTCTTCATTGAGGAATGCTCATCCATTTGCCATATCTCATAGTCATACCATGCTGCTATGGCTAGTAGTATTCTAATGGACTTAAACATAGCAACTGGTGAAAAAGTTTTCTCATGATCAATTCCTTGCCTTTGAGTATAACCTTTTCAACCAGTCTTGCCTTGAAGGTCAATACCTTCCAATCCACCCCAAGCTTTCTTTTGTAGATCCATTTGCATCCTATGGGAACGATTCCCTCAGGTGGATCCACTAATGTCAAGACTTGGTTTGAATACATAGAGTCCATTTCAGACTGCACGACTTCAAGCCATCTGGATGAATCAATATCAGATATTGCTTCTTTGAAGTTCATTGGATCACATCCAACACAAGGCACATCATGGCCTTGTTCATGAAGAAGCGTATAATTTGCTGGTGGTCTGACAACCCTATCAGACCTTTCAGGAGCGTGTACTTCAACTACTGGTTGTTGGGGATTAGGTTCAACTTCTACAATTGAGGGAGTATCTTGAATTTCTTCAAGTTCTATCATCTTGTCTTTTTCTATCTAATAGAAATTAATTTTCCAAAAAGGTGGCATTTCTTGAAACAAACACTTTTGATTCATTGGGACGATAGAAATAGTATTCAACAGAATTCTTTGGATATCCTAAAAAGTAGCACAAAGTGAATCTACTATTCAATTTGTCTTCCACTGTCTGCTTCACATAAGCAGGACATCCTCATATTCTAAAATAAGAATATTTGGGAGTTTCTCCCATTCATATCTCATATGGTATTTTATCCACTGCTTTAGTATGGACATTATTCAACAACATTACCGCATTTTCAAGCGCAAAGCCCCAAAACGATTTTGTAACGCCCCAAAAATTTAAAAGTCCACGCAAATCACATGCATGCAATTATTAATTTCCTTGTGTATTTCAATTAATCGTTTTAATTGCATGAATTAATTATGTTGTGCATACTTGCATGTTTAAAATATATTTTTCTACAATGCTGCATTAAAATGTATTTTTGAAGGTTATTCGAGTTGCGATCGTGGAACGGAGACCGATGGCTGAAAAATGTAAAATGTTTTTATTAAATAGTTGTTTTTAATTATTTAAAATATGAGTGATGCTTTTTCTTATTTTTGAAAACAAGGGGGTTTTTAGGTGATTTTATACGCCGGGACGTAAATTTTATCAGTGTTTGTTTTTTTTTACAAAAATACGAACGTTTTGGAAACCCGGCTAATAAATTCACAAACTTATTTAAGCAAAATTATTTTAAATATTTTAATTAATCACTAATGGGCGTAATTAAATCTCCTAATGGGCCTAAGCTTGATTAGTGTTTTTATTTAACTATATAATATGCAATTAACCTGCCCCAATCTATTAGCATACACGCCCCACCCTAGCACAATTTCAGAACTCTTTTCACCCCACCAAACTCACGGCACACACAAGGGTTTTGTAGAAGAAAGCTTCGATTTTTGAAGAGAAAATTCAGCCTATTCTCCTACGTCAAAGTTCTTCGATTCGTCAACGAATAATCGTGCGTATAAAACGCAAAGGCACGCCATATTCTCTTTTTACTCATCATCACACCATATTATTTAATTATGTTTGAAATTGCATGAAAACAAGTAGCGCCTTTGAAGATTTTCGTTTATGCCTCTTTTATGGTTTTTAAAACATGCATGTTGATCTAAGAACCATGAATTTCATTCACCTAAGGGGCTGCCATGAATTAGGATGATATAGGGTGGTCGGTGGTTAAGGGCTGGTAGAGTCCTAGGCGGCTAGGAGTCCCAATGCAACAAGGACACTACAAACACACACACGTGCAGAATTTTAGGTCGATTTCTAGGACGTTTTTTGTCGGGCTAGGTATGGTTGTTTGGGCTAAGCTTCCTCAGTAGGGTCCCTAGGTGGGTTGGCTAGGTTTTGGTTCAAGGTGGCTCGGGCGTGGCTCGAGTAAATTGGGAGATGGCTCGGCGTGTTCGTCGATGTGTCAAAAACGAGATTTTAAAGACAAAAATTGAATCCATGGGTCCACGGGGGTGGCTCATGACTTGGAAGGGTAGAATAAATATTAAAAATGTTATGTTTAAATTTTGGGATCAAAATAACGAGTTTTGGATTTATTCGGGATTTAATCGCCGCACGAAACACTAATTAACGAGTTAATTGAAGCGCCTAGTTTTAAGCTTTATAAAATTATGAAAAATTACGTTTAAGCTTAAATAATTATTATAAGTCTAAATTTTTGATTTGGGAATTTTATATTAAGGTTTGGTTTAATTCGGGATTAAAACGCATTAATACGTCACATTTAAAGATTAATTTAAAAGTCATCGAATTATGCTAAATAAAAATATGATAAAATTCGTGTAGGCTTAAATAATTATTTGGGACATGTTAGAGTCAATGAAATTAAGAAAATGTCAAAAACGAGAAATTATACGTCCAGGGGTAAAACTGTCTTTTTACACCTAGAAAATTAGTAAACGTCATGGCAGTGTCTTGAATGTTGTTTTATGTGCTAATATGATTATTTTCAATGGTTATGGATGTTTTGAAATTTTTATATGTTAATATGTCCATTTTAAAATGTTTATGGATATTTATGATTTTAACATGTTAAATTATGATTTTTAAATGTTTATGAATTTTAAGGTTTAAAATGAGCATTTAAAAGATATGTTGCATGCTTGGTTTCAAAATAAAAATGATATTATGCATGTTTTTATTAAGTAATGATAACATGTTGAAGGACGTGAAGGGATTGTGACTACTACATGTGGAAATATCGTGAGGGTTATGGTCCCAGTGGGAGCCTGACGACCGTGTTTCTTTGGATACGGATACGAATACAAATACGTGATACGAATATGTTAATACGTTGGCCAAGGCCCAGTTGACGGGTGAGAGTGTCGCTGGTGTCCTCGCCGCCCAGTACTGGGGTTTTCTCTAGATGGATCCATCGCCCAATACGATCAAGAATACGAGTCACAATCACGATCTGAATTCAACAAACACGAACATGAACATGAATATGAATATAAATATGGACACGAATATGGATATGGATATGAATATGTTTAAGTGATACGTTTATGTTTTTTTGAAAATGTTTTTATTTAAAGTTTATGCATCATGAAAATGTTTACGAAAATATTATGTTTTAAGTTTATGCATCTTCATGAAAATGATATTTTAAATATAAGTATTTTTCACCGTTATATGTTAACTGTATTACGTATTACTCGTTATCAAGAATATGACGTGTTGAGTCTTTAAACTCACTAGGTGTGATTGATGCAGGTGATATTGATTATGAATATGATAATGGAGGTTTGATGGTTGACTTTGCTGGACTGGAGGTGCACATAACCCGAGGACCGACGCTAGTTTTCCGCACTAGTTATGATTTATGATTTTAAGTTATGTTAAAGATATTTTTACGACTATTTATTTATGAGTGGTTTTTGGAAGGTTATAGTATGAACTATACTTTTCAAATAATGTTTTTGATTTGATAAAATAGTTGGTTGTTTTACTTTTAAAATGGTTCCAAAATATTTTATGATTCGGCCAAATGGTATGTGAGGTTTGAAAAAAAAAATTTCTAGTACTTTTTAAGAAAATGAATAAGCAGACGTTTCAGATTTAGGCAATTCAGTAAATCCCATCATGGATAAACCATGTACATCAAGGTTCGATTACAACGTTTAGAAACACCATTCAATTGTGATGTTTCTGGTGGAGTCCACTGTGAGAGAATCACATTCTCTCTTAGATAACCCAAAAATTCAGCACTAGAGTATTCTCCATCTCGATCAGATCGAAGTGTCTTAATACTCCTTTCTAGTTGTTTTTTTACTTCAGATATGAATTCTTTGAACCTTCCAAATGCTTTAGATTTTTGTTTCATCAAATAAACATACTAATACCTCGAATTGTCATCAGTAAAGATAATGAAGTAGGATTTTTCCCATATTTTGTGCTAACACTTAGCGGATCACAAACATCTGTGTGGATCAAATCCAGTAGACCATGCGCACTTTCCACGTTTCCATTGAATGGAGTCTTGGTCAAATTTTTTTTAGACAGGACTTACAAGTAGGTAGAGAATTTATGTCTGTCAAGTCAAACATGCCTTCTCCCACTAGTTTGTGCATCCTTCTTTGGAAAATGTGACATAGTCTAGCGTGCCATAATTGTGCGGGATTTGGATCATCTAACTTTCTTTTGTTTGTTGTAGAAATCCAGTTTACTTTGGACATTCACTTATCATTTCCAGAATATTTGTGGCGCATATAATTTCTTATGTCCGAGCTTCTTGAAGTAAAATAAATATGTTCTGACTTATCGGGTTTTGTAGGCCCTTTAAGTGTCCTTCAGAGTAGGGGTGGGCATTTATTTTAGGGTATCGGGTACCCGATCCGACCCGATCGGTTAAAACCCGATCGGGTCGGGTATTTTCTAAAAAAATCGGGTTCTTCGGGTACCCGATACATGAAATTAATTTTCGGGTTCGGATTCGAGTATTTCACCGATACCCGATCGGGTATCAGGTACCCGAAATTTTTTTAAAAAAATATTGGGCCTATATGTCTTTTCATTTAAAAAATACATATATTTTTTTGTGGCTAATAATGACTCGATATAATGACAAATGATTAATCATAAAATGATTTAATGACAAGATATTTTGTGAAATGTGAAAAATACATTTTTTTTAACTTACTAGCTATAACTCGATATAATGACGTGATTTTTTGTGAAATGTGAAAAAAATATACACATATATTTTTTAAAAAAAAATTTAATTTTTTCGGGTACCCGAAAATGTCGGGTACCCGAAATTTCGGATACCCGAACCCGAAAACCCGACCCGCGCCCACCCCTACTTCAGAGTTTGGCTCTTATCGGGTTTGTTTTTCTTGTGAGGGGCAGAACATTTCTTTCCCTTACCATGTGGGCCATTTTTCGTCCTGACCAGAGGCCCATTAGAAAAACAACATTTTCCTTTTTTATGGTGATCTCATAAGTCATAAGCGTATTGACTAACTCTTCAAGGCTATCATGTATCTTATTCAAATTGAAGTTCACCATAACCCCGTCAAATGAGGAAGAGAAAGACAACAATTGATGTCATCAAGTAACTCGTTAAGAATCACAGTTCCAGGCCCACCACATTCTCAATAAGCCCAGTCATATGTACACCACGCTCATGGGCCAAAACCCCATCTTGCATGCGTATAGTCATGAGCTCCTTGAAAGTGGTGTGCATAAATTTATGAGTTTCATGCACCATGCAAATCTTGCACGTGCATTCGAATGTCAGCAGCATTCATCATTTTCTCAAACTGTCTGTACAGTTCATTTGACATAAAAGTGAGCATGTTACACTTTAGCTTGCGTACTATGGTCCTACCATCTTGCATGCTTTGTCAGTTCAGCAGGACTGACATTAGTGTGTGCCATTTTCTCCGAATTCAGAACAATTTTCCTATCCAATCTTGAAAATTAGATTCGGTTAGCTTGTTAATAACAAAAATAGATTACGTGACGAAATCGAAAATATACTGATATGGAAACAGAATAATGGTTGCTGATTATTTTAAAATAATTTTAAGATATAAAATATGGATTTTTATTTTATAAATTTCCCTTCTACTATTTTAACATTTCCACCACCCTCTGATGAAAATGAGAAATCATATTTCCTCAGTAGGTACGTAGAGTCCAATTAGACAATTATAATCACAAATAATATCAGCCAATTATAATTTCTAAAAGATAGAATCCAATTGCATCCCTATGCACTCTACGTGTTTCGCCTCACGTTTAATAAGGACCCAATAATATGACGCCGTTTATTTTCACGTGTCAAACCGACCCATCAATATTGAATTGTATTGGATGGTCGCCATGAGTTCCCTCAATAATATGAGCCGAAGTCATGGGAGTTCTACTCAATTCACATCATATGTCCAGTGGAAGTCACAGCTTTCCGGCGTCCAGGCCTCCCCAATAATATGAGCCAGACACTGTCCGCGGGTAGTGATCAACATGCAACCACGGTTGATTGAAGACAAGAATAAATTAAACTCTTTTAATTTTTACTTTTGCGGTTTGATATAAATTTTGAATCTTATTCAAAATGAGGGATTTTAATTTTAAAATTGTCTTATCATTTTAATTTAAAATCAGTGCCATGTTTGTATGTTTTCCGGATTCATGCAACTATATTATCTAATAATATACATACATGCATACTACATATAACAAATATATCATAATATGACATTCAACAATAAATAAGGATGATCAATCACCAACACTATTATATCCATGTGAGCCAGACATGGATCCAGGTCCAAAACCTAGGTGAATGCAGGGATGCAAATGCAACTTATTACAAGAGCTTCCAATATTTTACATGTTTTCATCTTGTGCATCGGGCCCACTATCTTCCAGTTTGATCTCCCACTATTTCTAATAATTAATTTTAAATAGCCATGATACATAAGGGATACATCTCATGGGGTGGAAACGGGCCATAAACTAGCCAACTTTAATAATATCAAATATTAACAAATTTAATATACATCTAACACATTGGTCAAGGCTCTCGATCATCCTTCATTCATTTAATATCTAATATTAACATCAATTAATTAAACAAATTTAATTAATTGATAAATCATGTATCTAATAATTATGTTATAACCACCACAATTATCAAAGAATTTAATAAATTAAATAAAAATCTTTATTTAATTTTCAATTAATTCAATAATAAATTTTTTTCTTGTAAAACTCATTTTTACCATAAATAATTAAAATCATATTGTAATTATTTATTTTACAAGAATATTATTAATTTTCAAAAAATTAATTTTTCAAAAGATAAATTGAATTAATTTTCAGAAAATATCAATTTAATCCAAAGTTTTGAAAAATCAGAAAATTGCACCATAGGTCGAAACAATTCAAGCCCAATAATCAGCACAGTGCCCGAGGCGTTCTCGGACAGCCGCCCGAGCACTGCCCAAACGTTTCGGGCAGTCGCAGGCATGCTGTGCGCGCAGGCACCCGCGTCGCGCTGGCCGCGCGCTCGCTTTGCGCACGATGCCGCAGACGTTGTGCTGACGCTCCGCGTAGCTCCTGCGCACCGCGCGCACGCTGTGTGGACTCTTCGCGCACGCTGCCGAATTGTGCGCAGGGTCGCGTACGGTCTGCCCAAAACAGTTCCGGGCAGATTCAAAATTTTTTTTGATTTCTGGAAAATTAAATTTTTTATGGTGCATCAATTTTATGAAAAATTTTCTTGTGTGGTTAGAAATATTTATTCAATATGATTTAAAACCGTAAGATATAGAGAACCTGGCTCTGATACCACTGTTGGGATCTCGGTTTTCTCATGCCTAAAATGCAGCGAAAGTTTTTAAAATTTTTTAGATCTTGACATTCAAGATATATTTGAGCACTCCTATGGTTTTAAAAATTAAACATTCAAAGGATGTTTAGTAATGGGGCAATTAAAAAAATGGGATTAAGACATAAAATATTTAAAAAACAAGGACTCTGACTTTTTTTTTTTAAAAAGAAGGAGTTGACTCTTGATTATTACATTAAACCTTAATTAAACTTCTAACTTCATAATTTAATTGTTCTCTTCTCTTTCTTCTCATTCGATGCACATTTTCCCCAATTACCAGCTTCCCAAATTTAAAGACCTCATCTACCGCATCTACTGTTTCCGCTTTACATTAAATCAAAATTGACCACCTGTTGATGCTCAGCTGTTGTTGTGCTCATTCCTCAGATCTAGATCTAAATCTACTCCCGCATATCTTGCCCTATTCTTCTGTATTTGAAGACCAATTCGTCTGTATTTGAAGAAAAATCATAGTAAGTTTTCTCCATTTTCTTTGAACCTCGTTCATTGTTTTCTTCATGCAGTGATCGACCAAAATTAAGATCAAGAATTTTTTTCGACCCATTTAAGTTGGTCGATCGAGAAGAATTCTTCTTGGTCGACCAAACTCTTATTGGTCGACCAAGTTTGGTCGATCAAGAAGAATTCTTTTCTTGTTCGACCAAACTCTTATTGGTCGACCAAGATTGATCGATGAAGAAGAATTCTTGATGTTCGACCGAAATTAAGTCGGTCGACCATGATGTATTCTTCTTGATCGACCGACTTAATCGCGGTCGACCAAGAAATTGTTTTTGGTAGACCTTGTGTGGACAGGTTTTTTTTATTATTAAAAATTTTGCCCATTCTAATTATCATATTTTTTGGTGCATTTTGTAGATATGCCAACAGTTATTGTTGTTCATTTCGATGGGAAATGAGAAGTGATGGAGGAGCTGGTATATAAATGGAATCCAGGGCCCAATTCAAAGTTTATTGCTATTCTAGTGGAGGATGATATTTATTATTTTGAAAATTTAAAAAGTGAACTATATAGAGCTGGGAAAGTAGAAGACACTGCCAACTTGAGGTTGAGTTATCTTCTAGATTTGCCGTGCAACATTCAACCGATTTATATAGAGAATGACCATGATTTGTATCTTGGTTGTTCGAGAATTAGGCCAGTGCTTCAAGTTGAAATTGAATGTGTTACTTCTTTTGATGTTTTTGATAATGTGCACGGATATGGTATTGATGAGAACAATTGCAATATTAATGAACATAGACATTTTGATGATTATTTTCACTTGAATATTGATTCTGTGGATCGTAATAATAACAGTGATTTTTTCGACGAAGCATGGATGCCATGCATGTGGATCGTAGTAACACAGACGAGTTATATGATGAAGCACGTAATGACGCAAATGAGGTCGAGGCAAATGTGGTTGCAAGTAATGACGCAAATTTTGTTGCAGATGTGGATATTGATAATGACACATTTTCATTCACGGATGGTTCAAACTTGTTTGTTGGTCAAGAGTTTCCAAACCGAGAAGCGGTGAAAAAAGAGATAATTAGAATAAGTTTGGAAGCTTTCTTTGAATTTGAGATGGTTAAAAGTAGCCAAAAAGTGTACGCCGTAAAATGTATAGTGTCTGATTGTAAGTGGAGAATCTGGACCTCAAAAATTCAGAATGATTCACGTGTATTCTCCGTTCGAACATATTGCAACACACACATATGTGGTTTGACTGGGAGACGAAAGAGAATCCGTGGAGCGAGTTCTGCTGTTGTTCGTGATATGTTGGTGGATAATTCCAAGGTCATCCAGTGCCAATTGTACCAAACGCGGTGATGGCGATGATGCGCAATAGTATGAATGCTGATATATCATACTACAAGGCTTGGAAAGGGAAAGAACTAGCAGACAATATGTTGAAAGGTGATCCTACGAAGAGTTTACTAAATTGACTTGTTATTTGCACATGGTTGAGCAGATGAATCGAGGAAGCATAACATACATATTTGTCGAAGAGGAAAATCGATTCAAGTATATGTTTCTTGCCTTTGGTGCATGCGTCAGAGGATATCGAAGTATACGGAAAGTTGTATCAATTGATGGTACGTGGCTGAAGGGCAAGTATAATGGTGTTTTACTGGTGGCATCGGCACAAGATAGAAATTATCACCAATATCCTTTGGCGTGGGGAATCGTAGATTTCGAGTGTACTTCTTCTTGGAGTTGATTTTTAACGAAGTTGTTAGCAGTAGTACCAGACGAGGATGAACTGGTGATAATTTCAGACAGGCATCAGGGAATCATTAATGCGGTTTCTACTGTCTATAGAAATGTGCATCATGGTCATTGTACGTGGCATTTATCCCAAAACATGAAAACTAGATGAAAAAAGAAGGGTGCAACTGAAATGTTTTTGCACATTGCAAAAATTTATAAGACTTTCGAGTTTGATATTGCATACAATGATTTTAGGAATAGATATCCTGAGGCAGCGCAATATTTGGACAAGAGAGACTCACTTGATAGATGGACTCGAGCATATTGTCCGAAGACCCGTTACAATATTATGACAAAAAACGGGGTTGAGTCGATCAATGCTAGATTACTTGAAGAGAGGAAGCTGCCAATCATTGCCCTCTTAGATTCTTTGCAGAAACTGGCCTCATCTTGGTTTGCCCGATATCGCCACGCATCAATTGCAAGTAACACTAATCTGACCCCTACTATCGAGGGGATTCTTCGTAGCAGGTTCACAGATGCCCATGGAATGCAAGTTTTTGAATTAGGACATCTGGAGTTTGATGTTAGGAATCATGGACATTCGGCCATAGTGGACCTGGAATAAAAAAGATGCACATGTCGATTTTTTGATATTGATAGAATCCCATGTCCTCATGCCATCGCAGCTAGTTGATTAGCCAAGGTTGATTTATATGATCTGTGTTCAGAGTACTATTCTACAATGTCATGGTGCATGGCTTACTCAGAGACTGTGTATCCCGTTCCGGAAGAAAATGAATGGCCACGCAACATTAATTTTCCATTGGTGTTGCCTCCTTTGTTAGAGAAAAGAGTTGGCAGAAGAAAACAAAACAAAATTCCTTCAATCGGTGAATTCAGCCAGAGATAGAATCATATGCCGGAAGTTATGGTCGAATTTTAACTTCTGATGGTCGACCATTAGCCTGAGGGTCGACCAAAGTTTTATTTTTGGTCGACCATTAGCTTGATGGTCGACTATTAGCTTGATGGTCGACCATTAGTTTTTTTTTAATTTTTAAATTGATATTAATAATTGTCGAAAATATGTAACATAATTGTGAAATTAGGATAGTTGTGAGATTATGATTCCGTGATTCATATGTAAATTAAAACATATAACATAATGCAATTACGATTCATATTTTTTGTAAGATCGTGACACATGGCAATTATAACATATAACATAATCGTGAAATCACGATTCATATTTTTTTAAATGTAACATAGTTGTGAGATCGTGACACATGTCAATTATAACATATAACATAATTGTGAAATTACAATTCATATTTTTTAAAATATAAAAAAATGTTGAGATTGTGATTCTGTGATTCATATGCAATTTAAAACATATAACATAATCGTGAAATTACGATTCATTTTTGTTAAAATGTAACATAATTGTGAGATCGTGACACGTGTCAATTATAACATATAACATAATCGTAAAATTACGATTCATATTTTTTAAATGTAACATAGTTGTGAGTTTGTTACACATGTCAATTATAACATATAACATAATTGTGAAATTACGATTCATATTTTTTAAAATATAAAAAAATATTGAGATTGTGATTCTGTGATTCATATGTAATTTAAAACATATATTATAATCGTGAAATTAAGATTCATTTTTGTTAAAATGTAACATAATTGTGAGATCGTGACACGTGTCAATTATAACATATAACATAATCATGAAATTACGATTCATATTTTTTTAAATGTAACATAGTTGTGAGATCGTGATACATGTCAATTATTACATATAAATTAATTGTGAAATTACGATTCATATTTTTTAAATTATAACAAAATAGTGAGATTGTGATTCTGCGATTCATAGGTAAATTAAACATATAACATAATCATGAAATTAAGATTCATTTTTGTTAAAATGTAACATAATTGTGAGTCCGTGACACATGTCAATTATAACATATAACATAATCGTGAAATTACGATTCATATTTTTTTAAATGTAACATAGTTGTGAGATTATGATTACGTGATTCATATGTAAATTAAAACATATAACATAATCATATTTTTTAAAATGTAACAAAATATTGAGATTGTGATTCTGTTATTCATATGTAATTTAAAACATATAACATAGTCGTGAAATTACGATTAATTTTTGTTAAAATGTAACATAATTTTGAGATCGTGACACATGTCAATTATAACATATAACATAATCGTGAATTTACGATTCATATTTTTTTAAATGTAACATAGTTGTGAGATTATGATTATGTATTCACATGTTAAAACATATAACGTAATTGTGAATCGACCAAGAAACCCTAAACCCTAAACCCTAAAGCACAGCGGTCGACCAAAAGCACAGTGGTCGACCAAAAGGACAGTGGTCGACCAAAAAGCACAATGGTGGTCGACCAAAAAAATACTAGGGAATTACATAACAAACAATGTTTGTCCAATAATTACATAAAATTGTCCGATACATCACAACAATGACCAATCATTAAGGAACATATTATAAGCTAAAAAATATCTAAACTCAGATACTATTCTATCATCTAAAGTTAGTACTAATTGCTCACTCTTCCTAGACAAAGAGTATCTAGCAACAGCTAACACAAATGCTCCGGAATCTTCACTGTGAAAAAAAAAAGAAAATGAGAAGTTATTATTTACTGTATAATTAAAAAAAGAATAATGAAGTTATTATATTTTAAATAGAAAGTTG
Organism: Primulina tabacum; assembly: GCF_025594145.1. NCBI lineage: Eukaryota > Viridiplantae > Streptophyta > Magnoliopsida > Lamiales > Gesneriaceae > Primulina > Primulina tabacum. Next base: position 8,554,085 of record NC_134567.1, read on the forward strand.
ACAACGTACTGTATAATCTTGGCACTGAATTCATCATGTAGTTTTATATTCCATGGCATCTCGGGGTGTGGGTTGTTCCCAACAATGGATAGCAGACGAGCAGCGTTTATAAGTATAAGCTCTATTTCCTCATTCAGATCTTTGAAGTTGGGATCGTGCCTTCGCTGCAAGTCATATATAATGCACTTATTCACCCCTGTAATGAGTTTTAGCAAAAACCAGCGCCTATCTCTGTCGACAGGGATGAGAATTCTTCGTGCCTTTTGCCACGAGAGACAAGGTCATTCTGGATCACTACCTTTCACTATCCTCACCATCCCCACCAGTTTCGTGTTGAAAACGTTATCTTTCTCTTCGGCCAATACTGACATCGAAGTGTAGAAATGTCTGTCCATCAACGACACATCTGGCGACATCACTTCAGGATGTCGGATCTGCATCTCAATCCACGGAGAGCTTCGTCGATGTGCTGAATTCAACAGAACAAAAGGTTTTCAATGTTTTAAAATAAGTTTTCTACAAATTTAAAAGCTTTGTAAATGCTTACAGAGATAGTGACACGCGAGTTTGCGATTGCCATGGGCCCATAGAACGACTTCTCATATTCGGCATAAAAACCTCGAATCCTACTTGGCGAACGGTCGAGCATCGATGCCCTAACTTGCGCTAGCGAGTTGCTTATCTTCAAGTGTCACGGTCTCCGCAAGTGGCCTCACACCGTCATCTATAATTGCCCCAAACTGATGGTTCGCTGCGTAAATTGATCAATTGTAACAACTTTAATGCAAATATGAACAATAAACAAGGTATAGTGTAATAACCTCTCGACGTGGTCGCCTCGCCTCCTGGAGTCACTTGAATATCTAAAAACAAAAAATATATTGTTTAATATACTATACATAAATATAAATAAAAAAAGTGCATTACTTCACCTTCTGCGGACTCCTCTGTAATGCCTGGAAGGTTAGGCTCAAATATCTGTTGGGTTTGGCTACTACTGCCAATTTCCCTACCCAGATTATCATCCACACCTAACAGCGTACATTAAACAAATTAAAATAATAACAACTTTAATAAAAATATGAATAGACAAGGTGCAGTGTAATAACCTCTCGACGTGGTCGCCTCGTCACCTGACTTACGCGCATCCGGAGTCACTTGAATATCTAAAAACAAAAAGTTTATTGTTTAATATACTATACATAAATATAAAATCAAAAAAAGTGCATTAACTCACCTTCTGAGGACTCTTCTGTAATGACTGGAAGGTTAGGCTCAAATATATGTTGTGTTTGGCTACTACCACCAATTTCCCTAGCCAGATTGTCATCCACACCTAACAGCGTACATTAAAAAAATTAAAATAATAATGAAAATTCTACTAAATCATTCTATTACATAAACATAAATATAATTAATAAAATTAACTCACCAAAATCTGCCTCGGATGATTTCCTCTTCCGCCCTCTGCTATAGGCTATGCTATAATCTTTGTCCTGATGCATTGGCATGTTAGACCTCATCTCAGCAAAACCAGCTCTAATCTGTTCAGTCAAACTCAATCTCAACTCATTGAGACCAAGATTTAAACTCGATTTCAAGTCATCTAAAGCCTGATTTATATTCCTGATACATGCCCTGGTCTCAATAAATCATGCTGAAATCTTAACATGCATAGACGTAACGGAATCCTCCAGTGCAGTCAACCGCCTCTCGAAATGATGCTCCAAGGGTGATGGGTGGCGGGAAGGATTGAGTCCAAAGTGGACTCTAGGGCCCGTACGCATATGAGAACTGGTGCTAGAGCTGGATCTATTGAGATAACCAGAACGGGTGCCGGAAACATCCGGAGATGCATGTGCAGAAGGCATATGCTGGACAGATCTACTAATATCACCATAAACGGTGCCGGAAACATCTGGAGTTGAATGTGCAGAAGGCGTGTGTTGTACCGAGGGAGACTCCAGAGGGTGCTCGCTACATATGACTGTTTTACCTTGCCTCCAGAGCTCGAGTACCCGAGTGATGACCGCATCAGGCGCAGAATCAACAAAAAGCCCCGGTCGTATAATACGGTGAAACAAGCTCCTCAGGAGCAGGAGTCAAAAATCCAAGACAATCCTGCATATAATTAATAACAGATCAGATTAATTAAAATTAATGTCCACGGTTATTATATCAAATCAATTCATATTACTTACATCTATAGTACAATCACCAAAGGCTGCAGTGATATCAACAGCAGTTGGGGCACGGTTTGACGGCCACGTGTTAGTCACCCACTGAAACATCCTGGGCAACATTAAACCGTCCACATTTCTTCTCCTTGCAAACTTTTGTGCCACGCTTGGATAACATTCATAAGAGAGGATCTGTAACATAAATTTCAAACAATGTTACTAATATAAATAAAGATAACAAATCCACTTTAACATTCAAAAAATAATATACCTGCAGAGACAGAACAAAACCACCGACAAGGAAGCTGTCTTCAACTTCTTTCCGTCCCTCTGCCTCGGTGAGGTAATTATATCGTCCTAAAATGTCCTTCTTCAAACATCAGACCGCATCCCGATAGGCTACTCTACCCCAGGGATAAGGTTGAACTTATCCAAATCATCTACAAGCCTCAAGTATTTAGGGTCGATCTTCATCGTCTTTTTCCTAGTTTCCTCACCGAATACGGCACAACAGAAGTATAGACTAGCCATCTTTATCTTCTCCACGTCTATACCAGTCTCATTCTGCTCTTGGACAATAATCTTTCCCTCCAAATCACTCAAAACAATCTCAGACTTACCGGAAAAGTGTGTGGTGCCAAATACACCTCTATCTGGTAAATCTTCGGGCTCTATAGCGCAATCGAGACCCGTTATTAAACAATACTCCAACAAAGAAAATCTAACATGTCTTTTGCGCACCACCATCCACAAATCATTACTACTACTATCAACTATATGATTACTCATTAAATACCATAGAATTTGACTGAAAATGTTAAAATCTCTATAATACCTAACCAAATACCAAAAGACGACTGCTCGAAAAAATGGGTTCTCTCATCGTTGTTCAAATAGCGATGAATCTTCTCAGCAATCTCTTTATATCTCGATTGAATTGTCAATTTGCATCGAAAAATTGCATCCATGCCTAGTTTTCTCGGCAAATAGACCTATGACAAAAAATAAATAAGTTAGTAAACTTAGGAAAAAAAAACGTTACTAAAAAATGTGTGGTCGACCAAAAAGATTGGTCGACCACAATCATTTTGGTCGACACCAACAAAAGTTGGTCGACCAAACCAACTAAGTTGGTCGACCAAAAAAAGTGGTCGACCATAAAAGTTGGTCGACCACAAAAAACCACAGTCGATACGCACACACGCAGCAAACATAAATCACAAAAATCGACAAAAACTCAGAAGCAACAAATCGAAATAAACGCGAAAATTACCACATTTTCGTTTGCCATTCCTTCGATTGAGTTTGCGTCGCCTCGAGGGAAGGGTTTTTCCGGGAACGAAGGGTTTACGGTGGGAGGGTTCTCTGTTAGTTTTTTGGCAAAGATGTATGTTTAATCGTGTGTTTAAAGATTTTAAACATAAAACACAGGGACATAAAGGTAAATTTACTTATGGAACTTTTTTTTAAAAAAAATTACAGTAGAGTCCCTTTTCCCTAATTTTCCCGTTTAGTAATATACCTTAGTGAATAATTCACTCGACTCAAACTACTCCGGTATTAGCGGACGTAGCTCTTGTTGTAAACTCCGACGAACATTATTCGATCTACTAATTTGGTCCACGACTGGAATATTTATTCCTCTTCTAACCTGCACTTGAAAGCATGGAAGATGTTTTAACTATGAGATCAAGAAAAAATCAAAATTGCTCAAAGCCATTTGAGAGCAAAAGGGACGACCGAATTTGGAGACCTGCTGCTTCTAAAGCTTCGGTCCTCTCATCATTAACCAACCAAAGTAATATATATTTTTTATGTTAACTAATAATTACTTCCTTAATTAATCATATTAATTAAGTTAATTAATGATTTCAATTGCCATTACTTGTTTCCTCCGAAATTGCATGCAGTATAATAATAAAAAAAATCATTATTATATTTTCTAATCCATATTTTACTTAATTAATTAGATTAATTAAGTTAACTATAGATTCTAATTGCATGCCATATATTAGACCAATCTCGATGCATATATATATTTTGAGAATATCATGCATTAATATTATATTGCTTTGTATGTAAGTTTTTAAAATTATGGTATCATAAATATTTCCATATTACATAAATCAATACCATATTTTATAAAAACTTAATGGGCCATATTTTAACTCAATTAAAATATAATTTAATTATTAAAGCCAATTTAAACTATAATAAATTTGCATGATGAGCTTATACTCTTACAAGCCCATGATCCATGCTCCCATTATATTAACATCATCATAATCACGATCGACGATCCAACATCATCAATGTGACAATTTCAACTTATTTGTTATTATGATGCACACTTTAATTTCGAGATCACCAATGTCAAAATAAGACATGTGTAATCCTTTTGACTGTTTTAGTAGTCACGCTCTCAAAATTTCTATAAGCTTTTATAAACTTTATTTATAAGCTTAACGATTGATTATATCAAACTTATTTTTTATAAATTCAACTCATTGAATTTAGTATCTCAACGGTAACAAGTAAACTTGTGCTTGTGTGACACTCAATGATTCTGGGATACAGCTAGCCGTAGGTTCACAACTCTTTGTGATTCAGGACAATTTCTTTTATTCGGGCTTACCCTAATTTGCCCCATTCTATGTATCAACAATTGATCATGAGAATGTCAGAAATCATATTTCTGATTAAACCCATCGAATCATGGTAAGAACGTCTAGTAGCATTCGCCCCATGATTCCATAGGTATCACTGATAGCACCTGCAAGAACCAGTCGGTAATGATTAACGTACATTACGCTCCCTTCATCTCATATATCCCGATCGAATCTGCAACCATTGGTTTATCGAGGGTTGCATAATAATTCGATAACTATGTGACACATCTTTGAGAATAAATAGTGGCATCGCATGTACAACTGGAGAACTCCTTCTCTAACGTACATCTCATATTCTGGCCAGAGATTCCATGCACTATTATTCCATCACATCACATAAGATATCCATACCCGTAGGTGAGCGGTGAATTCCCGACTACAATGCACTGGCTCCTACATGTGTCGCAACTGTACCCAATCTCGCCACCTGATGACTCTCCTAGAATCGGTAAACGAGTCAAAGCACAACCTTAGTATATAGAGACTCAGTGTTGTCCTGGGTCGTAAGGACTAACGGTGTACTATCATAAGCATATACTTTTCCTCTCGATTAATGATAACCACTTGAAAAGTTCGAGGGAGGTAGTTTGGTATAATCATCATATGACTACCCATCTGCATGTTTGGAAATATCTATGCCCTTATCAAGAAACGCGGTACACAACATCACAGATGCTAGTCTCGAGCTTAAGCGACCTTTATCCATGTTTTAGGCGGCTGAATCGACTAGGAACGAATTTAGATTATACAGTGTTTACAAATGAGTTTCCATATCGAATTACGATTCATTTGTATTAAAGTATAATCAAGGACTTTATCTATGCTGATTGCATGAGTATACAGATATAGTAAAATAAGATCATAAAAAGTTAAATTATATTAAAATAAAGAATGTTTATTACACTTGAGTTAATAGATTCCTTAGCCAACTGTTGGCTTGCAGGACATCTACTCTAACGAAACCAACATATCTAATTGAATTGTTTATTCCTTGGTTTGAAAATTAAATCCATTACATTTACAAAGTTCGAACCATACATGCAATTTTTGAACATGATAAAGATAATATTTTTTAATATTTCTCTTTTATAATTACCACTTCATGCTCAAGATTCAAAACATGGAAAAATTGCACAGACTAACCCCGTAATATCCCGAGTTTATGCAAATCCCCCTATGAAAAAGGTATTATTAAGAATTTCCTATGTTTTTAAATTTCGAGCTTACGCATCCTATCTTTTCTTTTAGTCAAACAAAATTTTTTTTGGCCAAAATTGCCATCCCTTAAATTAAACATGAAACATCCACTACTCGTTTTTCTTAAAAAGTACTAGAATTTTTTTTTTTAAAAAGCATCGGCCGACTATACACATACATCGAGAAATGTATTTTAAAATAACTTTGCACCATTTTAAAAATAAAACAACCAACTATATTGAAAAATTCCAAGGAAATAATTCAAAATATAAAATCGTCAATCGTTTACCAAACCTAAACTTAGCAATATTTCAAAATAAAACTAACACTAACATCCTCTCCAAACCTCTCGAAAACAATCATAAAAGTCGTAAAAATCTTTAACGTAAACTTAAATCATAACTTTAACTTAAATTGCAGAAACTAGCGCTGGTCCTCGGGTTGTGTGCACTTTCGGTCCAGCAAGATAAACCATCAAGTCCCTCAACAACATCAATATCATGCTCACCTGCATCGATCACACCTAGTAAGTCTATTGATTCAGCAAACCTTAGCCATGATAACAAACACATGCAAAAGTGAAAATACTTTTACTTAAAATAACTTTTCATGAACATGCATAAACATAACGTTTTTCCTTTCACCATATACCATTCCTTTTTCATCATATACATATAAGTTTTTCCTTTTTATTGAATTGGGTTCGTTAATTGTTACTTTCGTATCAGCTGAAGGGCAATGGATCCATCTACGTATTACCACATTACTAGGCGACGGGGACATCGGCGAAACACTCATCCGCCAACTGAGCCTTGGCCTTACTTATCATCGTATCATCATAAAATCATCGTATTAGTCACAATCAATTCACCTCCTTCAACTTTTCATATTTCCATTACTTATAAAAATTCATGTACATATAAATAATTTTTGTTTTAAACCAAGCATGCAACATATCTGTTAGCTTAAATGTTTCATCATAAAATTTTATAAACATTTAAAATAACCATATTAACATATTTTATAGCATTCAGGGCACTGACAGGACGTCTACTATTTTTCACGTGTAAAATGACCGTTTTACCCTTGGACATAAAATTTCTCGATTTTGACATTTTCTTACTTTTATTGACTCTAGACTATCCCAAATAATTATTTAAGCTTAATTTAAATTTCTAATATTTTTTTATTTAGTTTAAATTCGAAACTTTTGATTTAATTTCATATTTATTAATTGTAGAACGTTTAATTCACGAATTAATTTAAACTTTAATATTTTAATCCCAAACTTTAAACATAAACTTTTAATACCTAAATTACCCTCGTGACCCAAGAATCGACCCCCGTGGACCATGGTTCTACCCCCTAACCATATAATTCAAAAAACCGAACCCTAGTTAGCTACCCTCGAACCATCTCGTGATTTATTTGAGCCATGCCCGAGCTACCTCAAGCCAAACTCTGACCCGCCCAACTATGGACCCTACTAACAAGCCCTGACCCCTTGAACCAGCCCCTAGCCCACGCTGCAACAACTATCACGAGCCGTGGATGTCACATGCAAACAAGACTCCAATCCCGACGAGGACTCCTCTCCCGAGCCACCACCCGAGCCCGAACACTCATGACCCTCACTGGACCACCCTCAGACCTAGCCTGGACCCCTGGCCAGGCCGTGACATCCCACGCACAGCTGCTACTCTCGGTCGGCATGGGAAGAGTCCTATCTTTCATGGACTCTTCCCTAGCCGCTGCGCATGAGTCCTAGCATGGCTAGGACTCCTCATCACACCTCACCACGTCCAAATCGAGCCCTAGTCGAGCCGTACGCGTTGTTTCATCCTAGCCGAAACCCTAGTTCCCAACATGTGCAGTTTCTATTCCAGCCCTTCCCTATGCGTGTGCAGCCGTTGGTTTGGCACATATGGACCCTTATCATATTGTAAAAACGTCCCTCCTAAGTGTCCTACCATGGCAGCCCCTTCATGCAATAATATCATAGGTTTTGGATCAACAAATCATAAGTTCTTTTAATGTCAAAGAATAAAAGCGAAAATAAACGCAAGACAAACATATTATTCATGCAAACATAATTCAATTCAATAATATGGTGTGATATATGAGAAAAAGAAAGTTAAGGCGTGCCTTTGAGTAATTTACGCACGAAAAATAAGTTGAGATGCGAAGAACGTCGACGAACGGAACCCTACTTCAATTTCCTTTGAAAACGGTGGCCTTCCCTTGTGCAATTACGTGCGTGCGTGTGTGTTGTTGTTGGTGGGGAGGAGTTCTAGTGGTTTAGAGGTGTATGGGCATGAGTTATGTTGGTTAAGGGAGGATTTTTGGCTTTTAAATATCAATTAGAACACATGGCATAGGCTTGGCACATTAACATCATATATTAGGCCCATTAGACCCATTAGTGAATATTTAAAATATTTTGGTTAGGAAAGTTCGTGAATGTAAGGTCCAAAATTAAGACGACATAATCCAATTGCATGCGAATCTAGGAAAAATGAGTAATATCTAATTAAATGATTTTAATTGCTTAAATTGATCATGTTGATATGTTTATGTGGTTTTAAAGTAGTTCTCTATTTGAATGCATAAAACGGTATTTTTAAAAGGTTATTCGAGATGCGATCAAGGAACGGAGACCGATGACTGAAAAATGGGAAATATTTTTATTAATAATTGTTTTTAATTATTTAAATAAGGTTGATAATTTATGATATTTTTGAAATTAAGGGCTTTTTAGGTGATTTTATACGCCGATACGTAAAATTTATCGGTATTCGATTTTTAATGAATATATGAACTTTTTGACAACTCGGCTAATATTTTCACGAAATTTTCTAAACGAAATATTTTTAAAATGCACTAATGTGGCACTTATTGATTTGGGCTTAGTATAGCATATTAATGAGTCCAAGTTAGCATACAAGTTATTTATCAATTAAATAAGCCCATTAACCCTACCCCAAACCCATAAAACACACGTCTCTCATCCCGTAAACCACACAAACTCCCTTCCCCATAAAACCACACGCACACACGCAAATTCATCAAGGAAAAGCATCGGGTTTTGAGGGAAAAATCCAGCCAAGGTCGTTCGTCGTGGTTCCTCGCATCTCAACGTAATTGTCGTGCGTATAATACGCAAAGACACGCCATAATTCTTTCCTTTCTCATCTATCACATCCTAATATGTGTTTGATTATCGTTTGCATGAAAATATGTTTACCATGTGTTTATATTTCGTTTTTATGCATTAACGTGTCAAAAAACTCTTGAATTTATGATACAAAATGATACGAATCCTCGTACGAATGAAAGGCAAGCACGAATATAGAAATTGCACCCTCAATTCAATAACAAACAAGGAACGATTATGTTGTCCCGATCTTTTGAAACAAGTAACGATTTTGTGATATTCACCTCTAAGCGATTATAACTTAGCAACAAATATCAACGATAAAACAATTGAATTTCAAACGAACCTTCAAAGAACTTGTTTTGACAATCCGTGCGAAGAACAATCGACAAACGCCAAAAAGATGCAATCTTTGATAAGTTTGATTTTGATAAACACAAAGCACAAGCCTTGCAAATTGAGAGAAATCTCCAATAATTTGATATCAATCTTCAATGATTTTCGTTCATTCCCCTTACAATACATTATATAAACAATAAAAATAAGAAAAGTTGTGTGAAAAGGCTTAAATAAGATAACTAGCAACTTTGACACGGAAGTGCGCCAAAAGACCGCGGGTGCGGTGCTTGTTTGACCGCGGGTGCGGTGTATCTTCGGAAATAGACCGCGGGTGCGCTAATGATTTGACCGCGGGTGCGGTGCAGCTTCGGGAAATTTTCTTAAGTTTGATTATCATGGACCGCGGGTGCGGTCCCTACTTTAGCGCGGGTGCGCTGGACCTTCGACAATTGTACTTGAATAACATTCCAAAGACCTCCAATATTATTCCCATGATTCCCAACCTCTTCTAATTTAGTCATCCAATTTGTAGATCCTCCTTGGTAGTTCATCATGAGTCCTTGAAGTGCTTCTTTAAACTTCTTGCTACGTCCCATCGTTATAGGTCCTTCGGGCAATACCAACGAATCCCATGTTTTCTTTGGTTCTTGATCAACCACGTTTGCATCATTCTCCCCTTCTTGAAAAGGATTTGTCCTCAAATCTTGATCATCTCCTACATCAAACAACGAAAGATCACTAACATTAAAAGTAAAACTGAAATTGTACTCACCTGGTAGGTCTAATTTGTAGGCATTGTCGTTAATCTTTTCAAGCACTTGAAATGGTCCATCACCCCTAGGTAAGAGCTTCGAACGTCGTTTTTTCTGGAAATCTTTCCTTTCTTAAGTGCAACCATACCCAATCTCCCTTTTCAAAAACCATCTTTTCCCTCCCCTTGTTGGCTTGCTTCGTATATTGTAAATTCTTTTTCTCGATGTTATTCTTGACCTTCTCATGCAAACTTCTAACGAATTCAGCTTTCTTCTTGCCATCCATGTTCAACCTTTCACTCACAGGCAAAGACATCAAATCCAAAGGAGTTAAAGGATTAAAACCATAAACAATTTCAAATGGTGAATAATTCGTAGTAGAATGCACGCTACGGTTATAAGCAAACTCAACAAATGACATTCTTCCCAATTTTTCAAGTTCTTCTTGAGTATAGCACGCAAAAGTGTTCCAAGAGTTCTATTAACAACTTCAGTTTGTCCATCCGTTTGAGGATGACATGTAGTAGAAAACAACAGTTTAGTGCCAAGCTTAGCCCACAAAGTTTTCCAAAAGTAACTCAAAAATTTAACATCACGGTCAGATACAATAGTCCTAGGCATACCATGCAACCTAACGACTTCCTTAAAGAACAAATCTGCAATGTTGGATGCATCATCGGTTTTATGACAAGCAATAAAATGTGCCATTTTAGAGAATCTATCAACAACAACAAATATTGAATCCCTCCCCTTCTTAGTCCTTGGCAAACCTAAAACAAAATCCATAGAAATATCAATCCAAGGTTCACTAAGAATAGTAAGTGGTGTATACAATCCATGTGGTTCTGTTCTAGACTTAGCTTGTCTACAAGTAATGCACTTTTCACAAACACGCTCAACATCACGTTTCATATGTGGCCAAAAAAAATGCTCATGCAAACAACTCAAAGTTTTAGCCACACCAAAGTGCCCCATCAAACCACCACCATGTGCCTCCCTCACAAGTAACTCACGAATTGATGACTTAGGAATGCACAATCTATCTTCTTTAAATAAAAACCCATTATGCAAATAAAATTTGTCATGTGGACCATGCATACATGTTTCAAATATCTCCTTAAAATCCTCATCCAACAAATACCACTCTTTCATATGTTCAAATCCCAAGATTTTCGACTCCAAGATAGAGATTAATACGTACCTCCATGATAGTGCGTCAGCCACTACATTATCCTTACCTTGTTTGTATTTGATTATGTAGGGAAATGTACCTGTGAATGCCACCCACTTAGCATGCCGCTTGTTCAGTTTCTGTTGTCCCTTAAGGTACTTTAGAGACTCATGATCGGTATGGATTACAAACTCCTTAGGCCTCAAGTAGTGTTGCCACATCTCCAAGGTCCTCACAAGCGCGTACAACTCCTTGTCATACGTTGGATAGTTTAGTGCTGCTCCATTGATTTTCTCATTAAAGTACGCCACTGGTCGTCCTCCTTGCATCAAAACCCCACCAATACCTACACCTGAAACATCACATTCAATTTCAAAAGTATTAGAAAAATCAGGCAAAACAAGTAAAGGCTCATTAATTAATTTTTGTTTAATAATATTAAAAGACTTCTCTTACTCCTCGCCCCAGTGGAATGGAACGTTCTTCTTATTCACTGCCGTCATCGGTGCCGCCAGTGTGCTAAAATCTTTTACAAACCTCCTATAGAAGCTTGCAAGACCATGAAAGCTTCGAACTTGACTAACATTAGCAGGCGTTGGCCAATCTCGAATAGCACTTACCTTGTCCTCATCCACTTGTATCCCCTGTGAACTTACCACAAAACCAAGAAAAACAAGTTTGCTTGTACAAAAATCACATTTCTTAAGATTAGCATATAAATGTTCAGCCCTAAGTGTTGTCAGTACAAGTCTCAAATGCTCAACATGCTCTTCTAAATCTTTACTATACACAAGAATATCATCAAAATAAACCACAACAAATTTCCCTATGTAAGCACGCAAGACATGATTCATCAACCTCATAAAGGTACTATGAGCGTTTGTTAAACCAAAAGGCATTACCATCCACTCATATAACCCATATTTGGTTTTAAATGCTGTTTTCCACTCATCACCTTCTTTCATCCTAATTTGATGATAACCACTCTTCAAGTCAATTTTACTAAAAATACATGCACCATGCAACTCATCTAACATATCATCTAATCTAGGTATGGGATGTCTATACTTGATGGTTATGTTATTAATTGCCCTACAATCCACACACATACGCCATGAGCCATCTTTCTTAGGAACTAGTAAAACAGGTACAGCACAAGGAGACATGGACTCACGCACAAAACCCCTATCTAACAACTCACTTACCTGTAGTTGTAGCTCCTTAATCTCCTCCGGATTGCTTCTGTAAGCTGGACGATTTGGCAATACAATTCCGGGTACCAAATCAAGTTGGTGCTCAATCCCCCTCAATGGTGGTAATCACTGAGGTAACTCCTCCGGAAATACATCTTCAAATTCCTGCAAAAGTGAAAGAACAATGCTCGGAAGGGATCCGGCTATATCACTTGTGTTAAAGAGAATCTCTCTGTAAAGAATCAACACAAGTGGATCATGTGTGTGCAACAATTGTTTCAACTCACTCTTTTGGGCCATATATGTTTTCTTTTTGACCTCTTTCCTCTCATTTTCTTTTCCCTCATTTTTCTTTTGTATGGCTATCTCACTTTTTCTTTTAGCCATGTCATTTTTGTTTTCAAAGGCCATCTCACTTTTTAATTCACTCTTTTTTTCGGCCTCATCTCTCTTTTTTTTTTTCAATTGGTCCTCCAACACTTGCTTTGGGGACAAAGGAAGTAAAACAATGAGTTCTTTCTTGAGTACAAAAGAATATTTATTTCTAAACCCATCATGTGTCACTTGCCTATCATATTGCTATGGTCTTCCTAACAAAATATGACAAGCATGCATTGGTACCACATCACACAATACCTCATCAATATACTTCCCAATCGAAAATGCAACCAAAACTTGTTTGTTCACCTTCACTTCGGCACAGTCATTCAACCACTGTAGCCTATATGGTTGAGAATGTTTCAAAGTAGGCAAGCTCAATTTTTCCACCATCTCAAGACTAGCAACATTGGTACAACTCCCTCCATCTATAATAATGTTGCAAACTTTGCCACTTACAAAACATCTAGTATGGAACAAGTTTTCCCGCTGATTCGTCTCCTCTTCTTTGACTTGGGCACTCATGATACGCCTAGTCACTAATGCCTCACCCACAACTGCTTCATATCCCTCATCAGGATCCTCTAATGCAGGCATCTCATCTTCATCCTCTCCATCATCTCCCTCACTATGAGATTCATACTCCCCATAATTATTCAACACCATCACCCTTTTATTGGGACATTGGCTAGCAATATGTCCAACTCCTTGACACCTAAAACATTTAATATCTCTAGAACGATTAATAGGAGTTTCAGGTTTACCTTGCACTCCCTGCTTAGGCGCCTCCTATTTAATGTCAACTTTGGGCTTGACCACTACCTTGCTTTCTTCACGTTTAACAACGTTGGAACGCCAAGATGTTGATGTATTACCAGATTGTGTGGTACGACCAACTCCTCTCCTCTTCAGTTGTTGCTCCACTTTTATCGCCATCTGCACCATTTCATCTAGATCCAAGTAATGTCTAAGTTCCACTTGGTCTTGAATTTCCCTGTTCAAACCACACAGAAAACGAGCCATAGTAGCCTCACTATCCTCATCTATGTTTGCTCTAATCATGACTACTTCCAATTCTTTATAGTAGTCCTCAACACTCTTCACACCCTGTCTCAAAGTTTGTAACTTCTTAAATATTTCTCTATAGTAGTGATTTGGTACAAACCTCTTCCTCATTACGCTTTTCATCTAAGCCCAAGTTTCTATAGGCCTCTCATTGCATCTTCTCTTAGTGGTCACTAATTGATCCCACCAAATAAGTGCATAATCAACAAATTCAACCACGGCCAACCTAACCTTCTTTTGTTCGGAATAATGGTGACAATCAAACACGAATTTAACTCGCTTTTCCCATTCTAAATAACCCTCTGGATCCGACTTACCATGGAACGACGGAATTTTCATCTTAATGCTACCTATGTTATTATCTTCCTTATTCCCATCATCGTACCTACCCCGTAAGGCTTCTCTTCTTCCCCTACCAAATCCTCTACCTCTTCCGCTCCTACCCCAATTCTCGTTTTGACTCTCCTCTTCTACTCCTAATTCATAATCATCCTCTTCTTCTTCGACTGTACCCAAACCTTTAGGTTTAGATTTATTTTCACTAGTGCTAACTTCAAGCCTATCCAACCTCTCATATAAAGGATCCAACTCGGCCCTCATCATTCTACTAAAATGCCCAAATAACGCCTCCATTTGAACCTTAGACAACCCCTGGTTCGAACTTTCTCCTACTTCCCTCTCCATTTTACTTTCAGATTTTGTACCTGCAAGAAAATGTTAGTAGAAATAAAAGATTTTCCTCACCCAAATTCTCACGATCACTCCAAAGAAATAACACTCGCACTCAAATGTTTTTCACTCGAATTTGATAGTTCTCTCAAAGGTGTGCTCAATCTTTATATTTTCTTTTTATCAAACTAACAAGATTCAAGTTGTGAACACTTGCAACTGTCTCACTTGGATTGCACAAAAAAATCAAGAACGATAGAATAACACAGAACAAATTTTTTTTTTTTCCGAAAATTCTGGATTATCAAATAACAAAGGATGATAGAAATAACACAGATCTTAAAATAGAACAAAGGATAACACAAAACTGAAACAGAACGAATTTTTGTTTTTGTTTTTTTTTATATATATGACAATAGAAACAAAAGTATAATACAGATCTTACGAATTTTTAAACAGATCTGAAAATGATAACTTACTTGAATCAAACAGAACCAGAAGCTCTAATACCAAATGATGCGAATCCTCGTACGAATAAAAGGCAAGCACGAATATAGAAATCGCACCCTCAATTCAATAACAAACAAGGAACGATTATGTTGTCCCGATCTTTTGAAACAAGTAACGATTTTGTGATATTCACCTCTAAGCGATTATAACTTAGCAACAAATATCAACGATAAAACAATTGAATTTCAAACGAACCTTCAAAGAACTTGTTTTGACAATCCGTGCGAAGAACAATCGACAAACGCCACAAAGATGCAATCTTTGATAAGTTTGATTTTGATAAACACAAAGCACTAGCCTTGCAAATTGAGAGAAATCTCCAATAATTTGATATCAATCTTCAATGATTTTCGTTCATCCCCCTTACAATACATTATATAAACAATAAAAATAAGAAAAGTTGTGTGAAAAGGCTTAAATAAGATAACTAGCAACTTTGACACGGAAGTGCGCCAAAAGACCGCGGGTGCGGTGCTTGTTTGACCGCGGGTGCGGTGTATCTTCGGCAATAGACCGCGGGTGCGCTATTGATTTGACCGCGGGTGCGGTGCAGCTTCGGGAAATTTTCTTAAGTTTGATTATCATGGACCGCGGGTGCGGTCCCTTCTTTAGCACGGGTGCGCTGGACCTTCGGCAATTGCACTTGAATAACATTCCAAAGACCTCCAATATTATTCCCATGATTCCCAACCTCTTCTAATTTAGTCATCCAATTTGTAGATCCTCCTTGGTAGTTCATCATGAGTCTTTGAAGTGCTTCTTTAAACTTCTTGCTACGTCCCCTCGTTATAGGTCCTTCGGGCAATACCAACGAATCCCATGTTTTCTTTGGTGCTTGATCAACCACGTTTGCATCACAAAACTTGATATATTGTTGCATGAAGGGGCTGCCATGATAGGGGATCAAGCTTTTTACATGACTTTAAGGGCCACATGATGAACGGTTAGGGGCTGCACACGAACAGGAACCACACTTGAATGAATAAAGGCACATTGATGTATTAGGGTTCGTCCATAAGGGTTTATCACGCGTGGCTCGGCCAAGGCTTGGCAAGGGATTGGCTGGGTCGTGGTTGGGTGTGTGTAGGAGTCCTAGACACGCTGGGACTCGAGTAGCGTCGGCTAGGGAAGAGTCCAAGGAAGCTAGGACTCTTCCCTAGCTACCCGAGAGAGAAGCCGTGTGCAGGGAGGCTCGCGGCTGGCCATGGGTCCAGGCTAGGTCTGTTAGGGTCCTGAGAAGGTTCACAAGGGGCTGGGCTCGGCGATGGCTCGAGGATAGAAGTCCGGGTGCGATAGGAGTCCTAGGCGCAGCTTTGAGTGATCTCGCACAGCTCTTGTTCAATGCAGGAGATTTCAGAGTTGGTTACGCTCGGTCCAGTGGGTCCAGTAGGGTCAATATAAGGTCTAGGAAGAGGCTGGCTCAGGGTGGCTCGGGTGCGGCTCGAGGGAAATGGGAGATGGCTCGAGGGTGTCATGGAGGGCTCTGTTTTTAGGGTTTCCTTGGTTAAGGGTCGAATCGTGGTTCAACGGGGGTCGAATCATAGTTCACAAAGGTAATTTAAATATAATAAGTCTATGTGTAAATTTGAAAATTTAATAATAAAGTTTGGAATTTATTGGGATTAAAATGCACTACAAATTAATAATTCAAATAAATCAAAAGCCTTGAATTTAAGCTAAATAAAAATATCAAAAAATTTATTTAAGCCTAAATAATTATTTAGAATGGTCTAAAATTAATGAAAGTAAGAAAAAATGTCAAAATCGATAATTTTTACGTCTAGGGGTAAAACGATCATTTTACACCTGAAAAATAGTAAACGTAATGGCAGTGCCCCGAATGCTATAATATATGATAAAATGCTTATTTTAAATGTTTAAGGAATTTTATGATAAAATGTTGAAGCTAAAGGATATGTTGCATGCTTGGTTTTAAAAAGGAAAATGATATTTATATGCATGATTTTTATAAGTGATGAAAATATGAAATGTTGGAGGACGTGAAGTAATTGTGATTATTATGATGCTATGATGATTTGATTGGGGATATCGTGAATGAAAAGACCCTAGAGGGAGCCCATTTAAGGGAGGAGGCTCCAGGGGGAGCCCATTTATGGGAGGAGGCCTCATAGGTAGACAGGCTATGGGAGAAGGCCCTGGAAGGAGCCCGACGATCGTATTTCCATATGATGATGATAGGCCAAGTCTCAATTGATGGGTGAGAGTGTCGTTGATATCTGATACGAATCCTTGTACGAATGAAAGCAAACACGATTATTAAAATCGAGCCCTCAATTCAATAACGAACAAGAATCGATTAAGTTGTCCCGATCTTTTGAAACAAGTAACGATTTGTGATATTCACCTCTAAGCGATTATAACTTAGCAACAAATATCAACGATAAAAACAATCGAATTTCAAACGAACCTTCAAAGAACTTGTTTTGACAATCCGTGCGAAAAACAATCGACAAACGCCACAAAGATGCAATCAGTGATAAGTTTGATTTGATTTTGAAGACAAAGCTTTTGCCTTGAAAATTTAAGAGAAATCTCAAGAACTTTGATATATCATTCAATTATCTCGTTCATGGTCCTTACAATGCATTATATAAACAATAAAATACAAGAAAAGTTGTGTAAAAAATCATAAAGAAAGTTGTGAACAATTTCTACACGGAAGGTCACGCGGTGGCACGAGATTACGCGCGGGGGCGCGCGACATACTGCACTTCAGCAGCCATGTGCACGCGGCAGCGCCGAATCACGCGCGCTGGCGCACTGGGCGCGCGACCGCGCCGGTTCTGGCGCACATGCGCGCGCGCGGCTGCGCCGCTTCTGACGCGGGCGCGCGCGCAATTCTGCTCTGTGCTAGCGCGTGCTGCTGCACTGCTTCTGGCGTGCGCATAGTTCTGCACATCTACGCTAGTACGTGCTGCTGCTTCTGCACATCTGTGCTAGTGCGTGCTGCTGCACTGCTTCTCTCGGGCCATTTTGCACTCATATGCTTAGTTGTTCGGGATTCCTTCATTATATTCTTTGTTGAACTCCACCACTTGCTTGGATATGCTTGATTAATCATTATTGAGCTTGAAGGTCCGAAACAACGACGCTCTCTAAATCTCCTTCCAATCATTTGCACGCCACGCTCGGTCAGATTCATATCATACTCCCCTTCTTCAAAAAGATTTGTCCTCAAATCTTGTCTACCTACGCAAAAACGAAACAAGTTAGTAATAACAAAATTTATATGACCAACATGCTTACCTTCAGGTTCATGTTTGTAGGTGCTATTGCCCACGTGCTCCTTCAATGCTTTGAGCCCTAACTCCATGGTTGACTTCACTGTCAATATAACAACCTCAACATACACCAATTGACGAGTGACACCAAATGATAAGATATCATTAACTATCACAAAGATCAAATTTCTCCCCTTCTTAGACCTAGTTAACACACAAGTGAAATTCATACACGTGTACGACCATAGCTCACTAGGAATAAGATATAATTGATGCAACATATAAGAATCTAGCTTAGATGCCCTTTCCCTATATCCAATGCACCATTGACTACACCACTTAACATACTTCTTCATATGCAACCATAGTAAAAATTCATTCATCTTATCTATGGCTCTAATTACTTCATAGCTACCACTTAAACAAATATCATGTGCCTCCATATCATGCAACAACTCATGCAATGAGTGTAGGATGAAAAATTTATTCTTGTTAAACATGTTTTCATCATGAACAAAGAAACAGTCATGTTCATCCTTGCCCCCCTCAAAACCATCATCAAACCAATATAAATCATGCAAATAGAACACATTAAATGTACTATCCATGTAATCTTTACAATCATCACTAATCAAGTATAAATCATGGAAATAAGACACGTCACGTGTACTATCAATGCAATATCTTATCTCATCACAAAAATTTAAGTCTAATGCAAATAAACCCTTGTAGCAAACAAATCCTACTAACTTAGTAACTCGTGGAAAATCAAAGTTCATAAAAAGTACATGCATTTCATCAATAGTCTCACATCCATAACAACCAAGGAATAAAGACAAACTGACACCCGGTCCTCTAACCACCAAACTTGCAACCCGTTCTACAAATTCTTGAAAACAAAGCAACACAACTTTAAAGTAAGGAAGAAAGTCATACCTCATAGTTGTTGTGTTGGCAACTAAACTTACCTCATCGCGATGGTACTTGTATTCTCGAGGCTCGGACCCTTGGGTTCTCCCTTTAGTAAAACTCACTTGTCTCCTTGGTATGACAACCCCAAGAACCTGCAAATAAGAAATAGCAATGCTCGGGATTGAACCGGCTATATCATCACCATAACAATAAACCACTTTGTACAAAGGTACATGAAATGGTTTATGCAAAAGTAAACATCTCTCCATCTCACTCTTTTGGGCCATAAAGTTCTTTTTCTTTTTATTTTCTTTGGCCTCTTTTTCTTGTTCTTTTCTCTCTTCTTTCTTTTCTATGGCCATCTCACTCTTTTGTTCTCTCTTTCTTTCGGTCATTTTAATTTCTTTTTCGCACATTTCAAGGAATTTCAATTGATTCTCAAGAACAACAATTGGATTTAATTGAACAAATGAAGTATTTTGTTGCTCAACGAATTTATGTATAATAACTTTTCCTTGCCTACTCTCCTCTCCCATGGTAGACAAAATAGAAACTTCTTCATCACTCAATGATTCACTGTCCACAAGGTTTTGTTTAACAGTACTCGTATCATTAACCAGTGAAGTACCATCATCTATCAATTCACCTTCCACCACATACTGCTCAATACTCGTGTCAAGAACCAGCGTAGTATTATCATCCTCAATCTCCCCAACCTCAACTTCATATTCAGGTTCAACAACAACATCAGATTCAGGCTCAACAGATGATTCTACTATGGTCACCTTATCACGTGGACATTGATTGATATCATGACCAATTTCTAAACACCAACAACATATAATATCACAAGTACTAGAATTTGAGTTTTTACTTGTACCTTGATATTCATATTTGCTAGCTTCAACTCTCGACTCATTCTTTGGCCTAGCTATGATTTTCTCTCCCCGGTTGCTATACCCACTACTCTCCTCACATCCCCTATCATCATCACTTTGCAAATACAATGATCTATTCCGTCCAAATCTTCTACGTCGCCTATCCTCATCATATTGCCTATCATGTATTTCCTCTTCTTCGCACCTCCTATATTTTTTCGTAGAGGCTTAAACTCCTTCTCCCATATTGTATCCAACCCTCCTAACATGGTTTGAAATTGACGTTCGTCAATTATTATACCTGCAAGGAAAAGGTTAGTATAAAACAATAAAAGATAAAGTTTTCTCACCACGAATCCTCACCGGTCACTCCAATGAAAATTCACTTGACTCCTCTTTTTTTTTACTCACTACAAAATACTCACCGATCACTCCAAAAAAATAACGCTCGCACTCAAGTGCTTTCACTCGAATTTGATAGTTCTCTCTAAGATGTGCTCAAGCTTTGTACTTGCATATCAAACTAACAAGATTCAACTCGTGGACACTCGCAACTGTCTCACTTGGACCGCACAAAACAAAAAACACTAGAATAACGCAGATCTTACAACAATACAAAGGATAACACGGATCTGAAAACAGAATCGAAGTTTTAAACAGATCTGAAAATAGAAACAAAAGCATAACACAAATCTGATAACAGAACGGATTTTTTTTTTTTTTATTTTTAGACAGATCTGAAAATTGCAACGAAAGGATAAAAGATCTGAGAACAAAACGAAATTTTATACAGATATGAAAATAGCAATGATAACTTACTTGAATCAAAGAGAACCAAAAGCTCTGATACCAAATGATACGAATCCTTGTACGAATGAAATCAAACACGATTATTAAAATCGAGCCCTCAATTCAATAACGAACAAGAATCGATTAAGTTGTCCCGATCTTTTGAAACAAGTAACGATTTGTGATATTCACCTCTAAGCGATTATAACTTAGCAACAAATATCAACGATAAAAACAATCGAATTTCAAACGAACCTTCAAAGAACTTGTTTTGACAATCCGTGCGAAAAACAATCGACAAACACCACAAAGATGCAATCTTTGATAAGTTTGATTTGATTTTGTAGACAAAGCTTTTGCCTTGAAAATTTGAGAGAAATCTCAAGAACTTTGATATATCATTCAATTATCTCGTTCATGGTCCTTACAATACATTATATAAACAATAAAATACAAGAAAATTTGTGTAAAAAGTCATAAACAAAGTTGTGAACAATTTCTACACGGAAGGTCGCGCGGTGGCACGAGATTACACACGGGGGCGAACGACATACTGCACTTCAGCAGCCATGTGCGCACGGCAGCGCCGAAACACGCGCATTGGTGCGTACTGCTGCACTGCTTCTGGCGTGCACATAGTTCTGCACATCTGCGCTAGTACGTGCTGCTGCTTCGGCACATCTGCGCTAGCGCGTGTTGCTGCACTGCTTCTCTTGGGCCATTTTGCACTCATATGCTTAGTTGTTCGGGATTCTTTCATTATATTCTTTGTTGAACTCCACCACTTGCTTGGATATGCTTGATTAATCATTATTGAGCTTGAAGGTCCGAAACAACGACGCTCTCTAAATCTCCTTCCAATCATTTGCACGCCACGCTCGGTCAGATTCGTATCAATATACCCGCTGCCCAGTACTATGGTTATAAGTAAATGAATCCATCAACCTTATGATGAAACAAAAGTCACAATTAACGATCTGAATTCAATAAAAAGAAAACGTATATGCTTATGATGAAACAGAAAGGTCTATGATGAAATGATATATGATATGAAATGATGTAAGGAAAAATGGTTATGTTTATGCATTCTCATGAAAATTATGTTAAGTAAATGTATTTCCACTGTTGCATGCGATTGTGCATATATTACTTGTTATCAAGATTATGGTTTGTCGAGTTATTAGACTCACTAGGTACGATGGATGCAGGTAAGCATGATATTAATGTTGATGGAGGTTTTGATGGTTGATCTTTCTGGACTGAAGGTGCACACAACCCGAGGACCAGCGCCAGATTTTTCCGCATTATGATTATGAATATGATTTGCGTTTAAGATTATTATAAAGATTTTTAACGACTTTTATTATGCTTTTGAGTTGTTTTGGAGAGGATGTTAGAGTTAGGATGCTTTTGAAATATTGCTAAGTTAGGTTTGGTAAACACGTGAAGATTTTACGTTTTGAACTCTTTCCTTTGAATTTTTAAATAATTTGTTGCTTTATTTTAAAATGGTGTCAAAGTATTTTAAATTATATATATTTATGTATTGGCCGAAAATATTTATGGTAAAAAAAAATTCTTGTACTTTTTAAATAAAACAATTAATGGACGTTTCAGTTGGTATGAGAGCAATGTTCCTGTAAAAGGTTGTGCCACCGACAATGCCGGGAAGCTCAATCATCAAGCCTCGAATTTGTAAGTTTACATCCTTTACATGATTTTATGCTTAGTACCTGCATGATAGCATGGTTTATATGTTTAAGATGCATGTTATTACAAGTTGATGATATTCATGTTTAAAGCTTAAGGATAAATGAAATTTAGATGCTGAATGATTAGGAACCTTAGATTTAAATGCATGTTGATTAAGTTTAGAATTTTGAAAACGTTCATATACAATGCCTCCTAGACGTGCACCTAACACTAATAATCAAGCCAAGAATACTGAAGAACGTCAAGAGAATGCACCCCCACCTCCTAATGGGGATGCTGTTACTCTTGCATTAGAGGGCATGACACGTTTTTTCGAGGAGCAGTTTCAGCATGCTCCTAGACAACACCATGATATCTACGATCAGTTTCGAAGGCTCGGTTCGAGGGAGTTTGCTAGTACTACCGACCTTTTTGCTGCTGAGGGTTGGATTCGATCTCTTGAGATTAACTTTCGTTATTTGAATATGGGAGACGCTGACAGAGTTAGGTGTGCCACTTACATGTTTAGAGATGATGCTTTCCTTTGGTGGGAAGGTGCGGAGCTTGGGATTGACTTGGCTATGCTTACTTGGGGGTTCGCTTCAAGGAAATTTTCTATGAGAAATACTTAACTGCTGATGTTCGAGGGCGACTGAAGAGGGAGTTTATGTGTCTCCGTCAGGGGGACACGACTGTGGCTGAGTTTGTGAGGAAGTTTGAGAGGGGTTGTCACTTTGTGCCCCTCATTGCAAGAGATCCTGCTGAAAAGATGAGGCACTTCATGAATAGACTTCGACCTACCATCCGTCGTGATGTGATGATGATCCGTCCAGTGGATTATACTGCTACCACTACCTATGCATATAAAGCCAAGCAAGCATTGAAAGATATTGATTTTGAAGCGTAGAACAAAAGGCAGCAACACCAGCAGAGCTCACAGCCAAATAAGAAGCCATACATGGGACCTCCTAGACCTCAAGTGCCACCAAAGCTCCAAGGTCAAGCAAAGAAGCCAGGACCACCAAAGCCACCACAACCTGGAGAGCCAAAACCTGCTGAAAGGCCCTTACGCAAGGAGCGCAATCGCCCACATCTTGGAAAGTGCATGTGGGGGACATACAAGTGCTTTATATGCAAAGAACGATGGTAGTATGCGAATCTGTATCAACTATCAAGAGCTGAATAGGGTCACTATCAAGAATAGATATCCTCTACCAAGAATTGAAGACCTATTTGATCAATTAGAAGGAGCATCGACATTCTCAAAAATAGATCTTCGTTCTGGATACCATCACTTGAAGGTGAAAGAGATGGATATACATAAGACAACGTTCAGAACTAGTTATGGGCATTATGAATTTATTGTCATGCCATTCGGTCTGACCAATGCGCCAGCGATCTTCATGGATCTCATGAATCACATATTTCAGCCATATCTGGATCAATTCGTGATCATTTTTATTGATGAGATTTTGATCTACTCCAAGAGCAGAGAGGAGTTACGGTCGGAATTTGAGGACAACACTGCAAATACTACAAGATAGAAAGCTATACGCAAAATTCAGCTAGTGTGAGTTTTGGCTTGAGAGAGTGGCAGTTCTTAGGCCATATCATTTCTAGAGATGGAGTGGGGGTTGATCCGAGTAAAGTGGAAGCAGTGAAAGAATGGCCTGTCTTGAAAAACGTAACCCAGATACGTAGTTTCTTGGGACTAGCTGGCTATTATCGAAAGTTTATTCAGGGATTCTCGTCTATTGCGGTACCCATGACCGCCTTGACAAAGAAGAATTAAAAGTTTTTATGAGGATCCGAGTTTCAAGAGAGTTTTGACAAGTTGAAACAAGCTCTGATTTCAAAGCCAGTGTTATCTATGCCATCGGGGCAAGAAGAGTATGTTCTCTATACCGACACTTTGAAACTTGGCTTGAGTATAGTTCTGATGCAAAACAACCGAGTTATAGCCTATGTGTCAAGACAGTTGAAGGTTCACGAGAAAAATTACCCCGCTCATGATCTCGAGCTTGCATCAGTGGTATTTGCACTGAAGATTTGGAGATATTATTTACATGGGGAGGAATGCAAGATTTTCACCGACCATAAAAGTTTGAAATACTTCTTCACCTAAAAAGAGTTGAATATGAGACAGCAAAGATGGCTAGAGCTGGTGAAAGACTACGACTGTGAGATTAGCTACCATCCAGGAAAAGCTAATGTAGTGGCGGACGCATTGAGTCGAAAAGCAGTAGTTATTACTCAGTTATCACTTCAAGGACCTTTGTAGTCCGAGATTCAGCGATTTGAGCTTATAGTATATGCTAGGGGCGAGGCCCCTAATCTTGCCATCTTGTCAGTACAGTCGACTTTGATAGATAAATCCCTGATGGGTAGTTTACTGATGAGAAATTGCAAAAGTGGAGAGTGAGAGATGAAGCCAAGGGCCGGAAGCTTTATTCTGAGGTGGATGATATAGTTCGTTATCGAGATCGTATATGGGTTCCTAGTGACGACTCTTGGTGGGAGCTCATTATGAAGGAAGCTCATGACTCGCCATATTCCATTCATCCTGGAAGCATGAAGATGTACAAAGATCTGCAGTTGTTATACTGGTGGTCGGGTATGAAGCGTGATATCCTGCGATTTGTATCCGAATGTTCGACATGTCAACAAGTTAAAGCCGAGCATCAGAGGCCAGCGGGAAAGCTTACGCCACTTCCTATTCCCGAGTGGACATGAGAGAATATTACTATGGACTTTGTTGTGTGATTACCAAAGACTATCAAGGGGTTCAATGCTATATGGGTGATAGTGGATCGTCTTACGAAATCAGCGCGTTTTCTACCTATCAAGAAGACATTCACCATGACACAGTATGCTGAGTTGTATATTCGAGAGATAGTTCGTCTGCATGGGATTCCTATATCTATTGTTTCTGACAGATATCTGAGGTTTACATCTTCTTTCTAGAAGAGTCTGCATGCAGCGATGAGGACTAAATTGTTATTCAGTACAACATTCCACCCTCAAACCGATGGTCAGTCTGAAAGAGTCATTAAAATCTTAGAGGATCTACTTCGAGCTTGTGTCATTGATTTTCAAGGAAGTTGGGAACCAAAGTTGCCTCTAGTGGAGTTTACCTACAATAATAGCTATCAATCATCTATAGGGATGACTCCTTATGAGGCACTATATGGGAGGAAATGTAGATCACCTATACATTGGGACGAGGTTGGTGAAAGAGTAGAATTTGGCCGGACTTGATCAAGCAAACAACAGAGCTAGTTGTCAAAATTCGAGATAGAATGAAGAATGCACAAAGCTGACAAAAGAGCTATGCCGACAAGCGATGAAGAGACCTAGAGTTTGCAGTGAGAGACCTCATATTTGTGAAAATAACACCTATGAAGGGGGTTATGTGATTTGGCAAGAAAGACAAACTTAGTCCAAGATTCATAGGGCCACTCGATTTTTGAGAGGATTGGAACACTAGCCTATAGAGTGGCGCTGCCACCGATGCTATATGGAGTACACAATGTGTTTTATATCTCAATGCTGTGAAAGTATATGTCGAACCCTTCACACGTACTAAATCATGAATCTCTGCAATTGAATCCAAATATGACTATGAGGAAAGACCCACACAAATCCTAGGAAGGCAAGAAAGAAAACTCCGAAACAAAGTCATACCAATGATTAAAGTCAAATGTTTAAATCACTCGGAGGAGAAAGCTACTTGGCTAACTCGGCTAATATTTTCACGAACTTTTCTAAACAAAATATTTTTAAAATGCACTAATGTGCTTATTGGGCCTAGTATAGCATACTAATGGGCCCAAGCTAGCATACAAGTTATTTATCAATTAAATAAGCCCATTAACCCTACCCAAACCCTTAAAACACACGCCTCTCATCCCCTAAACCACACAAACTCTCTTCCCCATCAAACAACATGCACACACACAATTTTGTCAAGGAAAAGCATTGGGTTTTGAGGGAAAAATCCAGCCAAGGTCGTTCGTCGTTGTTCCTCGCATCTCAACGTAATTGTCGTGCATACAATACGCAAAGGCATGCCATAATTATTTCTTTTCTCATCTATCACATCCCAATATGTGTTTGATTATCGTTTGCATGAAAATATGCTTACCATGTGTTTATATTTCGTTTTTATGCATCAACGTGTCAAAAAACTCATGAATTTATGAAGCAAAACTTGATATATCATTGCATGAAGGAGCTGCCACGATAGGGGATCAAGGAGTGATGTTTTTCGATGAGTTTAAGGGCCATATGATGCATGGTTAGGGGCTACACACGAACAGGAACCATACTTGAATGAATAAAGGCATATTGATGTATTAGGGTTCGGCCATAAGGGTTTATCACGTGTGGCTCGGCCAAGGCTTGACCAGGGATGGGTTGGGTCATTGTTGGGTGTGTGGAGGAGTCCTAGCCACGCTAGGACTCGAGTAGCTTCGGCTAGGGAAGAGTCCAAGCAAGCTAGGACTCTTCCCAAGCTACCCAAGAGAGCAGCCGTGTGCAAGGAGGGCTCATGGCTGGCCAGGGGTCCATGCTAGTTATGTTAAGGTCCTGAGAAGGTTTACAAGGGGCTGGGCTTGGAGATGGCTCGAGGATAGAAGTCCTGGTGCAATAGGAGTCCTAGGCACAACTTTGAGGGATCTCGCACAGCTCTTGTTTGATGCAGGAGGTTGCAGCGTGTGTTAGACTCGATCCAATGAGTCTTGTAGGGTCCATAAAAGGTCTAGGAAGAGGCTGGCTCGAGGTGGCTCGAGGGAAATGGGAGATGGCTCGAGGGTGTCATGGTGAGCTCGGTTTTTAGTGTTTCTTTGGTTAAGGGTCGAATCGTGGTCTAACCGGGGTCGAATCATGGTTCACGAGGGTAATTTAAATATTAGTAAGTCTATATTTAAAAATTGAGAATTTAATAATAAAGTTTGAAATTTATTCGGGATTAAAATGAACTGCGAATTAATAATTCGAATAAATCAAAAGCTTTGGATTTAAGCTAAATAAAAATATCAGAAAATTTATTTAAGCTTAAATAATTATTTAGAATGGTCGAGAGTCAATGAAAGTAAGAAAAATTCATAATCGAGAATTTTTACATATAGGGGCAAAACAGTCAATTTACATATGAAAAATAGTAAACGTCATGGCAGTGCCGCAATTGCTATAATATATGATAAAATTCTTATTTTAAACGTTTAAGGGATTTTATGATAAAATGTTGAAGCTAAAGAATATGTTGCATGCTTGGTTTTAAAAAGGAAAATGATATTTATATGCATGAATTTTATAAGTGATGAAAATATGAAATGTTGAAGGAGGTGAAGTAATTGTGATTATTATGATGCTATGATGATTTGATTGGGGATATCGTGAGGGAAAAGACCCTAGAGGGAGCCCATTTATGGAGGAGGCCCAGAGGGAGCCCGTCTATGGGAGAAGGCACAGAGAGAGCCCGACAATCGTATTTCCATATGATGATGATAGGCCAAGGCTCAGTTGACGGGTAGAAGTGTCGCTGATGTTCCCGCCGCCCAGTACTGTGGTTATTTGAAGATGGATGCATCGACCTTATGATGAAACGAAAGTCACAATTATTGTTCTGAATTCAATAGAAGGAAAATGTATATACTTATGATGAAAAGGAAAGGTTTATGATGAAATGATATATGATATGAAATGATGTAACGAAAAATGGTTATGTTTATGCATGCTCATGTTTAATGCATGCTCATGCATGCAATTGTATAAATATTACTTGTTATCAAGATTATGGTTTGCTGAGTTATTAAACTCACTAGGTGTGATGGATACAGGTGAGCGTGATATTAATGTTGATGGAGGTATTGATGGTTGATCTTACTGGACTGAAAGTGTACACAACCCGAGTACCAGCGCCAGATTTTTCCGCATTATGATTATGATTTACGTTTAAGATTATGATAAAGATTTTTGACGACTTTTATTATGCTTTTGAGTGGTTTTGAAGAGGATGTTAGAGTCAGGATGTTTTTGAAATATTGCTAAGTTAGGTTTGGTAAACACGTGACAATTTTATGTTTTGAACTCCTTCCTTTAAAATTTAAAATATAGTTGGTTTTTTTTATTTTAAAATTGAAACGTCTGTTTATTCGTTTTCTTAAAACGTGCTATAAATTTTTATTTTTTTTTTCAAACCTCACATTGCATCCAGCCGAACCATAAAATATTTTGGAACCATTTTAAAACTAAAACAATAAACTATTTTATCAACTCAAAAACAATATTTGAAAAGTATAGCCCATACTATAACCTCTCAAAAACCACTCATAAATAAATCATCGTAAAAATATCTTTAACATAACTTAAAATCCCAAATCATATACTAGTGCGGAAAACTAGCGTCGGTCCTCGGGTTATGTGCACCTCATTCCAGTCAAATCAACCATCAATACCTCCAAAAACATTAACATCAAAATCACCTGCATAAATCACACCTAGAGAGTCTAAAGACTCAACACATCATATTCTTGATAACAAGTAATACGTAATACAATTAACATATAACAGTGAAAAATACTTGTACTTAAAATATCATTTTCATAATAATACATAAACTTCAAACATAACCATTTTCGTAAACTATTTTCATGATCCTTTTTCATAAACATTTTTTTAAATATATTCATATCAACATATTCATATTCATATTCATATTAATCTTCGTATTCATATTCATATTCGTATCAACATATTCATATTCATGTTCATGTTTGTTGAATTCATATCGTGATTGTGACTCGTATTCTTGATCGTATTGGGCGATGAATCCATCTAGAAAAAACCACAGTACTGGGCGGCAGGGACACCAGCGACACTCTCACCGGTCAATTGGGCCTTGGCCAACGTATTAACATATTCGTATTCGTATTCATGCTCGTATCCAAAAAAACACGATCGTCGGGATCCCACTAGGACCATAACCCTCACGATATTTCAAACATGTAGTAGTCACAATCCTTCACATCCTTCAACATGTCGTATTTCCATCACTTAATAAAAACATGCATAATATCATTTTATTTTGAAACCAAGCATGCAACATATCTTTTAATAATAATTAATTAAGCTTAAACCTAATTTTTCATAATTTTATAAAGCTTAGACTTATAATAATTAATTAAGCTTAAACCTAATTTTTCATAATTTTAGAAAGCTTAAAACTAAACGTTTCAATTAGCTCGTTAATTAGCGTTTCGTGCGGCGATTAAATTCCGAATAAATCCAAAACTCATTATTTTGACCCCAAATTTTAAACATAACATTTTTATTATTTATTCTACCCTTCCAAGTCATGAACCACACCTGTGGACCCATGGATTCAATTTTAGCCTTTTAATTTTTGTTTTTGATACCTTATCGAACACACGGAGCCATCTCCTAATTTACTCGAGCCACGCCCGAGCCACCTTGAACGAAAACCTAGCCAACCCATCTAGGCACCCTCCTGACCAAGCCCAAGCCGAGCAACCAGACCCCCATGTCGCTCAAATTCGCCTGGACCGAAGCACCAATTCTGTGCGAGTGTGTGTGTGTGCTTCCTTGTATGTCTAAGAGTCCTATCCCAACCAGGACTCTCCCAGCCAAGACACCACCAAACCCACCTGTCCCTAAGCATCCCAGGACAACGCCCAGACCCTACCCAAGCCTAGCCCAGCACCTGACCGCACGCACGAAGCCCTGCACCAGACAGTAGCCTCGCGCGTCACCCTTGCTGCCATGTGCATCCTCACGTTTTCTTGAACCAGCAGCCAACCAAGCTACCACAGCCCCTGCCCAGGCCCTTAAGCACCCTCCTAGGACCCTAAAGAGTTTACCTAGCCCAGCCTTGAACCCCCAGGCCAAGCCCCTTCTTCCCTGCACATGAGCACACCTGCGCTGCCCCCTTTGAAGCTCTCGGGTGGAGTCCTTCTTGGCAAGGACTCCTCCCAGCCCCTAGTTTCGAGTCCTAGCGTGGCTAAAACTCCTCACTCGACTCATACCTGACCCTAGCTAGCCCTGGCCCCAGCCGTACCAAGCCATGCTAAGCTTTACCCAAAAACGAGCCACTCCTTCACCAAAACAGAAAATTGGTTCCAGCTTGTTCTCTCGTGCGTGCAACAAGTTTTGTGCGTGTCTAAGACTACTTTAAACTCGTGGAAGACACCCTTGATCGTTCCCTAATTCATGGCAGTCCCTTTATGGACATATTAAACAAGTTTTGGAACAAAAATCATGGTTTAAATTCCACCTATGCTGCATAAACAAGATTATTTGAAAGCCTCACTTAATTTTTCATGCAAACATATTTAAACAAATACTATGGTGTGATGGATGAGAAAAAGGAGAATATGGCGTGCCTTTGCGTAATTAACGCACGATTATTCGATGGCGATGCGAAGAACGGCGGTGCGGAGTCTAGGCTGAAATTTCCTTCCAAAAAGCCGAAGCTTCTCCTCTGCCAAGTGCCGTGTGTGCGTGTGTAATTGCAAGGGAGAGTTGAAGTTTGTAGGGGTGTGGGGCGTGGGATTCAAGGGTTTAATGGGGAGGGTTTGAATATTATATATTTTATTTAAACTAATCAAGTCTTGGCCCATTAAGAGGTTAATTAGGCCCATTAGTACTTACTTAGAATATTGAAAATAATTTAATTTAAATAAGTTTGTGAATTTATTAGCCGGGTTGTCAAAACGTTCGTATTTTTGTTGAAAACACCGATAAAAATTACGTCCCGACGTATAAAATCACCTCAAAAACCCTTATTTTAAAAAATAATAAAAAGCATCATCCTTCATTTAAATAATTAAAAACAATTAACCAATAAAAACATTTTTCTATTTTTCAGCCTTCGGTCTCCGTTCCTCGATCGCAACTCGAATAAACTTTAAAAATACATTTTAATGCAACCATGTAGAAAAATATATTTTAAACATGTAAATATGCACAATATAATTAATTTATGCAAATAAAACATTTAATTAAAATACAAAAAATTTAATAATTGCATGCATGTGGTTTGCGTGGACCTCTAAATTTTCGGGGCGCTACAAAAATGGTTTCAAAGTATTTTAAACTATATATATTTATGTATTGGCCGAAAACATTTAGGGTAAAAAAAATTTCTAATAATTTTTAACTAAAACGATTAGTGGACGTTTTAGTGAAAATATTAGCCGAAGCTCGAAAAATTCATATTTTAGTCGAAAATCGAACACTGGTCGAAAATACGTCTCGGCGTATAAAATCACATCAAAACACCCCATTTTTCAAAAATATCATATAACATAAACCTTATTTTAAATAATTAAAAACAATTATTTAATAAAAATATTTTCCCTTTTTCAGCTTTCGTTCTCAGTTCCTTGATCGCATCTCGAATAATTTTTAAAAATACAGTTTTATGCATTCTAACAATAAACCGTATTTTTAAACATGTAATCATGCGTATCATAACTAATTCATGCTATTAAACTATTTAAATAATCAATTTTCATTTTCTTTAGATTTGGATACAGTTGAATTACGTTATTTTATTTTTGGATCTTGCGAAACACTTCATTTTTTCTTTATTTTCATAGATCCAAAGAAACTTTTGCCCTGAAATTCTTGAACCTCACATCTATCGTAGCATCGGGGGTTGGTGAATGCTCTTTGCGACCTGAATGTGGTATCTCTCAGCAAGTTATTGTTTTTTTTAATTAATGTTTCGATTTAATTCAGAATGAAAATTCCTTTGTAAATAGTATTTTTCAGTTACCGTATAGGGAAATCATAGATTCTACTATTATGATTGAGTTGTGTCATGATGGGAGATTTGACGAACATTGTAATAACTTGAATAGAGGTGATGAAAAATTTGTGATTCTAGATATTGATCTTGATAGGTTTTGCCTTGATGATTTGTTTGATATGTTCAAAGCGGTTCGAGGGCAACAAATGAATGTTTATTTATTTTTTCAACTGCCCGAAAATCCATTTGGATTCATAATTTTCGGTTTTAGGTTTCTATAAATTAAGAATGGGGAAGCTGTTAAGTGAAACAGAAAGAGGTCTTCTAGGTTTATATCCTGAATTCGAGGGAATTTCAGACACATTCACTCGTAAAATATAATGACAATTCAAAGCATTCAGTGCATGGTGTACAAAACATACTCGAGATGTTCCAGCTAATAATTTTTTCTTAGGGAGATTTGAGCAAGCTCAGATATTACGGGGATAGTGTGCGCAATTTTCCCCAAAATAGATGTCAACTATGTTTTTTTTTTCTCAAGCATATGACATTTGTCGTACGTGGATATATACTCTAGTTCATTGTCTAAATTAGCATGTATCTTCTCCGTGTAATATGAATACATTAAAGATAAATCAATGCAGGAGTGCAATTTTTTTCCCATAGAAATCAGGAGATAAATCTCCCGCTGCACTTTACTTGACGTTAAGAAAATGGAAACACATTTCAACAACGAGATTCATTTTCTCAGACTGAACCTTTAGAACCACCCCACCTTTTTTCCCCATCAGTTAATACTCTGTGTTCCAATAAAATCTTTGCCAAATGTTGCACTCTATTAACAAATGAATCAATGCATTAAAAATTCATCATCATGATTACATGATATATATAATACAAAAGAGCAAAGATAGGGAAAAATTCATGATTTCATTATGCAAAAGAATAGATCAAGGAAAGAGCTGCATAACATGACAACAAACAAAAGAGCAAGGTAAGAAAAGAGCAAGCACTTGTGCTCGATTGGCGAATCCGACAAACTACCGAGGCTCTTTCTTGTATCTTGCATCAAACTTTTTACATTCTTCTTTTTCTGTACTATATTATGCATCAAACGAACTACTATCACTACCAAGGCTATAATCATAAACAACTGAAATTCGGTGATGTTGAGATTCTTTTCGACTTTTCCACTTTCATTTTGACCATTCAAGCATCACATCTCATCTTCACTTTTCAAGAGTCATACTTTAATTTCTCAGTATTCAATTGCGAATTCCCAGGTTTAATCGCAGATACTCCAGCAGTGAATCAAGAAAACCAAAAGCCGGATAAACAAACAATCAAAGAAGGGAAAACAGCAAACTACTTCAAATAAAGGAGCAAAGTAGAACGACAGAGGCAGACCAAGTTGGGAAAAATTACTAATTCACTGGAGGAGGAAGAAAATGGGAAGCAAGACGAAGAAGAGGAAGGAAGAACTCATAAAACGTTGTACCAACATAAAATCCATTTAATGCAAAGGCGAGATGAAATTATGAGATCACCTGTACCCAATAGAGAGCTAATGGAAAGGACAAAAAAGAGATTCAATAATGGAAAAAACTCAAGCTTCTGCGTTGCACGAGGAAATAAACTCCATCTCGGAAGTCTTTTGTTTAACATATATAAATATACAAAAAATATTGAGATAGTGTATATCAGATTTTAAGTGTATTGTATCCATAACATGCAATGAAATATATTAATTAAACATACAAATAAACTTTAATAAATAAAATAAAACATAATTAATTATGCTAGAAAATTGTCAATAGTTTACCGTTAGGATCGATTAACATGAGTGAAGTGATCAGAACGAATGTTGTATAAACACTTCGGCTTTTTAAAATTTTTCTCAAAGATCAATCAATTCTTTGTAGAATTGATCCTGAAATCTTGTATTTCTATATCGACCAGTTAACTAAGAATAATATTGCGGAAATAAACTGAAAGATAGATTGAATATTTTGGTTAATGCATCGTGCTAACTAATGAATAAATGATAAACACGAAGATTTTGATTGATGTTCAGAGACTTCAAAGGCTCTTACGTCACCTCTTTTATCTCAAAGATAGAAATTCACTAAATACTTTGATTAATTACAATGGAATGTAACAACCTACTTCAGTTGGACTTAAAAATGCCAAACTGAAACTCTTAACCTTTCTTTTCACTTATCAGTTGATAACTGAATAGCTCAAATGAGTAGCCTGAATGCTACAAATAGATCAATGAAGTGTGAGCTATAATTTGCGATTTGAAAACTGAATAGAGTCGAACGTGAATCACATCGGACTGATTGTTCTCGTTGTTGTTGTTGTTGTTGTTTGTGACCGTTAAACTTTTTTCACAATTTAACTCATCAGCTATATATAATATTCGATTCAACTGTCACATTGAATGCATTTAATGATTAATATCTGTTGAATCATCTTTTAGTCCATGTAGATGAATTTTTCTAACAGAGATACGATGTATCAGACTGTTATGCCTCATCTGTTCTACTTTGGTACGGACCGTCAGTTTGTCTGCTAAGATTCAAATTGCAATTAATTACGTAGCTAATTGATCAGGAGTCAAACTGGTCGACAGATTAGTCCAGCTGGACTACATAAGTTCTAACTGATATCCTTTCATTTTGAAAACATCATTTCAATTTTCGGTTTATGCTATACGAGTTCAGTTCGTCAATCTTCGTGAAACGTTTACAATTTTTTTTTGAAAGCTAAATTTCGAAATAAAAATTTTTATGCATGCATGCGATAACAACTAAAATTTACACATTTTAAAATAAAAATATTCAACTATCAGTAAAAACACTGCAGTTAAAAATGCGGCAAAACTGTCAAACCCTAGACTGTCGTGCATCGTGATTCAAAAGTCAAACATGCAAAAATCCTAACAACCCATCAACATATAAAAATGACAGAGTATGAAAATATCCATGATCTCTTATAACTCCTAAACATGATGTGCGGAAAAATAAGGTCCTCGGGTTAGCATACTCACATCCAGTCCCCGCCTACTCAGTCTTCGATGTCTCCAGTCTCCTCATCGATATGCTCACCTGCAACATACACACCTAGTGAGTCTAAAGACTCAATACACCATAAAAATTATAACGAGTACATATACATAGCATGTAATAGTGAAAAGTAGTGTAATCAACATATATTTCATGATCTTAAAATTGTGAACATAAACGTATTGTAACAAAGCATAACCTGTCAAAAAATGTCTCAACATAACATCATATACATGTTCATTTCCTTTATTTGAATTCCGTTCATTAGTTGTGACTTTCGTATCAGCTCTATTCGATGGATCAATCTACGTATAAGCGCAGTAACCTTGCGACGGGGACATCAGCGACAATATTACACCATCTACTGAGCCTTGGCCTTACATGCCATTGTATTTGTATTCCTATTAGTCACAACCAACTCTCATCCTTCAAAACATGTCCTCATATTCACCACTTATAAAAATCATGTATGTAATAAATTTCCTTAAAATAAAGCATGCAACGTATTTTTCATATTTACATAACTGACCATTTTACCCTTGGACCTCAAAAATTTCGACTCGAAGTCAACCAAACACTTTAAAGCACCTCAAAACATAATTATAACCATTTCTTAGACGTAAACTCGAGCCCGTTTCATAATTTATACGATTTGTTTTAAAACTTGGACCAGGGTCTCGGTTTTAACCTGATTCAAACCTGAAACTCAACCAAAATTTTCCAAACTTAAACCATGACTTAACGACATCTAACTAAACCTATAACACCTAAGTTCAGACCACACGAAGCCCTCGGTAATCCCTAGTGAGCTGCTGGAGTTTCTGCATGTACAACACATCAAACCCTACTCGGCTATTAGGTGCTAACCCCTCGGCCCAAGGCCAAAACCATCAAGATCGGACCCTAGCTAGTCACCCTAGTACCATGACCGACCCCTTAGGACCCCCACTGGACTAACCCTAACGACACCGACAACCCCAAGCAGGCACCAGGCTCGGCCTTGCCAAGGAAACCCTAGCCATCTCAAACCAAAACCGATCGGCCCTTATCCAAACCAACCAAGACTCGACTCCAGCACCATGTCCCCTTCACTCTCGTCCTAAACAGTCCCCTAACACCACATATCAGCAGCCCCTTGCACAAGTAGCAACAAAACCGTGAGTTACAAGCCAAAAATGTGCATATTTCATGTCAACCCTTACGAAAACGATACCACATGTTTGATTAAATAATTTCTCATGCAAACACACACACATCAGCAATAAGTAGCGTGAATGATGAGCAAAACAAGATTTATGGCGTGCCTTTGCATTTAAACACTTGAAACCTTTGCATAGAACAAGCACCGGTGAAGCGGGGAGGGGTTCCTTTGAAAAAGCTCAAGAGAAGCCAAGGGAATGGCTGCTGGGAAAAAAAAGAGAGGTTGCTGCTAGGGGAGGATGGCCGTGAGTGAGGAGAGTGAATTAAGGGTTTAATTTTTGTTTTAGGTCAAGATATAATACACTAATGGGCCTTTTATAGTAAGTAACTAAAGGTGTTAAAAAGGGTTTTAGATCCATTAAGGAATAAAATAAACCCGTCAAGCCCAAAAAATCGTGAAAAATATTTCGTTTTGATAACATTTTTGAAAATATTGCCATAACCCTCAAAAATTCCTTCGACTCGCTAAAATTTGCGTACCAGTTTAAAATATGACCCGGCGAGTAAAAATACTCACAAGGCCCATTTTAAAAATTACACTTAATCACACCATATATTAAATAATTAAAAGTAATTATTTAATAAAAATATTTTTCCTAAATATCCCCGATCTCCGTTCCTCGTTCGAGCGCGAAATGCAACTTAAAGCCCTAATACACGAAACTTTAAATAAAACATGAACTAACTCACAAATCATGTAATAAACATGCATTAAATATAATCAAACACAAATTTTAGTAAAACCCTAGATTGCATGCGGTCAGGTTACGTAGTTCAAATTTCCCAGACCTTGCAATTCTCCCCCTTTAAACAAAATTTTGTTCTCGAAATTTAAAACTATCGAATAACTCTGGGTAGCGACTCCTCATCAAAGTCTCAGTCTCCCAAGTACCCTCCTCCTTGGAATAATTCAGCCACTTGACTTTGACAAGTGGATCACCTTGTTTCAGAGCTTTCTCTCCTGCCAATCTAGTATTTGAGTGGGTCTCTCCTCGAAAGACAGGTTCGATATCAACTGTAGTGGCTCGTAATTCAGTACATGCGAAGGGTTCGATATGTACTTCCGCAGCATTGAGAAGTGGAACACATTATGAACTTCCGCTAGATTTGGCGGTAATGCAACTCTGTATGCGAGTTTCCTAACTCTCTCTAGGATCTCAAACGGTCCTATGAATCTAGGGCTGAGCTTGTCCTTCTTTCCAAATCTCATTACACCCTTCATCGATGCAACTTTCACAAATATATGATCCCCTGCTACGAATTCAAGATCTCTGCGCCTCTGATCTGCAGAACTCTTCTGTCGGATCTGAGTAGTCTTCATCCTGTATCGGACTTGACCACTAACTCTGCAGTGTGACTGACAATATCTGGCCCCAACTCTTCCCTCTCTCCTACCTCATCCCAATAAACTGGTGACCTACACTTCCTCTCGTAAAATGCCTCGTACGGAGCCATGCAAATGGATGCCTGATAGATGTTGTACGTGAACTCCACGACAGGTAACTTAGGCTCCCAGCTGACCTGGAAGTCGATCATGCAAGCTCTGAGTAGGTCCTCCAGTATCTGAATCAACCTCTCTAACTGACCTTCGGTCTGAGGATGGAAGGCATTACTGAATAGCAGCTTAGTACCCAATGCCTGATGTAGAATCTTCCAGAATGCAAACGTGAAACTCAGATCCTTGTTCGACACGATGGACACTGGAATCCCATGCAGTCTAAATATCTCTCTGATATACAGCACTGCGTACTGAGTCATGGTGAAATTTTTCCTGATCGGTAGAAAGTGTGCTGATTTAGTGAGCCGATCAACTATCACACAAATGGCATTATATCCTTCAGCTGTCCTCGGTAGCCCTGTCACAAAGTTCATGGTAATGTTCTCTCATTTCCACTCAGGAATAGAGAGTGGTCTCAACTTCTCTTCAGGTCTCAGATGCTCTGCCTTGACATGCTGACACGTCAAACACTCGGAGATGAAACACAGAATATCTCACTTCATACCCGGCCACCAATAAAGAGTTTGTAGATCTTTATACATCTTTGTACTGCCTGGATGGATGGAGTAAGGGGTGCTATGTGCCTCACTCATGATATCCGCTCTCAAGGGATCACTGCTAGGAATCCAA
Source organism: Primulina tabacum (assembly GCF_025594145.1). Classification (NCBI taxonomy): domain Eukaryota; kingdom Viridiplantae; phylum Streptophyta; class Magnoliopsida; order Lamiales; family Gesneriaceae; genus Primulina; species Primulina tabacum. The sequence goes on from NC_134567.1 coordinate 8,593,043, forward strand.
AATTGGTCACGGTATCTGACTATGTCGTCCTCAACTGTACACAATCTCAGAACTGCTCGTAAGAAGTCTACCCTGATCGGATCTTGTCCTTCAGTGTCGACTGCAGTGTCAGGGTAGAAAGACTAGAGGCATCGGCCCCTGGCATAAACTGCAAGCTTAAATATTTGAATCTCTGCCTGCAACGATCTCTATACAGACAACTGAGAGATCACCACGTTCTTCCTGCTCAAGGCATCAGCAACTACATTAGCCTATAGTAGCTAATGTCACAAATGTAATCCTTCACTAGTTCCAGCCACATCCTCTGTCTCATGTTCAGCTCTTTCTGGGTGAAGAAGTACTTCAAGCTCTTATGATCAGTGAAAATCCTGCACTTCTCCCCATACAGATAGTGTCTCCAAATCTTCACGGAAAAAAACCACTGCTGCTAGCTCGAGGTCGTGAGTCGGATAATTCTTCTCATGGACCTTCAACTTTCTGGACGCGTATGCTATAACTCTGTCATGCTGCATCATAACCACGCCCAAACCGAGCTTCGAAGCATCTGTGTAAACCACGAAATCTCCCTGCCCTGATGGCATAGCTAAAACTAGTGTAGTGGTCAATGCCTGCTTCAGTCTGTCAAAGCTCTCTTGGAACTCTGATCCCCAGACGAATTTGTCATTCTTCTTCGTCAAGGCGGTCATAGGCATCTCAATAGAAGAGAAGCCCTGAATTAACTTCTGGTAGTACTCAGCCAACCCCAAGAAACTGCAGATCTCTGTCACACTCTTAGGCGATGGCCAATCTCGGACTGTCTCAACCTTACTGGGATCAACCTCCACTCCATATAGAGATATGATTTGGCCCAAGAATGCCACTTCTTTCTAGCCAGAACTCGCACTTACTGAACTTGGCATACTGCTGTCTGTCCTGTAAAGTCTGCAGTACGGTCCTCAGATGCTGACTGTGTTCATCTCTGCTATTCGAATAGATCAGGATGTTATATATGAAAACTATGACAAACTGATCTAAATACGGCTGGAACACGCGATTCATGAGATCCATGAAGATCGTTGGCGCGTTCGTCAATCCAAAGGGCATCACCATAAACTCATAGTGCCCATAACGCGTCCTGAATGTCGTCTTATGCACGTCAGACTCTCTCACATTCAGCTAGTGGTATCCTGATCGGAGATCTATCTTCGAGAATATTGATGCTCCTTGAAGCTGATCAAATAGATCCTCGATCCTGGGCAGTGGATACTTATTCTTAACCGTGACCCGGTTCAGCTCCCTGTAGTCAATGCAAAACCGCATGCTGCCGTCCTTCTTTTTAACAAACAGTATCGTTACGCCCTATGGAGAAACGTTTGGGCGAATAAAAATCTTATCTAGCAAATCCTGTATCTGATACTTCAGCTCTTTCATCTATCAGGTGCTAGATAATAGGGTGCCTTAGAAATCGGCACTGTACCTGGCATCATCTCGATAGAGAAATTAAGTGGAACGCCTGAAACATCGTCAGGAAAAACGCTGGGGAAATCCCTGACCACCTCAATTTCCTCTAGCCTCTGGCTGATTGGCTCGGTCACTGTCACAATACTCGCCAAAAATGCCTGGCAGCCTCTCCTCATGAGCTTCCTCGCACAGATGCAAGAAATGATGTGCGACATTTGCTAGTGTCTGGCTGCCTCAAAAATAAATGACTGACCGTTGGGCGGTCGGATAGATACTGAATCTCTGACGAAAATCTATAATGGCACTTGTTCGAAGAAAAAAAGTCCGAACCAAGAATAATATCAAAATCCGGTGATGGTAGCACAATCAGGTCTGCATGCACCATATTTTTCTGCAACCGAAGCTTCAATCTCCTTAATATCTACGAGGTAAACATTTGATCTCCGGACGGAATCCAAACTCTGAATCCCAAATCCTTAGCCTCTGGTATGATTCCTAGCCGCTTAACGAATGACTCGGATATAAATGAATGTGTAGTTCAGAATGTAGCAATGAATATGTGGTTACACCTGAAATATATATCTTTCATGCGACTAAACATACCATCAAATTTGATCGTGTTGAAACTTAAGAGATTTTTTCAGTAATTAACTCAAAATCCTCAAACAATCACTGATTAATTTTAGTGTCCCATAAAAATTTATAAATTACCCAAAAAAAATTTCCTAAAATTGCAATTTGGCCCTTAAAGTTTCGAATTCTTTACAACTTGGCCCTTCAATTTTCGAAAATTGCATCTAATCCTCAAGAAATTTCGAATTAGTCTATTTAAACCTTAAAATTCTAAAAAATTATTACCTTGGCCCTAAAATTTTCGAAGTAAGCAAACAATCTCTCTACTTTCAAATTTTGCAGTTAGGTCCCTGAAATTTTATTTATTGCATTTATGATCCTTAAAGCTATGAATTACCACAATGCAACCCTTAAGTCCAACTATTAGAACATACAATCTAATTTATTCTAAGTTCTCAATCCCAAAAATAATTCCCACAACCAGTACAATAATCCATGCAATCATGGCGGTAATAAAAATTCTTAAACATAAAGATTACCGGTGATCAGCGTAGAGTTTGGCTCCGCCTCTGCCTCTTCTGTGTGCATCATATAGACTCTGCCAGCAGTGAGGCCCGTGTTGCCAGGGCAATCAGCTGCCTTGTGACCATCTTCTTGGCATATGAAGCATTTTAAGGTTCCCCACATGCACTTGCCTAAGTGGAACCGGTTGCACTACTTGCATGGCTGCCTCTCTGCCGGCTTTGGAGCCCCTGTTGCCTGAGGTGACCTCTGCTATCCGGGCCTCTAAAACTGTCCCTGGGGATTCTGGTGCCCCTGATGCCTCAGTGGTCCGGTGAACTGCCTCTTCTGTGGCTGAAAACTAGACTGGGGCTGATGCTTCTTCCGCTGCATCTCGAAGTCGATATCCCGGAGGGCCTGTTCCTGCCTGGAAAGCACAAGCGGTGGCCTCATTATAACTCAATGGTCTCATCAGCATCACATCCTGGAGCAAAGTGGTTCTGAGGCCATCCATGAAGTGCCTCAGCTTCAGAGCGGCATCCCTCGCAATAAGGGGCACAAAATGACAACCCCTGTCGAACTTCCTCATGAACTCTGCTGCAGATAAGTCTCCCTATCGGAGACTCATAAACTCTCTCGTTAGGCGACCCATGACCTCCGCTGGAAATTATTTGCCGTAGAATACCTCCTTGAATTGATCCCAAGTGAGAGTAGCCAAGTTCACCCCGTGCGCTGCTCCCTCCCACCAGAGGGATGCATCGTCCCTCAGCATATAAGCGGCACATCTGACCCGATTTCTGTCTCTCATGTCCAGTTACTGAAATTACAGCTCTAGAGACCGGATCCAACCCTCTGCTAAAAACAGATCAGTAGTACCCTCGAACTCCTTGAGGTTGAGCCGTCGGAATTGCTCATAAATGTCCGTCTGGGGCCTCGGAGACTGCTGCGCCTGCTCCATCAATCTAGCAATAACCTCAAGGACTCAAGTAGCTGCATCTCCTGGAGGTGGAAGCCCTCTACCGCCTCCAGAAGTATCATCCTGACGATCAATTCTAGGAGCGCATCTGGGAGGCATGATATCTGAATATAGTCCAAATTCTAAACGTAACCCACCATAAAATTTAATCTAGTTTTAAAAACATATAATCCTTAAATCGTGTAAATAACTAAACATGTACTGTAAATAGCGGAATAACATGTATCATGTAAACATGCAGGTGATAGCATTAAAACATTTAAAACATTTAAACCTACAGAATTGAGGCTTAGAAACTGAGCTGCAGAAGTTGGAGGTGGCACAACCCTATACAGAACCCTTGCTATGATACCAACTGAAACGTCTACAATTTTTTTTTGAAACTTAAATTTTAAAATAAACTTTTTTATTCACGCATGCGATAACAACTGAAATTTACAGATTTTAAAATAAAAGTATTCAACTATCAGTAAAAACAGCTGCAGTTAAAAATGCGACAAAATGTCAAACCCTAGACGGTCGAGCATCATGATTCAAAATTCAAACATGCTAAAATCATGACAATCATCAACATATAAAAATGACAGATTATGAAAATCTCCATGATCTCTCCTAACTCATAAACATGATGTGCGGAAAAATAAGGTCCTCGGGTTAGCGTACACACATCCAGCCCCGCCCTACTCAGTCTTCGTCGCCTCCAGTCTCCTCATCGATATGCTCACCTACATCATTCACATCTAGTGAGTCTAAAGACTCAACACATCATAAAAGTTATAACGAGTACATATACATAGCATGCAACATTGAAAAGTACTGTAATCAACATACATTTCATCATCTTAAAATTGTGAGCATAAACGTATCGTAACAAAGCATAACGTGTCAAAACATGTCTCAACATAGCATCATATACATGTTCGTTTTTTATTTGAATTCCGTTCATTAGTTGTGACTTTCGTATCAGTTTTATCGTATCAGCTCTATTCGATGGATCCATCTACATATAACCGTGATACCCGGTGTCGAGGACAACAGCGACAGTATTACCCATCCACTGAACCTTGGCCTTACATATCATCGTATTCGTATTCATATTAGTCACAACCAAATCCCATCCTTCAGAACATGTCATCATATTCATCAATTATAAAAATCATGCATGTACATAAATTTCCTTAAAGTCAAGCATGCAATGTATTTTTCATATTAAATAAAAAGTCATGTTCATGATAACATATACATTAAAAACGTGTAGTTTTGTGATTAGGGCTCTGTCAGGACTGCTAACTTGACTTGCGTGCAAATTGGCCATTTTTCCCCTGGGAACCCTTACTGACCATTTTATCCTTGGACCTCAAAATTTCGACCCGAAGTCAACCAAACACCTTAAAGAACATGCTACGCTACTTAATAAAATCAATCCATTATTTTTTTAGTAATATATATGAATAGAAAGATAGATCCATCTATCCTATCCGATTTCTATTTTGATATCTAAAAAAGAATCGATTTCATTCAATGTTATGTTCATGAAAAGTTATTTTGAGTAAAAATATTTTCACTGTTGCTCGTGAATGTATATGTATTACCTGTTATCATCATTAAGTTTTGCTGAGTCAATAGACTCATTAGGTGTGATCGATGCAGTGAGCATGAGATTTATGTTAATGGAGGTCTTAATGGTTGATTTAGTTGGACTGAATCAAGTCTTTTTAATGAATAGATCCGATTGCAACTTTGAATATGGAATTAAAAACCTCAAACATATTTATAATCATTTCTTAGACGTAAACTCGAGCCCGTTTCGTAACTTATACGATACGTTTTAAAACTTAGATCGGGTCCCGGTTTAACCCGAATCAACCAAAAACTCAACTAAACTTTTCAAAAATTAAACCATGACTTAACGACGCATAACTAAACCTTGAACACCCATGTTCAGGCCACACAAAGCCCTCGGTAACCCCTAGCGAGCTGCTGGAGTTTCTGCATGTACAACACATCAAACCCAACTCGGCTATTAGGTGCTAACCCTTCGACCCAAGCCCCAAACCATCAAGACCGAACCCTACTAGTCACCCGTTGGACCATGACCGACCCCTTAGGACCCCCACTAGACTAATCTTAACCACGCCAACAACCCCAAGCACGCACAAGGATCGGCCTTGCCATGGAAACCCTAGGCATCTCAAACCAAAACCGATCGGACCTCATCCAAACCAACCAAAACTCGACTCCAGCACTATGTCCCCTTCATTCTCGTCCTAAAGAGGTCCCCTAACACCACATTTTGGCAGCCCCTTGCACAAGTAGCAACAAAACCGCGAGTTACAAGCCAAAAAATTGCATATTTCATGTCAACCCTTATGAAAATGATACCACATGCTTGATTAAATAATTTCTCATGCAAACACACACACACATCAGCAATAAGTAGCGTGAATGATCAGAAAAAACAAGATTTATGACGTGGTTTTGCGTTTAAACGCTCAAAACCTTTGCGTAGAATGTGCATCGGAGAAGCAGGGAGGGGTTCCTTTGAAAAAAACTCAAGAGAAGCCAAGGGAATGGCTGCTAGAAAAAAAACGATAGGTTGCTACTGCTAGGGGAGGGCAGGCCGTGAGTGAGGAGAGTAGGGTTAGGGTTTAATTTTTGTTTAGGTCAATATATAATACACTAATGGGTCCTTTATAGTAATTAAAGGAGTTAAAAAAAGGATTTAGGCCCATTAAGTAATAAAATAAACCCGTCAAGTCCAAACACTCCCGAAAAATATTTTGTTTTGGTATGTTTTGAAATTATTGTCTGAACACTCAAAAAGTCATCCGACTCGATAAAATTTGCGTACCATTTAAAATATGATCCGGTGAGTAAAAATACTCCACCAAAGCCCATTTTAAAAAATCAAACTTAATCATACCATATATTAAACAATTAAAAGTAATTATTTAATAAAAATATTTTTCATAAATATCCCCGGTCTCCGTTCCTTGTTCGAGCGCGAAATGCAACTTAAAACCCTAATGCATTAAACTTTAAATAAAACATGAACTAGTTCACAAATCATGCAATAAACATGCATTAAATATAATCAAACACATATTTTAGTAAAACCCTATATTGCATCCAGTCAGGTTACGTAGTTCGAATTTCCTAGACCTTACACTTCGGATCATCAGTTTCAGACTTTATTAATTCCTTTGAGAACTTTAATTTGTTACGTCAATTCTAATTTGTCCATTAAGTTTGATAAGTCTCCTTCTATTGAGTTACGTTCTTTCAGTTCAGTTATTGGTTTAGTTCATGTCTTATGTTTGATTACTGATCAGTTTGTCAAACTCTGAAACTTATAAATTTCAACAATTTTTCCCTTTTCAGTGTTTGACAAAACTTAGAGTTCTGAACTGTTTATCTAATTTTCTGAAATTCTTGAGATTATCTGATTTTCTGAAACTAAGTGTAGATAAATAAATCTTCAGAAATGTACAAATTCGTACAAAATAAGAATGAACTTTTCATTAATTTTGAAAGAGGTGAGTATAGATTAGTACAAACATTTCAAAATAAAAAGTTACAAAGTATGCAGCAGCTAAGTTAAATTTAATTGAGAAATTGTAGACCCAAAATCTTGAAAACTGGACAGCATGTTGTCAAGCATGACATCAGTCGCAATCGGCAGTTCAGGGGAGAATTCTTTAGCAATAGCTGGGCCTTTCCCTTTTCCTTTCCCGCTGACATTGACAACTGCTAATTCTCCAGGGCCAGCATGTTGGTCCACATCTTCAGCTACTTCATTGACTGCTTCTTCTTGTACAGAGAAACTCTGAGGGTGATCCTGATGATCAGTTGATGCACTTGGTGCCTCAACAAGTCTTCTTTGAAGAGATTAGTTAGTGGAAGGCTTATGAAGTGATAAATGTCTCAGGAACCACCAAGATAGTGGAGATCAGTTATGATGAAACTGATCGTTCTTGTACAGTTGGCTTTGATTCGACAATAGTAATTAGGTCAGTTCCCAACTAAACTTCTCCGGTTTGTACCTCAGCTGCAGTGGCCAGTGCATTTACATCCTCAGTCACTGGTTCAACAACACTTCTTTAGCAGCTTGCTCTTCTCTACATTCCTGCTGAATATTTTCAGCAACTAATAGCTACCACTCATCCACATTGACTAAGGATAGCTCTTCCTCTGTGTACGTGGTCTGTTGAGCTGCTAGTTCAGAAACTGGTACAATGATTAATGCAGTGGAGGAGGAGGGTTGAGATTCTTCAGAAACTGATAAAGAAGAGACTCTGTAGTCTCTTCAACAGTTGGTTCCAGAATTGATTCCATTTCAACTGGTCCAGTGGAAGGCTCAACAACTGTTCTGTTGAACTCCTTAGTTGGACCGCTTGTGTCAACTGGGATATGCAGCTTCTCTCCCCATCTCTCAATTCTTGACTTTGAGTTGGAGGGTGATAAGATCAGAATCCAGTTGTTGGAACACTACCTTGTCAGCATATGCAGTAGGTCCAACTAGATTATAGTTCTGGTTTAGCTTAGTTGTGAATTCAGTCAACCATTTGATTCTGATCAAGTCGAAGAAGTATGCCCTTCTCTCCATCACTTGGGTGACTGAAATGGCCTTCACTGCCTTCAATACTGCTGATTCCAGTGAAATGAAGCGCTTGAGAACTGATTTCTTCTTCAGTTGATTGGCTCGGGTAACATTTCTGAATTGTACCCACTCATCGTAATGATCCATCTCCAGCTCAGCATATTCATTTATTTCTTCCATGATGAGGTCGATTTGAGTCTGAATAGCATTATCCGGCTTTGGTTTTTCGATCATCTTGGTCTTGCCCTTCAGATCAGTTTGGACATGAGGGAGATCCAGTCCTGAGCTAGTTGTGTCCACCACTTCTCTGATTAGCACTCCTTTCGGTCGTGCATGTGGATAAATTGTTGGGCGGACCACCGTAGTGAGAGAACATGGAATCCTGGCCAGATTCAAAGTTTTCCCAGATTTGGTTACTATCTTCAGAGGAAAGTCTGCACTGTTCTTGGTTCTGAACTCTGCAACTGGTTGGAGTGATTGGATGGGCATTGCAGAGATTGGTGCTTTAGCTCCAGTTGAAAGTAATCTGAGCTCTGGTAAAGCTATTGGGACTGCAGCTGGCTTGGTCTTCTGAGACCTTAGCTTCTTTATCAGTAGCGGGGATCGAGTCTTCTCTAAGTCAATGGTTGTCAGAACCATTTTTCTCTTTGGCTTAGGAGGAGCATCTGCTTTGGACTTGGCAACTTACTTGGGCATTGACAACTGCCTCCTCATCTCCAGCCTACTTTGATTGAACTGTTGTAGGCGTTGTAGATCTTGAATTTAATAATTGTTCAAGTGTTCCAGAGGGAGCCGAGAGTCATCAATCAGTTTTCTCAATTGTGGCGCAAATCCCTTCGACACCTTCACCGATTGCACCATGTTCTTCAAGATAGTGAATAGAATGTGCGACTAGTTCATCTTGATACCTTTCATGATGGTCGTCATCACCTGAAACTTATCCAATTTCAAGGCGGCAAAAAGAACCAACCTTGGCCAAGATGGCCTTGATAGCCTCAGAAACATTGATTATTTGCCAATTGGCTGATAGTAGGGTTTCCATCTCCTCGATATCAGAAGCAGCTACTTCTGAAAGCTTGAAAGTCCTTCAGTTCGTAGTTGGAATAAATTTATGAAGAAATATTCATCAACAATCTTAGAGTGATTGTTGACCTTCATCTGAATCTTGCCATCATCAGATACCGAGCTGGACTCGTAGATAGATAGGATCTCTGGGAGTATATTTCTTGAGTAGCCAGCCCCAAGAATTGACGAAGTCCAGATGATTCGATCTTCTGAATTACTCATATAAATGTTTCATCTTTTCTTGTAGTTACTACAAGAAAAAAGCCTAAAGACAACGGTGAAAAACCGTTGTCGTATGTCCTGAAAAACCGTTGTTAAAACCCCTGTGGTTAAAGGGTTCGCTCAAAGACAACGATTTTTGACCGTTGTTGTAGCTACAATTCAAAAACCGTCGCATATAAAATTAGCGACAGATTTATGAAAAACCGTCGCTATATATGGACGATTTATTAAACAGTCGCTAAAATTAGCGACGGTTTGCCATAAAGTCCGTCGCTAATTTTAGCGACGGTTTTTTCATGATTTCCGTCGCTAATATTTTCAGTAAAATAAAAAAAATTATTTTTAATAATTTAACAAATCTAAAAAAAACTTACAATTTGACTATGATAACAATATTCATGAACTTAACTAACACTTAAAAATTTACCAAAAATTAAAGCGAAAAAATTTATCCTAAATCGAAACTAAAATCGTGTTAGAGAGAAAATTTTAAGTGTTGTGAAGTGATAAAATCGTGTAAGCGAGAAAAATTTTAAGTGTTGTGAAGTGGTGTGAAGGAAAATGGACCAAAAGTGTTCTGATATTTATAGACAATTTGCGACGGTTTTCGCTCTCACCTCCTGGATACCAATATGCAACAATTCATTAGACACGGTAATTGCAAAACCGTCGCATATTTTAAATTTGCGACGATTTTGCTTACAGGTTTTTGCAAAACCGTCGCTAAAATTAGCGACGGTTGTAAGCAAAACCGTCGCATATTTAAAACATTCGACGATTTTGCTTAAAACCGTCGCTATATATAGCGACGATTTTAAGCAAAATCGTTGCTATTTTTAAATTAGCGACGGGTTGCTGAAACCGTCGCTAGTTTCAGCAAAACCGTCGCTAAATATGGCAACAGTTTTTCCAAGCCTTTTTTATTTTTCAAACAAACACGCTAATCGACAACGGTTTAAGAAAATCGTTCACGATGTCTTTGACCCTAAAAAACGCTCAAAGACAATGTTTAAAAAAACATGCTCAAAGACATACAACAACGTTTTTCACTAAAACCGTTGTTAAAAAGCATACGACAACGGTTTTAGTAAAAACCGTTGTTGTATGTGCGTTGTTGGTTTTGTTTTTTCTTGTAGTGAGTGTCCAAAAAACCAGTGACATAAATTCCTTGCAAGATTATAATTGTTAATTTATTTAATTAACGAGTTAGATAATGCATGCTATATGTTTAAATTTTTCTAAATGTCTATATGTTTATTTTGATGCAATTTAAATTTTTTTCTCGATTTTTAGCTTTTCAGGCGAATATTCGATGTCGGATAGGGAAAGGAGACCGGAGATGATTGAAGTGCTAAAATTAAATGTTATATTTTTAGTTTAAGCCAAGAAATTATTTATTTTAAATGATTTATGAATTTTGGCATTTAAAGGTCAAATTTGATTTATCGAGTGAAATAAAGAATGGTAAGTATTTTAATTAGCAAATTTTGAAAAGTAGGGGATTTAAATCCTTTCACTTGAGATATAATATATTATAATTATTTTATGTCCTAATTAATTTGTTTGGTTATTATTTAATTATATTAGTCGAATTTAGAATTTAAGTATATTTAATTGTCCTTTTAAAAAATTTGGGATTTAATTATTGATCATTGCATTTAAATAAAAGTTGTGATTTGATTTAAATAACTAGTTAATGTTTTTAAGTATTAAATTGGAGAATTAAACCCTAATTATCTACTTAACTCACGCATCCACTACAAGAAAAAAGCCATACGACAACGGTGAAAAACCGTTGTCGTATGTCCTGAAAAACCATTGTTAAAGCCCTTGTGGTTAAATGGTTCGATCATAGACAATGGTTTTTTACTATTGTTGTAGCTACAATTTGTGACGGTTTTTGAAAACCGTCGCAAATAAAATTAGCGACGGATTTATCAAAACCGTTGCTAAATATGACAATAGTTCACACAAACCGTTGTTGTTTGTCCAAAAAACACGCTAATCGACAACGGTTTTCTAAAACTATTGTCCATTGTCCACAAAAACATGCTAATAGACAACGGTTCTATGAACCGTTGTCATAAACGCTCAAAGACAACGATTTTATAGAACCGTTGTCATTGACCCTAAAAACCATTGTCTTTGACCCCAGAAGACAACAGTTTTTATAAAACTGTTTTTTTCTACCACAATGGTTTTCACTAAAAAACGCTCTACGACAATGATTTTCTATTCGTACGTGTGTTGTTGATTAGGAAATTTCTTGTAGTGGTCACACCCAAAACACACTCTAGTTACGCACACAAGCAATGTTAGTTTTATAAACTCATAGAATAAGGTTTTGGCCTCCTCTCCTAGCAGCCACCATAACCGAAACTTCACCTACCTTTTCCTGGTGATTTACGTCCCTTTTGAAGCAAGAAAACACATAAATAATTCTCCGATTGACCTCCGTCTTCCCCTCGTGTCAGTCATCGATAATTCATGCGTTTAAAACACAAATGCTAGTTTTAAAACCTTCCTTGATGTATCGATCATATTATATATAGTATTTTGATATGAAATATGCGTGTAAATTCGTTGGTTTAATAATATTAATGGTAGATCGTTGCCAATATTGTTTTCGATACAAAATATGAATGAATTCCACGTTTTCTTGAGGGTCTTGATCACAGGCTTCGCTAGACCGATCCGAAGGCATGCATCTGCGTTTGGTTGTGTTATGGGGTGTGTTTAGATGCTAGTAGGTGGTTTGTGATGGGTCGGTAGGCCGTTGGTAAAACAATAAGCCATAGAAGCGTGGCCTATGCAGCGGATGCATGTTGAGGGGCTCTCATGGCTTTGGTCGTTTGGTTCAGTGTAAGGGATGGACCTGGGCTTGTGACTTGGTCCTAGTCAGGGTCTTAGGGTCCTAAGGTAAGCCTGGTCACGGCTGGGGCTTTTTTGGGGCTTGAGTGTGAGTTTTGAGTTGGAAAGGTTCAAACAAGTGTCTTAAGTGGTGTCTAAGTGTCGAGTCTAAGGCTTGGTTCGAGTTTGGTTCAAGTTGGAATCGGCAGAGAGTCGTGCGAATTGCATATGTGACATAGTGTCACTCCTTGGGAATTTTTCATTTGATAGGTTGATGTGCATGGTTTAAAGGGTTCGGTCATGGTTTGAGGCTGGTTTAGGGCCTTGGATAGTAGGTTAGGATGTAGTTCACGTGTGGTTCGAACCCCGAGTCATTTGGTAAGGCCTTAGTGGTTTTTATTTAATTTAGGAGTCATATGAGTCTGAATACATCTTTGGGGTTATTTTGGCTAATTAATTGATGATGTTGGGGCAGCATGTCCGGAGACGATCCAACAAGGTCCAGGACGTTCGTAAGTTTGTATAACGTGCAAAATAATTATTTTTGAGTTATGCGATTTGTCTTGTGGTCAATTAGGTTAATGGGTTTAAAAGTCGTAGAACGTGTCCAGGGACCTCTCCAACATCTTTGGTAAGAATTATGATCTATGTTAGAGAGTGGACATCCAATCCAAGGGTTGTGGTGATCCTTGTCGGCCCAGTACTATGGTTAGTTTGATGAGATGATTTATTCTATGGGCCACTTGAAATGAATCCTCGAACGCAAGAAAATCAAACACGATTATTTGGAATTGCGCCCTCAGTTCAGTAACGAATAAGGATCCATGTTGTGATGTCCCGATCTTTTGATCCAAGAAATGCGTGATTTTAAACCTAAACTACGTCAGTTTAGTCATAAACAATCACAAAAAACAATCGACACTCGATGAACCTTCAAAGAACTCACCTTTGACAATCCGCGTTAGAAACGATAGACAAACGACACAAAATAAAAACTTTGATAAGTTTGATTTTTGATAAGAAAGAAAAACCTTTTTTTGTTTGAGAGAAAAACTCAAGAAAAATTCTATTCAATCTTCAATAATCTGAAAAGTGTGTCAAAATTCGTCCATATCATGTTTACATATCAAAAGATACTAAAAAATAAGTTCCATAATTAGTTAGGACTCTAAACTAGAAAACAAAGAATTTTCCCGCAGGTGGGCGCATTGGGGCGGGAGCCTGGGGCCGTAAGATTCGACCGCCCTAGCGCTGCGTGTTCTGGAGTGGGTGCGCTAGGGCGGTAAGATTTGGTTGCCCTAGCGCCAAGTGTTCTGGACTTTGAGTAATACTTGGCGCACTGGGGAGGTAAGATTCGAGCGACCTAGCGCCTAGCGTTCTGTCCTCCTCCTCATTGAACAATTGCACAACGATCCTATGGGCCCCAAGCTCATTTACATGCATTACGAACCATTTGAGATTTGGCACCTTGCTTGCAAGTTCTCCTTGATTGCTCATGAATCCATGCAGTTCCTCCTTGAACCACTTCATTCGCCCTCTCGTGATTGGTTCTTTCGACAACTTTAAAGAATTCCATGCTTTCTTTGGGGCTTGACCTCCTATGATCGCATCATCCTCCTCTTCTTGAAAAAGATTTGTTCTCAAATCTTGTCTATCACCTACATAAAGTAACGAAAGGTCACTAACATTAAAATTAGAACTGACGTTATACTCACCTGGCAGATCGAGCGTCTCTTCTCGGGGACCTTTCCTTCCGCAAGTGTAGCCACACCCAATCACCTTTCCCAAACACCTCCTTTGCTTCCCCTTGTAGGCTTTCTTGGTGTATTGCTCATTTTTCTTCTCAATATTGGCATTGACCTTTTCATGCAAACCCATAAAAAATTCATTATTCTTTTTGACATCCATGTTTAACCTTTCACTCATATGTAAAGACATCGAATCCAATGGAGTCAAAGGATTAAAACCATATACAATCTCAAATGACGAATAATTTGTAGTAGAATTCACGCTACGTTTATAAGAAAACACAACAAATGGTAAACATTCTTCTCAATTCTTTAAATTCTTTTTAAGAATATCACGTAATAAAGTTACTGACGTCCTATTAATAACCTCAGTTTGTTCATCAGTTTGAGTATGACAAGTCGTAGAAAACAGTAATTTAGTGTCAAATTTAGCCCATAACGTTTTCCAAAAGTAACGCAAAAACATAACATCATGGTCAGAAAAATTTAGGCGTACCATGCAACCTAACGACTTCCCTAATGAATAAATCTGCAATGTTAGATGTATCATTAGTTTTGTGACATGTAATGAAATGTTCCATTCTCGAAAATCTATCAACAACAACAAATATTGAATCCCTCCCCTTCTTAGTCCTAGGCTAATCCCAAAACAAAATCCATAGATATGTCAATCCAAGGTTCACTAAGAACGAGAAGTGGGGTATACAATCCATACGGTTGTGTCCTAGACTTAGCTTGTCTATAAGTTATGCATTTATCACATACTCTTTCAATATCACGCTTCATATGTCGCAAATAAAAGTGTTCATTCAAAGCACTCAAAGTTTTAGCCACACCAAAGTGTCCAATCAAACCACCCAATGTGCCTCCCTAATAAGTAATTCAAGAATGAATGATTTCAGGATGCACAATCTATCTTCTCTAAACAAAAAACCATTATGCAAATAGAATTTATTATGTGGATCATGCATACATGTTTCAAACACAACCTTAAAATCTTCATCTAGCAAATATAACTCTTTGACATGCTCAAACCCCAAGATTTTTGATTTCAAGGTAGAGAATAGCATGTACCTTCGTGATAGTGCATCGGTCACTAAGTTTTCATTACTTTTTTTATATTTGATCATGTAGAGGAATGTTTCCACAAACGCCACCCACTTGGCATGTCTCTTTTTCAACTTATGCTTCCCCTTAAGATGCTTTAGGGATTCATGATCCATATGAATCACAAACTCCATAGGCCTGAAGTAGTGCTGCCACGTCTCTAGAATCCCCACAAGCACGTACAACTCCTTGTCATACGTCGGATAATTCAGTGCTACTCCATTGAGCTTCTCACTTAAGTATGCCACCAGCCGTTCTCATTGCATAAAAAATCCGCTAATACCTACACATGAAGCATCACATTCGATTTCGAAAGTATTAGCAAAGTCAGGTAAAACAAGTAAATGGACATTTTTTTTCTTAATAATATTAAAGGACTTCTGTAGCTCCTCTCCCCAATGGAATGGAATGTTCTTCTTTATCACCGCCGTCATCGGTGCTGCCACTACGCTAAAATATTTTACAAACATCCAATAGAAGCTTGCAAGACCATGAAAACTTTGGACTTGTTCAACAATAGTAGGCGTTGGTCAATCTCGAATAGCACTTAGCTTGTATTCATCAATTTGTATCCCCTGTGAACTTATAACAAAACCAAGAAAGACAAGTTTGTTCGTACAAAAACCATATTTCTTCGTATTAACATATAAATTTTCAGCCCTTAGTGTGAATAACACAAGTCTCAAGTGGTTAACAAGCTCTTCTAGATTTTTGCTATACACAAGGATGTCATCAAAATAAATTACAAATTTTCCTATGTGTGGACACAAGACATGATTCATTAACCACATAAAAGTGCTAGGAGTGTTAGTTAAGCCAAAAGGCATGACCATCTAGTCATATAACCCGTATTTGATTTTGAAAGCCTTTTTCCACTCATCACCTTCTCTCATCCTGATTTGGTGGTAACCACTCTTAAGGTCAATTTTGCTGTAAATACATGCACCATGCAACTCATCTAACATATCATCTAGTCTGGGTATGAGATGCCTATACTTGATGGTTATATTATTGATCTCTTTACAATCCACACACATACGCCATGAGCCATCTTTCTTAGGAACTAATAAAATAGGTACAACACAAGGAGACATGGACTCAAGCACAAAATCCCTACCTAAAAGCTCACTTACCTGCCGTTGAAACTCCTTAGTCACCTCCGGATTGCTCTTATAAGTGGGACGATTTGGCAATGCACTCCCAGGCACGAAATCGATTTGGTGCTAGATTCCCCTCAATGGTGGTAATCCTTGAGGTAGCTCTTCCGGAAATACATATTCAAATTCCTGCAAAGGTGAAACAACAATGCTCGGAAGGGACCTGGTTATATCACTTGTGTTAAGGAGAATCTCTTTATAAAGAATAAATAAAAGTGGATCATGTTGTCCAAAAAATGCTTCAACTTCCTCTTTTGGGTCATATATGTTTTTTCTTGGTCTCTTTCCTCTCATTTTCTTTCTTTTTTTTTTATTTATTTTGTATGGCTGTCTCACTCTTTTCATCACTCTTTTTTTTTCAGTCATTTCAGTTTTTGCTCTTAAAGGCTATCTCACTTTTTCATTCACTCTTTTTTTCGGCGTCATCTCTTTTTTTTTCAATTGGTCCTCCAACACCTGCTTTGGGGACAATGGAAGCAATACAACGGGTTCTTTTTTCAACACAAATGAATACCTATTCTTGAACCCATCGTGAGTCATTCGCCTATAATATTGCCACGGTCTCCCTAACAAAATATGACAAGACTGCATCGGCACCACATCACACAATACTTCGTCTACGTACTCCCCAATCAAAAAACAAAACAAAACCTGCTTGTTCACCTTCACTTCCGCACAATCATTCAACCATTGTAGCCTATATGGTTGAGGTTGCTTCAATGTAGCTAAACACAACTTCTCCATCATATCAACACTAGCCACGTTAGTACAAATCTCCTCATCTATAATAAGATTGCAAACATTTTTATTGTCAAAACACCTAGTATGGAATAAGTTCTCCTTTGGCTAGTCTCATCCTCCTTGATTTGGGCACTCATAATACGCCTAGACACCAACGCTTCACCAATAACTATCTCATGCATCTCATCAGGGTCCTCCAACGCCAGCATCTCATCATCATTACCCTCATCATCACCCTCACTTTATGAATCATACACACCATACCGATTCAATTCATTACCCTCTTATTCGGACATTGGCTAGTAATATGACCAAGTCCTTGACACCTAAAACATTTAATATCCCTAGGACGATTAAGAGGAGTTTCAGATTTACCTTGCAATCCTTGTTTAGGCGTCTCTTGTTTTATTTCAGCTTTTGGGTTGACAACAACCTTGCCCTCTTCACGTCTCACTACATTTGGTCTCCAAGGAGATGGACCTCCAATTTTTTTGGTGCAGCCAACTCCTCGTCTCTTGAGTTGTTGCTCCACCTTGACAGACATTTGCACCATCTCAGCTAGATCCAAGTAGTGCTTAAGTTCCACTTAGTATTAAATCTCCCTGTTCAAACCTCAACAAAACGTCCCATAATCGCCTCACTATCCTCCTCTACATTTGTCCTAATCATTACTACTGTTAACTCCTTCTAGTAATCCTCAACACACCTCGTACCCTGCTTCAAGTTTTTCAGCCTCTTAAACATCTCCCTACAGTAATAGTTGGGTAAAAACCTCTTCTTCATTATCCTTTTCATCTCATACCAAGTTTCAACGGGTCTCTGATTATATCTCTTCCTATTGGTCACAAGTTTATCCCACAAAATGAGAGCATAGTCTAGAAATTCAATCACCACCAACCTAACATTTTTTTTGTTCAGAGCAGTGGTGACATTCAAAGACAAAATCTACCCTCTTTTCCCACTCTAAGCATGTCTCCGGGTCAGATTTTCTATGGAATGATGGAATTTTCATCTTAATACTTCACATATTACCATCCTCCCTATTTCCATCATTGTATCTACCCGTACGACTTCTCTTCTTCCTCTACCAAACCCTCTATCTTAGCTGTTCCTACCCCAATTCTCGTTTTGGTTCTCCTAGTCTCCTCCCAAATCATATTCCTCGTCGCCTTCTCCTCTACTCAAATCTTTAGGTTTACACTTATCCCCACTATTGCTAACTTCAAGCTTATCCAACCACTCATGTAATGGCTCAAACTCGGTCCTCATCATCCTACTGAAATGACCAAACAACGCCTCCATTTGAACATTAGACAACTCTTGGTTCGAACTATCTCTTACCTCCCTCTCCATTTTCCTTTCGGAGATTGTATCTGTCACGCCCCGAGACCGAGGCGTCGGTGACATCCGGAATTGTTAATCAAATAATAATAAGCCTCGTAGAAAATAGTCAAATACCGGTCTTTTTCATAAAATTCCACCGTCTTTACAAATAAAGAAATGTACAGAGTTGCGGAAGCAGAAAGTACAAATATTTACCAATAACGACGAAGGAACGCTAAATTGAACATCCAAAAATTGATGTCCTTCATTGTAATTATTTACCAGCCCTAGAAATTCTCCTGATATTTTTCTTCTACATGTTCTTCATTCTCATCTGGAGAGTGACATAAAGGGGGTGAGCATTTTAGGAAACACTCAGCAAGTGGGGCTGATCGAATACCAGAAAATATTTGATACATAATACTTTTAAAACCTTCTTTTTTACATAGTATAGTATATCAGAGTTGAATGAACAGAAATCAAACATTGAACAAATCAGAGCTTCAGATTTTGATGAACAGAACTCAGACTTAGAACAAATCAGAACTTCGAATCAGAATATTTCAGAACAGAACTTATCAGACAGACATAATATAATGATCATGGGCTATCCTTGATCTTGGGCTCCCTCTGGGGCCTTTTCCTATAAATGGGCTCCCTCTGGGGCCTTTTCCAGCATCTGGGCTCCCTCTGGGGTCTTCTCCCATATACATGCTTTCTCTAGGGCCTTTTCTCTCACAGGATTTCCCGATGCATCACTATCATATTCAAACTAATAACTTATCATTCGGAGACGTATTGGTTCGAACAGAGCGACACCAATATAGAACGAAGTGGAGGGCATGAATGAACAACAGACATAATGAAACGATTTTGAAGCAACTTAGAATTTCGAAATCATCACTTGTACATAACATAAAGTAGACGATCAAATTTTAAAACATACATAATCTTTAAAACATATAAACCCACTTAACCTTGGTTCGAAAGATAGGGTTCGAACTTGCTTGTTTTTCTTTAACGTCGTTTAACCGAAACTTGGACAGCACTTCGCCTAATTCTTGAACAACATATGGAGTTATTTTAGTAGCACTTTGATGTATATTTTGTTGAGCACGAGTTGCCGCACAGAGCTTTCTCCTTTTTCTCTTGCCTTGGCCGAAATATGGAGAGAATTGAGTGGAGATTTGAGTGTGTTGTTTGCTACAACACATGGGTATTTATAGGTGAAAACTTCTCCTACCCCATTCATTCAGTCGAATTTCCCATCGAAATGCCCCAAAGTTGATGGTACAAATAGCCTCCAAATGGTCAAAATTTATCCAAAAACCAAAGGTCACTTTGGTGTACTCAATGGTAACTTCTTACACAATGATTATGTCCAACTGTTAGCTCCTCTCATGGCTATATTGTTGTCTCTTTTAAGACAAACATCAATGAGCTCCTTTGAGCTGGGGGTTTAAGGTCATGAGCTAGGGGTTTTCTCCCAAGGATGAACAAGCTTCCTTGAGCTGAGGGTTTTAGCTTGTGAGCTGAGGGTTTCTTCAATGAGCTTCATTGAGCTGAGGGTTTCTTTAGTAAGCTTCCTTGAGCTGAGGATTTCTTTAGTAAGCTGCTTCCCGAGCTTTTTGAGGTGATTTACTTCTACAAATCCGGATTACCACTCATTATAGTTTCGTCCTCGAAACTTGAGTTTGCTTAATCTTTGAAAAGATAGGGATAAAGGGTGCGTATCTTCGTTTCTAGCTCCCTTGTTGATTACCACTCATTATTGTTAGACCATTGTATTTTTAAGTACGGGACGGTCTGGTGTCGTAGCACTTGTTTCTTGGTGTCCACTATATGGATAGGGATTTCTTCGTATCTCAATTTTTCATTCAGGTTGCCGTCAAGTAGTAGAGATGCAACCTCAAGGATATGACTCGAGTCGGGAATGTATTTTCTCAGCTGCGAAACGTGGAAAACGTTGCGGATTCTTGACATGTCCGACGGCAAGGCTAGTCGATAAGCTAAAGTTCCAACTCTTTCAAGAATCTCGAAGGGTCCGACATATCTTGGGTTTAATTTCCCCGATTTTCTGAAACAGACCACTTATTTTATAGGCGAAACCTTGACATAAGCCTTTTCTCCGACTTCTAACTCCAACTGGTCAACTCTTCAAGTCAGCCCAGCTATTTTGTCGATCCTGTGCCGTTTTGAGTTTCTCCCTGATAATGGCTACCTTTTCAACCGTGTCCTGTACCAATTCCGATCTGATGATAGCTTCTCCCCGATTTCTTCCCAATACAGCAGGGATCTACATTTTTTACTGTAGATCGCTTCATAAGAGGCCATTTCTATGCTACTGTGGTAGCTGTTATTGTAAGCGAACTCTATTAGGGGTATATGCTCAGTCCAATTTCCTTTGAAATCTAGAGCACACGCCCTTAACATATCCTCCAAGGTTTGGATCATCCTTTCAGTTTGGCCATCTGTTTGTGGGTGATAGGCTGTGCTGAGGGTGACTTTGGTTCCCATGGCTTCTTGGAAACTTTTCCAGAATCGGGACACAAATCTTGGATCCCTATCGGATAGTATACTTGCTGGAACTCCATGTAATCTTACTATGTTTCCATGTACAAGGTGGCTAGTTTATCTAGATTGTAATTCATTTGCACCGGTAAAAAGTGTGCCGATTTGGTTAGTCCGTCGATGATAACCTAGATCCCATCATGGTTTTGTCTTGAATTTGGTAATCTTACCACAAAGTCCGTGGAAATGTGCTCCCACTTCCATGTTGGGATTTATAGTGGTTGTAAGAGTCCTCCCGGTCGCTGATGTTTGGCTTTGACTTGTTGACATATTTGTCATTTAGCGACAAAGTCAGCTACATCCTTCTTCATTCCATTCCACCAGTAATTCTGTTTCATGTCTCGGTACATTTTGGTGCTTCTAGGGTGAATTGAGAATTTTGAATTGTGTGCCTCAGACGTTACTTCTCTCCAATTTTCATTGAGGTCTGGTACACACAAACGTCCTTTCATCCACATGATGCCTTTCTCATTAGTTTGAAATTCTTGAGCTTTTCCTTCTTGAAGTTGCTCCTTAATTTTGGTTATGGAAGGGTCGTGATTTTGTTTCAACTTGATGGTTTCTTGGAGGCATGGTTGAGTTGAAAGAGCCGATAAATTTACTCTTCCTATATCTCTTCGGCTCAAGGCATCTGCTACCTTGTTGGCTTTACCCGGATGGTAGTCGATTGTTAAGTCATAATCCTTCAAGAGTTCAATCCACCTTCTTTGCCTCATGTTTAATTCTATTTGGGTGAATATGTATTTGAGGCTCTGGTGATCAATGAATATCTCGCATTTGAATTCGCAAAGGTAATGTCTCCAGATCTTTTGCGCCAATACAATTGTAGCTAGCTCGAGATCATGGGTTGTGTGATTTTGCTCATAAAATTTTAATTGTCTCGATGCGTAGGCAATTACCTGACCTTTCGACATTAGCACACATCCTAATCATCCTTTGATGCATCACTATATATTGTGAAGTTCTTACCATCTTCGGGAAGTACTAGCACTGGTGTAGATGCAAGTTTTCTTTTAAGAATATGAAAACTCTTCTCGCATTCTTCGCTCCAAATGAATCTAGAGTTCTTCTGTGTGAGTTTGGTGAGGGGTATGGCTATTGAATTAAATCCTTCAACGAATTTCCTATAATATCAAGCTAAACCCAGAAAGCTTCGAATCTCAGTTATTGATTTTGGTCGAGGCCAGTCCACAATTGCCTCTACTTTCTTGGGGTCCATTGAGACACCTAGTTCAGAGATTATGTGTCCCAAGAAGACGAGACTTTATAGCCAAAATTCACATTTCTTAAATTTTGCATACAGTTCTTTTTCTTTGAGTGTCTGTAGGGTGAGACGAATATGTTTATCATTATCCTCCTTACTTGGTGAATACACCAGGATGTCTTCTATGAATACGACCACAAACCTATCGAGGTATGACTTGAAGACTCCATTCATGAGGTCCATGAATGCTGCTGGAGCATTGGTCAGTCCAAACGGCATTACCGTAAACTCGAAATGGCCGTATCTTGTCCTAAAGGCTGTTTTAGGAATATCTTCCGATTTGACCTTCAGTTGATGATATCCTGATCTTAAATCGAGTTTTGAAAAGACTTTGGCTCCTTTCAATTGGTCGAAAAGGTAATCTATTCTCGGGAGTGGGTATTTATGCTTAATCGTGATCTTGTTCAACTCTCTATATTCAGTACATAACCTTTTACTCCCGTCTGTCTTTTTCACAAATAGTACAGGGGCTCCCCAAGGAGATGCACTGGGTCCGATCTGCTTTTTATCCAACAACTATTGGAGTTTGTCCTTTAGATCTTTTAACTCTGCTGGGGCCATTCTGTATGGTGCTTTTGAGATCGGTGCAGCCCCATGAATCAAGTTGATCTCAAACTCCACTTCACGGTACGAAAAATCCGGAATAACTGGAATGTCCTCTATCTTCAGAGTAACTTCGTCATTTACCTCGGTGATCATTGCTAGGTAAATTTTTTCATCCCTTTTCGTGGCTTTCCAAGTTTGAGATGCCGATAGAAGGGATTTTTGCTCTTTAGATCTACCATGGTATATAATCTTCTGATGGTTTGGAGTCTGCAGTTTGACACTCTTCTTTTTGCAATCCACTCAGGCATGATTCTTAGCCAACCAATCCATTTCTAGGATTGCATCGAACTCGGCCATATTTAGTTGAATCAGTTCTGCCTTGAAGATTTGATTACTGATAAAAATTTTGCAATTACGATGTACCTTATAGGTTTCAATCGTTTTGCTAGCAAGCGTTGCTAATCTTAATGGTTCACTGAGAGTTTCTCCTTCTAGTTTCAGTTTCTTAGCAAACCTTTTGGATACAAACAAATGGGTAGCACCCCAATCAAACAACACATAAGCATGAATTTTATTGATTAGAATGGTACCTGCTACCACGTCGTTTGCATTATCTGTTTCCTTCTTGCATTATGGCGAAGATCCTGTCATTGGGCTTATTCTCCCTCGTCTTGTGATTTTCTGCATTTGGTTTAACCTCTTTTCTCCTGGTTCTCTGGATAGTCAGCAATCTGATGGCCTAACTTTCCACACTTGAAACAGGGTCCAGTTTTCTTGTAACATTCTCCTAAGTGTCGTATGTTGCAGCTAGGGCAAGGTCGGATTTCTCTGTTGTCAGGGTTGTTGAAAGTTCCTCTTGATGGTCCACTTGCATGGTTGGGTCTTTTAAAGTTCTGTCCACCCTGGGATGACTGACCAAAAAAAGGGTCGTTTGTGCTTACCCTCTTCTTCTCTGCGCTTGATGTCAGTCTCAGCACTCATAGCTGCTCCATCAAATCAGCAAAATTGGTGGGTTTGAATACAGCTAAGGCTGACTGTATTCGACTGTTCAGCCATTTCTTGAAACGATGCATCTTTAGGGTCTCATCTGCCATTATGGTTGGAACGTACGTTCCGAGGTCATTGAACTTTGAGGTGTACTCAATCACCATCATGTCTGAAGTTTGCTTAAAGCTTTCAAATTCACTCAGCTTTTGCAAACGGAATTCCGCCAGATAATATTGCTTCAGGAATTCCCTTCTGAATGTCTGCCATGTAATTGGCCCATCCTCGGCCATAGCTGGCGAAATGGTCTCCTACAATTTGCGTGCTCTATCCTCAAGAAATAGTATCACCACATCTACCTTGAGTTCTTCGGGAACTTCTAGCAGATAAAGTTGGCCTTCTACATTTTTGAGCCAATTGTGGTCAACTTCCGGGTCGGGGTTCCCATCATAGGTTGGAACTCGATTTCTACGAATAGACTCATAATGGTACTTGATGCCACATGTTTGGGGCTCTGGTAGGGGTTGGTTGACGTTGGCACTTGGGTTTACAATCCCTTGTAGCATTGCGGCAACAATGGTTGCAATTGCCATGATATATTCTTGACTAAGGTTAACTCTTGGTGGCGGAGGTAGGTCTTCTTCATCCTGATTGGTTCTTCGTGGAATACGATTGTTTCTTGGTTGTCTTCCTGCCATTTCCTAGAGAAATTGAATGAAAAGAATTAAAATCAAAGTAGTGGCAAAAATCGAAATTACAACATTGGACAAATAAAATATTTGGTTCGAACAAAAACTTTCGCTGGATATTTTTTTTCACAAGTGGAAAGAAGGTAATTTCTCACAAATTGAAAGCAGTTGACGAGATTGAGTTTCGAGATCTATGTGAAAGTATAAGCAATCCATTTATGACGAAAGCTTGAATTTGAGGATTTAAACAAAAGGAGATGAATGTGATGTATCATAATGATTTGGATAGGAAGGCATGGGCTTTTACAAAAATTTGACTTCGCCAAATTTTGTCTATCAAACTCCCAGCCGGATTATGAATCTGGCGGCTCTGATACCACTTAAATGTCACGCCTCGAGACCGAGGCGTCTGTGACATCCGACATTTTTAATCAAATAACAATAAGTCTCGTAGCAATTAGCCAAGTACCAATCTTTTTCATAAAATTCCACCATCTTAACAAATAAAGAAAAGTACAGAGTTGCGGAAGCGAAAAGTACAAACATTTACAAAGAATGACGAACGAACGCTAAAGAACTTGAACATCCAGAACTTGAAGTCCTTCCTTATAATTCTTTATCAGCCTCAGAACTGCTCCTACTCTTTTTCTTCAACATGTTCTTCATTCTAATCTGGAGAGGGACGTAAGGGGGGTGAGCGTTTCGGAAAACACTCAGCAAGTGGGGCAGATCAAATACAAAAAAAACATTTGATATATAATACTTATAAAACCTTCTTCTTTTTACATAGTATAGTATATCAGAGTTGAATGAACAAAATTCAAACATTGAACAAATCAGAGCTTCAGAGTTGGATGAACATAACTCAGACTTAGAACAAATCAGAACTTTGAATCAGAATATATCAGAACAAAACTTATTGAAACTTATCAAAACTAAATCAGACAGACAGATTATAATGATCATTGGCTATCCTTGATCTTGGGCCCCCTCTGGGGCCTTTTCCTGTAAATGGGCTTTCTTTGGGGCCTTTTCCCGCATCCGGGCTCCCTCTAGGGCCTTCTTCAATAGACACACTCCCTCTGACCCTTTTCCCTAACTGGATTTCCCGATGCATCATTATAATATTCAAACTTATAACTTATCATTCGGAGACGGATTGATTTGAATAGAGCGACACCAATACAGAACGAAGCGGGGGGCATGAACGAACAACGGATGGAATGAAACGATTTTGAAGCAACTTAGAATTTTGAAATCTTCACTTGTACATAACATAGAGTAGGCGATCGAATTTTAAAACATACATAATCTTTAAAACATATAAACCACTTACCCTTGGTTCGAAAGATAGGGTTCAAACTTGCTTGTTTCTTGAACGTCGTTTCAATTGAAACTTGTGCAGCACTTCGCCTATTTCTTGAGCAATGTGTGGAGTTATTTCAGTAAAATTTTGACGTATATTTTGTTGAGCACGAATAGCCGCACAAAGCTTTCTCCTTTTTCCCTTGCCTTTGCCGAAATATGTAGAGAATTGAGGGGAGATTTCAGTGTGTTGTTTGCTACAACACATGGGGTATTTGTGAAACGTCCACTATTTGAGTTCTTTGGGAACTTCTAGCAGATAAAGTTGGCTTTCTACATTTTTGAGCCGATTGTTGTCAACTTCCGGGTCGGGGTTCCCATCATAGGTTGGAACTCGATTTCTACGAATAAACTCATAATGGTATTTGATGCCACGTGTTTGGGGCTCTGGTAGGGGTTGGTTGACGTTGGCACTTGGGTTTACAATCCCTTGTAGCATTGCGGCAACAATGGTTGCAATTGCCATCATATATTCTTGACTAAGGTTAACTCTTGGTGGCGGAGGTAGGTCTTCTTCATCCTGATTGGTTCTTCGTGGGATACGATTGTTTCTTGGTGGTCTTCCTGCCATTTCCTAGAGAAATCGAATGAAAAGAATTAAAATCAAAGTAGTGGCAAAAATCGAAATTACAACATTGAACAAATAAAATATTTGGGTCGAACAAAAACTTTCGCTGGATTTTTTTTTTTCACAAGTGGAAGGAAGGTAATTTCTCATAAATTGAAAGCAGTTGACGAGATTGAGTTTCGAGATCTATATGAAAGTATAAGCAATCCATTTATGACGAAAGCTTGAATTTGAGGATTTAAACAAAAGGAGATGAATGTGATGTATCATAATGATTTGGATAGGAAGGCATGGGCTTTTACCAAAATTTGACTTCGCCAAATTTTTTCTATCATACTCCCAGCCGGATTATGAATCTGGCGGCCTCTGATACCACTTAAATGTCACGCCTCGAGACCAAGGCGTCTGTGACATCCGATATTTTTAATCAAATAACATTAAGTCTCGTAGCAATTAGCCAAATGCCAATCTTTTTCATAAAATTCCATCGTCTTAACAAATAAAGAAAAGTACAGAGTTGTGGAAGCGAAAAGTACAAACATTTACAAAGAACGACGAACAAACGTTAAAGAACTTGAACATCCATAACTTGAAGTCCTTCCTTATAATTCTTTACCAGCCTTAGAACTGCTCCTACTCTTTTTCTTCAACATGCTCTTCATTTTCATCTGGAGAGGGACGTAAGGGGGGTGAGCGTTTTGGGAAACACTCAGCAAGTGGGGCAGATCAAATACAAAAAAACATTTGATATATAATACTTTTAAAACCTTCTTCTTTTTACATAGTATAGTATATCAGAGTTGAATGAACAAAATTCAAACATTGAACAAATCAGAGCTTCAGAGTTGGATGAACATAACTTAGATTTATTACAAATCAGAACTTCGAATCAGAATATTTCAGAACAAAACTTATCGAAACTTATCAGAACTTATCAGACAGACAGATTATAATGATCATTGGCTATCCTTGATCTTGGGCCCCTCTGGGGCCTTCTCCTGTAAATGGGCTTTCTCTGGGGCCTTTTCCCGCATCCGGGCTCCCTCTAGGGCCTTCTTCTATAGACAGACTCCCTCTGACCCTTTTCCCTAACTGGATTTCCCGATGCATCATTATAATATTCAATCTTATAACTTATCATTCGTAGACGGATTGGTTTGAACAGAGCGACACCAATACAGAACGAAGCGGGGGGCATGAACGAACAACGGATGGAATGAAACGATTTTGAAGCAACTTAGAATTTTGAAATCTTCACTTGTACATAACATAGAGTAGGCAATCGAATTTTAAAACATACATAATCTTTAAAACATATAAACCACTTACCCTTGGTTCGAAAGATAGGGTTCAAACTTGCTTGTTTCTTGAACGTCGTTTCAACTGAAACTTGTGCAGCACTTCGCCTATTTCTTGAGCAATGTGTAGAGTTATTTCAGTAACATTTTGACGTATATTTTGTTGAGCACGAATAGCCGCACAAAGCTTTCTCCTTTTTTCCCTTGCCTTTGCCGAAATATGTAGAGAATTGAGGGGAGATTTCAGTGTGTTGTTTGCTACAACACATAGGGGTATTTATGAAACGTTCACTATTTGAGTTCTTTGGGAACTTCTAGCAGATAAAGTTGGCTTTCTACATTTTTGAGCCAATTGTTGTCAACTTCCGGGTCGGGGTTCCCATCATAGGTTGGAACTCGATTTCTACGAATAGACTCATAATGGTACTTGATGCCACGTGTTTGGGGCTCTGGTAGGGGTTGGTTGACGTTGGCACTTGGGTTTACAATCCCTTGTAGAATTGCGGCAACAATGGTTGCAATTGCCATCATATATTCTTGACTAAGGTTAACTCTTGGTGGCGGAGGTAGGTCTTCTTCATCCTGATTGGTTCTTCGTGGGATACGATTGTTTCTTGGTGGTCTTCCTGCCATTTCCTAGAGAAATCGAATGAAAAGAATTAAAATCAAAGTAGTGGCAAAAATCGAAATTACAACATTGGACAAATAAAATATTTGGTTCGAACAAAAACTTTCGCTGGATTTTTTTTTTCACAAGTGGAAAGAAGGTAATTTCTCACAAATTGAAAGCAGTTGACGAGATTGAGTTTCGAGATCTATGTTAAAGTATAAGCAATCCATTTATGACGAAAGCTTGAATTTGAGGATTTAAACAAAAGGAGATGAATGTGATGTATCATATTGATTTGGATAGGAAGGTATGGGCTTTTACCAAAATTTGACTTCGCCAAATTTTTTCTATCAAACTCCCCGCCGAATTATGAATCTGGCGGCTCTCATACCACTTAAATGTCACGCCTCGACACCGATGCATCTGTGACATCCGACATTTTTTATCAAATAACAATATGTCTCGTAGCAATTAGCCAAATACCAATCTTTTTCATAAAATTCAACCGTCTTAACAAATAAAGAAAAGTACAGAGTTGCGGAAGAGAAAAGTACAAACATTTACAAAGAACGACGAACGAACGCTAAAGAACTTGAACATCCAGAACTTGAAGTCCTTCCTTATAATTCTTTACCAGCCTCAGAACTGCTCCTACTCTTTTTCTTCAACATGTTCTTCATTCTCATCTGGAGAGGGACGTAAGGGGGGTGAGCGTTTTGGAAAACACTCAGCAAGTGGGCCGATCAAATACAAATTTTTTTGGTATATAATACTCTTAAAACCTTCTTCTTTTTACATAGTATAGTATATCAGAGTTGAATGAACAAAATTCAAACATTGAACAAATCAGAGCTTCAGAGTTGGATGAACATAACTCAGACTTAGAACAAATCAGAACTTTGAATCAGAATATTTCAGAAAAAAAACTTTTCGAAACTTAACAGAACTTATCAGACAGACAGATTATAATGATCATTGGCTATCCTTGATCTTGGGCCTCCTCTGGGGCCTTTTCATGTAAATGGGCTTTCTATGGGGCCTTTTCCCGCATCCGGGCTCCCTCTAGGGCCTTCTTCCATAGACAGACTCCCTCTGACCCTTTTCCCTAACTGGATTTCCGTATGATCATTATAATATTCAATCTTATAACTTATTATTCGGAGACGGATTGGTTTGAATAGAGCAACACCAATACAGAACAAAGCGGGGGGCATGAACGAACAACGGATGGAATGAAACGATTTTGAAGCAACTTAGAATTTTGAAATCTTCACTTGTACATAACATAGAGTAGGCGATTGAATTTTAAAACATACATAATCTTAAAACATATAAACCACTTACCCTTGGTTCGAAAGATAGGGTTCAAACCTGCTTGTTTCTTGAACGTCGTTTCAACCGAAACTTGTGCAGCACTTCGCCTATTTCTTGAGCAATGTGTGGAGTTATTTCAGTAACATTTTGACGTATATTTTGTTGAGCACGAATAGCCGCACAAAGATTTCTCCTTTTTCCCTTGCCTTTGCCGAAATATATAGAGAATTGAGGGAAGATTTCAGTGTGTTGTTTGCTACAACACATGGGGTATTTATGAAACGTCCACTATTTGAGTTCTTCGTGAACTTCTAGCAGATAAAGTTGGCTTTCTACATTTTTGAGCCAATTGTGGTCAACTTCCAGGCCGGGGTTCCCATCATAGGTTTGAACTCGATTTCTACGAATAGACTCATAATGGTACTTGATGCCACGTGTTTGGGGCTCTGGTAGGGGTTGGTTTATGTTGGCACTTGGGTTTACAATCCCTTGTAGCGTTGCGGCAACAATGGTTGCAATTGCCATCATATATTCTTGACTAAGGTTAACTCTTGGTGGCGGAGGTAGGTCTTCTTCATCCTGATTGGTTCTTCGTGGGATACGATTGTTTCTTGGTGGTCTTCCTGCCATTTACTAGAGAAATCGAATGAAAAGAATTAAAATCAAAGTAGTGGCAAAAATCGAAATTACAACATTGGACAAATAAAATATTTGGGTCGAACAAAAACTTTCGCTGGATTTTTTTTTCACAAGTGGAAAGAAGGTAATTTCTCACAAATTGAAAGCAGTTGACGAGATTGAGTTTCGAGATCTATGTGAAAGTATAAGCAATCCATTTATGATGAAAGCTTGAATTTGAGGATTTAAACAAAAGAGATGATTGTGATGCATCATAATGATTTGGATAGGAAGGCATGGGCTTTTCCCAAAATTGACTTCGCCAAATTTTGTATGTCAAACTCCCAGCCAGATTATGAATCTGGCGGCTCTGATACAACTTAAATGTCACTCCTCGAGACCGAGGCGTCTGTGACATCCGACATTTTTAATCAAATAACAATAAGTCTCGTAGCAATTAGCCAAATACCAATCTTTTTCATAAAATTCCATCGTCTTAACAAATAAAGAAAAGTACAGAGTTGCGGAAGCGTAAAGTACAAACATTTACAAAGAACGACGAACGAAGGCTAAAGAACTTGAACATCCAGAACTTGAAGTCCTTCCTTATAATTCTTTACCAGCCTCAGAACTGCTCCTACTCTTTTTCTTCAACATGTTCTTCATTCTCATCTGGAGAGGGACGTAAGGGGAGTGAGCGTTTTAGAAAACACTTAGCAAGTGGGCCGATCAAATACAAAATTTTTTTGATATATAATACTCTTAAAACCTTCTTCTTTTTACATAGTATAGTATATCAGAGTTGAATGAACAAAATTCAAACATTGAACAAATCAGAGCTTCAGAGTTGGATGAACATAACTCAGACTTAGAACAAATCAGAATATTTCAGAACAAAACTTATTGAAACTTATCAGAACTTATCAGACAGACATATTATAATGATCATTGGCTATCCTTGATCTTGGGCCCCCTCTAGGGCCTTATCCTGTAAATGAGCTTTCTCTAGGGCCTTTTCCCGCATCCGGGCTCCCTCTAGGGCCTTCTTCCATAGACACACTCCCTCTGACCCTTTTCCCTAACTGGATTTCCCGATGCATCATTATAATATTCAAACTTATAACTTATCATTCGGAGACGGATTGGTTTGAACAGAGCGACACCAATACAGAACGAAGTGGAGGGCATGAACGAACAACGGATGGAATGAAACGTTTTTGAAGCAACTTAGAATTTTGAAATCTTCGCTTGTACATAACATAGAGTAGGCGATCAAATTTTAAAACATACGTAATCTTTAAAACATATAAACCACTTACCCTTGGTTCGAAAGATAGGGATAAAACTTGATTGTTTCTTGAACGTCGTTTCAACCGAAACTTGTGCAGCACTTCGCCTATTTCTTGAGCAATGTGTGGAGTTATTTCAGTAACATTTTGACGTATATTTTGTTGAGCACGAATAGCCGCACAAAGCTTTCTCTTTTTTCCCTTGCCTTTGCCGAAATATGTAGAGAATTGAGGGGAGATTTCGGTGTGTTGTTTGCTACAACACATGGGGTATTTATGAAACGTCCACTATTTGTTTTTATTAAAAAGTACTAGAATTTTTTTCTTGCCTTATCCATCTATTCGGTCGAACCCATACATAAATATAAACATATTTCAAAATAATTTTGCACTATTTAGAAATAAACCAACCAACTATTAGTTGAATATCCAAAAGAACGTAATTCAAAATATAAAGTTGTAAAACATTCAACCAACCTAACATTATTTTTAAATAACTTAACTCTAACCTTTTATTGAAATCAGATCGTTAATCGTGACTTTCGTATCAGCTGAAGGTCGATGGATAACCACAGTACTGGGCGGCGGGGACATCAGCGATACTCTCACCCGTCAACTGAGTCTTGGCCTTACATATCATCGTATTATCATAATCATCGTATCATAGTATTAGTTGCAATCACTTCATCTCTTTCAGCTTTTCATATTTCCATCACTTATAAAAATTCAAGCATATATAAAACATTTTTCTTTTAAACCAAACATGCATCATGTCTTTCAGTATCAACGTTTCATCATATAATTTCATAGACATTTAAAATAAGCATTTTAGCATATATTACAGCATTCAGGGCACTGCCAGGACGTCTAACCAATTTAAGTGTAAAATGACTGTTTTATCCCTAGAATCACAACTTTCCATATTTATCCATAGACCTCGAAACAACGTCCGAAATCATTCCAAACATTACCTATTACCTTAAAACACTCCATTAAATATTTCTTAGGCTAAAAATTTAGGTTTTCGATAAATTCTTTGAATTGTTTTTAAACTTAGACGTACATCTCGGTTAGGACTCTTATTAACTCGAAACTTAACCAAACTTGAACAAAAGCTTAATAACAGTTAAATAAACATTATTCAACCCAAACCACGCCAACCAAGTCCCTTAAACATTCCTAGGAAGCTACTGAATGTTTCTGCACTTTTATTCCAAAACCCTAGCTTGACAAAGCTTGCACCCTTCGGCCCTAGTCCTTAACCAACCCAACAAGACCCTAGCTGACCCTCCTAGGACCCTGACCACACCTTAAGGATCCTATTAGACCGAGCCTAGAAGACCTAGAAGCCCCAGCCCCTCAACCCGTCAACTAAGCATGCGCGCGGCTCCCTCAACTCGTGCGATCCTCCATGCCCCTTCGAGCCAACCTTGGGCAGCCATCTTAGGACCATCACGCAGCCCTCTTAAGTCTACTGGACACACCCTAACCGTATCTTGTAGCCATGATCCTTGAAGACTCCTAGTCGAAGAGTCCTTGTGTAAGATCCAAAATTAAGACGACGTAATTTGTTGCGACTTTGATTGTTGTACTCCCAAGAGCAGGTTGTCCACAAGTAGTATAATTCGATGAGTCCGATATCGTATCCATAGGGAATCTAAGGTAATTACAAGTCCACTACAATGTCTTTTTTTTTTGTTTTTGTTTTTGTTTTTTTCTCTTTTAATTGTTTGAATCTTTAATTGATAATTTTTAATTGTTCAAATTTTAATTTAATTAGTTGAGATTAAAGGATCCACTCTTGGTAATTTAATAAAGTTAACATTAATGAACATTATTGAAATCCACTTAATAAAATGGTTCCAATATATATTAAATAATCATATTTATATTATGTTATATATTATTATCTTATAAGTATATAATATATAATAAAACTTATAAATGTTGTCAAGTATTTATTGTGCTATAAATATATTTGTAAACACTAAATCAAGGTTCTCACTTTAAATGGTTAGTAAAACCAAACAAACATTTAAATGGTACCAAGAAATTAATATTATGATATATTCATATATAGTAAATCAAGGCATCCATTTTAAATGGTTGGTAATACCAAACTAACATTTAAATGGTTCCAAGAAATTAATATTATGATATATTCGTATATAATAAATCAAGGCATCCACTTTAAATGGTTGGTAATTACCAAACTAACATTTAAATGGTTCCAAGAATTTAGTGTAACATATACCAACAATAAATCAAAACTCCCACTTATAAGTAGGGTATAATAATTCTTAAAAAAATAAATATAACATAAACAATAAATAATGCTTAATTAATATAAAACATAGATTCTTACCTTTTAATAACCTTATTATCATGCCAAGAGTTTCACCTTTTCATCTCAACTTTAGGAAGTTAGCTACTCATTATTCAAAGTGTAAAACTTTGAATATGAAATTAACTTGTTAATTATATTTAAATAAAGAAATAAAAGAAAAACAAATAGAGAATTATTATGAACTCAAAGGTTTGTTCATAAAATGAGGGATATCTCAATACATTACAATGCACCCCTATTTATAGCAAAATTTGGGGAGACAACCACAAATAAAATATTATTTTTTACACAAAAGTCTTCATTGATGTTCCAAGAAAATATATTTTAATACACAACACTTTTGAAAATCTTCCCATCCGAATTTTCTTTTCCACATAAAACAAAACATGTAGATAATTGAGTTGTTTGAATGGTAGTATTTTTTTCACCATTTGACCAAGTAATTTGAGAGATATGGTCAAGATGCTAGAGCATGGTAAAACTGCCACTCCTTTGGTAACTTAATTTGTTGCTTAATTTGATCCCAATTGTGAGAAAATTTTTATCTCATGCTTGTCACCAATGTTGTAGATATTATCATCAACTTTCTACAGGTCCAAGAATCATCTTAATTTCATTTGCAACGCCAAAGTTATTCTTATTTTATCGAACTTGTAAAAATAGTAAAAACTTATAATTACACAACAACTTATATTTTATACAATTTATTATAAAACATATAATATTTATGTAACGCCCCGAGAATTTAAAGTTTCACGCGAACCACATGCATGCAATTATTAAATTCCTTTGTATTTTAATTAAATGTTTCTATTGCATTAATTAATTATGTTGTGCATTTTGACATGTTTAAAATATAATTTCCTGTATGATTGCATTAAAATGTATTTTTAAGGTTATTCGAGTTGCGATCGAGGAACGGAGACCGAGGGCTGAAAAATAGAAAATGTTTTTATTGGTTAAGTATTTGTAATTATTTCAAATATGGGTGATGCTTTTTCTTATTTTTGAAAATAAGGGATTTTGAGGTGAATTTATACGTCGGAACGTAATTTTTATCGGTGTTGGATTTTCAACAAAAATACGAACATTTTAGCAACCCGGCTAATAAATTCACAAACTTATTTTTACCAAAACTATTTTAATATTTAATTAAATCCTAATTAAGACTAATAGGCCTATATTGTTGGCTTGATAGGCCTAAAGCCTTGTTAGTGTTTAATTAGTATATATTATAATTAAAACCCTTTCCACACCATCACTTGTACACGCCTACTTTTCTGAATTTTGTCCTCCCAAAACACTTCATACACGGCACACAACACACAAAAATTGGAAGAAGAAAATCGAGCAAAGCTTAAGGAGAATTCAAAGCCAAAGGTCTTGCCACGTTCTTCGATATCGTCAACGGTTTTTCGTGCATTAGTTACGCAAAGGCACGCCTATTCTTTCCTTCAAAACATCATCACACCATAGTATTTGTTTATGCATGATTTTATGAGAAAGAAAAACATAGCACACAAGATAAATTTTCGTAACTACATGCTTATGTGTTCTAAATTGGTGTTTTTAATTTCCAAAATAATGTTTTATATGTGTTAAAGGGGCTGCCATGATCAGTACATGTTTAGACATTGTTTTACATGAGTTTTGAGTCCTAAAATAAGCCACAAACAATGCACAAAACCAAACATGAAAGCTGGAAGCCTCCTGCTGTCATGGGAGACAAGGGGTTCGGTCTTGGTCCATGATGGTTCGGTTGAGCGATGGCTGGTTCCAGGGGCTAGCCAAGGTCACGAGGGAGTCAAGGGAAGAGTCCTAGCAATGCTAGGACTCGATCTAGGGGGCTTGGGAGGAGTCCTTGACAGCAAGGACTCCTACCCGAGAAACTGTCTTGGAGTTGTACAGGGTTCAGCGCTTGCTCGGGGCGTGGGAGCTTGGCCTGGGGTTCGAAGGCTGGGTCTGAGTGAGTCCTTAGGGTCCTAAGTAAGTGCACATCAGGTGGGTTCAGGGGTTGGGCTCGCTGGTAGGGTCCTGCAAACTAGAACAAGGAGTCCATCCATCTTAGGAGTCTCTGCCAGCATATGTTAGGGGTTGGGGACTTTGGTTTTTGATCTAGAAAAGGTTTCCGTGGGATCCTTGGGTCCAGTAGGGTACTTTACTGTGTTGGCCAGAGTTTGGAACAACATGGTTTGGGGGTGATTCGAGAAA
Organism: Primulina tabacum; assembly: GCF_025594145.1. Lineage (NCBI taxonomy): Eukaryota > Viridiplantae > Streptophyta > Magnoliopsida > Lamiales > Gesneriaceae > Primulina > Primulina tabacum. The sequence continues at coordinate 8,629,020 of NC_134567.1, forward strand.
ATCGAAAGATAGCTCGAGGTCGAAGTTTAGATGTCATATTAGGGTTTCTAAACTAAAAATAATTGAAAACGGCTCACGGGGGTCGATTCGTGGTTCATAAGGGCTAAAATAATATAAAAAGACTAAGTTTAGAATTTAGGAATTTTATATTAAAGTTTGGGATTTTTCGGGATTAAACACCCTTAAAACGACTAGTTACGAGTTAATTAAAAAGCCTAGTTTTTATGCTAAATAAAATTATGAAAATTTTAATTTAAGCTTAAATAATTATTTGGGACATGTTAGAGTCAAAGAAATCAAGAAAAATTCAAAAACGTAATATGTCATGTCTAGGGGTAAAACAGTCTTTTTACACCAGAAAATTAGTAAACGTCATGGAAGTGTCCTAAATGCTATTTTATATGCTAATATGATTATTTTCAATGATTATGGATGTTGATGAATTTTTATATGTTAAATTATGATTTTTAAATGTCTATGATTTTTATGATTTAAATTTGACATTTAAAAGATATGTTGCATGCTTGGTTTCTAAATAAAATGATATTATATGCATGTTTTATTAAGTGATGGAAATACGACATGTTGAAGGATGTGAAGGATTGTGACTACTACATGTTGGAGATATCGTGAGGGTTATGTTCCCAGTGGGAGCCCGACGATCGTGTTTCCTTGGATACGGATACGAATACGAATACGAATATGTTAATATGTTGGCCAGGGCCCAATTGACTGGTGAGAGTGCCGCTGGTGTCCCCCGCCGCCCAGTACTGTAGTTTTCTCTAGATGGATCCATCGCCCAATACGATTAAGAATACGAGTCACAATCACGATCTGAATTCAACAAACACGAACATGAATATGAATATGAATATGGATACGAATATGGATATCGATATGAATATGAATATGTTTATATGATTATGTTTATGAAAATGTTTAAATTTTATGCATTATTATGAAAATGATATTTTAAGTACAAGTATTTTTCATTATTATATGTTAACTGTATTACGTATTACTTGTTATCAAGGATATGATGTGTTGAGTCTTTAGACTCACTAGGTGTGTATGATGCAGGTGATAGAGGTCTTGATGGGTGACTTGCTGGACTGTCGGTGCACATAAACCGAGGACCAGCGCTTCTATTTTCCGCATTTACTTTTATGATTTTACATTAAAGATTTTTATGACATTTTATTTATGCTTTTGAGAGATTTTTGAGAGGTTTAGTATGGGTTACACTTTTCAACATTTATTGCTTTTTAGGTCTGGTAAAACGTTTTACGAATTCTGGTTTTGACTATTCCCTTTGGATTTTCAAATACTAGTTAAATTGGTTATTTTAAAATGCTGCAAAAGTATTTTTATGTATATGTATATGCAATGACCGAAAATGTGAGAGTTTTTTTAAAAAAAATTCTAGTACTTTTTAAGAAAACGAATAAGCAGAAGTTTCAGTTTAAACATTTAATAAAATAAAAACTATAAATTTATATTATAAAACATTTAATTAATATAAAATTTTTTATCTTTATCACACTCCCCAACCAGCTTATTGCTAGTCCCTAGCAATTTAAGCGTTAATAGTAGCACAAAACATATTGATTAATTTAAATAGAAATGTAATCGAAACTATCCAAGTGTTAAAATTAAATTTGAAAACTGTCAAAGTTATATCAAGATCATTATAATTATAATTTATGAAATAATCTGAAGTGATCAATTCAAAGCTTATTTTCAGGTAGTTAAATGTACATGGTCTTCAAAAATTCCTAGTAAGAGTCTCAACTCCATATCCTCACAGGTTAATAAATGTTTTAATTTATGGGAATGATTTTTCTCATGGAGTTGGAATACAGATAAATGCTCAGAAAAATGCTTTAAAGAATGTAGACAGACAAATGAGCCAAACTAATCAAAAGATAGGAAATCCATTGATTCAAAATCCAGTTGTTCTTATTATATATTTTTTCCTGATCTTTTTTTACATCATGAAATCAGACTAAGTTTATGCTTCTTGGCCACATATTTATTTAATTTGTACAATATATTTCTCTCTTACTTACTTTCTTTCTTTTTTCTTTTTTTATTTTTATTTTTATGAGAGTACATAGATCTTCAACATTTTTTTTTCTCTTTTTTTTTCAGGAAATATAATTTTTTTTTTCAAAATAAGAACTCAAGATCTAAACAATAGATAGCCTCTCTGATGATCAATAAAGGCTCGCAAGCTGTTTTCTCAATACTCTCCACTTACTCACAAAATATGTGTGAGCTTAAAAATTTTAGGCACTCTTATCAGGTATATCTTGGGCCATATACTTAAATAACTGATTTTATCACAATGGTTAATCATTCAAAAAGATTTCCTAAGTCATATTTTTATAGTGATCAGAATATTAAAACTGACTTTTTTTCTCAAATAAAAATTTAAACATCCTTAGATATATTAATATATTTTCTAATTTAAACATTTCAAACATGTAATGTAATGATATTTTTGCAAAAATTACTAAGATACAAACAATAAACATGGTTTTATTTTAAAATGATTTTTTTTAAATTTTTTTTTGTAAGTTTGTTCTCCCCCCAATCAGAATATGACATTGTCCCTAATGTCAAAATAATACTAACAAAGAGTACATAATGAAAGAGATATCAACTGAAATTTTATTGAAGATAAAAAACTGAAACAAACGCAAACCAATCCACGATTTTGAATCAATAATCCAACTTTCTTTTCTTACTGCTTGATTGCGACCAATTGATCTTTGTTATCATTGGATCAGGCTTATAAACAAAAGCTTCCAAATCATCAATTAATTGGTCAGCAGTCGAAGCAGAGACGAGCATCCTTCGTGAATTTTCTGAAATTAAATTCTGTTTCACAGCTTTATCAAGAAATGTCAACATACTGTCATAATAATTATTGATATTCAACAAGCCCACATGTTTATTATGGATATTAAGTTGTGCCCAAGAAAACAGTAGTAAGGATGACCTGCTACTCTTTCTAAAATTTGATCCAAAAATGGTAATGGAAAATGATCTTTTCTAGTGGCATCATTTAATTTTCTATAATCAATACACATCCGCCAACTAGATGGGACTCGACTTGTTAACAATTCACCTTTTTCATTTTTTATCACTGTGATGCCAGATTTTTTTTGGAACTACTTGTGTTGGGCTTACCTACTTACTATCAGAAATAGGGTAGATAATCTCAACATCAAGTAGTTTGAGAAATTCATCTTTCACAACATGTTTCATGTGTGGATTTAGTCTCCTTTGTGGTTGTTGAGATATTTTAGCATTTTCTTCTAAATGAATTTTTTGAGTGCAAATTAGTGAATTAATGCTCTTTAGATCTTTTAGTGTCCAACCAATTGTATTTTTATGTCTTTTAAGCATATCAACTAATTTACCTTCTTGATCACTTGCTAATTTAGAAGAAATTACCAACGGATATGTTTCATTTTCTCCAAGAAATGCATACTTCAATTCTTCTTGCAAGGGTTTTAACTTCAATATGGTTGGTTTGTCTTTGTTATCATATTTTGCCTCAAATTCTTTCTCTGATCCTGGTAACGAGTGATACCTGATAAAATCATCAAGATCAATTTCAATATTTTCTTTAACAGTTTCAATTGAAAAATATCTAATTGGTTACGAGTACTCCCTTCTTGAATGTTTTCTTCCACAAGAGTTTCAATAAGATTTTCATCTTCACTTTCATCTTCTTTGTCATGTGGTAGCTTACAAAGATTAAAAACATTAAGCTCCAAGGTCATGTTACCAAATGACAACTTCAATATTCCATTCCTGCAATTTATAAGAGCATTAGAAGTTGATAAAAATGGACGACCCAAAATTACAGGAATTGCATTACAAGCTTCGATAGGTTGTGTATCTAAAACAATGAAATCGACATGATATACAAAGTTATCAACTTGGACCAACACGTTTTCTACCATATCTTTTGGCACTTTAACAGATCTATCGGCAAGTAAAAATGTTACCGAAGTAGGTTTTAACTCGCCTAGATTGAGTTCTTGATAAACTGAATATGGAAGTAAATTCACACTAGCTCCAAGATCAAGCAAGGCTTTTTTAATCTTTCGTTCTCCAATAATACATGAAATAGTAGGACAACCAGGGTCTTTGTATTTCAAAGTATTATTATTTTGAATGATTGCACTTACTTGTTCGGCTAAAAATACTTTCTTTTTCACATTCAATTTTCTTTTCATAGTGCACAAGTTTTTCAAAAATTTTGCATATGATGGTACCTGCTTTATTGCATCTAATAAAGAAATATTAACTTTTACTTGTTTAAAAATATCATATATATCAGAATTCAAATTTGATTTTTTTTGTATTTTTCAATGCATGAGGGAATGGTGGTGACACTCTCTGTTGATCCTTCTCTTCGCAAGTTATGGGTTTCACTTCCTTACCCTTTGGAATTGATTTATCATCATCTTCACAAGGTTCAAGAATGGATTTTTCCCCAACCTTACCACTGCGAATGGTAATAACAGATTTTACATGATCCATTGGTTGAGTTCCAGAAGTTCCAGTTTGTGAATGATGATCCTTGGGATTAGGCTGTGGTTGTGAAGGAAATTTACCTTTTTCATGAACATTAAGTACAGATGCAAATTTAGCAAGAGTATCTTTCAAATCTGTCATGGTTTAAGCAGTTTGAGTATTAATAGACTCTTGCTTTGCAATGAAAGAATTCAATATATCTTCCAAGTTCCTTTTAGATGGAGGAACATAAGGTGCATAATTTTGAAAATTTTGTTGATTTTGGAAATGTGGTTGTGAAAATTGTGCAGCATTATCATTCCTCAAACTAAAATTTGGATGATTTCTCCAACCTGGATTGTAATTTTGAGAAAATGATTCAAAATTTGGCCCTTTGAAATTGTTCAAAACATTGACTTGTTCATGGAGACATTCTTTAAAAGAGGGCAAAGTGGGACAATCTTTTGTAGAATGATCATTTGTATCACATATGTGACAAGTAATTTATTGAACATATTCTTTAAAAGAGGGCAAAGTGGGACAATCTTTTCAAGATTATTCGCTGCTTCTACAAACACTTCATTTCTTCCAGGACTTGACCAACAAAATACAAAAATATTTTTCAATGTTTGTGTAGAGGATCCAGCCATGTTTTTACTTTCTTTTTTATCTGCGAAAATAGAGAGAAAGATGAGAGATTTTATAGGGGTAATATGTTATCATGACAAAACTATGGGTCACAGCTGTAAGCAGAATAAACAATAAAAAAAATAATGACACACATGCATATAAACAGTAGTGTGATTTTGGCTCACAATTTTCCTCTGGCTTTACGTCCAGAAACGGCTTCAACGCCTTCTATGAGTCGAGGATATGCTTCCCATCCAATTTTCTTATAAATTGGCAAACATGGTCTTTTTTAGTCGGATTCCCAAGACTATGACGCTCATCTTGGAATTGTTTCCATAAACGGAGAAGTTCAATATGCACATGTCCACTAGAATGCGTCTCAAGAATCGATAAGATGTTATCTAAAGACTCCTTACTCAGCCCATTCTTAATGAAACTAATTTTATCTTCTCTGTTATTGGAAACACATCCCAAAGATCTGCATCGTTTGTCACAAGTCCATCTTGCACACCTATGACAAACCCCTAACCTTTTGGCCTTTCGTTTTTTCGTATAAGTGCTTTTTCCTAATCCAGGAAAATACCTAATGAGCAATGATTTTGGAACTTCTCCTCCTAATCGGACCTTAGCTTCTATTACAAGACGAATATCTTCTGGAATTCTTTTTTGCATTAGCAATCTCAATCTTTTACACCTACCTGCATAAATTTTTCTTAAAACATTTTCAAAAACAGAGGGAAAGTATTTACAAATTTTTGAGAGATTTTCATCCATTTTGAAAAGAAAAGAAATGATTTTTTTTTATTTTTGTATAAGCAATTGTGGGAAACTGATTTAACCGACTATGAGAGTCACGGAGTACCGTTATCCGCCATTTAACCGGGAAAATAAAAAGATTAAGGAAACCTGAAATAAAAACAAACAAAATTAAATGCAACATAAAAATTTAAGGATCAGAAAGGGAAATAAACTCTTCTTGAAAGATTTCATTTTCCAAAAAATTTAAGGATCAGAAAGGGAAATAAACTGTTCGATATGGCCAAAGTGCATCATTAAGTCGCAGAAACCAATCTTTTCTATTTTGGTTAACAGCTTTTTTCAAAATTTGCTTTATCTCCCTATTAGCTAATTCAACATATCCATTTGTTTGAGGATGATAAGGAATAGTTACTTTGTGAGTAATACCATATTTTTTCATTATGAAGCAAATGGCTTATTAACAAAGTGAGTTCCCCCATCACTTATCATGGCTCGAGGAATTCCAAATCTACTAAAAATATTTTCTTTCAAAAATTTGATGACGATTTTATGATAATTTCTTCGACATGAAATTGCCTCTATCCATTTGGAAACATAATCAACTGCAACTAAAATATACAAGAATCCAAACGACGGTGGAAAAGGTCCCATAAAATCAATTCCCCAACAGTCAAAGATTTCAATTTCAATGATATGATTCAAAGACATCATGTTTATTTTTGAAATCGCACCCAATTTTTGACAATTTTCACATATCTTGCAAATTTTGTGGGTGTCTTTAAACAAAGTGGGCTAATAAAATCCACATTGCAAGATTTTTGCAGCCGTTTTCTTTGAAGAAAAATGTCCTCTGCATGCTTCTGAATGACAAAATTTAATGACATTACTCACCTCATTGTCGGGTATGCAACGTCGAAAAATTTGATCTGGAAAATACTTGAACAGATACGGATCATCCCAATAAAAGTTTTTTACCTCATTCAAAAATTTTCTTTTATGTTGGGAAATCCATTGCGGTGGCATTTTTCCTTTCACAAGAAAATTTACTATGTTAGCAAACCAAGGTGTAGTAGTAACTGAAAATAGATGTTATCAGGAAAATTATCGTTAATTGATGTCATTTCACAAGATGATCCTGTTACTAGTCTCGGTAAATGATCGGCTACGACATTCTCGGTTCTTTTTTTATCTTTGATCACAATGTCAAATTCTTGGAGCAACAAAATCCATCGTATCAGTCGTGGCTTTGCATCCTGTTTTGTCAACAAATATCTAATAGAAGAATGATCAGTAAACACAATAGTTGTTGATCCAATCAAATAAGAACGAAATTTATCTAATGCAAATATTACAGCAAGTAGTTCTTTTTCAGTTGTGAAGTAATTCATTTGAGCATTGTTTAAAGTTCTACTAGCATAATATATCACATAAGGCTTATCGTTTCTTCTTTGACCCAATACTGCACCGACTGCATAATCACTCGCGTCGCACATGATTTCAAATGGTAAAGACCAATAAGGAGGTTGCATGATAGGAGCTGATGTTAAATGTCGAATGATTTTATCAAAAGTATTTTGACATTCTTGAGTACACTCAAATACAGTGTCTTTTGTTAAGAGGTTACAAATGGGTTTAGAGATTAAACTAAAGTTCTTTATAAAACTCCTATAAAATCCAGCATGTCACAAAAATGAGCGAATTTCTTTAATGGTTTTTGGAGGGGTAAATTGACAATGACATCAACTTTGGCTTTATTAACTTCAATTCCATGAGATGACACTAACATGTCCCAAAACAATCTCAGAAATAATCATGTAATGACATTTTTCCTAATATAAAATAAGACCTTTTTCCTCGCATCTTTTTAAAACTTTTTTCCAAATTTTCAAGACAATTATCAAATGTATTCTCAAAAACAGTTAGATCATCCATGAAAATCTCCAAACAATTTTCAACCATGTCGCTAAAAATACTTAGCATACATCTTTTAAATGTTGCTGGGACATTGCATAGTCCAAATGGCATCCTTCTGAATGCAAATGTTCTAAAAGGACACGTGAATGTAGTTTTATCTTGATCTTCGAGTGCAATGAGAATTTGATAATAGCCTGAATATCCATCAAGAAAACAGTAGTAAGGATGACCTGCTACTCTTTCTAAAATTTGATCCAAAAATGGTAATGGAAAATGATCTTTTCTAGTGGCATCATTTAATTTTCTATAATCAATACACATCCGCCAACTAGATGGGACTCGACTTGTTAACAATTCACCTTTTTCATTTTTTATCACTGTGATGCCAGATTTTTTTTGGAACTACTTGTGTTGGGCTTACCCACTTACTATCAGAAATAGGGTAGATAATCTCAACATCAAGTAGTTTGAGAAATTCAGCTTTCACAACATGTTTCATGTGTGGATTTAGTCTCCTTTGTGGTTGTTGAGATATTTTAGCATTTTCTTCTAAATGAATTTTTTGAGTGCAAATTAGTGAATTAATGCCCTTTAGATCTTTTAGTGTCCAACCAATTGTATTTTTATGTCTTTTAAGCATATCAACTAATTTACCTTCTTGATCACTTGCTAATTTAGAAGAAATTACCAACGGATATGTTTCATTTTCTCCAAGAAATGCATACTTCAATTCTTCTTGCAAGAGTTTTAACTTCAATATGGTTGGTTTGTCTTTGTTATCATATTTTGCCTCAAATTCTTTCTCTGATCCTGGTAACGAGTGATACCTGATAAAATCATCAAGATCAATTTCAATATTTTCTTTAACAGTTTCAATTGAAAAATATCTAATTGGTTACGAGTACTCCCTTCTTGAATGTTTTCTTCCACAAGAGTTTCAATAAGATTTTCATCTTCACTTTCATCTTCTTTGTCATGTGGTAGCTTACAAAGATTAAAAACATTAAGCTCCAAGGTCATGTTACCAAATGACAACTTCAATATTCCATTCCTGCAATTTATAAGAGCATTAGAAGTTGATAAAAATGGACGACCCAAAATTACAGGAATTGCATTACAAGCTTCGATAGGTTGTGTATCTAAAACAATGAAATCGACATGATATACAAAGTTATCAACTTGGACCAACACGTTTTCTACCATATCTTTTGGCACTTTAACAGATCTATCGGCAAGTAAAAATGTTACCGAAGTAGGTTTTAACTCGCCTAGATTGAGTTCTTGATAAACTGAATATGGAAGTAAATTCACACTAGCTCCAAGATCAAGCAAGGCTTTTTTAATCTTTCGTTCTCCAATAATACATGAAATAGTAGGACAACCAGGGTCTTTGTATTTCAAAGTATTATTATTTTGAATGATTGCACTTACTTGTTCGGCTAAAAATACTTTCTTTTTCACATTCAATTTTCTTTTCATAGTGCACAAGTTTTTCAAAAATTTTGCATATGATGGTACCTGCTTTATTGCATCTAATAAAGAAATATTAACTTTTACTTGTTTAAAAATATCATATATATCAGAATTCAAATTTGATTTTTTTTGTATTTTTCAATGCATGAGGGAATGGTGGTGACACTCTCTGTTGATCCTTCTCTTCGCAAGTTATGGGTTTCACTTCCTTACCCTTTGGAATTGATTTATCATCATCTTCACAAGGTTCAAGAATGGATTTTTCCCCAACCTTACCACTGCGAATGGTAATAACAGATTTTACATGATCCATTGGTTGAGTTCCAGAAGTTCCAGTTTGTGAATGATGATCCTTGGGATTAGGCTGTGGTTGTGAAGGAAATTTACCTTTTTCATGAACATTAAGTACAGATGCAAATTTAGCAAGAGTATCTTTCAAATCTGTCATGGTTTAAGCAGTTTGAGTATTAATAGACTCTTGCTTTGCAATGAAAGAATTCAATATATCTTCCAAGTTCCTTTTAGATGGAGGAACATAAGGTGCATAATTTTGAAAATTTTGTTGATTTTGGAAATGTGGTTGTGAAAATTGTGCAGCATTATCATTCCTCAAACTAAAATTTGGATGATTTCTCCAACCTGGATTGTAATTTTGAGAAAATGATTCAAAATTTGGCCCTTTGAAATTGTTCAAAACATTGACTTGTTCATGGAGACATTCTTTAAAAGAGGGCAAAGTGGGACAATCTTTTGTAGAATGATCATTTGTATCACATATGTGACAAGTAATTTATTGAACATATTCTTTAAAAGAGGGCAAAGTGGGACAATCTTTTCAAGATTATTCGCTGCTTCTACAAACACTTCATTTCTTCCAGGACTTGACCAACAAAATACAAAAATATTTTTCAATGTTTGTGTAGAGGATCCAGCCATGTTTTTACTTTCTTTTTTATCTGCGAAAATAGAGAGAAAGATGAGAGATTTTATAGGGGTAATATGTTATCATGACAAAACTATGGGTCACAGCTGTAAGCAGAATAAACAATAAAAAAAATAATGACACACATGCATATAAACAGTAGTGTGATTTTGGCTCACAATTTTCCTCTGGCTTTACGTCCAGAAACGGCTTCAACGCCTTCTATGAGTCGAGGATATGCTTCCCATCCAATTTTCTTATAAATTGGCAAACATGGTCTTTTTTAGTCGGATTCCCAAGACTATGACGCTCATCTTGGAATTGTTTCCATAAACGGAGAAGTTCAATATGCACATGTCCACTAGAATGCGTCTCAAGAATCAATAAGATGTTATCTAAAGACTCCTTACTCAGCCCATTCTTAATGAAACTAATTTTATCTTCTCTGTTATTGGAAACACATCCCAAAGATCTGCATCGTTTGTCACAAGTCCATCTTGCACACCTATGACAAACCCCTAACCTTTTGGCCTTTCGTTTTTTCGTATAAGTGCTTTTTCCTAATCCAGGAAAATACCTAATGAGCAATGATTTTGGAACTTCTCCTCCTAATCGGACCTTAGCTTCTATTACAAGACGAATATCTTCTGGAATTCTTTTTTGCATTAGCAATCTCAATCTTTTACACCTACCTGCATAAATTTTTCTTAAAACATTTTCAAAAACAGAGGGAAAGTATTTACAAATTTTTGAGAGATTTTCATCCATTTTGAAAAGAAAAGAAATGATTTTTTTTTATTTTTGTATAAGCAATTGTGGGAAACTGATTTAACCGACTATGAGAGTCACGGAGTACCGTTATCCGCCATTTAACCGGGAAAATAAAAAGATTAAGGAAACCTGAAATAAAAACAAACAAAATTAAATGCAACATAAAAATTTAAGGATCAGAAAGGGAAATAAACTCTTCTTGAAAGATTTCATTTTCCAAAAAATTTAAGGATCAGAAAGGGAAATAAACTGTTCGATATGGCCAAAGTGCATCATTAAGTCGCAGAAACCAATCTTTTCTATTTTGGTTAACAGCTTTTTTCAAAATTTGCTTTATCTCCCTATTAGCTAATTCAACATATCCATTTGTTTGAGGATGATAAGGAATAGTTACTTTGTGAGTAATACCATATTTTTTCATTATGAAGCAAATGGCTTATTAACAAAGTGAGTTCCCCCATCACTTATCATGGCTCGAGGAATTCCAAATCTACTAAAAATATTTTCTTTCAAAAATTTGATGACGATTTTATGATAATTTCTTCGACATGAAATTGCCTCTATCCATTTGGAAACATAATCAACTGCAACTAAAATATACAAGAATCCAAACGACGGTGGAAAAGGTCCCATAAAATCAATTTCCCAACAGTCAAAGATTTCAATTTCAATGATAGGATTCAAAGACATCATGTTTATTTTTGAAATCGCACCCAATTTTTGACAATTTTCACATATCTTGCAAATTTTGTGGGTGTCTTTAAACAAAGTGGGCTAATAAAATCCACATTGCAAGATTTTTGCAGCCATTTTCTTTGAAGAAAAATGTCCTCTGCATGCTTCTGAATGACAAAATTTAATGACATTACTCACCTCATTGTCGGGTATGCAACGTCGAAAAATTTGATCTGGAAAATACTTGAACAGATACGGATCATCCCAATAAAAGTTTTTTACCTCATTCAAAAATTTTCTTTTATGTTGGGAAATCCATTGCGGTGGTATTTTTCCTTTCACAAGAAAATTTACTATGTTAGCAAACCAAGGTGTAGTAGTAACTGAAAATAGATGTTATCAGGAAAATTATCGTTAATTGATGTCATTTCACAAGATGATCCTGTTACTAGTCTCGATAAATGATCGGCTACGACATTCTCGGTTCTTTTTTATCTTTGATCACAATGTCAAATTCTTGGAGCAACAAAATCCATCGTATCAGTCGTGGCTTTGCATCCTGTTTTGTCAACAAATATCTAATAGAAGAATGATCAGTAAACACAATAGTTGTTGATCCAATCAAATAAGAACGAAATTTATCTAATGCAAATATTACAGCAAGTAGTTCTTTTTCAGTTGTGAAGTAATTCATTTGAGCATTGTTTAAAGTTCTACTAGCATAATATATCACATAAGGCTTATCGTTTCTTCTTTGACCCAATACTGCACCGACTGCATAATCACTCGCGTCGCACATGATTCCAAATGGTAAAGACCAATAAGGAGGTTGCATGATAGGAGCTGATGTTAAATGTCGAATGATTTTATCAAAAGTATTTTGACATTCTTGAGTACACTCAAATACAGTGTCTTTTGTTAAGAGGTTACAAATGGGTTTAGAGATTAAACTAAAGTTCTTTATAAAACTCCTATAAAATCCAGCATGTCACAAAAATGAGCGAATTTCTTTAATGGTTTTTGGAGGGGTAAATTGACAATGACATCAACTTTGGCTTTATTAACTTCAATTCCATGAGATGACACTAACATGTCCCAAAACAATCTCAGAAATAATCATGTAATGACATTTTTCCTAATATAAAATAAGACCTTTTTCCTCGCATCTTTTTAAAACTTTTTCCAAATTTTCAAGACAATTATCAAATGTATTCTCAAAAACAGTTAGATCATCCATGAAAATCTCCAAACAATTTTCAACCATGTCGCTAAAAATACTTAGCATACATCTTTTAAATGTTGCTGGGACATTGCATAGTCCAAATGGCATCCTTCTGAATGCAAATGTTCTAAAAGGACACGTGAATTTAGTTTTATCTTGATCTTCGAGTGCAATGAGAATTTGATAATAGCCTGAATATCCATCAAGAAAACAGTAGTAAGGATGACCTGCTACTCTTTCTAAAATTTGATCCAAAAATGGTAATGGAAAACGATCTTTTCTAGTGGCATCATTTAATTTTCTATAATCAATACACATCCGCCAACTAGATGGGACTCGACTTGTTAACAATTCACCTTTTTCATTTTTTATCACTGTGATGCCAGATTTTTTTTGGAACTACTTGTGTTGGGCTTACCCACTTACTATCAGAAATAGGGTAGATAATCTCAACATCAAGTAGTTTGAGAAATTCAGCTTTCACAACATGTTTCATGTGTGGATTTAGTCTCCTTTGTGGTTGTTGAGATATTTTAGCATTTTCTTCTAAATGAATTTTTTGAGTGCAAATTAGTGAATTAATGCCCTTTAGATCTTTTAGTGTCCAACCAATTGTATTTTTATGTCTTTTAAGCATATCAACTAATTTACCTTCTTGATCACTTGCTAATTTAGAAGAAATTACCAACGGATATGTTTCATTTTCTCCAAGAAATGCATACTTCAATTCTTCTTGCAAGGGTTTTAACTTCAATATGGTTGGTTTGTCTTTGTTATCATATTTTGCCTCAAATTCTTTCTCTGATCCTGGTAACGAGTGATACCTGATAAAATCATCAAGATCAATTTCAATATTTTCTTTAACAGTTTCAATTGAAAAATATCTAATTGGTTACGAGTACTCCCTTCTTGAATGTTTTCTTCCACAAGAGTTTCAATAAGATTTTCATCTTCACTTTCATCTTCTTTGTCATGTGGTAGCTTACAAAGATTAAAAACATTAAGCTCCAAGGTCATGTTACCAAATGACAACTTCAATATTCCATTCCTGCAATTTATAAGAGCATTAGAAGTTGATAAAAATGGACGACCCAAAATTACAGGAATTGCATTACAAGCTTCGATAGGTTGTGTATCTAAAACAATGAAATCGACATGATATACAAAGTTATCAACTTGGACCAACACGTTTTCTACCATATCTTTTGGCACTTTAACAGATCTATCGGCAAGTAAAAATGTTACCGAAGTAGGTTTTAACTCGCCTAGATTGAGTTCTTGATAAACTGAATATGGAAGTAAATTCACACTAGCTCCAAGATCAAGCAAGGCTTTTTTAATCTTTCGTTCTCCAATAATACATGAAATAGTAGGACAACCAGGGTCTTTGTATTTCAAAGTATTATTATTTTGAATGATTGCACTTACTTGTTCGGCTAAAAATACTTTCTTTTTCACATTCAATTTTCTTTTCATAGTGCACAAGTTTTTCAAAAATTTTGCATATGATGGTACCTGCTTTATTGCATCTAATAAAGAAATATTAACTTTTACTTGTTTAAAAATATCATATATATCAGAATTCAAATTTGATTTTTTTTGTATTTTTCAATGCATGAGGGAATGGTGGTGACACTCTCTGTTGATCCTTCTCTTCGCAAGTTATGGGTTTCACTTCCTTACCCTTTGGAATTGATTTATCATCATCTTCACAAGGTTCAAGAATGGATTTTTCCCCAACCTTACCACTGCGAATGGTAATAACAGATTTTACATGATCCATTGGTTGAGTTCCAGAAGTTCCAGTTTGTGAATGATGATCCTTGGGATTAGGCTGTGGTTGTGAAGGAAATTTACCTTTTTCATGAACATTAAGTACAGATGCAAATTTAGCAAGAGTATCTTTCAAATCTGTCATGGTTTAAGCAGTTTGAGTATTAATAGACTCTTGCTTTGCAATGAAAGAATTCAATATATCTTCCAAGTTCCTTTTAGATGGAGGAACATAAGGTGCATAATTTTGAAAATTTTGTTGATTTTGGAAATGTGGTTGTGAAAATTGTGCAGCATTATCATTCCTCAAACTAAAATTTGGATGATTTCTCCAACCTGGATTGTAATTTTGAGAAAATGATTCAAAATTTGGCCCTTTGAAATTGTTCAAAACATTGACTTGTTCATGGAGACATTCTTTAAAAGAGGGCAAAGTGGGACAATATTTTGTAGAATGATCATTTGTATCACATATGTGACACGTAATTTCTTGAACATATTTTAATTGACCATTCTTTTTCAATTCAAGTGCCTCAACTTTTCTTGCCAAAGAGGTAAATCTAGCTTGGAGATTATGTTCATCTTTGAGGACGTAAATACCTCCACCAGATGTGGGAGATTGAATCTTGTTTGATGGTTCGATTGTACCTGTAGTGTCCCAATTTTGGGCAATTTCAACCATTTGCCTATCTTTAGGTGTTAAGCCTTCATAAAACTGAGAAACAACTCTCCAAATTTCAAAACCATGATGTGGACAAAGATTAAGCAATTCTTTGTATCTATCCCAACACTGATAAAATATTTCTTCTTGTTTTTGAGTGAAAGTGATGATTTGCCTCTTGAATGAATTTGTTCTATGAGATGGAAAATTTTTTTTAAAAAATTGTTCTTGCAATTCATCCCAAGTTCGAATGGATCCCGATTTAAGATTTTATAGCCAAGTTTTAGCTTTCTTTTAAAGAAAAAGGAAAAAGCTTAAGTCGAATGGTGTTCATGCTACAATTTAGATCATTATATATGTTGCACACTTCTTCAAACTCTCGTAAATGCATGTATGGATTTTCAGAATCTAAGCCATGAAAGTTGGGTAAAAGTTGGATAATACCGGGCTTAAAATTAAAATGAGATGCATCAGTGGAAAAAACTAGACATGAAGGTGCACTAGTACGTGTAGGATTCATGTGATCTCTAAGTGTTCTTCGTCTATCATGATCATGTTGAGATTGAATTTCATTTTCATTTTCTTGGATGGATTCTTCCGCCATGTTTTGTAAAAATAAAGGGTTATTTCGAATGAGTCGACCACTAAGTGTACGTGACCAAATACGTAAGCAAATGCAAAAGAAAAACACACAAAAGCAATAAAAATTCAAAGAAAGAAAAACAAACTATAAACAAAATAAAATAGACTTGAAATTAAATTATACTTCCCCGGCAACGGCGCCAAAAAACTTGTTGCGACTTTGATTGTTGCACTCCCAATAGCAGGTTGTCCACAAGTAGTATAATTCAGTGAGTCTGATATCGTATCCACAGGGAAGCTAAGGTAATTACAAGTCCACTACAATGTCTTTTTGTTTTTGTTTTTTTTTCCCTTTTAATTGTTTGAATCTTTAATTGATAATTTTTAATTGTTCAAATTTTAATTTAAGTAGTTGAGATTAAAGGATCCACTCTTGGTAATATAATAAAGTTAACATTAATTAACATTATTGAAATCCACTTAATAAAATGGTTCCAATATATATTAAATAATCATATTTATATTATGTTATATATTATTATCTTATAAGTATATAATATATACTAAAACTTATAAATGTTGTCAAGTATTTATTGTGCTATAAATAACCTAAATCAAGGTTCCCACTTTAAATGGTTGGTAAAACCAAACAAACATTTAAATGGTACCAAGAAATTAATATTATGATATATTCATATATAATAAATCAAGGCATCCACTTTAAATGGTTGGTAATACCAAACTAACATTTAAATGGTTCCAAAATTTAGTGTAACATATAGCAACAATAAATCAAAACTCCCACTTATAAATAGGGTATAATAATACTTAAAGAAATAAATATAACATAAAAAATAAATAATTATTAATTAATTTAAAACATAGATTCTTACCTTTTAATAACCTTATTATCATGCCAAGAGTTTCACCTTTTCATCTCAACTTTGGGAAGTTAGCTACTCATTATTCAAAGTGTAAAACTTTGAATATGAAATTAACATGCTAATTATATTTAAACGAAGAAATAAACACTAGTAGAAAAATCGAATTTTACTTCGGCAGACGTTACTTCGGCAATAATAAATTACGAACTAATACATTACCAATAACTTCAGTAATAACACAAGAGAAGTAAAATAATATATTTTACTTCGGATGTTTAAAATCACGGGCTTCACTGTATTTTTTTATTATATTTTACTTCGGCATATCAATGTTGATGAAGTAAAAAATAAGGAAAATAAGTTCATACTCAAGTAAAAAGATGAACCAATAAGTTTAATTAAAAATATGTCCACACACACTAATCACTATCTATTCCTCTCCATTCGCCGTCTAGGGTTTTTGCTCCTCCGTGTCTACTCAAATGGCGGATGATGTGCACTATTCGTCAGCCGGGAAGAGGGATTCCCGGAATGAATTTACATTGCTTCGAACGAAAGGTCTTTCGCTCTTCCCCTCCAAGTCAACTCCCTTCTCCGATGTAATTCCCTGTTTATTTCGTTTTCATATTTTTCTTTATGAAAAATCATGTTCACTTTGTTTGCCGGTTGCTTGGATGATTAGGGAGACTCATTTGTGGTATGTGAAACCTTGTCAAGTGAGGAGAGATTCATTGTTTAGTCAGTATTGGGGTATTCTATCTCCTTGTGAGAAGTAGACTGTATTGCGAATGAGAGAAGATGAGCTGATGAAGAGTGCTCTGCTATCCCGCGCCTTGGTTCGGACAACTATAGCCAGATGTATGTTTCAATTTTTCATCCCATTGTTGGAACTCTTGTTTTGATCTCAATGTTCCAGTATTTCTTTTGTTTTTTAATGCAAGATGTGGTTTTTTACGTAAAAGTATTTTTACTTTTGCTTGTGGTTTATACGTAATATTTGATATCAATAATATGATATGTTGAGTCTTTAGAATCACTAGGTGTTATTGATGCAGGTGAGTATGATAATAATGTTGAGGGAGGCTCGAATGCCTGATTTGATTGGACAGGAGATGCACATAATCCGAGGACCAGAGCTTCTACTTTTCCGCATTTACGTTTATGTTTAAGTTAAAGATTTTTACGATTTTTTATTCATGTTTTGAGAGGTTTTAGTATGTGCTTTAATTTTCAAATTTATTTCTTTTTAAGTTTGGTAAATCGTTTAACGATTTCCTGTTTTGACGATTTCCTTTGACTTTTCAATTACTAGTTGGTTGTTTTATATTAAAATGGTGCAAAATATTTTATATATTTTTTAAGTAGTTCGGCCGATTTTAATTAAGGAAAAAATTTTTTTTTAGTACTTTTTAAGTAAAACGAATAGCAAACGTTTTGGTTGGTATCAGAGCCAATGGTTCTGTAAATGGTTGTGCCACCATCAGCGCCGGAAAGTTCAGTCGTCAAGCCTCCATTTGTAAGTTTTACATGTTTTATGTGATTTAAAATGATGTTAACTGCATGATTAAATGAATAATATGTTTACGTTACATGTTTACTAGCTTTTTGAGTATATATGCTTTATATGCTTAAATTGCTAAATGAATTAGGATATGTCACATGATTAGAAAATTTAGATTTAAATGCATGTTGGTTACGTTAGAATTTGAAAAACCTTCATATATAATGCCTCCTAGACGCGCCCCTCTTGAAAGCCAGACCGAGACCACCGAGGATCAGAATGTTTCACCCGTGTCTCCTAATGGGGATGCTGCTACTCGTGCCTTAGAGGGGATGGCTCGTTTCTTCGAGCAGCAGTTACAGCAAGCACCTAGGCCACAACATGGCATATATGATCAGTTCCGGAGGCTAGGGCCGAAGGAATTTTGTTGCACCACCGATCCCTTTGCTTCTGAGTCATGGATTCGTGCACTCGAATACGCTTTTGTTATCTGAATATGGGGGATGCTGACCGTGTGAGGTGTGCCACTTACCTGTTTAGGGATGATGCTTCTTTATGGTGGGAAGGAGTCGAGCATGGTGTTAACATCGCTACTCTTACTTGGGCTCAATTCAAGGAGATATTCAATGATAAGTATTTTACTGCTGATGTTAAAGGGCGACTGAAGAGGGAGTTTATGGGCCTTCGTCAGGGAGACTCGAGTGTTGCTGAATTTGTGAAGAAATTCGATAGGGGTTGTCACTTTGTACCCCTTATTGCGAATGATCCTGCAGAGAAGTTGAGGCACTTCATGGATTGTCTACGACCTACCATACAGAATAATGTTATAATGATGCGTCCTTTGGATTATGCTACTACTACTACTTATGCATTCCAGTCTAAGCAATCTCTGAAGGACATTGAGTTTGAGTTGCAGCGCAAGAGACAACAACACCAAAATAAAAATCACCTGAATAAAAAGCCGTATATGGGTCCTCCTAGACCTCAAGGGCTTCAAAAGCCTCAAGGTCAAGTCAAGAAACAAGCACCACAAAAGCCACAAAATTCTGGAGCACCAAAGCCTGCTAAGAGGCAACCATGCAAGGAGTGCAATCGCTTTCATTTTGGCAAGTGAATGTGGGGATCTTTTAGATGCTTCATATGCAAGGAGGAGGGGCATAAAGCTGCTGATTGCCCGAAGAAGAATGCACCTACTGTCGGAAAAGCATATCTTATGAATGCTGAGGAAGCTGAGGAGGAGGCAGACACTACGCTTATCACGGGTAACCTAGTCATTTAACATTTTTATATTGCTCTTATTTGCATGAAATGTTAAATTGGTTATTAGAAATTGGATTGGGAATAAGATTTACCTAGTGGAAATTAGGTTGCATGCTCTACCTTAGTTGGAAATTAAGATATGATTTTAGAAACCCTAGAAATGATATTTATTTTTGAGCCTTATTTTATGTAAAGAATGTAATCACCCCAAATAAAAAGTTTATGGCAAAAAATTAAAGAAAAATCATAATTTAAGGGTTGATAAGGGTTTCGAAATTATTGAGGGGTCAATGTGCAATTTCCGAATTCTTAAGGGTCAAAAACATAATTTTTAAAATTTAAGGGACCAAAATTGTAAATTTCCGAAAATATAAGGATCAAATTGCAAATTTCGAAAAATTGAAGAGCTAAAATGCAAATTTTCAAGAAATGCTTAACTTCAACGCGTAATCATCACGTTAAATTTAGGAGATTAATTTTAGAAATTCCTTAAGGTTCAACACGAAAAGATTTAAAAGACGTTTTCGCCGCAGGGAGGATTATTATTCAAGGTGTAACAACCTATGCACTACTAGATTCGTGAGCTACACATTCCTTCATATCTGAAACCTTCATCAAGAGACTGAATATTAATCCTGAAGATATGGGTTTGGGTTTCAAAGTTTCTATTCCTTCCGGTGATCAAATGCTCACGTCTAAAATTGCCAAGAATCTGGAGCTTCGATTATTCAAAGATGTAGTTCGGGCAGATCTTCCATGCCTGAATTTGATATCATACTCGGTATGGATTGGTTATCAGAAAATGGAGCTTCAATTGATTTTCGTCAGCGATCAGTGTTTATTTGACCGCCTAGTGGTAAATATTTTGTCTTTGAGGCAGCGAGAAAAGAGAAATTACTGCACATTATCTCTTGTCTATGTGCGATGAAGCTTATTAAACGTGGATGCCAAGCTTTTCTAGTATGTGTCACTACCGCACATGCTCCTATCAGTCACTAATTAGAAGATGTTGATATTGTCGGAGACTTTTTCAAGTGTCTTTCCCGAAGACGTTTTTGCCATTCGACCTGATCGTGAGGTGGAATTTTCTATTGAGTTAATGTAGGGCACTGTTCCTATATCTAAAGTACTTTATCGTCTAGCACCCGCTGAAATGAAAGAAATAAAAGATCAAATCCAAGAATTGCTAGACAAGGGTTTTATTCGCCCTAGTTATTCTCCATGGGGCACATTGGTATTATTTGTGAAGAAGAAAAATGGTAGTATGCGCCTCGGCATTGATTATCAAGAGCTTAATAGGGTCACTATCAAGAATAAGTACCCGCTTCCAAGAATTGAAGATTTATTTGATCAGTTACAAGGAGCATCGATATTTTCTAAAATTGATCTGCGTTCTGAATACCATCAATTGAAAGTGAAAGAGTCTGATGTTCACAAGACAGCGTTTCATACTAGATAAGGGAACTACGAGTTTATGGTCATGCCATTTGGGTTGACCAATGCGCCAGCGATCTTCATGGATCTCATGAATTGCGTATTTCAGCCGTATTTAGATCAATTCATTATAGTCTTCATCGATGATATATAGATCTATTCCTAGATCAGAAAGGAGCATATTCGTCATTTGAGGACAACACTGCAAGTACTGCAAGATAGAAAGTTATATGCAAAATTCAGCAAGTGCGAGTTTTAGCTTGATAGAGTGGCATTCTTAGGCCATATCATTTCTAGTGATGGCGTTGAAGTTGATCCAAGTAAAGTTGAGGCAATGAAATAGTGGCCAGTACCAAAGAGTGTTACCGAGATTCGCAATTTCTTGGGAATAACTAGCTACTATCGCAAGTTTATTCAGGTATTCTCATCTATAGCGGTACCCATGACCGCTTTTACAAAGAAAAATGCAAAGTTTGTATGGGGATCCGAGTGTCAAGACAATTTTGATAAGTTGAAGCAAGCCTTGATATCAGCGCCAGTGTTATCTATGCCATCGGGGCAATGGGAGTATGTTCTATATACCGACGCTTATAAACTTGGTTTGGGTGAAGTTCTGATGCAAAATGACCGAGTTATAGCATATGCGTCGAGATAGTTAAAAATCCACGAGAAAAACTACCCTATTCATGATCTTGAGCTTGCAGCAGTAGTTTTTGCATTGAAGATTTTGAGACATTACTTATATGGGGAGAAGTGCAAAATATTCACCGACCATAAAAGTTTGAAATACTTCTTCACCGAAAAAGAGTTGAATATGAGGCAGCGAAGATGGCCAGAGTTAGTGAAGGACTACGACTGTGAGATTAGCTATCATCCTGGGAAAGCTAACGTTGTGGCAGACGCATTGATTAGAAAAACAACAATTATCACTCATCTCTCACTTCAAAGACCGTTGCAGTCCGAGATACAACGGTTTGACCTTACAATTTATGCTAGGGGCGAGGCCCCTAATCTTACCACATTATCAGTACAGTCGACTTTGAGAGATAGAATTCGTGATGGGCAGTCTACTGATGAGCAATTGCACAAATGGAGAGCTAGAGATGAAGCCAAGAGCCGGAAGTTATATTCTGAGGTGGATGGTATAGTTCGTTATCGAGATCTTTTATGGGTTCCTAGTGACAATTATTTAAAAGATCTTGTTATGAAGGAAGTTCATGACAAACCATATTTCATTCATCCGGGAAGCACCAAGATGTACAAAGATCTGTAGTTATTATATTGGTGGCCGGGTATGAAGAGAGACATTCTGCGTTTTGTGACAGAGTTTTTGACATGTCAACAAGTTAAAGCAGAGTATCAAAGGCCAGCGTGAAAGCTTAAGCCACTTCCTACTCCCGAGTGATAATGGGAAAATATTACGATGGACTTTGTTGTGGGATTGCCGAAGACTATTAAGGGATTCAATGATATATGAGTGATAGTGGATCGTCTTACAAAATCAGCGCATTTTCTACCTATTAAGACGACCTTCACCATGATTCAGTATGCATAGCTATATATTCGAGAGATATTTCGTCTGCATGGGATTCCCATAACTATTGTTTCTGACAGAGATCCTAGATTTACGTCATCTTTTTGGAAGAGTCTGCATGCAGCGATGAAGACCAAGTTATTATTCAGTAAATCATTCCATCCTCAAACCGATAGTCAGTCCAAAAGAGTTATACAAATTTTAGAAGATCTACTGCAAGCTTGTATAATTGATTTCCAAGGCAGTTGGGAACCAGAATTACCTCTAGTGGAGTTCACCTACAATAATAGCTATCAATCATCAATCGGGATGACTGTTATTGAGGCACTTTATGGAAGAAAATGTAGATCAACTATTCATTGGACGAGGTTGGTGAAAGATGAGAGATTGGTCCAGATGTGATTGAAGAGACTGCCGAGCTTGTAGTCAAAATTCGTGAGAGAATGAAGACTGCATAAAGCCGACAAAAGAGTTATGCTGACAACAGACGAAGAGACTTAGAGTTTGCAGTGGGAGACCATGTGTTTGTAAAAATATCACCTATGAAAGGTGTTATGTGATTCGGCAAGAAGGGCAAGCTTAGTCCAAGATTTAATGGTCCTTTTGAGATTTTGGAGAGGATTGAGCCGAGACACTAGCTTATAGAGTGGCATTGCCACTGATGCTTTCTGGAGTTCACAATGTGTTCCATATTTCGATGCTGCGAAATTACATGTCGAATCCATCACATGTGCTAAATTATGAGCCTCTACAATTGACTCCAAATATGACTTATTAAGAAAGACCTGTCCAAATCTTGGGAAGGCAAGAAAGAAGACTGCGTAACAAAGTCATTTCAATGGTCAAGGTCAAGTGGCTGAATTACTCGGAAGAGGAAGCTACTTGAAAAGCTGAGAGGGACTTGAGGAGTCGCTATCCAGAGCTATTCGGTAAGTTCTAATTTCGACGACGAAATTTTATTTAAGAAGGGGGGGGGGGGGGGGGGGGGGGAATTGTAAGATCCAAAATTAAGACGACGTAATTCAACTGCATGCAAATCTAAGAAATATGAAAAATGGCTAATTAAATTATTTTAATTGCTTAATTGATTATGTGACATGTTTACATGACGTTTTAAGTAGTTTTCTACTTACATGCATTAAAATGTATTTTAGGGATTATTCGAGTTGCGATCAAGGAACGAAGACCGATGGCTGAAAAGTGTAAAAAAATTTTTATTAAATAATTGTTTTTAGTTATTTAAAATATGGTTGATGATTTTTCATATTTTTTGAAGTTAAGGGGTTTTTGAGGTGATTTTATACGCCGGGACGTAAATTTTATCGATGTTGGTTTTTCAAAAAAAAATACGAACGTTTTAGTAACCCGACTAATAAATTTACAAATTTATTTAAATAAAATTATTTTTAATATATTAATTAAGCACTAATGAGCTTAATTTACCTACTTAGTGGGCTTAAGCCTTATTAGTAACTTAATTAAGTATTTAATGTTCTAAACCCCACCCCAAACCCTCATACCCCACGGCCACACACACACTTTCAGAATTCAGCACCTAAAATTCTCTCCAATAGTTACATGGCCCACACAAGTTAGAATTGAGAGGAAAATTCGAAAAGCTTCAATGAAAATCTAGCCTAAGTTGTCGTCGCCGTTCTTTGCAATCGTCAACGAGAATTCGTGCGTTAAATACGCAAAGGCACGCCATATTCTCCTTTTTTACAGATCATTCACACCCTAGTAATTATTTAAATTCAGTTGGCATGGAAAACAAGTGGGAACTTGAAATATTTTAGGTTTTATGGCATATGTCAATTTTTTTTGCTTGTATTTGATACAAAAATCATGTTTAACATGTGTTGAGAGGCTGCCAGGATTTAGGATATGATCAAGCATTGTTTTTACACCAGCTTAAGAGGTCCTAGACACACGAGAAACCTACTGCACACACAAGAGAACAAGTTGGAGCCAACTTTCAGGTTGGTGAACTTGTGGCTCGGTTTTATGGGATTGAAGGCTTGGCTGGGTTTCGTTGGGACCAGTGCCTAGCTAGGGTCGTGTATGAGTCAAGGGTGGAGTCTTAGCCATGTTAGGACTAGAACACCAGGGGCTGGGACTCCTAGACATGCTAGGACTCATACACCAGGGGCTGGGAGGAGTCCTAGCCAACAAGGACTCCTACCCGAGAGCCATCAAGGCATGCGCAGGATTGCGCTGGCTTACAAGGAAGAAGGGGCTCGGCCAGGGGGCTCAGGGCTGGGCTAGGGTCACTCCTTGGGGTCCTAGGAAGGTGCATGAGAGGCTTGTCTAGGGTCTGGTTGGGCTGGGTTGGTCCTAGGCGAGTAACGTAGAGTCCTTGCTAAGTAGGTCTCTCGACCGAGTGCATGAACTGATGTTGTGCTTCGGGTTCGAGCTAGGGTCGAGTTCAGTGGTTCCAATGGTCCAGGAGGGTGCCTAAGGGGGTTGGTCAGGGTTTGGTCTAGCAGGGTTCGAGGGTGGCTCGAGAAAATCGGGCCGTGGCTCGGGGTTGGAACGTATGGGTCAAGCTAGTGTTTTCCTTTGTTAAATTATCTAAACACGGCTCATAGGGGTTGAGTTGTGGTTCACGAGGGCTAAAATAATATAAAAATCTAAGTTTGAAATTTATGAATTTTATATTAAAGTTTGATATTTTTCGGGATTAAAACGTCCTAAAAATGAATAATTAAAGATTAATTTAAAAGTATAGTATTTAAGCTAAATAAAATTATGGGAATTTTAATTTAAGCTTGAATAATTATTTGGGACATGTTAGAGTCAATGAAATTAATAAAAAGTCAAAAACGTGAAATTTGACGACTAGGGGTAAAACGGTAATTTTACATCCGAAAATTAGTAAACGTCATGACAGTACTCTGATTGCTGTTTTATATGTTAATATGATTATTTTAAATGTTCATGGATATGACAGTGGACATTTAAAAGACATATTGCATGCTTGGTTTAAAAGAAAAACGTTATATGCATGTTTAAATTTTATAAAGTGATGAGAATATGAAACATTTAAGAAAGTGAAGTAATTGTGACTAATACGAGGATATGTTGGAGATATCGTGAGGGTGACGGTCCTAGTGGGAGCCCGACGATCGTATTTTCGTGAATACGAATATGTATACGATGATATGTTAATACGTAACGCCAATGCTCAGTTGACCGGTGAGAGTGTTGCTGATGTCCCTGTCACCCAGTACTATGGTTACATGTAGATAGATCCATCGCCCAACACGTAGATGTAAATGAACACGAAAGTCACAATTAACGATCTGAATTGAACGAAAGGAAAAAAAAATACGTATATTTTGATGATAATATGTATATGAATAAGTTGAGGATGATATGAAAAATATTTATGAAAATGTTTAGGTTTACTTAAAAGTATTTTCACTGTTGCTTGTGGTTTATACGTACTATTTGTTATAAAGAATATAATGTGCTGAGTCTTTAGACTCATTAGATGTGATTGATGTAGGTGAGTATGATAATAATGTTGAGGAAGGCTCGGATGCCTGATTTGTAAGGTCCGAGAATTTGATTATCATAATCTGAAATGATTTGTGGATAAATTGATGTGATTATAGACGGAACGGGTCAGATTGGGATAGACGAAAAGAAGATTTAATTATGTGCGAGGAGGAGCCTTCGCGCATATGCGCGACCCCGCCAGGCGCAGATGCGCGAGGCAGGCAGAGGACCTCGCGCATATGCGCGACCAGGATTCGCGCATATGCGCGAGGGTGACAGAAACTTGTGAAGGACCTCGCGCATATGCGCCGAGCAAGGGCGCGCATATGCGCGAGCTGCCGTGAGAATGACGCGCCGAGACATATTGTCTCGCGCATATGCACCGAGGAGGGTCGCGCATATGCACGAGACGTGTTTCTTAAAGAAGCGAGCCACGTTTCTATACATGCATGGGATATATATATATATATATATATATATATATATATATTATTTCCTTCATTCAGAATGGAGAAAGGAAAAGGAAAAAACGAAGGGAAAAGCTCCAAGTCCTTACGTGCGAGAATTTGAAGGTTACGCAGAATCCGTCCGTTACAATTTCAATCCGACTTCAGTGCTGTGTTTATATCGACAAGAGCTTTAACTGGACGTAAGTTTTATTACGTTTTGTTATGATTTGAAATTATGATACTTGCCAGAATCGGATATGATTCATATATGTTGTTCTTACGATATCAGACATCGTATAATTGAAACCGGATCGAAGAACAGATACCGTATGAAATTGTTATGAATTTTCAAAGTTGATTTGATTGTGATTAGACAAAATTGATATCAGAATTGTGTTGTTATCGATTATGAGGTGTTGGGATTTATATCTGATTGATACTGTATTGCTGAGTATATTGATAATTTTCAGATTTGGATCAGATGAGTTGTTGATTCGTATATACTGATATTGTATTGCCGGTATTGCGAGCTTGTACAAATTTGAGATTATGATATGTTATTGTTGAGATTATGGGTTGTACTGATATTGATTATGAGCCGTGTTATTATATCTGTGATGTTGAGATTGACGGGGTTATTGAGATTTTATTGTTATGCCGTAGAAACATCAGTAGATTGATATTAATCAGATTCGCTATTGATTGAGATTGTATCGTTGTATAGTTGACATTGATCAGATTATGTCTAGATTTGAGTATTGATCAGAACATGTTTTGAATTGAGTTGTACATTGACATAGTATATTCGATATTGTCATTACCAGATTGAATATGGACAGAGTTGAATTCGAGACTTCGACTTCGTCAGACCGAGAAGAGAAATGTATAAATTAATGTTGATTCGGGATTGCACAACTCGAGTTTGATTTAACTTGAGTCTCCCAAAATCACATACTTGATTGTCATTGCCTCGATATATGACAGTGTTTAAGATTGATATGCTTATTTTATTGATTTATAGTTAAGCATTTGTTATGTGAGGAGTCTTTGGCAGGATATGCCCAGTCTTTGGCAGGATATGCCTAGTCATTGGCAGGATATGCCCAGTTTTGGCAGGATATGTCAAGACACCGGACGTTTGGTCGTATCGATGTTGCTTAGGAGAAGAGCAGCTCCTATCGCCGAGATTCGATACAAAGAGGACCAGAGTCCGTCAATGAGAACGTACCACCACCACGATCGGGAGAGTAGGTGGGTGTTATGTTCTTATTCAGATCGGGATCCCTAGATTAGGAAAGAGTCGAGTTAGAAATTGTGAGTCAGAGTTTGATTTACAGCTTTATATTGTTTCATGTCTTTCAGATTTGATACATGTTATTGATACTTGTTTCATGCTTTTATATATGTTTATATAATTGCATGTATACATGATTTATACTGGGAATGTATTTCTCACCGGAGTTATCCGGCTGTTGTCTTGTTTGTATGTGTGCATGACAACAGGTGGGACAGGATCAGGGTCAAGACGAGGACGAGAGATGACTAGTTTAGCGTGGAGATTCGGACCCAGAAGTAGATCTGTTTCATCACCGAAAATGTAGTGAATGAACAGTAGTTGTTATGATAAAATTTTGTACAGGACTTGTACTTAGATCTGGATATTGATCTTGTAAATGAAATAAGAGTTATTTTATATGTTGCGTACTCTTGTATTTTAAAAAAATAATTTAGACCCTGTTTATTTAATTGTTTTAATTATTCCCAAAGATGATTAAGAACTGAATTAGCGTCCGGGTCCCCACATGATTTGACTAGACTGGAGGTGAACTTAACCCGAAGACCAGCGCTTCTAATTTCTTGCATTTACGTTTATGTTTAAGTTAAAGATTTTAACGACTTTTTACTCATGTTTTGAGAGGTTTTAATATGGGTTTTACTTTTCAAATTTATTGCTTTTTAGGTTTGGTAAAAAGTTTAACTATTTTCTGTTTTGACGATTTCCTTTGACTTTTCAAATACTAATTGTTTGTTTTATTTTAAAATGATGCAAAATATTTTAGATATTTATTTAAGTAGTTCGACCGATTTAAATTATGAAAAAAAGATAGTACTTTTAAGTAAAACGAATAGCAGACGTTTCATCTTGCCTCCAAGGATTCAAATTTTTGTGCAACCTAGATATCCTCCATGTCCAGCCCTTGTGCAACCGTATCTGGCCTCTTAAGCCCTCTGAAATTCATCCCATTTTATTGCCCTAGCATGGCAGCCCCTTTATGCACCATTAACAAGAGTTTTGGATCATTAAAATATGAGTTTTTGGCCATGGCATGTCAAAACACGAAAATAAAAGATGTGTATCACGTTTTTCAAGCAAGTGTAATTAAATGCACATAATATGGTGTGAAAGATGTTTGAAAGAAAGTTAAGGCGTGCCTTTGAGTATTATACGCTCGAAATACGGCTTGCGATGCGAGGAATGTTAGCGGAGATAGACCCTTGCTAAAATCCTTCAACTCCCATGTGAATGTCCCTCTAAAAATCTTGTGATGTGTGTGTACGTTGGTTGGTGAAGAGTCCTAGTGTGTGTTTGTGTGAGGTGTGCGTGAGTTGTGTGTGTTTAGATTTGGATTTTGGTAGCTTTTTTTATATATAAAACATGGTGCAAGTTTAGGCCCATTAACCTAGTATATTAAGCCCATTAGTTAATATTTAAAATATTTTGTTAAGGAAAGTTTGTGAAAATATTGGCCGAGTTCTCGAAAAGTTCATATTTTCGTCGAAAATCGAATACCGGTCTAAAATACGACTCGACGGGTAAAAACACCCCGAAAGTTGTCATTTTCGAAAATATCATTTAAACTATACCATACATTAAACAATTAAAATAATTATTTAATAAATATATTTTCCCTCATATGGTCTCTGGTCTCCGTTCCCCGATCGCATCTCGAATAATTTTTAAAACACAGTTTTATGCATTCTAGTTGAAAACTATATTTTAAACATGTAAACATGCATACTATTTTAATAAATGCAATTAAAACAATTTAATTAAAATACATAAGAAATTTGATAATCTTGCATGCATGTGGTTCATGTGGACCTTCAAATTTTCGGGACGTTACAATCTACCCCCCTTAAATTGAATTTCGTCCCCGAAATTCGCTTATCCTCGATAATCAAAAGTTTAGACTCTTAATTCTAGTTTCCAAATAATCCATGCTTCCGCCGTGCCACTCTGATAAACTAAGTTTTAGGTTTTCCTTATTTCTCTTCAATCCTAATTAAATTTACCCTCAAGATCCTCATTTGCGAATCGCAACTTAAAACGATCAATGATAACTTAGTTCTATGTTACTATAACCTTGAATTTCAACTTTTTTTTTTTAGAATTTCCAGTATTAGAAACGGAGGCCCAATTTATTGTATCTTACTTTCCTTATATTATACCCAAGATGTTCATCAACCTCTTATATTTCAATATTAAAATCCTAAACGCATCTACCAACGCTTAGATTTTCAAGCCTAATAATGATTCATCCTACAATACCCTTGATTACCCTTATAACCAAAATATTTCAGGGCTCTAAATATCCCTTCAAGCCTAAATCATAGAAAATTCCTATCATTTTAACCATTCAAATCTCACTTATTGCTAAACTAGTCCCCAAATTCCTAAAAAATTGCAAAATTAATTCTTAATTTCCTCGAAAATTATTTATTTGGTCTTTAATTTCGAAAATTCTATAATTAACCCATAAGTTCTTGACATTCTTAATTCCATTATATAGGTTTCCCGTAATGGAACATTCAATAATTTTAAGCCTATTAAACCCCAAAATTAACTCTTGTCACCAATCTTACCTTTCCATCAAAACCTAAAATCCCAAATTATATTTTTTTATATTTCTAAAGATCATCGCAGTTCGAATCATTATTCCTTATATGTAATTTCCAAAAATTAACTCAACTGGCAACCATGAATCATCAATATTTTCTTAGAAAATCTACATGTCCCATAAGCATTCATAATCTTCACGATTAACTTATGACCCAAAAAGTAGAACATTAGTACTAAAATAAAAAAATAAATATAGTGCGATCATTTTCATCCTTTTCTAAGGCCCATTATCCAAATTATTAAACATGTCCAATTCCATTATAAAGCCAGTATGCATGAAAATCTTATAATTTCTTATTTCATATCATAATATGCATAAAAATTCTAAAGAACCTAATCTTTTACCTTTTAAAAAAATCATGCAACGATACATGTTTAATCATAAAAATCATTTATTATGCAAACTTTAACATAAATGTAATGCTCGAGATTTTGAATATTGTAATCTGAAATGATTTGTTGATAAATTGATGTGATTATAGACAGAACGGATCAGACCGGGAAAGACGAGCGAGGACACGAATTATGTGCGAGGACTGAACCCCTCGCGCATATGCGCGACCGAACAGGGCGCATATGCGCGAGGTAGGCAGAGAACCTTGCGCATATGCGTGACATGGACCCGCGCATGTGCGCGAGGATGGCAGAGAGTTGCAAAGGACCTCACGCGTATGCGCTGGGTGAGGGCGCGCACATGCGCGAGCTGCCGTGATGTTACGCGCCGAGACAGAATGTCTCGCGCATATGCGCCGAAGAGGGTCGCCCATATGCGTGAGACGTGCAGTGCATAGATTAAGCCACTTGCCCTCACCATGCATTGATATATATATAATGTTTCATTCCTTCACAATTCAGCAAGAGGAAACGAGAAAAAGCCGAGGAAAGTTTGCCAGAAATCCTTACGCCTTTTATTTTAGGAATTTGAAGTTTGTGCAAGATCCGCCCGTTAGAATTTAAATCCGACTTCAGTACCGTGTTTCTATCGACAAGAGCTTCAACTGAACGTAAGTTTTACTACGTTTTGTTATGTTTTGAAAATATGATATTGAAGGAATCGGATATGATTAATATATGGTGTTCTCGATAGGTTAGACATCGTATAATCGAAATCGGATCGAAGAACGGATACCGTATGAAATGATTATGATTTTTCAGAGTTGATTTGATTGAGATTTGATATCAGATTGTATTGTTATCGATTATGAGTCGTGGAAATTAATATCTGTTGATTTGTATTGCTGGGTATATTGAGATTGTGCCGTTATGCTTGTTGAAACAGAATTAGATTGAGTTCTGATTATATCCAGTATTGATTTGAGTGGTGTATTGATATTATACTCCTTGATATTGTCATTGCCAGATTGAGTAATTGATAGATTCGAATTCAAGACTTCGACAGAGTCAGATCGACAGAAAGAAAGGTATAAATCAATGTTAACCGGGAGATCGACTCGAGTCAGATTGACTTGAGTTTCCCAAAAACCACATACATTATTTATTACATTGATGTTTGCAACTCCTGATATTGATATGCTTAGTCTATTGAGTTATAGCAAAGCGTGTATTGAGCCATAGGCGGAGATGCCTAGTTATTGGCGGATATGTCAAGTCTTTGGCAGATATGCCAAGACACTGGATGTTTGATTTATATGGATGTTGCATAGGAGCGGATTGACTTCTATTGCGGAGATTCGGTATATTGTAATATCCAGGAACCGGGATCCCTAGATTAGATATGAGTAGAGTCTGAGATGACGAGTCATGAGTTTATTTACAGTTTTATATCATTCAGTGTTTTCGGATTTGATACATGCTATTGATAAGCTGTTATATACTTTTATATATGTTTTTATAAGTTTGCATGTTTGTATGTGTACACGACAACAGATGGGACAGGATCAGGGTCAAGAAGAGGATGAGAGAGGACAAGTTAGCGTGGAGATCCGGATCAGAAGTAGATAGGCTTCAGCACTTGATATATAGTAGTTGAACCCTAGTTTGATTTTAATATATTGAGTACAAGACATGTACTTTACTTTTGATATGTATATCAGATTGATTACATTACGTTTCCGCACTTGTATTTTAAAAAAAAAATTTAGACCCTGTTTATCTTAATTGATTCAATTACTCCCAAAGATGATTAAGAAATGAATTAGCGTCGGGTCCCCACAATAAATGTCATTTAACTTCAAAAATTGTTTAAATATGTAGCTTAAATGTATAAATCATGTAAACATGCAGGTGATAACCTTAAAAACATTTAAAATATTTGAACTTACAGACTCGGGTCTTGACAACTGAGCTTTCCGGAACTGGCGGTGGCACAACCCTTTGCAGGAATCTTGGCTCTGATACCAACTAAAACGTCTACTATTCTTTTTTCTTAAAAAATAATAGAAATTTTTTCCTTATCCATCTATTCGGCCGAACCCATACATATATAGAAATATATTTTAAAATACTTTTGCACCATTTAGAAAAAAAACCAACCAACTATTATTTGAAAATCCAAAAGCACGTAATTCAAAACATAAAGTCGTAAAATGTTCAACCAACCTAACATTATTTTAAAAATAACTTAACTCTAACATCCTCTCAAAAACCTCTCAAAAGCATCAAAATCATAAAATCTTTAACGTAATTGTAAATCACAAACATAAATTGATTTGCGCGAAACTAGCGACGGTCCTCGGGTCGTGTGAATCTTTAGTCCAGCTAGTTCAACCATCAAGTCCTCCATTAACATCAACATCATGCTCACCTGCATCGATCACACCTAGTGAGTCTATTGACTCATCAAACCTTAATCATGATAAAAAGTAATACATATACATCCACATGCGCCAGTGAAAATACTTTTAGTTAAAATAACTTTTCATGAACATGCATAAACTTAAACATTTTTCCTTTCATCATATCATATCATATTTCCTATCATCATATCATATCATATTTTATTTCATCATATAAGTATATGTTTTCCTTTTATTGAAATCGGATCGTTAATTATGACTTTCGTATCAGCTGAAGGTTGATGGATCTATCTACGTGTAACCAAAGCACTGGGCGGCGGCGACATCAGCGACACTCTCACACGTCAACTGAGCTTTTGTCTTACATATCATCGTATTATTATAATCATCATATTAGTCACAATCACTTCACCTCCTTCAAATTTTCATATTTCCATCATTCATAAAAATTCAAGCATATATAAATCATTTTTCTTTTAAACCAAGCATGCAACATGTCTTTTAGCATTAACATTTCATCATATAATTTCATAAACATTTAAAAGAAGTAGTTTAGCATATATTATAGAATTTAGGTCATCGCCAGGACGTCTAACCATTTTAAGTGTAAAATGACCTGTTTTATCCCTAGACGCATAACTTTCCATATTTATTCCTAGACCTGAAAACGACGTCCCAAATCATTCCAAACTTTACCTATTACCTTAAAAAACTCCTTAAATATTTCTTAGGCTAAAAATTTAGGTTTTCAATAACTTCTTTGATTCGTTTTTTAATTTAGACGTACATCCCGGTTTTGACTCGTATTAAATCGAAACTTAACCAAACTTGAACCAAAGCTTAATAACAACTAAATAAACCATATTCAACCCAAACCAAGCCATCCAAGTCCCTTGAACAAGCCTAGGAAGCTACTGAATTTTTCTGCACTTTTATTCCAAAACCCTAGCTTGACTAAGCTTGCACCCTTCGGCCCTATCCCTTGACCAACCCAACTAGACCCTAGCTGACCCTCCTAGGACCCTGACCAAACCTAAAGGACCCTACTAGACAGAGCCTAGAAGACCTAGAAGCCCCAGCCCCTCAACCCGTCAACTAAGCATGCGCGCGGCTCCCTCAACTCGTGCGATCCTCCATGCCCCTTAAAGCCAACCCTTGTGCAGCCATCTTAGGACCATCATGCAGCCATCTTAAGTCTACTAGACACATCCTAACCACAGCTAGTAGCTGTGACCCTCGAAAACTCCTAGTCGAAGAGTCATTGCCTCCAAGAATTCTAATTTTCGTGCAACCTAGATATCCTCCATGTCCAGCCCTTGTGCAACCATATCTAGCCTCCTAAACCCTCTTAATTCATCTCTTTTTATTGCCCTAGCATGGCATCCCCTTTATGCACCATTAACAAGAGTTTTGGATCATTAAAATATGAGTTTTTGGCCCTGGCATGTCAAAACACGAAAATAAAAGATGTGTATCACGTTTTTCAAGCAAGTGTAATTAAATGCACATAATATGGTGTGAAAGACTGTTTGAAAGAAAGTTAAGGTGTGCCTTTGCGTATATTACGCTCGAAATATGGCTTGCGATGTGAGGAACGTTAGTGGAGATGGACCCTTGCTAAAATCCTTTAACTCCATGTGAATTTCTCTCCAAAAATCGTTTGACGTGGGTGTGTGTTGGCTGATGAAAAGTCCTAGTGTGTGTTTGTGTAAGGTGTGCGTGAGTTGTGTGTGTTTAGATTAGGATTTTGGTAGCTTTATTTTGATATATAAAACATGGTGCAAGCTTAGGCCCATTAACCTAGTATATTAGGCCAATTAATCCCATTAGTTAATATTTAAAATATTTTGTTTAGGAAAATTTGTGAAAATTTTAGCCGAGTTCTCGAAAAGTTCATATTTTCGTCGAAAATTGAATACATGTCTAAAATACGACTTGGCGTGTAAAACGCTTCAAAAGTTGTCATTTTCGAAAATATCATATAAAATATACCATACATTAAACAATTAAAAATAATTATTTAATAAAAATATTCCCTCATATGGTATCCGGTCTCCATTTCTCGATCGCATCTCGAATAACCTTTAAACACATTGTTTTATCCATTCTAGTTGAAAATCATATTTAAACATGTAAACATGCCTACCATATTTAATAAATGCAATTAAAACAATATAATTAAAATACATAAGAAATTTGATAATCTTGCATGCATGTGGTTCATGTGGACCTTCAAATTTTCGGGACGTTACAATTTATGGGTGAAAAATGACTCTTCTCCTACCCCATTAATTGAGCTGAATTGCCCCTTAAAATGCCCCAAAGTTGATGGTCCAAATAGCCTCCAAATGGTCAAAGTTTATCCAAAAACCAAAGGTCACTTTGGTGTACTCAATGGTCACTTCTTACACATTGATTATGTCCAACTTTTAGCTACTCTCATGGCTATATTGTTGTCTATTTTAGGAAAAACATAATGAGATCCTTTGGGCTGGGGGTTAAAGCTCATGAGCTAGGGGTTTTCTCCCAAAGATGAATGAATTCCTTGAGCTGAGGGTTTTAGCTTGTGAACTGAGGGTTTTTTCAATGAGTTTCCTAGAGCTGAGGGTTTCTTTAGTAGCTTCCTTGAGCTGAGGATTTCTTTAGTGAGCTACTTCCCGAGCTTTTTGAGGTGATTTACTTATAGAATCCGGATCCTCACAGTACATGCAAGAAAACGTTAATAGAATAACAAGATATTCCTCCCCCAAATCCTCGCGGTCACTCCAAAAAAATTCGGTTGCACTAGTATTTTCACTTGAAATCGAGAGTTCCCTCAAAGGTGCTCAAACTTTGTATTTGTATATATCAAACAATCAAGTTCAATTAGTGAACAATGGTGATCGACTCACTTGGACATGCGTAGACAAGAAATTTGAATATATATATATATATATATATATATATATTTGATTGTGAAGGACAATTGAATATGACTTCCCAATAGACAATAACAAAAGATCAATGCTAAAATATAGAAGAATTTTTTTTAACTTTTTGTACTTGTTTTTTTTTTATTTGCACAAGGATGATTCAAGCAACTCGAAGAATGAAGAACAAAAATTTCGAGAATCACAGATTCACGAAACACACATGAAAATATGATTCAGATCTGACAGAAAACGAAAGGATAATGCAGATCTGAAATTTTAATAACGAGATGCTTACTTGAATTTAACCAGCCAAAGCTCTGATATCAAATGATTTGAATCCTCGAACACAAGAAAAGCAAATATGATTATTTGGAATCACGCCCTCAGTTCAATAACGAATAAGGATCCGTGTTGTGATGTCTCGATCTTTTGGTCCAAGCAATGCGTGATTTTCACCCCTAAAATAAATGGTTTAGTAATAAACAATTACAAAGAAAACAATCGACACTTGACGAACATTCAAAAAACTCGCCTTTGACAATCTGCGTAAGAAACGATCGACAAACGCCACAAAGTAAAAACTTTGATAAGTTTGATTTTTTATAACAAAGCAAAAGCTTTTGTTGTTTGCTAGAAAAATTCAAGAACAATTCTATTCAATCTTCAATAATATGAGAAGTGTGTCAAATTCGTCCATATCATGTTTACATATCACAAGTTACTCAAAAATAAGTTTCATAATTAATTAGGACTCTAAACTAGGAAACAAGGAATTTTCCTTGCAATTGGGCGCTCTGGGGTGGTAAGATTTGACTGCCCAAGCGTCAGCGTGTTCTGGAGTGGGCGCGCTAGGGCGGTATGATTTGGTCGCCCTAGCACCGAGTGTTCAGGACTTTAAGTAATACTTGGGGGCTGGGCGATAAGATTCGACTGCCCTAGCACCAAGCGTTATGTTCTCCTCCTCATTTAACACTTTCACAATGATCCTATGGCCCCCAAGCTAATTTCCATACATAACGAACACTTTGAGATTTGGCACCTTGCTTGCAAGCTCTCCTTGATTGCTCATGAATTGATGTCGTGCCTCCTTGAACCTCTTCATTGTTAGAGTAGGTGCCCGGAAAGCCAACTTGTGGCTCGGGCTTTATTGATTTTGACGAAAAACAATCTTTATTTTAATAATATTTTACGATTTTATTCTATTATGGCATTATACTTCATATGTATGCCAATGCAAGATGCATAGATAAAGTCTTTGAATATACAATAGGTACCATGAGGACTGCGCTGCAACGTAAAATAATGAAACTCATTAGGAAGTGTACCGTATATTCTAAACAAGTTTCTAGTCGAATCAGCCATCTAAAACAAGGATAAAGGTCGCTCGAGTTCGAGACTAGCATCGGTGATGTAAACGCCATGTTTCATTGACAAGGGTATGGAGATGTCCATTCACATAGATGGGTGATCATATTATGATGCACTGAACAACCCTCTGTCGGACTATCCAAGTGGTTCTCACTTATCAAGTGGAATAGTTCGTAGTTATGGTTGTACAACATTAGTCCTTTGACCCGATACAATATAGGGGCCATATGTACTAGCATGCACTTTGATTTGTTTACCGACTCCATTGAGGGTTATCAAGTGGTGAGGTTGGTATAGTTTCGAAATACGTAGGAGCAAATGCTTTGTAGTCAGGAATTCACTGTTCACCTACGGGTGAAGATATCTTATGTGATCTGATAAGTTAATAATGCATTGAGTGTTCGGCCAGAGCAAGAAATGTGCTTTAGAAAAATGTATTTTCTTAGTTGCACATACCATGCCACTATTAGTACTTAAATATAAATTGCAGCGTTATCGAACTCATATGCAATTCTCGATATACTAATGGTTGCAGATTCGATCGGAATATATGTGTTGAAGGGATGGTACTGTATGCTAACCATGAATAAAGGTTCTTGTAGGCACTAATAGTGATACCTAGAGGATCATGAGGTGATGCTACTAGATTATCTTACCATGATCCGATTGATAGAATCAGAAATGAGTTATGACATTCTTGATCAAGGAGTTGATGAAAAGAATGGGGCTAACAATGGTAAGCCCAAATAAGAATAAATGTTATTCTGAATCACATGGAGATGTGAACCCGCGACTAGATATATCACTAAACCATTGAGGGTCACACAAGTATCGGTTTCTGTGTTCCCGTTGAGATAGTAAAGTTTCAAGGAGTTGAAATTTGGCGACTCCATATTGATGGAGATCAAATAGGAAGCTTATAAAAGAGTTTATGAGATGATTCCATAGGATGGAAGAAATGGAAGTTTGCATGATTGCTAATTAAGGAAGAAGAATAGAACTGTCTGTTTTGTGAAGGAGTTCACTAACTGGCAGTCGCCCAATATGGTAAGTGAAAATTTTAATCTTCGAAATTTTCTTTTTCATTATATGAACAAGAATTGTATCCTTGATACATCGGCATTCTCGGATCATCGATCAAAGTTTTAATGAGTTCGTAATCATTTTTTTAGTAAATTGAGAACTTACTGATACTAGTAATGATGATTACTAATATGTACTTTCTCATAAATGTTTTAGAGGACTATAGAATTAAATCAACCTATGAGTTAATTACATAAATTAAATAATAGTTATTTAATTTAATCAATATACATATATATTTTATATGGTGAAATAAAATATGTGTATATATATGGTATTAATATATCATGTATTATCAAAAGTTGATAAATATATTAGACGATCAAAGAGGAAGGCCGTCGTTGCTCTATCTTTCGGCTACTTGGTGTTCATCCACGCCGCACAGCCGTCGTTGCTCTATCTCCAGATTTTGGAAATTCGGAGGCTACAATCTCAATGCACAAATTGCTTGGGATTTCTAGTACAATCCAAGCGAGGAGGATAGCTTCTGATCGTGGACCCAATTAGACGATCAAAGAGGAAGGCCGTTCGTAGGGATTTACAAGAAGGGCTATCTCCGCGTAAAAACCGGAATAGTTTGTAGTCTAACATTTGGTTTGCGAAGTTATAATTCTTAGAACACCCTATGTATGGTTTCAAGCACACGACGCCCAATTTTTTTTTTAAACTTCCGCTGTGTCTTGGGTGCGAGAATACCATAACCAACATTCATTTTCCCTCTCATTATTGGTCACTTCGGCAACTCTAAAGATTCCCACGCTTTCCTTGGGGCTTGACCTTCCATAATTGCATCACCACTTGCATTGAAAAGATTTCTACACAAAATGATTTAGGATTACGATTATGTATGACAAGCCTGAAAATATTATTTTATGAAAATGTTTATGCAGGAAAGTCACGTTATAATATTTATGCTCATATTATGCTATGTACGAGCTATATTTAAATTACACGAATTTTATTATGTATTACTTATTATTCATGGTTTATGTATATCGAGTCTTTAGACACACCAGACTTGATCGATGCAGATGATGTAGATGAGAAGACATGATGTGTTGACCAGTGAGTTGTCTCGGATTAGTGGCGGTGCATACCTGAGGACCTTGCAGTTCATTATATTTTATTTATGCACATTTTAAAACTATTTACTCTAATTTTTATTCATTAGTGTTGGTGAGTGACAAGCACGTTGAAATTTATTATGTTATGTTAGAATTTTTTTCCAAATTAAATTAGTTGTTATTAACTTTGGATTTTGATGATTGTGGTAGTCTAATGTTGGAGTTTTATTACTAATTTTTTTCAAAATGCATGATGATCATTATTTTATTTTAAGATCTATGTTTATAATTAGTTATACAGTAAGAAAATTTTTATTCTTCCGCAAATATTAAAATAGTATTATTTTAAGTAAGGGTCATCACATTGCTAGTGAGGATGGATTCGAAATCAATTGCAACAGAATTCAAGAGAAATACAGGAGTTTGGTCTGCCATTGAATTGAATTTGCCGTAGAGAAAGATAAAATTTGCAAGTGATAGATTTGAAGATTTGAGAGTTAGGAATTTTTAGAAACTGTAAAGTGAAGTATGAGAAAGAGAGTTTCTAAATATTTTCGTGATTGAGTCAGTCCGTGAGTAGTTTGACCATATATTCAGGTCTTTCAACCGTTTTCATTTATTTGAAAAACTGAAATCAAGCAGTTACGCAAAAACGAGATTTGATTAAAATTTAAATAATTTTAAAAAATAACAAGTTTTAATCAGTCACAATTTTCATTATAGTACTGAATTGTATCGAGATTAGTTAACTTATTTGATAAGATCAGTTGGTTCGAGTACTAACTGATCAGTTTGAAACTTACTAAGTTCAGTTCAGGAACATTTGACATATGGCTTATCAGTTAACTTACTAAAATTCAACGTTCCCCCTAAATTAAGCATTAAGATAATTAAATAAGCCCTAAAATATTTATAAAGTAAGAAAACTTAGTCTCGGGTAGTGGCTTAGTGAATATGTTCGATGCTTGCTGTTCAGTTAATATGTATTTTAGTCAGATGTCCTTTAGAGCATGATCTCTGATGAAGTGATGTCTGACATCAATATGTTTGGTTCTGGAATTAATAAATGGATTGTATGCAATCACAATCGAGTTGGTGTTATCACAAAAGATTGGTGATTTTTCAGAAATAACTCCATAGTCTTTCAGTTGTTATTGAATCCAGAGCAGTTGAGCATAACAACTTCCAGCAGCTAGGTATTCAGCTTCAGTTGTGGAAGTAGCAATGGATGTTTGCTTCTTGCTAAACCATGAGATCGGTCTATTTCCTAGAAATTGACATGACCCACTTGTACTTTTGCGATGTAGCTTACATCTTGCATAATCTACATCTGAATATCCAACTAAATTGAAATAATAATCTTTAGCATATCATAAGCCTACGTTTTGTGTGTCTTTAAGTTATTTCACTATGCGTTTGGCAATTAAGAAATACGATTGTTTAAGGTCAGCTTAAAATCTAGCACATAAACTTACATCAAAAATAATATCAGGACGGCTAACAGTCAGGTACAATAATGAACCTATAAAACCTCTATAGAATGCCATCTCAATTGATATTCCCCCTTCATATTTATCTAGCTTAATCGATGAACTCATGGGAGTGGATGCGGCTGAACGTATTTCCATGCCAAATTTCTTGAGCAGTTCTTTCGTATATTTGGTCTGATTGATATAGATAACAGTTTCCAGTTTCTTCACTTTCAGACTGAGAAAGAACGTCAGTTCATCCATCATACTCATTTCAAATTTGTCCTGCATTAATTTTGCGAAATTTTCGCATAATTTGGGGTTAGTTGACCTAAAAATATTATAATCAATGTAAATTTGAACAAGTAAAGTATGATCTTTCTTCGTGAATTAAATAGTGTCTTGTCAACTGTTCCTACAGTGAAATCATGATCAATTATAAATCTTGATAAGATTCTAATTGAGATGTAAAAGCAGAATGTACAAATAAATTAAACATTTATTTTCTACTCTTTACCGGATCAGATGAGTTACCTATTACCAAATCATGAATATGATTTTTTCTCCATCTATATGTTGGATCTGTCAAACTTCTTTGTGCAACTGACAAGTTTCTTCAGCTTCAACTGGAATGACTTCGGTTTGGATTTGGATATCATCTTGATGTTCCACAAACCGATCATTAGGAGTTGTGTCCTATACAACTGGTTGATCTA
This sequence comes from Primulina tabacum, assembly GCF_025594145.1. Lineage (NCBI taxonomy): Eukaryota > Viridiplantae > Streptophyta > Magnoliopsida > Lamiales > Gesneriaceae > Primulina > Primulina tabacum. Next base: position 8,670,767 of record NC_134567.1, read on the forward strand.
CCACTTCGGGTTCTGGTGTTTAAAGCAAATTTCTGACACGTGAACTTCATCTTCAATGTCATCCTCCAAACCAATAATTTGTTAAGAGATTAGTTAGCTCCACTGGATCAGTCGGCTTATCAGTTAGTACAGTTTCATAAAAAACAATACGTATTGATTATTCATTTAAGGTCTAGGAAATTCGAACTACGTAACCTGACTGCATAAAATCTAGGGTTTTTATTTAAAATATGTTTTTAATGATTTTTATGCATTTTATTGCATGGATAGGTGTTATTTCATGGTTATTTTAAAGTTTCATGCATTAGGGTTTTAAGTTGCATTTTGCGCTTGAACGAGTAACGGAGACCGGAGATAATCAGGAAAAATATTTTTATTAAATAATTAAATTTAATTATTTAATATATTGTGTATTAAAGGGAGAATTTTGAAAAAATGGGCCTTGGTAGGGTATTTTAACCCTCATGGCTGTATTTTAAACAGGTATGCAAAATTTTATTGATTCGGAGGACTTTTTGAAGGTTCAGACAATATTTTCAAAAACGTGCCAAAACGAAATATTTTTCATGAGTGTTATTGGGGTTGATAGATTTGTTTGATTGCATAATGGACCTAAAATCCTTGTAAACTCATTTATTTTAATTATGGCCCATTATACACTAACCTTTTATTTAAAAACCTATCAAACCCTAACCCTAAACCTAAGATCACCAAATGGCCGTCCAAACCTCTCATTCAGCACTATTTTCGAAAAAAATATCCAGCAGCCACCTCAAGTTCTTCTAGGTTTTTCAAGAAAAGTTCCTTCCCCGCCTCTCCGGTGCAAGCCCTTCGCGCATATCTTCATGTTTTTGAGAACACAAACATTAAGGCACGCCATGTATCTATTTTTTCATCATTTACAAAATTTATGTGCTGATATATATGTATTTTCATGTAGAATGCTTTGATTTATCTTGTGGTATCGTTTTTGCAAAGGTTTGACACGAAATATGCATTTTTTTGACTCATACTCAAATTTTTGTTACCTTGGTGCAAGGGGCTGCCGTGTTAGGACCTTAGGGGGCTGTTCACATCGAGGAATAAGGTTTCAAGGGGCTGGAGTCAGTTCGGGGTCGAGATTTAGTGAAGTACGATCGATACTTTGTGGTTGTTCGTCTCAGCTATGGCTAGATCGAGAGTTTGGATTGTGTAGCCGTGCATGTCTCGATTTCAGCTAGGAAGCTGACCATTTTGGGTATGTGACAGGGCTGGGAGAGAACCATGAGCGGCTGGTCGTGGACCCTAAGCTGATCGAAGAGTTAGGGTGAGGGTGGCTCGATTGGCTTGATCTGTCTGGCCTCAGGTGTAACACACGTGGCTGGTTGCTTGAGCAGTAGGGTTAGCTAGGGTTGGTCAAGAAGGGCCTATTGGGTTCTGAATTGGTCCTAGTATAGTTGGTTAGGTGTTGGTCAGTTGGGTCTTGGGCTAGGATCGAAGGATTGTAGCCATAGGTGCATTAGGGTTTGACTCACCTTGTGCAGTTTTGTTCCAGCAACTTTGAGGTGCTATTAGAGGGTCATAAGTTGTCTGGTCTAGGTCTTTTAAGTGCTGTTATGGTTCCATTGAAGCATGGTTTAAGTTTGGAAATATTTGGTCGGGTTTCGGGTTATTTTGGAATAAAACCGAGACCCAGGTCCAAGTTTTAAAACGAATCGTATAAGTTACGGAACAAGCTCAAGGTTAACTCTAGGAAATGTTTATAAATATTTTTGTAGGTGTTTTAAGGAGTTTGGTTGGATTCGGGTGGAAATTCTAAGGTCCAGGGATAAAATAGTAAATTAGGGTTTCCAGCGGCAAAATGGTCATTTTGCACGCGAGTCGAGTTTTTAGTCCTGGCAGCGCCCTAAACACGATTTGTCATGTTTTAAATGTCACAATGTTATCATGGATATGACTTTTTATGTAAATATGAAAAATACGTAGCATGCTTGATTTTAAGGGAAATTTACGTATATGAATGATTTTATAAGTGATAAATACGATGACATGTTTTTGAAGGAAGGCAGTTTATTGTGACTAATATGATGACACGATAATACGATGATATGTATGTCCAAGGCTCAGTGGATGGGTATTACTGTCGCTGATGTTCCTGACGCCGGGTACCGTGGTTACACAGATGGATCCATTGCCTAATACGATGATATTAATGTCACAACTAATGAACGAAATTCGAATTAAGATACGAACACGTATAAGTTGATATGATAAGATATTTTATGAAAATATTTATGCTTTGACAGGTCATGATTATGTTTGCAACTTTTTAAGATCATGAAACGTATTTTTATTACGGTACTTTTCACTGTTGTATGCTAGGTATATGTATTTGTTATAACGTTACAGGTGTGTTGAGTTTTTAGACTCAATAAGTGTGATCGATACATGTGAACATTTTGATCAGGAGACTGAGGTGTTGAAGACTGAGTTGGCAGAGTTGGTTGTACGCACGCGAACCAGAGGATCGTATTTTCCGCACATCATGTTTTGACTTAGGAGTGGATGAATATTTTCATACTATGTATTTTTATTATGTTTATGTTTGACAGGGTTTTTACACGTTTCTATTTGTTTTATTTTTAAAACGTTTGCCGAGGGTCGAAGAATTGTCTATTTTTTAAACCGCAGTATTTTTATCTATTAGTTGATTATTTTTATTTTAAAATGTGAAATATTTAGATACTATTGCATGCATGCATAAAGATGCAATTTTCGAAAATGAGTTTAAATGTTTTGAATGTTTTTATGCTAACACCTGCATGTGTACATGATACATGTTTTACAATGATTTTCAGTACATGTTTAGCTGCTTTCATGATTTAAGGATAAAATGTTTTAAAAACTAGATTAAATTGCATGATGGGTTACGTTTATAATTTGGATTATATTTAGATATCATGCCTCCCAGGCGCTCCCCTAGCACCGACCGACAGGATGACACAACTGGAGGCGATAGAGGCCTCCCACCACCTCCGCCAGGGGACGCATCTACTCGAGTCCTCGAGGGCATTGATAGACTGATGGAGCAGGTACAGCAGGCTCCCCGACCCTAGACAGAAATATATGTGCAGTTCAGACAGCTCAACCCGAAGGAGTTCGGGTGTGCTACAGATCCGTTATTTGCAAATGGTTTGATTCGATTTTGTAGCTAGATTTTTAGTACTTGGAGATGAGGGATGGCGACCGGGTCAGGTGCGATACATACATGTTGAGAGATGACGGATCCCTTTGGTGGGAGAGAGCTGCTCATGGGGTGAACTTGACTACCCTGACTTGGAATCAGTTGAAAGAGATATTCTACAATAGATATTTTCCAGCGGATGTCAAGGGCCGCCTGACGAGGGAGTTCACGAGTCTCCAACAAGGGGGCTCGATTGTGGCTGAATTTATCAGGAAGTTCGACTGGGGTTGTCCTTTGTGCACCTTATTGCGAGAGATGCCGCTTAGAAGCTGAGGAATTTCATGGATGGCCTGAGAGCCACCCTGCGCCGGCATATTATGCTGATGAGGTCGACAAGCTATGACGAGGCCACCGCTTGTGCTTTTCAGGCGGAGCAGGCTCTGAAAGACATTGATTTTGAGATGCACTGGAAGAGAAATCAGGCCTAGTCTAGCACTTAGCCACAGAAAAAGCAGTTCACATGGCCGCTAAGGCATCAGGGGCAGCAGAAACCTCAGGGACAGTTCATGAGGCCGGGACACCAGCTGCCACCACAGGCACCAGGGGCTACAAAGCCGGTAGAGGGACAACCGTGCAAGCAGTACAAAAAACTACACTACGACAAATGTATGTGTGGTACCTTTAGATGCTTCGTATGCAAATAAAAGGGCCACAAGGCAGCTGATTGCCCTAAGAACAGAGGGCCCACGACTGTCAGGGCCTATGTGATGTATTTGGAGGAGACAGAGGCGGAGCCAAACTCTACACTGATCACCGGTAACCTTTATGTTTAATATTTTAGTTTACCGCCTTTTGAGTATAGGTTATATGATTGTTGTGGGAATTATTTTTGGATTGAAAACCTAGAATAAATTAGGATGCATGCTCTAATAGGTGGGCTTAAGGGTTGAATTGAATTGATTAAGGATTTTAAGGAACAATTCGCAAAAACTACAAATTAGGGGACCTAACTGAAAAATCAAAATTTTTATGGGTTGTTTACGTATTTTTCGAATTTTGGGTCAAATTCTTAATTTGTCGAGAATTTTAAGGTTTTATTTGGGCTAATTTCGAAACTTTTGGGTCAAAAATGCAATTTTCGAAAATTGTAGGGCCATATTGCAATTTACGATATTTTTGATGTAAAATTTGAGATTTTTGACTGGGTACTAGACGTAAATCAGTGTTTTTTGAGGGTTTTGGGATAATTGCTGGTAGAAAATTACTTAGGTTTTCAATACGATCAGATTTGATGGTATGTTTTGTCGCAGGAAGTATATATATTTCAGTTGTAGCCACATATGCATTGCTAGATTTCGGAGCAACATGTTCATTTATATCCGAGTAATTCATTAAGAGATTAGGAATAATACTAGAGGCTATAGATTTGGAATTCAAAGTATCGTTTCTATTCGGAGATCAGATGTTTACCTCACAGATAGTGAATAAATTGGAGCTTCAGTTACAGAAAAATGCGGTGTAAGCAGACCTGATTGTGTTACCGTTACCGGAGTTCGATATTATTCTTGTCATGGACTGGCTTTCTTCAAATGGAGCCGCTATATATTTTTGGCGGATATGAGTATATGTCCGACCGCACCGTGGTCGGTCGTTTATATTTGAGGCAGCCAGACACCAGCAGAAACCGCACATCATTTCTCGCATCTGTGCGAGGAAGCTCATGAGGAGGGCTGCCAGGCATTTTTGTCCTGTATCGTCCTTGTGATCGAGCCAGTCAGTCAGAGGCTAGAGGAGGTCGAAGTGATCAGGGACTTCCCCAGTGTTTTCCCGGACGATATTTCAGGCATTTCACCAGATAGAGAGGTGGACTTTTCTATAGAGCTTATGCCAGGTACCATGCCGATTTCTAAGGCTCCCTATAATCTAGCACCTGCAGAAATAAAGGAACTAAAGGATCAGATACATAACTTGCTAGATAAGGGTTTCATTCGCCCTAGCTATTCTCCATGGGGCGCACCGGTACTGTTTGTTAGAAAGAAAGATGGCAGCATGCGACTCTGCATTGATTACAGAGAGCTGAACAGAGTCACGGTCAAGAACAAGTATCCACTGCCCAGGATCGAGGTTCTATTTGATCAGATTCAGGAAGCATCAATATTCTTGAAGATAGATCTCCGATCAGGATACCACCAGCTGAAGATGAGAGAGTCTGACATGCATAAGACGTCATTCAGGACGCGTTATGGGCACTATCAGTTTATGGTGATGCCCTTCGGATTGACGAACGCGCCAGCGATCTTCATGAATATCATGAATCGCGTGTTTCAGCCATATTTGGATCAGTTTGTCATAGTTTTCATAGACGACATCATGATCTATTCGAAGAGCAGAGAGGAGCATAGTCAGCATCTGAGGACCGTACTACAGACTTTATAGGACAGACGACTGTATGCCAAATTCAGTAAGTGTGAGTTATGGCTAGACAGAGTGGCATGTTTGGCGACATTGTATCCCAAGATGGAGGGGAGGTCGATCCCAACAAGTTTGAGGCAGTCCAAGATTGGACAGTGCCGAAGAATGTGACAGAGATCCGTAGTTTCTTGAGATTTGTTGGATACTACCGGAAGTTCATTCTGGTCTTTTATTTTATTGAGGTGGCTATGACCACCTTGACGAAGAAGAATGTCAAATTCATCTGGGGATCATAGTGCTAGGAGAGTTTTGACCGGCTGAAGTAGGCGTTGACCACAACACCAATTCTAGCTAAGCCATCAGGGCAATGATAATTTATGGCTTATAAAGATGCTTCGAGACTTAGTTTGGGCGCGGTTCTGATGCAGCATGACAGAGTTATTGCATATGCGTACAGACAGTTGAAGGTTCATTAGAAGAATTATCCGACTCACGACCTCGAGCTAGCACAGTGGTTTTTGCCCTGAAGATATGGAGGCATTATCTGTATGTGAGAAGTGCAGGATTTTCACTGATCACAAGAGCCTGAAGTACTTCCTCACACAGAAAGATCTGAACATTAGACAACAGAGGTGGCTATAGCTAGTGAAGAAGGGTTATGACTGCGACATTAGCTTCCATCCGGGCAAGGCTAATGTAGTTGCAGATGCCCTGAGCAAGAAGAATGCAGTGATCGCTCAGTTGTAAGTACAAATGCCGTTGCAGGCAGATATTCAGAGATTTGAGCTTGCAGTTTATGCCAAGAGCTATGCCCCTAGTCTTTCAACCCTTACAGTACAGTTGACACTGAGGGACAGGATCCAAGCAGGGCAAACCTCTGACGAGCAGTTGCATAAGTGGAGACAGAGGGACGAGTCTAAAGGACTGAGGTTGTATACAGTTGAGGACGACATAGTCAGATATCATGACCGACTATGGGTTCCTAGCATTGATTCTTGAGAGCAGATATCATAAGTGAGGCCCACAGCACCCCGTACTCCATCCATCCAGAGAGCACGAAGATGTATAATGATCTACAGACTCTGTATTGGTGGCCAGGCATGAAGTGAGATATCTTATGTTTGGTGTCCGAGTGTTTGACATGTTGGCATGTTAAGGCCGAGCACCAGAGACCTGCAGGGAAGCTGAGACCACTCCCTATTCCTGAGTGGAAATGGTAGAACATTACCATGGACTTTGTGAGAGGTTTACTGAGGACTAATGGGGGATATAATATCACTTGGGTGATAATCGATCGGCTCATGTATGCATTCTGGAAGATTATGTCAATCGTGTCAGACAGGGATCCGAGGTTCATGTATGAATTCTGGAAGATTATGCATCAGTCATTGGGCAATAAACTACTATTCAATACTTCCTTCAATCCTCAGACTGACGGACAGTCAGATAGGGTAATTCAGATTTTTGAGGACCTACTCAAAGCTTTTATGATCGACTTTCAGGGCAGGTGAGGGCCGAAGTTAACTATTGTGGATATTACGTACAACAACAATTATCAGGCATCGATCGGTATGGCTCCATATGAGGCATTGTACGGAGGAAGTGTAGGTCCCCAGTGTATTTGGATAAGATAGGAGAAAGAGAAGAGTTGGGGCCGGATATTGTCAGTCAGAATGTAGAGTTAGTGGTCAAGATCCGAGACACGATGAAGATCGCTTAGAGCCGACAAAAGAGTTATGCAGATCAGAGGCGTAGGGATCTTGAGTTTACAGTAGGGGATCATGTATTTGTGAGAGTCGCACCGATGAAGGGTGTGATGATATTCGGAAAAAAGAGCAAGCTCAGTCCTAGATTCATAGGAAAATTCGAGATCCTAGAGATAGTTGAGACACTCGCATACAAAGTTGCATTATCGCTGAATCTGGTGAGAGTTCATAATGTGTTCCATGTCTCTATGCTGCGGAAGTACTATGAGCCACTTCAGCTGACACCGAACCTGACTCTCGAGGAGAGACGCACTCAGATATTGGATAGACAGGAAAGGAGGCTCCAGAACAAGGTGATCCACATGTTCAAAGTCAAGTGGCTGAATCATTCCGATGAGGAGGCTACTTGGGAGACTGACACCGAGATGAGGAGTTGCTACCCGGAGTTATTCGGTACATTTTAATTTTCAAGGATGATATTCTATTTAGGGGGGATTGTAAGGTTTAAGAAATTCAAACTACGTAACATGACTGCATGCAATCTAGAGTATTTATTTAAAATATGTGGTTAATGATTTTTATGCATTTTATTGCATGAGTATTGCATGGACAGGTGTTATTTCATGGTTATTTTAAAGTTTCATGCATTAAGGTTTAAGTTGCATTTCGCGCTTGTACAAGTAACGGAGACCAGGGATAATCAGAAAAATATTGTTATTGAATAATTAAATTTAATTAATTATTTATTATATGGTGTATTTAAGGGAGAATTTCGGAAATGGGCCTTGGTTGAATATTTTCACCCGCCGGGCCGTATTTTAAATCGCTACGCAAATTTCATTAATTCGGTGGGCTTTTTGAGGGTTGAGACAATAATTTCAAAAACGTACCAAAACGAAATATTTTTCGTGAGTGTTATTGGAATTGATGGATTTGTTTTATTGCATAATGGGCCTAAATATCTTTTAAACTCATTTATTTTAATTAGGGCCCATTATACACTAACCTTGTATTTAAAAACCTATCAAACCCTAACCATAAACCTAATATCACAAAGTGGCCACCTCTCCCTCTAATTCAGCAGATTTTTTCAAAAAAAATTTCAGCAGCCACCTAAATTTCTTCTAGGTTTTTCAAGAAAAGTTCCTTCTCCGCTTCTCCGGTGCAAGCCCTTCGCGCATATCTTCGAGTTTTTGAGCACACAAACGTTGAGGAACGCCATGTATCTCTTTTTCTCATCATTTACACAATTTATAAGCTGATGTATATGTATTTTCATGGAGAATGCTTTGATTTATCTTATGGTATCATTTTTGCAAAGGTTTAACACGAAATATAAATTTTCTTGACTCATACTCACGTTTTTGTTACCTTGTCAAAGGGGCTGCCGTGTGAGGACCTTAGGGGGATGTTCACATAGAGGAATAATGCTTCAAGGGGCTGGAGTAGGTTAGGGGTCGAGATTTAGTGAAGGACGATCGATACTTTGTGGTTGTTTGTCTCGGCTATGGCTAGATCCAGAGTTTGGAGTGTGTAGCCATGCATGGCTCGATTCTAGCTATGAAGCTGACCCTTTTTGGGTATATGACAGGGCTGGGAGAGAACAATGAGCGGCTGGTCGTGGTCTTTAAGCTGATCGAAGGAGTTAGGGTGAGGGGTGGCTCGGTTGGCTTGATTGGTAAGGCTTCGGGTGTAACGCGTGGGGCTGGATGTTTGGGCAGTAGGGTTAGCTAGGGTTGGTCAAGGAGGGCCTCTAGAATTCAGACTTGGTCCCAGTATAGTTGGTTAGGTGCTTCTCCGTTGGGTCTTGGGCTAGGATCGAAGGATTGTAGCCATAGGTGCATTATGGTTTGACTCACCTTGTGCAGTTTTGTTCTAGAAACTTTCAGGTGCTGTTAGAGGATCATAAGTGGTCTTGTCTAGGTGTTTTAAGGGCTGTTATAGTTTGGTTAAGGCATGGTTTAAATTTGGAAAGATTTGGTCGAGTTTCGGGTTAATTTGGAATAAAACCAAGACCCCCGTCCAAGTTTTAAACGAATCGTATAAGTTACGGAACAGGCTCGAGGTTACCTCTAAGAAATGTTTATAAATTTTTTTTTAGGTGTTTTAAGGAGTTTGGTTGGATTCGGGTCGAAATTCTGAGGTTTAGGGGTAAAATGGTAAATTAGAGTTTCTTGGGGCAAAATGGTCATTTTGCACCCGTCGAGTTTTTAGTCCTGGTAGCCCCCTAAAAACGATTTTTCATGTTTTAAATGTTTGTGTTATCATCGATATGACTTTTTATGTAAATATGAAAATACGTTGTGTGCTTGATTTTAAGAAAAATTTACGTATATTCATGATTTTATTAGTGATGAATACAATGACATGTTTTTGAAGGAAGGAAATTGGTTGTGACTAATATGATGGCACAATAATACGATGATATGTAAGGTCAACGCTCAGTGGATGGATAATACTGTCGCTGATGTCCCCGTCGCCGGGTACCGCTGTTACACATAAATGGATCCATCGCCTAATATGATGATACGAAAGTCACAACTAGTGAACAGAATTCGACCTTAGAATACGAACACGTATATGTTGATATGATGAGATATGTTGTGAAAATATTTATGCTTTGACAGGTCATGATTATGCTTGCAACTTTTTAAGATCATGAAACGTATTTTTATTACAGTACTTTTCACTGTTGTATGCCAGGTATATGTATGTGTTATAACGTTACAGGTGTGTTGAGTCTTTAGACTCACTAGGTGTGATTGATCATGACACTGGAGGTGCTGAGGACTGAGTAGGCAGAGTTGGTTGTGCGCACGCGAACCCCTGAGCATCGTAGTTTCCGCACATTGTGTTTTGAATTAGGATTGGATGGATATTTTCATACTATGTCTTTTCATTATGTTGATGTTTTAAGGGTTTTTTCACGTTTCATATTTGTTTTATTTTTAAAACATATGCCGAGGGTTGGTGAATTGTCTATTTTTTTAAATAGCAATATTTTTATCTTTTAGTTTATTACTTTTATTTTAAATGTGAAATTTTTATAAACTATTGCATGCATGCGTAAAGATGTAATTTTCGAAAATGAGCTTACCAAAAAAAAAACATTCGTAGACGTTTTAATTCAACATTAAGAGTACGCTTATTAAATATTTTATAAGCTTTACTAACTGATGAATAACTAAGAAATAATCCTTCGTCTGATTTAATATCAAAAGTAGTTAAGTGGTTTTTGCCATTATTATGAATGAGACATTTACACCCAAATATTTTAAAGTATGAAACCACACTTTTCTTTCCATGTCAGATCTCATAGGTGTTTTCGAATGATTCTTATTAATCATCGATATGTTCTGAGTATAACACGCTTTGTTAACTGGTTCTGCCCAAAACCTTTGAGAAATATCAGAATCAGAAAACATAATTCTAGTTGCCTTCTTAAGAGCCTGATTTCTGCTTTCAGCTACACCATTATGTTGTGGTGTTCTTGTAGCTGAGAACCCATGTCTGATTCCCAAATTTTCAAGAAATTGAGATAGAGTTTGATTGACAAATTTAGTTCCACGATCGGATCTTATTATGTCAATCCCAACTGATCTATTATTAAAAAGATTTATCAATTGTGAAGCAGTTTGATATTGGATTTAAGAAAGATTATGTGGGGACCCGGGCTCTAACTCAATTCTTTTTGGGATTAATTGGATCTTTGCTAGAAAATGTAGGTCAAAATTTTGCTTTTAACATTAAATCAAGTGTATATAAATCAAGCACAAGATCTTTTTCTATTTTATTTCAACAAACATAAATACATGTCTTGTTTCAGTACATTCATACAACTAGTGTTCAATACAAACTACAGATCATATGTAAAATCACTAGTAATCTCCTACGCCCGAAATCACCACGCTATCTCGATCTCTCATCTCGTCAAGTTCTTCTGGACCCTGATCCTCTCCCCCCTGTTGTTATGCACACATACAGATACAACAACAGCCGAAAACTCCGGTGAGAACAAATCCCAGTATAAAACTTGTATACATGCATATACACAATATAAATCATGAAGCATACTATCATGAATAAAATCAATAACAACATGTCTCATAGTCTATGAGACATAAACAATATAAGACAAGTAACTTAAATAAATTCATATCTTGGACTCGACTCGTATCTAACTCCGGGGATCCCGGTGTGAATAAGACGTCACAGTCTGCCACCTACCCTCCCAATCGCGGTGACGGTACGTCTTATTCCTAGACTTCGGTCCTATCTGTATCGGATGTCTACAATCGGAGTACATCTGCTCTTATGCGTCGATACCACCGAACATCTAGAAATTTGGCAAATCTGCCAATGACTCTCCTATCTTAAATGCTTGAATATAAATCTATAAACAAAGCACAAAACATATCAAAATATAAACAATCTAGTATGTGATTTTGGGAAACTCAAATCAATTCTAATTCGAGTTGTATCTTCCCGAATCAACATGAATTATACCTTCTTGTCGTACAATCTTTGTCGAGATCGAAGTCTATATCTGTCGAAGCTTGTCTATACCAATCTGAAATGGCAATGTTGAGATATACAATATCAATCTACAACTCAAGCCAATACATTACTAATCAATATTCAATCTTGATACATTTCGACGGCATAACATCGTAGTTTCTCGATACCGATCAACTCAAATAACGTCAATCAATAACAATAATTCACATATCCATCTTAACAAGTCAAAATCCTCAAGAATACAATGTACCAGGCTGAAATCTGCATATTCTCAATCATAATACATGCTGAAAATAATAATAACCGCATAACGTATCCGTTTCTCGATCCGGTTGTGAATACAAGTTCCCAATCATCATAAGAACATATAATAGGAATCAAAATCTGATTCCCCAACATCTCAACTTCAAATCATGTTGAAATGTAAAAATACTTACATCCTTTTGTAGCTGGTAACAAGAGGAGTACGGAACCGAAGTCGGATCGAAATTTGGGTGGTTAGATCTTGTACAAGCTAATTTCTACGCTAGGGTGTAACTTGAAAAATTCTGGAGCTTTTCTGGTTTTCTCTCGTCCATATCAAGCTGAAGAATGAAGATTATTACATGATATATGCATGGCTAGGACAAGTGTCTAATTCTTCATTCTGCACGTCCCACCGCGGGTGCGCTACACATTGTACCGCGGGTGCGCTAGGCATATTGATCCAAACTCAAATTTCAGAAGCGGCGGCCGTGGGTGCGCTGGCTCTTGCCCCACGGGTGCGGTCTTGTCTTTGTACATTTACCGCAGGTGCGGTGGCTTTTATACCGCGGGTGCAGTCAAGCTACTGTCAACTTTCAACATTTTATGATAAACGACCGCGGGTGCACTGTCTCTGCTGCCCCAACAATATATTTTGCAACTAAAATCGAATCGCAACGTCGTTTCCTCGCCCTTCGATAAATACATCAAATCATGCATTAATAAGTTCTGCTTACCAATTAACATCTCGGGCATTACAGATTACCCAAGTAAATCTTGAGAAGTCATCAACAATATTAATGTGTATTTAATTCTCCATAAGCTCATGACTGTTATTGGACCAAAGAAGTCCATATGCATCACTTCTAAGTATCGGGTAGAAGATTTACTTCCTGACAAGCTGAACAAATTTTATCTTTTGAAAACTCAATTTTTGGCAGACCAGTTACCAGTTCAGAGTTACTCAGTTGTGCAATGGTTTTGAAGTTAAGTGGTTCAACCTTTTATTCAATAATCAGTTCTTAGATTGATTCGAAACTACAAAACAGACTTGGTTCATTGGGTTGATTACTCCAACTCATTTTACATGTGTTACCACATCTATTGCTTGTCATAATGATGTCATGAGTTGTGTTCTTAACGGTTCAAATATGTTTACTAAAATCAACTGAATAATCATGATCACATAATTGATTGATTCTACTCAAGTTATATTTCATATTGTCAACAAGTGATACCTCATCAATAATAATGTTACTGTGGATAAACTTATTATTACCCAAGATTCAACCTTGAGAAGCGTCTCCAAAATTGATTTTGAGACATGAGTATTTGACCAGTTGCGATATTAATTATGTGTTGCAGTCATGTGTCTTGAACATCCACTGTCCAATTACCAGACAGATACTTTCGTCAGTTTTCCTGTAACTTGCAATCACAAATAATAAATAAATTTGGTACCCAATCTATTTGGGTCCTGAACTGATTAGTCATTTAAGAACACAGATTTGGATCAATCGAACTGAATTTTCAGTCACTGTGTTCCAAATAGATTTACCTAGTTTGTGTGTATTAGGTGTGTTGTGTGCAGATGATACAACATGTGTTTTATCTCTGTTCACCTTGTTGTTAATCTGATATCGTTTTGAACAGGCTTGCAGTTATGATTATGATTGTGATAGCCACTTATAGAGTTTTGTTTGTGATAACTTAACCGCTTAGGTGACCAAATGCTTCAATCAATTCAAATCTTAGGACTATATCCAATCCCGTGCCTTTTAACCTTATTAATATTTTCGATCGGCTATTCAACCGGCTTACTGGGATCAGTTTGTTTATGTGCCATGACTGATTTAACAAAGTGACAGTATTTCCTTTTTCACATATTCAGTTCTGGCTTGTTGATGGTTCATATTGGCTGTTAATGCCTAAACAAGTTTTGTCCCCAACTGATTTCTATAAACCATGCATTTCAGTCAACGTGAATGATGACTTGTTCCAGAATTGATCAGATCAGTTAGTCTCGAGTTCTCAAACTTCAAATACTAAATCAAGGATTGATTCTCATCCTTTTCCGCTGTCAGCTTAGCAACCTCCTCTTTGATATTAAACATTTCAACTGATTGCGAACAATCATTTTCAGTATTTCATTGGTAGGATAAGTTTTCTTAGCTTTAGCTTCCTAAAAGGAGAGAGCAAACTTATGGTACTCATTTACTATGTCAGGCAGGGTAGAAATAAGTTCTTCACGTGTAAAATCAGTAGAAGTGAAATCAAATAACTGCTCGCTGCTAGATTCTAGTTTAGCATCATCAGCCATGAGTCATTTCACCTCTTCTTCATCACTAGAGCTTCTTGAGCTCTCAGTTTCTGATGATTTGCTGTCAGTTTTTGCCCATTTTGACTTTGTTTCTTCAACCTCTTTCTGGAATATTTCTTGTCATCCTTTGATATTTTCCTGTGCTCGAAGGGCTTCTTGTCCTTCTCAACTGATCGTCTGTTGTCCTTCTTTGGCTTGGGACTGTCAGGTATGAAATGACCAGTTTTTTCAGAGTTGTAGCACGTATTCGGTTCTTCCTTTGATTCATTCATGTGGTAATTATTTTGGAATGATCCTTGATTCTTTCTCATGAATCTTCCTAACTTTTTCTCATGAATCTTCCGAACTTTCTCATTGCTCAGCTGTTCAGCTGTCATCTCAACTAAAACTGTTGGCTCCATTTTCATAGCGCTGAGGGCAGTTGTGACTGGTGGACTGCTAGTTCACCCTCTCTTGTTTTTAGTCGAATTTATATGCTATCAATTATGAAACAGATCATGTAGTTCCATCTTGTTGAGATCTTTTGATTCTCGCATGGACAAAGTTTTAACATCCCACCATTTGGAAAGGCCGCACTTCACCTTTAGAGCAAATTTTTTGTTTACATACACTTTTTCTAGTCAATTCAGTTCATTTTTTAGTGTAACGTACCGTATTTTGAACAACTTTAAAAATTGCGGAAAAATAAAAATTTTCTTAAATACAAAATAAACTTTCAAATTTCGATCATCAATAAACTGTTTATCCAAAATATTTGCAATAAAAAAGATCAGAAATAAAGTTTGCCTATGAAAAACACTTGTTTTAACATCGTAAACCATAAAGTGAAATCAGAGCATTAAAATCTTCATGCATAAAATCTTAAAACATGGGCGGTCCTCGGGTTTAGCCTCCTGCGCATCCTAAGCCGGCTCATTGGTCCCCACCCCTCGTCTCCTCAAAGTCATCCTCACCTACATCAATCAAGTCTAGTGAGTCTAAAGACTCAACATGTATAAACTAGAGATAGCAAGTACTACATAATAAAACCACATGCATCTTTAAAGTAGGGCTTACATACTTGAAATTTAAACATAGTAGCATAAACGTAGACGTGCCATCATCATAAAATTTTTCTTAAACATACTTGCATAATACATACTTGAGCATACATAGCATCATTTTGCGTAGAGATATGTTTCAAAGACAAGTGACCCATACATAAATTCGCCTGATCAGACTAAACCACGGTACTGGGCTGACAGGGAAAACCACTGCCACATACATGAGATCCCCGGTCATGCTTTATCGGGTAGATGGGTCCCTGGTCATGCTTTACCGCTTTTCAATCCTTATCTAAACCCGGTCATGCTTTACATACCGGGGTGGCGTGGTCCTCGTCCACGTTCACCGACTTTCAAACCCGTTCATAGTTGGAGAGGTCTCCGGACACGTTTTCCGGCTTCCAAACCCGTTCATAATTGGTCACAAGATATTTAGCATACCTCAAAAACTTAAAAATAATTTCTTTTGCACGTCGAACATACTTACTTGGCGTTGGGGGATTCGTTGGATCTCGCTTGGGGCCACTGCTGCACGTACTAACAAGAGTTAAAATGCTTATCTTTCATAACTTAGACGTATTAGTCATGCTCACACGCAAAATGAAAAATTTCCTTATGACCTTCTAAATCTATCGTGACTTGACCTCGTTTAATCATCGTACTAAATCATTACATCAAACCCCAAAAAAATCCCTAGAAAAAATAATATATTTTTTAAAAAAAAGGAGTACACGGACCCTGTGTAAGGGACCGGGTAGATGCTGGAATTCGTATTTTGGAGGAAACAAGGGCACGGACCCCGTGTCATGGTCCGGTTAAGGGTCCGTGTACATGCTGGAATTGTAAATCAACGGAGAAACACTACACTTATGGCTTATTCATCCTAACTCGATCATACGGACCGTGAACCAACGCCTCGAGACCCATCCTAGAATGCTACGACATTAACTCAAACCCATACAAATGCCCCAAATGACGACGCACTCCAGGCAACGCAATACAATCCGTAAACACGACATTTAACACCAAAGCTTTTCCTACGACTTCTAATGCACCCAAGGACCATCGACATTAAACGAAATATAAAAAATCATCCTAACATCATACTTCAAAATACTTAAATGCAATAGCGATCACCCAACGGTTTACCAACGAAGCCCGCAACAATTAAACTTCAAGAACACGTCAAGAACATATTTTTAGAAAATTACTGTTTGAGCAGTCCCACGAAAACGATTATAACTCAATCGTTTTTTATCCAAAAATTTCGAATTTACTGTCTAATCAAAGGTATCAAAAAGTAATACGTTTAAAATGTTGAAATTTTTTTCCAGAAAATCGACCAAAAAAATCGCAGTATTTAAAATGAC
The DNA here is from genome assembly GCF_025594145.1 of Primulina tabacum. Taxonomy (NCBI): domain Eukaryota; kingdom Viridiplantae; phylum Streptophyta; class Magnoliopsida; order Lamiales; family Gesneriaceae; genus Primulina; species Primulina tabacum. Next base: position 8,687,542 of record NC_134567.1, read on the forward strand.
AGCAAATTTCGAGTTTTCAGATCTTAAATCATTTCAAAATCGATCCAACCAATTTTTTGCTCAAACTTTGTAAAACATACAAGAATTTTTACACATTATAAACATAAAAACAAATAATATGATGAGATCGATTCATAAACGAAAGAATATACATGCCTTTGATATTTAAAGTTACCGAAACGACGACACAGAAGCGGGAAGGATGCGAGGGTTGATTCGGGATGAACGTGGCACGAGTTTCTTTGAAGAAAAGTGACGAAAACTTTCTGGAAAATGCAGAGGAAGGGGTGGCTGCTACTGCACTCTAGAACCCTGACTTTTTCTTCCAAAAATTGAAATGAAATGGAAGCCAAAGTGTTGTGTGTGTGAGTTGTCGTTTGAGTGTGTGTGTAATGCCCGAGATTTTGATTCTGTTAATCTAAGATTATTGATTATGAACTGATATTATTATAGACGGGCTATTCTGAGACCAGATTGGCCAAAGCATATGAAGGGTGCATATTTTGTACAGAACTGTTGGCGCCCGAGCGGTAGAAAAGGGCCGCCCGAGCGCCAATGCATCACAAGAATGGATTTTGGACAGAGAGTCTGGCGCCCGAGCGGTAGTTTTTGACCGTCCGAGCGCCAGTGCATAACAAGTTAAGTGCTCGGGCAGAAGGTGCGGCGCCCGGGCAGTAGTTTGTGACCGCCCGAGCGCCAATGCGCAATCCGGAAATATTTGGGCAGAACATCCCGCGCCCGTGCGGTAATTCTGGACCGCCCGAGCGCCGTCTGAAATATGTGAAAAGAAGACACGTAGCTTAGACTTGCATTAGGATATATATATACATATATCCTTCAGAATTTGGCAGAAACGAAGAAAGAGGAAGCTCGAGAAAATCCTACGAAAATCCTTACGCCTTTATATTGCGATCCGTCTGTCTGATTTTGAATCCGACTTCAGTACTGTGTTCCTATCGACGCAGGCTTCTACAGGACGTAAGTTTTGTTACGTATAGATATGATTTGAAATTATGATATTGTCAGAATTTAATAGGAATCATATATAGTGTTTCTGATACAGTAGGCATCGTATAATTGAAGTCAGATTAAAGAGCAGACTATTTCTGTAATTGTTATGATTTTCGGAATCGATTTGACTGAGATTCGATATCAGATTTGTATTGTGATTGAAATTATGAGTTGCACCGATATTGATTATGAGTTCTTGTATTATATCTGTGGTGTTGGAATTGACGGGGTTATCGAGACTGTATTGTTATGTCGTCGAAACCTCAGTAGATTGATATTGATCAGATTTACGTTGACTGAGATTGTATTGTTGTACTGTATGTCGATTGACATTGATCAGATAGTATGTTGATTTGAGTATTGATCAGAACATGTTCTGAATTGAGTTATATATTGATATTGTGTCTGTTCGGTATTGTTATTACCAGATTGAGAATGGACAGAGTTGAATACAGGACTTCGTCTTCGTCAGAGCGAGAAGATAAAGGTATAAATTAATGTTGAGTTGGGATTGCACAACTCGAGTGAGGTTTGGCTCGAGTTTCCCTAAATCACATACTTTACCTTATTGTATTGATTTGATTGATGTACTTGTTCTCTTGATTTATAGACAGCAGGTATTAGACGGGTAATCTTGTAAAAGAAGTGCCTGATAGTGGTGGGATCGTCACGAGCACATTGCACGATGTCACAAGATCGTGTATTGGCGATAGTGCCAAAGTCTGTCACCGGATGATTGGCTATCGATGTGGATAGAATCGGAGTTTCTTCTATTACTGGTGATCGATACTATATCGATGTGGACAGAATCAGAGCTTCTTCTGTTACTGGTGATCGATACCCTATCGACGTGGATAGAACTGGAGTCTTTTCTATTACTGTTGGTCGATATGGGAATGCCAACTTCTGGAAACCGGGATCCCTAGACTAGGATTGATTCTAGTCTTAAATGTGAAGTCATGAGTCTAATTGACAGTTTATATCGAGTTATGTTGATTATGTTCCTGAATAGGGTACATGATGAATTATGTTCCTGATGATGGTACATGTTTAGAATATGATTTATTCTTGATATGGATTTATATTCTGATCTGAATACATGTTAGAAATATATGTTATATGCTTTTATATTATTTTTATGAGTGCATGTATACATGATTTATACTGAGAATGTAATTCTCACCAGAGTTATCCGGCTGTTGTCTTGTTTGTATGTGTGCATGGAAACAGGTGGGATAGGATCAAGGTCAAGAAGAGAACGAGGCTGGACTAGATAGCGTGGAGATCCGGGATTCAAAGCAACTTAGGATTCAGCACTAATTTATAGTTGAACCTAGTTGAATTCTTGTAGATAATACAAGATTTGTATGTTTATGTTTAATATGTAATTTGAATTGAATTACATTACGTTTCCGCTTTGTATTTAAAAAAAAAAGTTAGACCCTGTTTATTATAATTGTTTGAATTATTCCTAAAGACGATTAAGGAATGAATTAGCGTCCGGGTCCCCACAACAGGTGGTATCAGAGCATTAGGTTCAGAACAGTAGGTTCTAGAACTGTAGGTTTTTGAGATTGAGATAGAAGAGAGTGAGCGGGGTAGAATGTGTTTTCTTTCTTGCATGTGATTGCTAGCATGTGACTTATTATAATGTTGACTTACATTGTGTATGCTAGCATGCTATTATGTTTACTGCTTTTAATTACATGATTACCTGAATATCTGAATTGATTTGGTAATATGTCTGATTTGAAAATGAATCAAAACCAATTCTTGATCAGAGGTAAGCTGATCAGGAAGGGACTGAGATGGACTTATCTCCTGTGATTGCTAACCCTTGTGGTGATCAGATATACCTCCTCGAAGAATTCCGGAAAGGGGTAGTACTTCGACTAATCAGATAGATGTATCAGAAACTCCGATGGAAACACAGTTGCAACAGTTTCAGTCATTTCAGCCGCCGATTCTGAGGGGTGTTGAGACGTCTGAAGATTGTGAGAATTGGTTAGATGACATAGAGACACTGTTTGATTCACTTGATTATACAAATGAACGGAGAATTAAACTGGTGCCCAATCAGTTACACGAGGTCGCTAGGAGTTGGTAGATTACAACCAAAAGAGTATTAGAACAGCGGGGTACGGTGATTACATGGGAAGTCTTTAAAGCTTAATTTTATCAAAGATTCTTCTCAGGATCGTACCGAGAGGACAAGAGAGCAGAGTTTGAGAATTTAAGACAGGGCCAACTGAATATTGAAGAATATGTTGCTAAATTCTCCACTTTACTGCGTTTTGTTCCTCAGATAGCTGGGAATGATGAAGCTGTAGCTGAGCAGTTCATCAAAGGATTGAATTCAGAGATAATTGCATTGATAAATATGCAGCAACCCTACCATTTTGCTGATACTTTGAATAAAGCAAAAAGAGCTGAGGCAAGTCTGATTAGACAACAAGAAAGGTTGTATGCAATGCAACCCCAGACACAACAATCCCCTCTCCGATTGGATAGTGGCAGTACGAGTAGGAAGCAAGATTTATTGAAAGCTCGAAAGAAACAGTTCAAAAATCTAGGGAGCAGTTCTACTAGCTCCAGCGGTTCTAGCCCGAGTTACACTGGAGTTTATTGTAGAACCTGTGGAGGAAGGCATCCCACAAAACAATGCCGAGGTGTACTTGGTAGTTGTCATGTTTGTCGACAACCAGGACACTTTGGTAAAGTCTGTCCGCAGAGAGGTTCCCGAAGATTTCAGGGAGCAGAATCATCTTGTGGTAGTGATCGAGGAACAGACCCAGGACACACGTAATGATATAGTGGCAGGTAATAATCTTTTATGATTATATTGCATATGTATTGATATATACTAATGCATTCCCTACGATTATCTTTGACTGAGTTGCATTGATATATGTTATACCTGTTGGGTCTGTATTACTGTAGTATTGATCTTTGTACCTTTTGGGGAGAAGAATTGATATCAGTGAATTCTGTGATATATGGTATACTACAGTAAAAAGGGAATGGGATTGAATTAGATTGTGTTGTACTTGTGTTGTCTGATTCTGACTACATTACTGATATTGATATGCTAACAAGTACAGAACTATTATAGATTCTTGCAAGAAGATGGTAAGATTCGGACCTGAAATGACCAAAGAATGAATGATATACGGTAAGGATTCTCGATTTTGAATTCCTTGATATCCGTATTATGTATGATTCGATGATTATCGAAAAGAATGGAGTAATTCCTTATGTCTTCAGTTGATTACTGAAGTTGAGCTTATCTGGAAATGATTTGTCAGTAGCAGGAGAGTTGCTATAGTTGAAATTCCGGATTTGTCCTAAATATGGAAAGCGATTTCAGCCTTGATTCGATATCAGGGTATGATTGATTCAATCGAACAGTTGAAATCTGTATTGAATATTCTGGGAACTGAGATTGTTGTATACAGAATTGTTCAGATATGAATCTTTATTGTAACAGAGAGTATTCAGAGTCTATGATATCTGAAGATAGTATATTGACTGACTATAGCACAGTTGAGACCGTGATCTGTGGATGAGAACGACATTGAAAATGGCAGAACTTCAGAAATGTCAGAAATTGCGTTTTATGTGTTTACTAGATTAGTATAAATGATTGGTATTTTGAATCCGATCCGATATTGCTGTTATTTTGAATCCGTATTTGATGCCGATTGTTATGAACCGTTGAGATTATATACAGTTCAAGCCGACTCGGAGTTGATTTTGAGAATTACAGCAGTTCAGAAGTTTGATCAGACTGTTCAGAACTTGATTTCGATAGTCAGAACAGTGCGTCGATTAGAATACTAGGTAGGTAATATTTTAGTTTATATAACTAGCTGATTTGTTTGTCCCAGATATTTCGAATTTGAAAATGACAGGTATTGTCAGATGCACACAGTAATAGATTCAGTATTATTCTGGTAACAGGAAATGTGTAATAATTCGAACGGACAGTTTTGATGTAAACAAATGAAATCAGTTATGTCAGAATTTGTATTGAAATGTCTAAATCGCTGACAGATGAAGACAGGAAGATAGAAACCAGGAGATTGAATATACAGATTATTGATCCCTGAATAGAAATAGGAGTATAATTCTATGGATCTGGTGATAGACTTACCGAAATCGTGCCAAGAATGTACCAGGATGTGGTTATGATTGAACGATTGTTCAAATCGGCATATATATATTGTACAGGATGACGTACAGATATGACAAGACGACTGAGAGGTATGTCAGAAAAGGGGTCAGATGGTATTGAATGCCAGAGTTAATTATATCATACCGTGATTTTTGGTTGATTTAGTACTGTTGGCAGAATGTATAGCATTATTTTTTATCTATGGTTTATAGATTGACGGATAGTCGGAGCGAACTATCTAGATACTGGAGGATATCCAGGAACTGTAGTGCAGGATTTTAGCACTAGTGACCTGATGTCTTGTCACTTTATGAATTATGGTATAATGATAGCTATCAAACGAGTATTGAGATAGCTACAGACGAGACATTGTACAGTGAGTACTGCAGATTTCCGTTGAATGGGAATGATATTACGGTGATATCTGAGATTGAATTTGATAACAGCTGATGATATTGATTTGGTATGAGCTGTTGATTGGTATATATTGATGTTGTATAGCCAGTATTTGCAAGTAATTTTATCAGAATGGTTTGATAGAATGAATTTTCTGAAGTAACCTCTAGTATACATTTCTTCTGATATGAATTGATTGCTTGTGATTTCGGGGACGAAATCATATCTTAGAGGGGGAGAAATGTAATGCCCGAGATTTTGATTCTGTTAATCTGAGATTATTGATTATGAACTGATATGATTATAGACGGGCTATTCTGAGACCAGATTGGCCAAAGCATATGAAGGGTGCATATTTTGTACAGAACTGTTGGCGCCCGAGCGGTAGAAAAGGGCCGCCCGAGCGCCAATGCATCACAAGAATGGATTTTGGACAGAGAGTCTGGCGCCCGAGCGGTAGTTTTTGACCGCCCGAGCGCCAGTGCATAACAAGTTAAGTGCTCGGGCAGAAGGTGCGGCGCCCGGGCAGTAGTTTGTGACCGCCCGAGCGCCAATGCGCAATCCGAAAATATTTGGGCAGAACATCCCGCGCCCGTGCTGTAATTCTGGACCGCCCGAGCGCCGCCTGAAATATGTGAAAAGAAGACACGTAGCTTAGACATGCATTAGGATATATATATACATATATCCTTCAGAATTTGGCAGAAACGAAGAAAGAGGAAGCTCGAGAAAATCCTACGAAAATCCTTACGCCTTTATATTGCGATCCGTCTGTCTGATTTTGAATCCGACTTCAGTACTGTGTTCCTATCGACGCAGGCTTCTACAGGACGTAAGTTTTGTTACGTTTAGATATGATTTGAAATTATGATATTGTCAGAATTTAATAGAAATCATATATAGTGTTTCTGATACAGTAGGCATCATATAATTGAAGTCAGATTAAAGAGCAGACTATTTCTGTAATTGTTTTGATTTTCGGAATCGATTTGACTGAGATTCGATATCAGATTTGTATTGTGATTGAAATTATGAGTTGCACCGATATTGATTATGAGTTCTTGTATTATATCTGTGGTGTTGGAATTGACGGGGTTATCGAGACTGTATTGTTATGTCGTCGAAACCTCAGTAGATTGATATTGATCAGATTTACGTTGACTGAGATTGTATTGTTGTACTGTATGTCGATTGACATTGATCAGATAGTATGTTGATTTGAGTATTGATCAGAACATGTTCTGAATTGAGTTATATATTGATATTGTGTCTGTTCGGTATTGTTATTACCAGATTGAGAATGGACAGAGTTGAATACAGGACTTCGTCTTCGTCAGAGCGAGAAGATAAAGGTATAAATTAATGTTGAGTTGGGATTGCACAACTCGAGTGAGGTTTGGCTCGAGTTTCCCTAAATCACATACTTTACCTTATTGTATTGATTTGATTGATGTACTTGTTCTCTTGATTTATAGACAGCAGGTATTAGATGGGTAATCTTGTGACAGAAGTGCCTGATAGTGGTGGGATCGCCACGAGCACATTGCACGATGTCACAAGATCGTGTATTGGCGATAGTGCCAAAGTCTGTCACCGGATGATTGGCTATCGATGTGGATAGAATCGGAGTTTCTTCTATTACTGGTGATCGATACTATATCGATGTGGATAGAATCAGAGCTTCTTCTATTACTGGTGATCGATACCCTATCGACGTGGATAGAACTGGAGTCTTTTCTATTACTGTTGGTCGATATGGGAATGCCAACTTCTGGAAACCGGGATCCCTAGACTAGGGTTGAGTCTAGTCTTAAATGTGAAGTCATGAGTCTAATTGACAGTTTATATCGAGTTATGTTGATTATGTTCCTGAATAGGGTACATGATGAATTATGTTCCTGATGATGGTACATGTTTAGAATATGATTTATTCTTGATATGAATTTAAATTCTGATCTGAATACATGTTAGAAATATCTGTTATATACTTTTATATTATTTTTATGAGTGCATGTATACATGATTTATACTGAGAATGTAATTCTCACCGGAGTTATCCGACTGTTGTCTTGTTTGTATGTGTGCATTGCAACAGGTGGGATAGGATCAGGGTCAAGAAGAGAACGAGGCTGGACTAGATAGCGTGGAGATCCGGGCTTCGAAGCAACTTAGGATTCAGCACTGATTTATAGTTGAACCTAGTTGAATTCTTGTAGATAATACAAGATTTGTATGTTTATGTTTAATATGTAATTTGAATTGAATTACATTACGTTTCCGCTTTGTATTTAAAAAAAAAAAAATTAGACCCTGTTTATTTTAATTGTTTGAATTATTCCTAAAGACGATTAAAGAATGAATTAGCGTCCGGGTCCCCACAGTGTGTGTGTTAAAGTGTGTGTGCGTGTGTTAGGTAATAATTAAGGGAAATAATGTGCTTAATTAAACAATTAGAATGCTAATAAAATTTTAACTCATTAATTACTTTCACAAAATTTTTCCTAATTAAAAGTAACACACGCAATTGATAAGCTTTTAAAATTTTGAAACTTTAAAATCACCTAATAAACAAATTAGGCATAAAAAAATGCTAAACTAAATAAAACATTTAAAATGCCTCAATCCTAATTAAAAATAAAATACCATATTTTAAAATTTTCAAAAATCGTCGCCGGTCTCTTTTCATCGATCCCGCATTGAATAATCGTCTGAAACATGAAACTCAAGGAAACATTTTAACGTGCTTCACATAAACATAAATAATTTAAAATAATGCATTTAAATAAATAATGCATCTCTAAAATCATTTTAAAATTAATTAAATAATTTAACAATTTAAATAAATGAATGGGATTTACGTGCACTGATTTTGGGCTCTATAGTTCCTCCCCCTCTTAAATAAATTTCGTCCTATAAATTACATCTTACCAAACAGTTCTAGATAACGACATCTCATTTCTGCTTCGGTCTCCCAAGTGGCCTCCTCCACTGATTGATTTAGCCACCGGACTTTGACCAGTTTGGTTACTTTGTTCTGAAGTCTATGTTCCTGTCGGTCTAGGATTTGGACTGGTCTTTCCTCATACGATAGATCTGGAGCCAACTACAATGGCTCAAAGATCAAAACATTCGAAGGATTTGCTATATACTTCCTCAGCGTCGAGACGTGAAACACATTGTGTACACCAGCCAGATTCGGCGGTAAGGCTACACGATAAGCTAGTGTCCCACTCTGTCAAGAATCTCGAACGGTCCAATAAACCTCAGACTAAGCTTGTCTCTCTTCCCAAACCTCATAACACTCTTCATAGGTGCTATCTTCACAAAAACATGATCACCTACGGCAAAATCCAGATCTCTCCTCCTCTTGTCAGCACAACTCTTTTGACGACTTTGGGCGGTCTTCATCTTGTCTCGAATCTTGAACACCACGTCTGCAGTTTGCTGAACAATATCTGGACCACATTTTGATCTCTCACCGGCTTCATCCCAATGAATCGGCGATCTGCATTTCCTTCCATACAATGCCTCGTAGGGAGCCATACCTATAGATGACTGAAAGCTGTTGTTGTAGGTAAACTCCACTAGAGGTAGCTTCGATTTCCAATTACCGTGGAAATCAATCACACAATCTCTCAACAAATCCTCCAAAATCCGAATCACACGCTCAGACTGGCCATCTGTCTGAGGGTGGAAAGCTGTACTGAATAGCAACTTCGTCCCATGGCTGCGTGCAAACTCTTCCAAAAGGACGATGTGAACCTTGGGTCCCTGTCGGACACGATAGAAATTGGGATTCCGTGCAATCGAACTATCTCCCTGATATATAGCTCCGCATACTGCGTCATGGAGAAAGTCGTCTTCACTGGCAAGAAGTGTGCCGACTTAGTAAGTCGATCCACCATAACCCAAATGGAAATGAACCATCTAACTAACCTCGACAAACCAACAACAAATTCCATGGTGATGTTCTACCATTTTCACTCGGGAATAGGGAGTGGCTTAAGTATCCCTGCTGGCCTCTGATTCTCTGTCTTTAGCTGCTGACAAGTGAGACATTCAGACACAAATCGGTGGATATCACGCTTCATCTCTGGTCACCAATACAGAATCTGCAAATCCTTGTACATCTTGGTACCTCCTGGATGGATAGAATACGGAGATGTATGTGACTCTGTCAAAATATCCTCTTTGATCGAATCAACACTAGGCACCCACATCCTTCCTCTTTATCTCACAATACCATCAGACACTGTGTAGATAACACTGCCCTTGGTTTCATCCTTCAGTCTCTATTTATGTAACTGCTCATCCAAAGGCTGACCTCTATGGATTCGGTCTAGCAAGGTAGACTGGAGTGTCAGATTAGACAGCTTAGGAGCTCTGCCCTTAGGATAAACCTCTAAAACAAACCTCTGAATATCTGACTGGAGAGACCTCTGCACTGACAGCTGTGCTATGACTGCAACTTTCCTGCTCAAGGCATCTGCCAGAACATTAGCTTTCCTCGTGTGGTAGCTAATTTCGCAATCGTAGTCCTTCACTAACTCTAACCACCGTCTTTGTCTCATATTCAGCTCTTTCTGCGTGAAGAAATACTTGACTCTTGTGATCAGTAAATATATGGCATTTCTCGTCGTACAAATAATGTCTCCATATCTTCAACGCAAAGACAACGGCAGCTAACTCAAGATCATGAGTCGGGTAGTTCTTCTCGTGCACCTTCAACTGTCTGGAGGCATAAGCTATAACCCGACCATGTTGCATCAAAACTGCGCCTAAATCGAGCTTAGAAGCATCGATGTACAACACGAAATTGCCTTGCCCTGCTGGCATGGCCAGCACTGGCGCTGAAATAAGAGCTTGCTTCAATGTATCAAAGCTTTTTCTGCACTCATCACTCCAAACGAATTTAGCATTCTTCTTAGTCAATGAAGTGAGTGGCACTACAATCGAACAAAATCCCTGAATGAATTTTCTGTAGTAGCATGCTAAGCCTAGGAAACTGCGGATCTCTGACACATTCTTCGGCTCAACCCATTCCTTAACTGCTGCCACATTGGCTGGGTCCACCTCGACAACACTACTAGATATTATATGACCCAAGAATGCTACTTTCTCCAACTAGAATTCACACTTACTGAATTTTGCAAACAACTTGCGATTCTGCAAGACCTGCAAAACTGTACCCAAATGCTGACTGTGCTCATCTTGGCTCTTCGACTAGATAAGAATGTCATCAATGAATACTATGAAGAACTGATCTAGGTAGGGCTGAAATAATCGATTCATGAGGTCCATAAATATCGCTGGAGCATTCGTCAGTCCAAATGGCATTACTAAGAACTGGTAGTGCCCATACCTGGTTCTGAAGGTTGTCTTATGAACTCCCTGCAACTGATCAAACAAGTCCTCGATCCTTGGTAGTGGGTATTTATTCTTGATCGTTACCTTGTTCAGTTCTCGGTAATCGATACACAAACTCATGCTCCCATCCTTCTTCTTTACGAAGAGTACTGGTGCGCCCCATGGTGAAAAACTAGGGCGGATGAATTTTTGTCTAGGAGCTCCTGAATCTCCTGCTTGAGCTCAAACATCTCAGCTGGAGCTAAACGGCACGGTGCCTTTGAGATTGGCACGATTCCTGGCATAAGATCAATGGCGAACTCCACCTCTCTCTCTGGTGGAAGGCCTGAGACGTCATCAGAAAAAACGTCAGGAAAATCTCTACTACTGGTACATCAGATATAGACGGAGTAGGTACGTCAGGTGCAGAAATAATACTGGCCAAGATATCCTGACACCCCTTGTGAATAAGTTTCCGTGCCTGCATGCAAGAGATCATGCGAGGGAAACTTCTCCATCTATCTGGCTCAAAGAGAAACTGCTCCACGCCTAAAGGTCTTACCAACACTGACCTTTTCTGGAAATCAATAAGAACTTTGTTCTTCGTCAGCTAGTCCATTCCAAAGATAATATCAAATTCTTGCATCAGCAACACGATTAGATCGGCATACACTAGGTGGCCTTGCAGTTCGAGATCGACGTCTTTGACCACGCTAGTAGCTGACAATTCTTCCCCTGATGGGACTGTCACTGAATAGCTCATGTCAAGTCCAATAGAATTGACGTTCAGATGCTTAGCGAATATTTCCGAAATAAAAGAGTGAGTGGCCCCTGAATCTATCAAGGCCTTTGTGGCTACTCTCTTAATGAAAATATTTCCTGAGAGACGTTAGAACAACACAAAACTTATATCCCAAAATTCTAGTCTTAACCTCATGCATAATAAAAAATCTCTACACAAATCACCCAACAATACTAACTAGTGCACTAATAATCCCAAATAAAGATTGAATACATGCATAGAAAAATAATGCGGTGCTGAATTAAATAAGTTTCCAGTCAACAGGGTCGTGTCTGGGTTCGCCTCCTCTACCTGAATGGTGAACACTCTACCCTGGGTCGGCTGCCTCCACTACGGGCAGTCTCTCAGCATATGATCGTTGGCTCCGCATTTGAAGCACTTGCCCGATCCCCATAAACATTGTCTCGAATCCTGGCGTTTGCACTTCGGGCACACCGGGTGCTCTCCCGGCCTCTGAGGAGGCTTCTGTTGAGGGATAGGACCCTTGCCTTTCGGCGGTCCCTGAAAAGGTCTCTTCCCCTGCTGTCCCGGGAAAGGCCTCTTAAACTGAGGTCGCTGTTGCTGCTGCTGAGGTGCCTGATAGGGCCTTTTGCTCTGCCTATTGACCTCAATGTCCCTCTAGTCCTGCTCTGCCGCCAAAGCTCTCGACACGGCAACTGCATAAGTCGTAGGACTAGCAACTCGAACATCACGGCGCAATATCGGTCGCAACCCATCCATAAAATGTCTCAACTTCTCTCGGGCATCATTTGCAATTAGGGGCACAAAGTAACACCCCCTCTCAAACTTCCTGACAAAGTCTGCCACGCTGCTGTCTCCCTGTCGCAGCGACATGAACTCCCTGGTCAGGCGGGAGCGTACTTCTTCAGTGAAGTACTTGGAGTAAAAAACCTCTTTGAACCCATCCAAAGTAAGGGTCTGCAAATTTACATATACAGAAGCGTTCTCCCACCACAATCTCGAGTCTCTGATCAGTAGAAAGGTGGCACATCTGACCCTATCTGCGTCCTGGAGTTCCATAAACGCTATTTTTTTCTTCTATGGACTTAATCCATCCTTCAGCTATCATCGGGTCTGTCGTCCCCGAGAACTCTTTCGGATCCATCCTTCTAAACCTCTCGTAAACTGCCTCAGGTCTGGGCCTCGCCCCTGTATCCACTGTAGCTTGGTTTCCCGCAAACTGTCCGAAGAACTGAGTCAGTCCTGCAAGCATCTAGGCCTGCATATCTCGGGGTGGATGAGGAGGAGTAACCCTCTCCCCATCCTGGGCTTCCCTATTCTCATCGCCTGCTTCACGCACAATCCTACGTCTGAGAGGCATACTGTTCCAACATTTACCAAACACGTAAACCCAACATGCATGAACATAATACTAATATCATAAGATGCACATAAATTGAACTCAAACATGCATATGCTGAAATCATGACTGGATACATATTACATGAATGAATTTAAAACTTTAAAACTTACAGACTAGAGGTGTGACTTCGTGAGCTTCTCGCAACTGGGAGTAGGCCTAACCTTTTACAGGAACACGACTCTGATACCAAATGTAACGTACCGTATTTTGAAAAACTTCAAAATTTGCGGAAAAATAAAAATTTTCTTAAATACAAAATAAACTTACAAATTTCGATCATCAATAAACTGTTCATCCAAAATATTTTCAATAAAAATATCACAAATAAAGTTTGCCTAAGAAAAACACTTGTTAAAACATCGTAAACCATAACATGAAATCAGATTATTAAAATCGTCATGCATAAAATCTTAAAACATGGGCGGTCATCGGGTTTAGCCTCCTGCGCAGCCCAAGCCGGCTCATTGGTCGCCACACCTCGTCTCCTCAAAGTCATCCTCACTTGCATCGATCAAGTCTAGTAAGTCTAAAGACTCAACATGTATAAACTAGAGATAGCAAGTACTACATAATAAAACCACATGCATCTTTAAAGTAGGGCTTACATACTTGAAACTTGAACGTAGTAGCATAAACATACTTGAAATTTAAACATAGTAGCATAAACGTAGACGTGCCATCATCATAAAATTTTTCTTAAACATACTTGCATCATACATACTTGAGCATACATAGCATCATTTTGCGTAGAGATATGTTTCAAAGACAAGTGACCCATACATAAATTCGCCTGATCAGACTAAACCACGGTACTGGGCTGACAGGGAAAATCCACTGCCACATACATGAGATCCCCGGTCATGCTTTATCGGGTAGATGGGTCCCTGGTCATGCTTTACCGCTTTCCAATCCTGATCTAAACCCGGTCATGCTTTACATACCGGGGTGGCGAGGTCCTCGGCCACGTTCACCGACTTTCAAACCCGTTCATAGTTGGAGAGGTTCCTGGACACGTTCTCAGGCTTCCAAACCCGTTCATAATTTGGTCACAAGATATTTAGCATACCTCAAAAACTTAAAAATAATTTCTTTTGCACGTCGAACATACTTACTTGATGTCTAGGGATTTGTTGGATCTCGCTTGGGACCACTGCTGTACGTACTAACATGAGTTCAAATGCTTATCTTTCATAACTTAGACGTATTAGTCATGCTCACACCCAAAATGACAAATTTTCTTATGACGTTCTAAATCTCTCGGGACTTGACCTCGTTTAATCATCGTACTAAATCATTACATCAAACCCCAAAAAAATCCCTAAAATATTATATTTTTTTAAAAAAAAGGAGTACACGGAACCCGTGTAAGGGTCCAGGTAGAGGTCCGGGTAGAAGCTGTAATTTCGCATTTCGGAGGAAACAAGGGTACGGACCCCGTGTCATGGTCTGGCTTAGGGTCCGTGTACATGCTAGAATTGTAAACCAACGTAGAAACACTACACTTATGGCTTATTCCTCCTAACTCGATCATACGGACCGTGAACCAACGCCTCGAGACCCTATATGCATAGTTGCGAAAATATTATGGTGTGTGACTTGTTTTCATTCAAAACATGATCAAATAAATACTTTGGTGTGATGGATGAGTAAAGAAAGAATATGGCGTGCCTTTGCGTATTTTACGCACGAAATACGTTGACGATCAAAGAACGACGACGAGGAGAACCTTGGCTTGACAAACTATGAAGAACTCAACACTTTTCTCTCAATTCCTTGTGTGTGTCGTGTGTTGTATTGCAAGAAACGTGTTTGGGATTTTTTAGGGTGTGGGGCGTGTGAATGGTATGGGGTTAGGGTAGGTTTTGAATATTAAATATTTAATTAAAACACTAATCAAGCTTAGGTCCATTAAGAAGGTTAATTATGCCCATTAGTGCTTAATTAAAATATTTGCTTAATAACATTTTTAAATTTATTATCCGGGTTGCCAAAACGTTCGTATTTTTGTTGAAAATCCAACACCGATAAAAATTACGTCCCGGCGTATAAAATCACCTGAAAACTCCTTATTTTCAAAAATAAGAAAAAGCGTCAACCATATTTTAAAAAATTAAAAATAATTATTTAATAAAATTATTTTCCATTTTTCAGCCCATGTTCTCCGTTCATCGATCGCAACTCGAATAACCCTTAAAAATGCATTTTAATGCATATGGGCAGAAAAACTACTAAAAAATCTTATAAACATATCACATAACCACTTTGGCAATTAAAATCAATTAATTAACCATTTTCCATATTCTTTAGATTTGCATGCAGTTGGATTAAGTCGTCTTAATTTTAGACCTTACAATTCCTCCCCCCTTAAATAAAATTTCGTCCTCGAAATTAGAACTTACCTAATAGCTCCGGGTAGCGACTCCTCGAGTCCCTCTTGATTTCCGAAGTAGCTTCTTCTTCCGAGTGATTTAGCCACTTGACCTTGACCATTGGAATGACTTTGTTTCGGAGTCTTCTTTCTTGCCTTCCCAAGATTTGGACAGGTCTTTTTCATAAGTCATATTTGGAGTCAATTGTAGAGGTTCATGATTTAGTACATGTGATGGGTTCGACATGTACTTTCGCAGCATCGAAATATGAAACACGTTGTGAACTCTAGAAAGCATAGGTGGTAGTGCCACTCTATAGGCTAGTGTTCCAATCCTCTCCAAAATCTCAAACGGACCTATAAATCTTGGACTAAGCTTGCCTTTCTTGCCAAATCGCATAAAACCTTTCATATGTGCTATTTTCACAAACACGTGGTCTCCCACTGCAAACTCTAAGTCCCTTCATCTCTTATCGGCATAACTCTTCGATCGGCTTTGGTGGTCCTTGCTTCTTGACTTGACCTTGGGGCTTTTGTGTCCCTTGAGGTCTAGGGGGACCCATATACGGCTTCTTATTTGGCTGCGAATTATTTTGGTGTTGCTGTATCTCAAAATCGATGTCTTTCAAAGATTGCTCAGACTGAAAGCATAAGTAGTAGCAGTAGCATAATCCAAGGGACGCATCATCATCACGTTATGTCGTATGGTAGGTCATATACCATCTGCAGCTTCCCTCGCAATAAGGGGTACAAAATGACAACCCCTATCAAATTTTCTCACAAACTCAGCAACAGTCAAGTCTCCCTGTTGGAGGCTCATAAACACCCTCTTCAGTCGCCCTCTAACATCAGCAGTAAAAAAACTTCCCATAGAATATCTCCTTGAATCGAGCCCAAGTAAGAGTAACGATGTCAATACCATGCTCGGCTCCTTCCCACCATAAAGAAGCATCATCCCTGAACATGTAAGTGGCACACCTCACACGCTCAGCATCCCCCATATTCAGATAACGAAAGTGCACCTCGAGTGCACGAATCCCAGCCTCAGCAGCAAAGGGATCGGTGGTGCCAGAAAATTCATTCGAAGCTAGCCTCCGGAACTGATCATAAACATCGTGTTGTGGCCTAGGAGCATGCTGAAACTACTCAAAGAAACGGGTCATGCCCACAAGTGCGCGAACATCAGCATCCCCATTAGGAGGCGAGGGTGGATTCTCTTGACGGTTCTCATTATTCTCAGCATGATTCTCAATAACAGGGGCACGTTTGGAAGGCATTTTATCTTAACGTTTTTCGAATTCGAACGTAACCAACATGCATTTAAATCTATGGTTTCTAATCATGCATCATATTCTAATTTATTTTAGCAATTTTTAAACATCTAAAACATGTATTATCGTAGAGCTATTGTGATATGACACCTTAACTAAATTCTTGCTTGAACATAACATTGTGATTAGAACAGACGATAAAACATTGTTTAGATTTACTAGATGTGATCATTCATTATTTATGCAAATATATGTTGATGATATCATATTTAGATCTATTAATTCTAAATTATGTGAAAGATTCTCTAAGGTCAAGCTGAAACAATTTGAAATAAGTATGATGAGAATTGACATTCTTCCTAGGATTACAAGTAAAACAACTTCAAAATTGTATCTTAATCAATCGGGACAAATATACAAAAGACCTAATAAAGAAATTTGGGATGGAAAACTATGTAGTTGATATCACACCAATGAGCTCATTAATCAAACTTGACAAAGATGAAGAAAAAATCTCAGTGGTTATCATTATGTATAGAGGAATAATTGGATCAATCTTATATCTGACAGCTATCTGACCAAACTTTACGTTTGCGGTTTGTTTATGTGCTCGCTTTCAAGATAATTATATTTAATATCATTACACTAAAGCTAAATTCATTTTATCCTAAAGGAACTCAAAATGTGGGTCTTTGGTTTCCCAAATACTCAAGTATTAACCTTGTTGGATATTTAGATGCAGATTAAGCATGTTGTAAAATAGACATAGAGAGCACTGGCTGTTCATTTTAATTCTTAGGAGATATATTGATCTCCTGGTTTAACCAAAAAAAATAATCTCAATTGACACATCAACATCGGAGGGTATCTATCCGATGGAATTTGCTGTTCACAATTACTTTAGATTCAGCGGGAGAATATGAAATTCAAGCCGTTGAAACTCTATTTTTGTATAATACAAATGGCATAGCAATCACCTGCAATCCTTTATCACTCTCGAACTAAGCACATTGGCATAATGAATCATTTAATCCGATATCGTGTATTGAAAAAAGATACCCTGCTAAAATACATTTCTATAGATATCAAGTAACTGATATCTTCACCAAACCATTGGCAAAAGCTAAGTTCTCTTATTTTAGACATATAATTGGCTTAATTGATTTAAATTAATGTGTACATGTAGGGGAAGGAAATTCGAGTTGATAAAACAAAGTCTTAGAAAGTACACATTCCTTACTACCGCTGTTAGAAAATATGGAAATCTAACAATATCATATGCTCTGATTGTTTCTCTCTCAAATTATAGCAATCCATCTTTTGAACGATCTAATTTCAAAGTTTCAAATATTAAATAGTTTTAAATTATTGAATGACTGTTATTCATACTTTAAATGATTTACTTTTATTTGGATATATAAACCACCAAAAGTCACTTTTTCATTTTTGATATTTAAAAAATTCATTAGTGACTGACAGACACGTCGACCGCCTTGTCTTTCAAATCGGATAATATCTATACACACTATTTGTTTAACATTTCAAACTTTACGATTCTCAGAAAACTTTTTGCATTCCTCAGCCTTCCGCATTCTCTGTGTGTTCTTTGTTTCCTAAATGTTCCTGCAGAAATTTCAAGTCGTTCCTTCAAGCATCAATTATGAATACCTTTGCACGCAACACTGTTGTTGTTAACTTTGATTCTGTCCTAGCCAGAATGAAAAATCTATGGTAAACATGTTAAACGATGCTTGAGGCATTTGTGCTGAGAAAGTTTCTGGGATTCAGCTTCAAATACTCAGAACCTATGTTGAAGGAGTTCTTTAAGACAACAAAAATGGAACATTGCTCAGTCATCAGCACAGTTCAGGGAACCGATATCACCATTTACCCAAAAATTGTTTGCATAAATTACTGATCTACCTACGGTTGGAATCACATCCTTCTCAAATCTTCCAGAAGGTAACTTTGCCCATTGGAAGGTAGAATTATCATTATCCGACTCTCCAATATCTGGTCTTACTTGCAAAAAGAAATATGTTACAGATATTGCGGCCAAACCGTTGTTAGCCAAAGCAGGAGCTTTTGACAAAATAACAATAGAGAAATTTCTTGTCATAGCCACTACAACAATAACGCAAAACTACAATGGATATTATCCGTTGTCGTAGCTGCCAGAAAACTGTTGTAACTGACAATGTTGTTGAAAGTGCGTTCAACGACAACTGTTTTAAACTGTTGTCTTTTAGTACCAACGGCAACAGTTTCGCTATGGATTTTAACCGTTGTATTTTAGCGATTGTTTTTTTAAATTGTCGCTAATTAGCGATGGTTTATGATTTTTGCGATCGGTTCTGACTGATCCATTACTCATTAGCGATGATTTAAGATATACCGTCGGTAAAATTAGCGACGGTTTTTGACTAAGCCGTCGCTAATTTTTTTAGTAAAATAAAAAAATTTACTTTTATGATTTAATCAATCTACAAAAAAAATTTACAATCTGACTAAGTTAACAATATTTATGATCTGGACTAACACTTAAAAATTTACCAAGAATTGAAGCAAAAACACTTGCCCTAAATCGAAATTAAATTCGTCTAAGATAGAAAAATTTATCGTAGATGTGAAGTAGTGTGGAGGAAAATGGACTGAAAATACGAGTATTTATAGATAATTTGCGACGGTTTTTGGTAAAACCTTATCTAATTTATTAAGCAGTCTCTATTAGCCACGGTTAAGCAAAAACCGTTGCTATTAATGACGGTTTCGTCGCTATTTAAAAAATTGCGACCTTTTTATTAAAACCGTCGCTAAACACTAATTAGCGACAGTTTAAACAAAACCATCGCTAATTAACGACAGTTCTCTAAAATCGTAACTAATTATCCGACAATCAACAACAGTTTGCTAACACCGTTGTTGTTTGTAAAAAAAACACGTTAATCCACAACATTTTTACAAAAACCGTTGTCTTTGACACAAGAAAACAAACTCATAGACAACAGTTTTCAAAACCGTTGTCTTTGGCCTAAATAGTAAGCTAAAAGACAACGGTTTTTTAAAAAACCATTGTCTTTGAGAGTTTTTTTTTTAAGCAAAGACAACGGTTTTTTAGAAAAACCGTTGCCTTTGCTTAAAAAAAAGCTCAAAGACAACGATTTTCACTAAAACCGTTGTTAAAAAGTAAAAGACAACTGTTTTTTGTAAAACCGTTTTCTTTAAGGTTTTGTGTATTCAATATTTTCTTGTAGTGAGCCACCACCGCTTCCAAGTTGGAAGTTAAATGGCCTGACATCCTGTTCAATAACTTCCCATTTATGGTGAAGAAAGAAGTCTAGTCCCAAGGGTTTGATATTCTTATCTGCTATCTCTTGGAGAAGATGAAAGTGAAGGTCGTAGATGCTGTGAAGCTCCACAAGGTAAAATTGTTTGACTGTGCTATAATGAAATCATACCATCTAAAAAAACTACCTACTGGAGTTGAACTGTTGGAGATAAAGAAAGAAAATTTTAAGAACATGCTAAAGAAATATTCCAAGCCGTCTACGACACCAACTAAAAAAACAAATAAAAAGCTGGTGTTTCCTTAAATAAAGATTCTGAATATGTCAGGGAAAGGATTCCATTGACACATGTATTTTATGGAAGAATAAACAGAAATACAAGTTCATAAAAAAGAAGATCAAAATGATAAAGCTTGTGTCCGAGTCGTTGGTACCCGCACCAATCCTAGATGTTCCCATTTCCAGTTTGAAGGTTATTATGTTGGTTGAACCTGAAATTGTCACCAACCGGTCCAGAATTGCTTTTAATGACCCAAAGACCAAAGGAAAGGCCATTCTGGTCGAAGAGCCCAAATTATCAAATGTTCAAGCCGCCATAAACTTGACCTGGAAAGGGTCAATAAAATTTCCAAGGAACAGATGGTGAATTTTGACAAATCGGTGCACTGTCGCACAATTGTTCTATTTCACATTATTTGGCATACCAAGACTCTGAAATAATTAGCCTTTCTTGAGCTGAAGATACTCAAAAAAATGTGATCTCCAAAGTTCTTCCACAACGAGATTTTATTGAACTGCAAATCAAGGAAAATATCTTACCATGCTTAATTCAAAGAAGAAGGGAAATATGTTTTTCCAACTGCCCTACAACACAAGATGACGAATCTGTGATAAGCCAGCTTGAAGTGGATGCATTGTCTCTATAAATGATGGTGAAATTCAAAAAGCAGGATCTTCTGCTTCCAGCGGTTGAAAATGAGAATGCTGCTTCGGCTTTTGACTTAGGAAAAAGTCAGACTGTTAAAAAGCCAGCCGCTGATAAAACTCTAAACAATTCTGAGGAAATTCAGGCCACTACTAAATAATTCAAGATGTTGTCGAAAAAGGTCAAGCTACAATAGAGGCAATTCCAACCGCAACTCAAGCTAACACTGAGATGACTGAGCATAACCCATCTGGTAACTTAGAGGCTCAAACTGATGTTCAAAATATCATTCAACAAAAAATTCAAGTCGAATATTTTTAAAAATAGGGGAAATCTACTAATTTTCTTGATATAGATAAAAAAATTATATATTAATTAAATGTTTTATAATATAAATTTATAGTTTTTGTTTTATTAAATGTTTAAATATTATATGTTTTATAATAAATTGTATAAAATATAAGTTGTTGTGTAATTATAAGTTTTTACTATTTTTTACGGGTTTGATAAAACAAGAATAACATTGGCGTTGCAAATGAGATTAAGATGATTCTTGGACCTGTAGAAATTTGATGTTAATATCTACAATATTGGTGGCAAGCATAAGATAAAAAGCTTCTCACAAGTGGGATCAAATTAAGCAACAAAAAAGTTACCAAAGAAGTGACAGTTTTACCATGCTCTAGCATTTTGACCATATCTCTCAAATTACTTGGTCAAATGGTTAAAAAAAATACCACAATTCAAACAACTCAGATATCTACATGTTTTGTTTTATGTGGAGAAAAAAATTCGAATGGGAAGATTTTCAAAAGTGATGTGTATTAAAATATTAATTTCTTAGAACACCAATGAAGACTTATGTGTAAAAAATAATATTTTATTTGTGGTTGTCTCTCTAAATTTGGCTATAAATAGGGGTGCATTTTAATGTATTGAGATATCCCTCATTTTATAAACAAACCTTTGAATTCATAACATTTCTCTCTTTGTTTTTTCTTTATTTCTTCATTTAAATATAATTAGCATGTTAAATTCATATTCAAAATTTTACACTTTGAATAATGAGTAGCTAACTTCCCAAAGTTGAGATGAAAAGGTGAAACTCTTGGTATGATAATAAGGTTATTAAAAGGTAAGAATCTATGTTTTATATTATTTAATCATTATTTATTATTTATGTTATATTTATTTCTTTAAGTATTATTATACTATACTTATAAGCGGGAGTTTTGATTTATTGTTGCTATATGTTACACTAAATTCTTGGAACCATTTAAATGTTAGTTTGGTATTACCAACCATTTCAAGTGGATGCCTTGATTTATTATATATGATTATATCATAATATTAATTTCTTGGAACCATTTAAATGTTAGTTTGGTATTACCAACCATTTCAAGTGGATGCCTTGATTTATTATATATGATTATATCATAATATTAATTTTTTTGAAACATTTAAATGTTAGTTTGGTATTACCAACCATTTAAAGTGGATGTCATGATTTATTATATATGATTATATCATAATATTAATTTCTTGGAACCATTTAAATGTTAGTTTGGTATTACCAACCATTTAAAGTGGATGTCTTGATTTATTATATATGAATATATCATAATATTAATTTCTTGGTACCATTTAAATGTTTGTTTCGTTTTATCAACCATTTGAAGTGGATGCCTTGATTTATTATATATTAATATCATAATATTAATTTATTGGTACCATTTAAATGTTTGTTTGGTTTTACCAACCATTTAAAGTGGGAACCTTGATTTAGTGTTTACAAATATATATATATAGCACAATAAATACTTGACAATATTTACAAGTTTTGTTATATATTATATACTTATAAGATAATAATATATAACATAATATAAATATGATTATTTAATATATATTTGAATCATTTATTAAGTGGATTTCAATAATGTTCATTAATTTTAACTTTATTAAAATAGCAAGAGTGGATCCTTTAATCTCAACTACTTAAATTAAAATTTGAACAATTAAAAATTACCAATTAAATATTCAAACCATTAAAAGAAAAAAAACAAAAACAAAACAAAAAGACATTGTAGTGGACTTGTAATTACCTTAGCTTCCCTGTGGATACGATATTCGGACTCATCGAATTATACTATTTGTGGACAACCTGCTCTTGGGAGTGCAACAATCAAAGTGCAACATTTCTCCTCCTCTATCTCCTAGTCAAACTCAAATCATACAAATATCTTTGAGATTCCAATAAATCTCTGTGGATGAAGTTTTCTGCTCTCTGTCCTAATTTAAGTTTGATCACAGTATAATGGAATCCTCATATCGAATTATTGAAGATACTAAAACTAAGAAAGAGGAGCATAGTGCTGAGGGAGAACAAAATTTAGAATTCTTGTCAACAATCCCAACCGGTGATCTGATATTTGAAGACCTAATGCTTCGACCAAAATTAATCCCGGTCAAATAATTGTTATCCTCTCCAGACAGCCTGGCATGGAAGAAGTGGCTGATCCACGGTCTAAAAACATGAAAATTCAAGTCGTTGGCTCAACTGCCTGCAAGTTGACAAGTCATCTGTTCCACTCCTCCACCAGCATTTTTTCAATCTAGGTTTTGAATTTGTGAAGAAAAATATCTTTCTGATATAAATTTGAATGTCTTCTCAGAATTTGATGACAATTCTTCAAAAGCTTGATCAAGTCTACTCTAAGATCAAGAACCTCTACAAAACGGCCAACAATATCAAAATCAAGTCGTTTGCTCGTTCTGTTGCGTTTGAAATTTTTCTGAAAGACATTATGCTTGATCTTGGCTCTCTAGAGAACAGCTACAGTCTTTTCATCACCGATCTAGCTCTGGTCAAATGTTAATAAGAATCTTTGGGCTTAACCTTATCAAATCAAATTATATGATCCCGGCTTACAAGTAGTAGAGGCCCGATGAGATCATATTCATACCACTATTGGCAGCCAATTACAAGAAATCTTTAAAGTATATGAAAAAATGCGATGTAAAAAATTGGGAAGTAGAAGACTACAAAAGGCGTGAAGAGAAAAAAAGACGAGTAGAAAGGGCTCAATTTGAGAAAGATATGAGGCGGTCAGAAGAAGAGGAGGCGACAGCGACAACGGTTCGAGTAGTAGAAAATAGGATTTTGTTTAGACTTTGTAGGTGTAATTAGGGCTGTCAAAATCAGACACGACCTACCAACCCGACACGGTTCAACTCGAAAAAATCTAGTTTGGGTTTGGGGTTTTCGGGTTTGGGTCAGATCGGGTTAGACCCCGATAGCTGAACCGAAAAAAATGATCGGGTTAAGTTGGGTTGTTGACCCCAAAATTTTATTTTTTTAAAAAATATATAATTAATAAGTATTGCCTACATTTTTATATATTGTTGTCTAAAAAAATATTTATTATATATTTATATCATAAATTTTCATAATTTAGTATATATGTTGAACATCTTTTGTTTTTTAAAAATTGTTTATTTGATTTAGTAAATATACTTTATTTTTCTACAATTAAACTTTCAAATTTAAATCTTATATATGAGTAAGATTTTGTTATTATGTGTTTAAATTAAAATATCATTATTTTTTTATTTAATTTTCTTTAAAAAAAAGTTCAAAATTGAGTTAATCGGGTTGATTCGGGTTCGGGTTCGGGTTCGTGTTGGACAATTTTAGAATAGTACTATTGCTCCACCCGACCCCACCCACCCGAGTTGACACCCCTATGTGTAATAGGTTTTCAAATATATGAACTCGTAATATTGATATTTTATTATCTCAATGAAATATGATTTGTTCTTAAATTTTTTTTTCTGGTCTAACATATTTTTGTAACTGTTTGTATAATTTTGCAGCTTATTTTTGTCATCACCAAAAAGGATAAAAATTGTTAGAATATTTTTTATTACTTTTAAGTTTTGATGATTAACAAAATAAACAACACCGAACTATTTCAAGATCCAGCCACCCACTTGATTGTATAACAGGTTTTTCATAGCGCTGGATTATTTCAAGCCTTTCAGGAATTCAAGTCGTTCTGTCTAAAAATCCAACGTCTGCACTTTATTAAACTCCATCTATAAGACATCCTCCGATATGTGACCGGCCAAAACTATTACATGCAGCGCACGAGTACTAACCGTTGTTTTCCAACGACACTATAGAAAGTTCAACATTAAGGATTTCCAAAAGGATGGTGCATTTCAAGCCGTTCACTTGAAAGCTTAATATATAAATATTACACAATATCTTACCAACTCCCGAAATGACAAGAAGCCTCTAGGAAACTTAGAATTACGTAACCTGACTGCATGCAATCTAGGGTTTTATTTAAAATATGTGTTTAATGGTTTTTTGCATTGAATGCATGATCATTGCATGGATAGGTGTTTATTTTATTGTTTGTTAAGGTTTCATGCATTATGGCTTTAAGATACATTTCGCGCTCGAACGAGTAACGGTGACCGGGGATAATCAAGAAAATATTTTTATTAAATAATTATTTTTAATTATTTAATATATGGTGTAATTAAGTATGATCTTTTGAAAATGGGCCTTGGTTGTGTATTTTTATTCACCAGGTCATATTTTTAATCGGTATGCAAATTTTAACGATTCAGAGGACTTTTTGAGGGTTCAGACAATATTTTCAAAAACGTACCAAAACGAAAAGTTTTTCAGGAGTGTTTTTGGGATTGAAGGGTTTGTTTTATTTCATAATGTGCCTAAAACCCTTTTAAAATCATTTACTTTAATTAGGGCCCATCATACACTAATCTTGTATTTAAAAGCCTATAAACCCTAACTCTATACCTAACCTAAAGCACACGGCTGCCCCTCCCCTAGCAAAAGAAGCCCTTTTTAGAAAAAAATACAGCAGCCATCTCGAGATCTTCGAGGTTTTTCAAGAAACGTTCCTTCCCCACCTCTCTAATTCAAGTCCTACGCGGAAGCCTTCAAGTTTTCGAGCACATAATCGCTAAGGCACACCGTGTATCCCTTTTTCTCATGATTCACACAACTTATATGCTGATGTATATGTTTGCATGAGAAGCATTCGATTTATTCATGTGGTGTAAGTTTTTTTCGGGTTTTTCATGGAATATACACTTTTTTGACTCATAACTCACGTTTCTTGATTATGGTGCAAGGGGCTGCTATGGCTGGTGTATAGGGCTCTTCATTGTGTGAGATAGGGTTTCATGGGGATGGAATCACAAAATGGCTGAGTCTAGGAGGAAACCGACCAGAGATATGGTTGTATGTCGACGTTTGCAGCTAGATCGAGCGTGGGGTCGATTGCCGGCTGTAGGGAACCACACCGAGCCACGGTGCGGACCATAAGGGATCTGAGACATGGCCTGGAAGGGCTCACAAACTGCTGGTTACGCTCATGTAGCCAACCGTAGCACAAGGAATGGCGACTAGGTTAGAGCAGTGGGCTTCGTTTCGGGTGTAAAGTGGGGGCTGTTTTCATGGGTAGTATGGTTAGCTAGGGTTGATCCAGGAGGGCCTCATGGGTCTGGTCTTGATTCCAATATGGGTGATTATGTTCTGGTCCGCTTGGTCTTGTGCTAGGATAGAATATTTAGATCCCAAAGTACATTAAGGTTTCGTGGCTTGTTTGCAGGAAAATTCTAGCAGATTTCAGGTGCTGTTCGAAGGGCTTAAGTGGTCCGATCTATTGGATTTGAGGGCTGGTAGGATGTGTTTAAGGGGTGGTAAAAATTTGAGAAAATTTGGTTAAGTTTCTGGTCGATTCGGGTTAAAATCGGGACCCCGGTACAATGTTTAAAACGAATCGTATAATTTTAGAACTGGGGTCGAGTTTTCCTTTAGGAATGTTTATAAATACATTTTGAGCTGTTTTAAGGAGTTTGGTTGGCTTCGGGTCGAAATTTAGAAGTCCAGAGGTAAAATGGTCAATTAAGGTTTCCAGAGGTAAAATTTTGATTTTGTGCCTGGGACGAGTTAGCATTCTTGCCAGCGCCCTAAACACGATTTAACATATTTTAAATTTTATGTTATGATGAATATGAATTTTTATACAAATATGAAAAATACTGTTAGGATCGGTTGATTGGTTGAGATAGGTTTAGAAGGGGGGTTGATAAACACTCACGATTTTAGAATCTTTTCGAATAAAGTGTCAGTTTTGTGACAAACTGAAACTAGGAATCTTGTCAGTCAATAACAATCAGTTTAACTAATAACAATTGCGGAAATAAACTGACTGAAAGATAAGAATAAATAACTGAAGTAAGAACACACAAAGATATATGGATGTTCGGAGATTTTAATTACTCCTACGTCACTTCTTCTATCACAAGGATATGATATGCACTAAAAGACTTTGATCGATACAAAACTTGTACAGACCCACTTCAGTTTGGACTTAACACTGCCAAAACTGAAATTCTTAGTTTACAAAATATCTCACAGTTCTTCGACTGAACTTAGCACAACTGATCTAGTTAAAGATCAAATAAACAACAAAACAGTTTGTGCTTATAAGCTCAAAAATTAGCCTCAAATGCTACAAATAAATCTGATAAGTGTGAGCTTTTTGATTCTTGAGTAAGAGCGATAATTTCAGCAGGGTAATAGCAAGCTTAAGAGAATAGATAGATCGATTATTTCCTCAACTGCTCTTCTCACTTATTTATAGGCTTCTCTTCAACGCTAACATTAAATATAATTTGAATCTTTATACCCGTTGATTGCCACGTCAATATTCCTCTGACATTCGTACACTGTAAGCTCTAAAATACGGCGTTCTACTATAACTTGAAGTCTTCTTTGTACTGTTTTCGGTTGAATGTCTTTTTCAACAACTGATCACGTGTACATCTGAATGATCAGCTGATAAGCAATCGCTGGTAAGCTCATAACTGACTATATCAACTGATCAGTTTCCAACTGATCAGTCAGTTGTCTTCGTAAGTTCAGCTCAGCTGGTTTCAGTTGCCTTCGATAAAATGCACATTAATCTTCTGTTAGACCACTGTCAGTTGATTTATGTAGTTCAGTTACTTCAAGCTACTTGATCAGTTAGTCCGATAAATTAAACATTTAGTTTGTCAAACAACCGAAATTAAGTTTCCAACAATTTCCCCCTTTTTGGTGTTTGACAAAACTTGTAAAGTATGAACTGAACAATTGAACTCAAAAATATTCTTCGAACTCATTGTAGATAAAATAATTCTTCTAATGTACAAATTCGTACAAAGAATAAAAGAATAAAGATTTCATGCCATAGTCTTCAACCAATAACTCAAGTCAGTTGATCTTCATTTCTTCTTCTTTCCTTTGTCTTCTTTTTTATGATCTTTTAACTCTTCTATCTCTCCTATTTCTCTTTCTTTGTTAAGCACATCAACTTTCTTGGTTAAAATTCGAACATCCTGCAGCAATATCTTTTACAGCATTCATCACAATGTTTTGCAGCATATCAATCCTTTTGGTGACTTGTACTCTCCAGAAAATCAAAGCGTCTGCCGACTAATGCTTGAGTTTGAAAATGAGATTCAGTCGATAGTCTTTCTTTCTTGATTTCTTCCATCTGGAGAAAGAGAGAAGTGACATTCTGATTGATTAGATTTAGTCTGTTCGAGGTAAACTCATTGTTAGAGTTAAGCTTCAATGAGTGCGCAAGCTGAATTGACCTGTATTTCAGATATAGCATTCATCATACTGACGAGGTTGGTCTGAACAGTCTGAATTTCTTCGAACAGGGCATCGGTATCTGAAATATCAGGAGACATGGCTCCGGAAGTTTCTGGAATCTGCACCCCGTTCCTGTTGAGTAAAGACAAACATAGTGCCGTCAGTTGCTTCGGTTTCATGCATCACCATTCCTGAAATATTTTCAATTGTATGTTCCTGTTGAGGCTGGGGAGGAGAAAAGACAATTGGAAGAACAAAAGTAGTAGAAGGTTCTTCATTTTGTTGTTCAGCTGAGACATAAAATTTTTCAGTTTCTTGCACAGCTGATTCCAAAACTGGTTCTTCAGTCGATTGAGTAACTGACTCTTCAGCTGGCACTTCTTCAGTTGTAACTGAGTGTAGCTAAGCCTGTTCAGTTTGTTCAAAAACTGCCTGTTTAGTCATGACAACTGACTGAACTGGCTCTTCAGTTTCTCCAGAAATAGCCTTCTCAGCCGGTTCTTCAGAAATAACAGCTTGATCGGCTGGTTTTTCAACAATAATAGGATCTACTGGTTCTTCAGTAACAATAGGCTGATGTGCTGGTTCCTCAGTCAAGACAGCATCTTCATCTGATTTGGTTGTTTCCAGCTGAATATCAGAATTGACTGATTTGATGACCTCATCAAGATTTTACAATGATAATTCAGCTTCAGAATAAAGCTTCGGATCAGAAGTTGAAAAGGGAGGTGCTGAAGATGATGATGGTTGAGCAACTGATGTGGAAGGGGCAGTTGCTTGTTGAGAAGATTCGGCAACTGTGTCCTTGGAAGGCTCTTGAACTGATTGTTCAGCTGGCTCTTCTGATGAAAAATCTTGGGAGGCTGCTGGAATGATCAGTTCTTGATCCATTTCCCAATTTTTTATCTCCATCTGCAATGAGAGAAGATCCGAGTCCAGTTGGTCATGCACAACTAAGTCATTGTATGCAGTTGGACTGGTAGGATCATAGTTCAGTTGCAGTTGAGCAACTATTTTCTGTAGCTTCTTTTCTCTCAGTTTATTGAAGAAATAGTTCTTTCGCTCCAGAGCTTGAACAATGGTATATGCCTTGACTACCTTCGTAACAACATTTTCCAAATCAACAAATTTCTTCAGTTTTGACTTCTTCTGAAGCTTCTTGGCAAAGACTTCAGTCCTGAAATTGACGCATTCATCACAAGCCTTGAGCTTGTTTTCTGAAAATTCAATAGAGCCTTAATTCAGCAAGTTTCTTCTTTTCACCTGATTCGGTGACCTTCTTCTTTGGTAGAATATCAGACAGATGTAACTGATCCTCAGTTGACGATTCAGTTGGAATAGCTTTCAGAGGGATAGCCTTGATAAGCTGTTGAGCCCCTGACTGCATTTGTCTTTAAGTTGGGATGGTCCAAACTACAGCAGCAGGTTTTGTTTTCAAGGTTCTTGGCTTCTTGATGACCTTGGGAGATGGAGTCTTCTCAGAGTCAGTTTTAGTGACAATAAACTTGCGCTTGATTGTCTTCTTCTGAAGAGTCTTCTTTTTCTGAACTGACTTGGGAGTCTCCTGTGTCCCAATTTCATTCTTTACCTTCAAGAACTGCTCAGGAGACATGTCCAGTTTCTGCTTTGGTGGCTGGACATTCTTAGCATTGAAGGTTTTCATTTTTGATGATTTTTCAGAATCATTAGTCACCAGCCCTTTGATTTTCAGCAAATAGATGAGCTTCACCGCATAACCCTTTGATTGCTTAGACAATTGAAACATATTCCTTAAGATGTTGAAAATTATGTTCTTCCAGTTCAGTCTCCGACCAGCCATGATAGCAGTCATAGCTTGAAATTTTTCAAGAGTAAGTGCAGCAAAGGATCCAGCCTTTGGCTACGATATATGCCAGCAGTTGCACCTCTGGCTTCAGCTCCTTCTTGAGATCGAAAACTTTGATTTTCCGACCATCAGTAGAAAGAAGGGTTTGCATCTCCTCAACATCAAATGCCTTTACTTCAGAGAGATTAACTAGCCAATCAGTAGGCAGTTGAAATAGGTTGCAGAAGAAATCCTCGTCAATGATCAGCAGCTGACCATTTACAGTAGTTGCGATACTGCCGTTTTTAGTGACATAGACATTGGCATAGAGATCTTGAATCTCTTTAGTATAGATTTCTTGGGAAGATAATCCCAAAAATTGTTTCAGTCCAGCTGCTTCCAGTTTGATGAAGATGTTCTTCACATCTATATTTGATACAGTCATAACTGAGTCAAAGTTGATTGCCATTGAATTCATGACATGAGCTGGGATTTGATTTGCCATTTGATTGAATGTTTTTCTGGGAGAAAGAAAACTTGAATTTGTTTTTGCTCTGTAAATTTGAAGTAAGCGTAAGGAGAAAAACTGAAATGGAGCGGGTATAGTACTGATGTAAGTGACTGTTAAAATTATTGGACACGTGTCAATCCAGGAAAATTTGAATTAAAAACATGTGTACGTGTGGTAAAAACGTGTCTAGAGTATTCATGGATTACGTGGGTCCACGTTCCAAAATACTATTCGTTGAAAGACCGCAACTAATGCTTCGACAAACAGTAACATAATTTAATATAGAATATTATTCGATTTATTAGTTAACTTATCGGAGAAGATCAGTTAGATCAGCAGCTGAATGACCAGCTGAAAACTTAGTCAGTTCAGTTGAAGACCAATTGACTATTGTCTTCTCAGTTAACTTTTAAAATCGACATTCCCCCTCAATAAATGCATATAATTAAAATAAAGGGTAGGAAAAACTCAGTCTGAGTAAGTCAAAAGATGTTTCAATTGACTTGAGTCTCATCATCTTCTTCAATATTAAATGTAGCATGTCTATAAGTAAGAAAAAATGATAGATAACAACAGTTCAATATGTCTAGTTCAAGCAATTCGGATGCCTGCAGCAGTACTCATAAATAAGTTACACAAAGGACACTTACTCATCTTGAAACTCTGATGAAAACTATTGAAGAATACGTCTGGATGAAGGTCATGTCTTCTTGGGTTGAAGTTCAAGATCTCCAGTCTATTCGTTGACATGGTTCAGTTCCTACTACCAAGCAGAGAGCTGTAGCAAGAAAGTACTTCAGGCAGTTTGACGTCTTTCACATTTCTCAGCTTGCCAGTGATCTGGTTCTGATGCATGTGCTGCTGTGGAAAGAGTGGCATCAGCTTGAGAAGATCTCTACTTTAGAGTCCTTCAAAGAGCTGCATTGCCATGAACTGATTAATTGGTTAAATATTTGGCAAGATGCTGTAAGAAGTAAACTGAGTGATGTTGTATGGTATCGACTTCATTCTTAATGAAATCTTGTGTTTTATCATTGTTGTTGTCTCTTTAATTTCCTGCAAAACTTAACTTTCATCAGTTGATAAATAGTTAACGAACTGAATATAATAACTGAAAAATGTCCAACTGGCATCAGTTGATAAGCATTTAAATAATAAATGACAAACTGAATGAACAGCAATTAACAAAGCAGCAATAAAACTGAAATAATTAAGATAAATCAATTAAACCAAGTATATGCGAAAGTGAGAAAACTTAGTCTCTCGCAATGGTTTGGTGAAGATGTCAGCAGCTTGTTGTTCAGTTCACATATATTCCAGTCTGATAGCTTTGTTCAGAACATGATCTCTGATGAAGTGATGCCTGACATCAATGTGCTTGGTCCTTGAGTGAAGAACTGGATTGTAAGTTATTGCAATTATGCTTGTATTATCACAAAATATGGGAGATTCTTTAGCATCAACTCCATAATCTTTCAGTTGTTGCTGAATCCAGAGCAGTTGGGCACAGCAGCTTCCAGCAGCAAGGTATTCTGCTTTAGTTGTGGAATTAGCTATGGATGTTTGCTTCTTGCTGAACCATGAGATCAGTCTGTCTCCTAGAAACTGACAAGATCCACTAGTGCTTTTACGATCTAGCTTACATCCTGCATAATATGCATCTGAATATCCAACTAAATTGAAAGAAAAGTCTTTAGCGTACCATAATCCCACATTTTGAGTGCCTTTTAGATATTTTAAAATTCTTTTGGCAATTGAAAAATGCGATTGCTTAGGATTTGCTTGAAATCTAGCACACATGCAAACAACAAATACAATATCAGGACGACTAGCAGTTAGGTACAATAATGAACCTATTAAACCTCTGTAGAGTGTCATCTCAACTGATATTACCCCTTGATCATTGTCCAGTTTGACTGATGAACTCATGGGAGTACTTGTAGTTGAACATGTTTCCATGCCAAATTTCTTGAGCAATTCCTTCTTGTATTTGGTCTGATTGATAAAAATACCAGTGTCCAGTTGCTTCACATGTAGTCCGAGAAAAAATTTCAGTTCACCCATCATACTCATCTCAAATTTGTCCTGCATTAACTTGGCAAATTTCTCACATAATTTGGGGTTAGTTGACTCAAATATAATATCATTAACATATATTTGCACAAGTAAAATGTGATCATTCTTAGAAAATTTGAACAAGATCTTGTCAATTGATCCAATAGTAAAATCATGATCAGTTAAGAATTTTGAAAGTGTCTCATACCAAGCTCTTGAAGCTTGTTTAAGACTATATAAAGCTTTGTTCAAATGATAGACATGATCAGGAAAAGAGTGATTGATAAAACCTGGTGGTTGTTCAACATAAACTTCTTCCTACAACTGACCATTCAGAAATGCATTTTTTACATCCATTTGGTAGACTTCAAAGTTCTTGAATGATGCATAGGCAAGGAACATTCTTATTGCTTCCAGTCTTGCAACTGGTGCATACGTTTCATCATAGTCAATTCCTTCTTCATGCCTATATCCTTGTGCTACAAGTCTTGCTTTGTTGCGTGCAACTGAACCATCTTCATTCAGTTTATTTCTGAATGCCCATTTTGTACCTATTATTATTTTACAAACTGGTATTGGAACTAAGTTCCAGACATTGTTATGGGTAAAATGATTTAGCTCCCCTTGCATTGCATTTATCTAGTTAGGATCAGCAAGAGCTTCGTCAGTTTTCTTTGGTTCCAGTTTTGAGACAAAAGCAGAATGAATGAACAAATTAAGCATTTGATTTCTTGTTTTTAATGAAAGGGGATCGGTTACGGTGACCGGAAGCGCAACGGAAGTTTAAAAAACAAATTTTTACAAGAAAATTTCGGCCACCTCTTTGTTTGTGTAGCAAATACAATAAAACACCAATATCATACATAGGGTGTTGAGAAAATCGTTACCTATCAACCTCTTGAGGTTGATGATGGCACCAACTAAGTTGTAAACAACTTGGCTCTTCAAGGATGACAAATCTACAAGCTCTCCTTCCCTCAAAATTAGGCCCACCACTTGCTAGATAAATCCCCTCTTAATTTGCACTAGAAAATTAAGAGGATTTTTCAAGGAGAAGAATATTTCTTCCTCAACACTTGAAGAAGAAAAGAAGAGGAAAAACTTGGAGAGAATTGTGCTAAAGATTTCGGCCAACATATGACATCAATGAGGGAGGATGAGTTGTCTAGGTTGTGGGAAAAGTTGATCCAAAAGGTTGCATGCCATGCCAATTTTTTAATCAAAAGTATTCCCCAACTCTTCACCTCCCAAGCATGCAATGTGATTTGGGCTTGTAACTATTACAAGGCCCATGGACTATTTAAATTGTCTCAAACATATTTGAGCCCAATTAGACTTTTCTTGATTTTACTCAAGCCCACTAGTTAAATAATTATTTCCAATTGGGCTCTACAAGGCCCAATGTTATCTAATTAATTCAACACTTGAATTAATTTAATTATTTAGACTCTACTAGGCCCACTAGTGTTTAATTAATTCAACACTTGAATTAATTTAATTTAGTCATAATAATGTTTATGAAAATCACAATTTTCAAATACATTATTTACTTGGCCTATTTTTAATTTAGGAACACATTCATAAATTAAAAAAAAAATTACATTTCTCTCATAGAAGTCATACTTCTATTTTTCTCAACGCTTATAAACTC
The DNA here is from genome assembly GCF_025594145.1 of Primulina tabacum. Lineage (NCBI taxonomy): Eukaryota > Viridiplantae > Streptophyta > Magnoliopsida > Lamiales > Gesneriaceae > Primulina > Primulina tabacum. The sequence goes on from NC_134567.1 coordinate 8,722,193, forward strand.
ATTTATAAGCCGTTCAACACATTGAACTATTTTTACTTCTCAACGGGATCTAAAAAGCTAGTACTTGTGTGGCCCTCAATGGTTCATTGATACAACTAGCCGTGGGTTCACATCTCCATGTGATTCGGACTAAACATGTCCTTATTTGAGCATACCCCAATTGCTCCATTCTTACTTATCAACTCCTTGATAACAAGAACGTCAGAACTCAAGTCTGATAGTACCCAACCAATCATGTTAAACGCCTAGTAGCATCGCTTACATGATTCCCTAGGTATCAAATGATAGTGCCTGCAAGAACCATTCTATTATGGTTAGCAGTACAGTACGGTCTCTTCAACTCATATATCCCGACCGATTCGACAACCATTGGTATATCGAGAGTTGTCAATGAATCGATACTATGTGTCATGTCGTAGTTGCATCGATGGTGTAATCTAAGAAACCCCTTTCTTAATTACCACCATACTCTGATCAGAGATTTCAAACTACATATACATGAGAACACATAGGATATCCATACCCGAAGGTAAGCGGTGAATCCCCGACTACAATGCATCGACTCCTATATGTTTCGACAGAACACCCAACCTTGCCACCTGATGACCCCATGAGAGTCGGTAAACAAGTCAAAGTGTAATTCTAGCACATAGAGTCTCAATGTTGTCCCGGGTCATAAGGACTAATGGTGTACAACCATAAACTAGGACTTTTCCACTCGATAAGTGAGAACCACTTGGAAAGTCCTTTTATGGAGGGTTGTTCAGTGCACTCTACCAGGAGCACCTATCTGCATGCTCGGACATCACAATGTCCCCTACCAATGAAACATGGTACTCACATCGCAGATACTAGTCTCGAACTCGAGCGGCCTATATCCTTCTTAGTGGCGGCTGAATCGACTAGGAACTGTTTAGAATATACAGTATTCCAAATATGAGTTTCATGATACTCATCATATGAGCATCTCATATTCTTTCTACTATTTGTATATTCAAGGACTTTATCTATGCAACTAGCATGGGTATACAGATAAAGAAGTGCCAAAATGATAAATTCAAATATTATTAAAATAAAGACTGTTCATACATAGAGTTTAATCATGAACCCTCGGCCAACACTTGGCTCGACGGGCACCTACTCTAACAATCTCCCACTTGCACTAGAGCCAACTACCCATATGCTTCAAACCCATCGATTCGCGATGCTTCTCGAACAATGGTCCAGGTAAAGGCTTAGTTAGTGGATCAGCAACATTATCTGCGGAGACGACTTTGTCAATCGTGACATCTCCTCTCTCCATGATCTCTCTGAGGATGTGGTACTTTCTTAATACGTGTTTGGACTTCTGATGAGACCTCGGCTCCTTTGCTTGTGCAATGGCTCCCGTGTTGTCACAAAACACCGGGACAGGAGCAACTCCATTAGGAATGACGCCCAACTCTTGGACGAAATTCCTTATCCAAACAACCTCCTTTGCTGCAGCTGATGCAGCAATATATTCTGCCTCAGTGGTGGAATCCGCTGTACTGTCTTGCTTGGAACTCTTCCAAGAGACAGCAGCACCATTGAGCATGAATATGAATCCAGAGGTTGACTTCGAGTCATCGATATCGCTTTGGAAGCTAGAGTCGGTATAGCCTTCCAATTTCAGTTCTCCACCCCCATAGACCAAGAACAATTTATTGGTCCTTCTCAAATACTTGAGGATGTCTTTCACAGCTTTTCAGTGTGGAAGACCAGGGTTGGATTGATATCTACTCACTACACTTAGTGTAAAAGCCACGTCAGGACGTGTAGATATCATCTCATACATGATGCTACCAATAGCAGATGCATAAGGAATGCTGGTCATCGCCGCTATCTCTGCATCAGTCTTGGGAGACATAGACTTGGATAGGGACATGCCATGATACATTGGTAGATGTCCTCTCTTGGACTCATCCATCGAGAACCGCTTCACGATGGTATCAATGTATGTGGACTGGGTGAGACCAAGCAATCTTTTAGATCTATCTCTATAGATCTGTATTCCCAATACAAAAGATGCTTCACCCAAGTCCTGCATCGAGAACTTACTCGCTAACCATATCTTCGTTGATTGCAACATTCCTACATAATTCCCAATGAGTAGAATGTCATCAACATACAACACCGGGAATGTCACAGCACTCCCACTGACCTTCTTATACACACAGGGTTCCTCAGGATTCTTAGCAAAACCAAACTCTTTGATTGTACTATCGAATCTGAGGTTCCAACTCCTAGATGCTTGTTTTAGACCATAAATAGATCTTTGAAGTTTGCATACCATATGCTCACTTCCGATAGATGTAAACCGTTCGAGTTGAGACATGTAAATCACTTCCTTAATATCCCCATTAAGAAAGGCTGTCTTAACATCCATCTGTCATATCTCATAGTCATACCATGCAGCTATGGCTAGCAAAATCCTTATGGACTTGAACATTACAACTGGAGAAAAGGTTTCTTCAAAGTCAACTCCTTGTCTTTGAGTATATCCTTTTGCCACCTAATCGCGCCTTGAAGGTCAATACCTTCCCATCCGCCCCAAGTTTCCTCTTGTAAATCCATTTACACCCTATGGGAACAATTCTCTCAGGTGGATCCACGAGATTCCACACTTGGTTCGAATGCATGGAATTCATCTCAGATTCCATCGCTTCAAGCCACTTGGATGAATCGGCATCAGATAATGCTTCCTTGAAGGTCCTTGGATCACATCCATGGTTAGGCTCATCATGGCCCTCTTCAAGAAGCAGACCATACCTCATAGGTGGTCTCGAGACTCTCTCGGATCTTCTAGGAGCTTGTATCTCCTTTTTTTTGCTCTTCGAGTGTGGGTTCTACAATTGTGGGTGTCTCTCGAACCTCTTCGAGTTCTATCATCTCGCCTTTTCTATCTAATAGAAATTCCTTTTCTAAAAAGGTTGCATTCCTAGAAACAAACACCTTAGTTTCTTGGGGATGATAGAAGTAGTATCCAACCGAATTCTTTGGATATCCCACAAAGTAACATAAAATGGATCGACTATCCAATTTATCTCCCACTACCTGCTTCACATAAGCAGGGCACCCCCATATTCTAAGATAAGAATATTTGGGTGGCTTACCCATCCATATCTCATATGGTGTCGTATCAACTGCTTTGTATGGACATTGTTCAACAACATTGCCGCTGTCTCAAGCGCATATCCCCAAAAAGATGGCGGCAACTCCGTTACCCCATCATAGACCAAACAATGTCCATCAAAGTCCGGTTACGATGCTCCGAAACACCATTCAACTGTGGTGTAGCGGGCGGAGTCCACTGCGAGAGAATCTCATTCTCCCTAAGATACTCTTGGAACTCGGCACTCAAGTACTCACCACCTCGATCCGATCAAAGTGTCTTGATGCTTCGTCCCAATTGCTTCTCTACTTCACTTCTGAATTCTTTGAACCTTTCAAAGGCTTCAGACTTGTATTTCATCAAATACACATACCCATATCCTCGAAAAGTCATCGGTAAAGGTGATGAAGTAGGCATGTCCATGCTTAGTGGTGATGCTAAGCGGACCGTACACATCGGTATGGATCAAATCCAATAACCCTTTGGCTCGCTCCACATGGCCCTTAAAGGGAATCTTGGTCATCTTTCCTTTTAGACAGGATTCACAAGTCGTGAGAGCATTAATATCAGACATATCAAACATGCCTACTCCCACTAACTTGTTCATCCTTCTTAGGGAAATATGTCCTAATCGAGCATGCCATAATTGTGCCGAATTTAGAGTATCTTGTTTGCGCTTGTTTGTTGTTATAGCTTGGACATTGTTAAGTGGAATATCTTTCAATTTTAAGGTGTAGAGATCGTTTTCAAGTTCTCCAGTACCAATTAAACATTCATTCTTGTAAATATTGCAAACACCTTTGCTAAATAAACAAGAAAATCCATGTTTGTCTAACATAGAAATGGAAATAATATTTTTCACCAAGTCTGGTACAAACAAAACATCTCTTAACAACAACTTAAAATCATTGTTCAAAATTAAAGAAACATCTCCAACAGCTTTGGCAGCAACTCTTGCCCCATTGCCCATCCTCAAGAAGGTCTCACCTTCCCTGAGCCTCCTACTTCTTCCCATCACCTGCAAATCATTACAGAGATGTGAGCCACAGCCGGTATCCAATACCCAAGAAGTAGAGTTAATTGAAATGTTTACTTCGATATAGAACATACCGTTTCCAAAACTCTTCTGGGCAAGATATTCCCTGCAGTTACACCTCCAATGTCCAGGCTTCTTGCAGTGATGACAGATGTCAACAGTCTTGTCAGCCTTCACTGGTGTGGCTGCCACTACGGGACCCGGAGTCTGCCTCTTCAAGGGCACGCTCTTCTTGGGACATTGGAAAGAACGCTTCTTTCCCTTCCCAGGTGGACCGGTCTTCGTACCAGATGAAGAGCCCACAAAAAGAACCGGCTTCTCTTTCTTGATAGTGGACTCAAAGGTCACAAGCATATTCACCAACTCCTCAAGGGTCGGCTCCATCTTGTTCATGTTGAAGTTCACCACAAAAGGATCAAATGAGCTAGGCAGCGATAAGAGCAACACGTCGGTGGTCAACTCCGAAGGCAAGATCAGATCCATGCAAACGAGCTTGTCCACGAGCCCAATCATCTTCAAGCCATGCTCATGGACCGAGGCCCCATCTCGCATGCGCATAGTGATCAGCTCCTTGACGGTAGCATGCCTAAGAGGCCGAGTCTGCTCACCAAAGAGCTCCTTGAGATGCAAATGAATGTCAGCAGCATTCTTTGCATCCTCAAAACGCCTCTGCAGCTCATCGTTCATAGAAGCCTGCATATAACACCTGGCCTTCAAGTCATGGTCACACCAATCCTTGTAAGTCTGCAATTCCTCAGGAGTGCAGCTAGTCGGAGCCTCAGCAGGGGGCGACTCAGTCAGTGTATATGCAATCTTTTCCGAGTTTAGGACGATTTTCAGATTTCTTAGCCAAGTGAGATAGTTAGGTCCGGTTAACACATGTTTTTCGAGTATGGCAGAAAGCGGATTGCGAATTGAAGACATTGTCAAATTTTTGTACTGAAACGTAAAACAGATAAATGTTAATGACTATTTTAAAATATTTAATAAGATATAAAGTTTGGACTTTAACTTTATAAATTTTCGCTCCCACTGTTTCGACATTTTCACTACCCTCTAGTGAAAACGGGAAACTCCTTTCCTCAGTAGGTACGTAAGGTCCAATTAGCGAATCATGATCCCGAATAATATCAGCCAATCATAATTCCTAAAAGGTAGTTTCCAATTGCATCACAATGCAACCCTCTACGTAAACTTTTGTCTCACGTTTGATTAGGACCCAATAATATGACGTCGTTCATCTTTACGTGTCAAGCCTTACCCATCGATGTTGAACCTTAATGGACGGTCGCCATGAGTTCCCTCAATAATATGAGCCGAAATCATGGGAGTTCCACGTAGTTCACATCACCATGTCAATGGATGTCACAGCTTTCCGGCACCCAGAGCTCCCCCAATAATATGAGCCGAGCCCCGAGTACGGGTAGCGTTCATCATGCACCCATTGTCGATGGAAGACAAGGAAATTATAAACAAATTTATAATTCCCCTTTTCGGGCTTGATATTAATTTTGAATCTCATTCAAAATGAGGGTTTTTAATTTTGAAAGGTCTCATCATTAATTTTATTTAAAAGCTCGCCATGTTTGATCGTATGTTTGCCGGATTCATGCAACTTTGTTATTATCATAATAATAACGCACATACTCATTATTTATAACATATCATGCATATATTATAAACAGTAAACAAACAAGGATGATCAATCGCCCCAATACTAATGGCCCATGTGAGCTAAACACGGGCCTAGGTCCAATCCTAGGGAAATGCAAGGGATGCAAATGCAACTATTATATTAGCTTCCAATATTTACATGTCTTCGATCTTCATAATCATCATGTCCACCATCTTCCATTCTTGATCTTCCACTCTTGATCTTCCACTATACTAATATTTACAAATAAATATCCATGGCAAATAGGGATACATCTCATGGGGTGGGAACGGGCCATAAACCAAGCCCACTTTATAAATTGATAATTATTACAATCATTCAACACAAAATATCCTAGCATACACCTAGCAAATTGGGCTTGGGATTTTGATCATCCTACATGCATAATATCACATATCATACACCATCAATTAATTATCACAATAATTAATTGATCCAATATTATATATCTTGATCCAATCAATAACCGTCACGATTATAAACTAAATTAACAAAGTATACAAACACATTTGTCTACTTTCAAATTAATTTATTTATAACCGAATATCTTGTAAATCACCATTTACTATAAATATTTAAAGTCCAACTTAAAATATTTATTTCATGAGAAAATATTTGCAACTTTTGTAATTTTAATCTTAAGGGCCCAAAAACTTATTTTTAACCAAAAACATTTTGGCCCATTTAAAATTCACAAATATGTTAGCCATCCAATGGCCCAACAACTCAAGGCCCATGACACTTTGATATTCCAAAACACTTTTGGAAACCATAGTCGTCATCGCCGTCGCCAGATTCCGGCAACAAAAATTTTTTTTTATTTTAATTTTTTAATGGGGCTGTTCGGGCAGCCCCTCGGGCTGCCCTAGCTGCCCGAAATGGGCAGCCCCTCGGGCAGCCCGAGCTGCCCGAAGTTCCCCACAATAAGCCTCGGTTTTTGGTTGCAAAAATACACTCATGCGGTTATAAATCGATCTCAACATAATATCATGTAATTGCTACACAAAATCGTAACCATAGTTCGGATACCACTTGAAAGGGGATCGGTTACGGTGACCAGAAGCGCAAATGAAGTTTAAAAATCGAATTTTTACAAGAAAATTTCGGCCGCCTCTTTGTTTGTGTAGCAAATACAATAAAACATCAATATCATACATAGGGTGTTGAGAAAATCGTTACCTATCAACCTCTTGAGGTTGATGATGGCACCAAATAAGTTGTAAACAACTTGGCTCTTCAAGGATGACAAATCTACAAGCTCTCCTTCCTTAAAAATTAGGCCCACCACTTGCTAGATAAATCCTGTCTTAATTTGCACTAGAAAATTAAGAGGATTTTTCAAGGAGAAGAATATTTCTTCCTCAACACTTGAAGAAGAAAAGAAGAGGAAAAACTTGGAGAGAATTGTGCTAAAGATTTCGGCCAACATATGACATCAATGAGGGAGGATGAGTTGTCTAGGTTGTGGGAAAAGTTAATCCAAAAGGTTGCATGCCATGCCAATTTTTTAATCAAAAGTATTCCCCAACTCTTCACCTCCCAAGCATGCAATGTGATTTGGGCTTGTAACTATTACAAGGCCCATTGACTATTTAAATTGTCTCAAACATATTTGAGCCAAATTAGAATTTTCTTGATTTTACTCAAGCCCACTAGTTAAATAATTATTTCCAATTGGGCTCTACAAGGCCCAATGTTATCTAATTAATTCAACACTTGAATTAATTTAATTATTTGGACTCTACTAGGCCCACTAGTGTTTAATTAATTCAACAATTGAATTAATTTAATTTAGTCCATAATAATGTTTATGAAAATCACAATTTTCAAATACATTATTTACTTAGCCTATTTTTAATTTAGGAACACATTCATAAATTAAAAAAAAATTACATTTCTCTCATAGAAGTCATACTTCTATTTTTCTCAATGCTTATAAACTCATTTATAAGCCGTTCAACACATTGAACTATTTTTACTTCTCAAAGGGATCTAAAAAGCTAGTACTTGTGTGGCCCTCAATGGTTCATTGATACAACTAGCCGTGGGTTCACATCTCCATGTGATTCGGACTAAACATGTTCTTATTTGAGCATACCCCAATTGCTCCATTCTTACTTATCAACTCCTTGATAACAAGAACGTCAGAACTCAAGTCTGATAGTACCCAACCAATCATGTTAAACGCCTAGCAGCATCGTTTACATGATTCCCTAGGTATCAAATGATAGTGCCTGCAAGAACAATTCTATTATGGTTAGCGTACAGTACGGTCCCTTCAACTCATATATCCCGACCGATTCGACAACCATTGGTATATCGAGAGTTGTCAATGAATCGATACTATGTGTCATGTCGTAGTTGCATCGATGGTGTAATCTAAGAAACCCCTTTCTTAATTACCACCATACTCTGATCAGAGATTTCAAACTACATATACATGAGAACACATAGGATATCCATACCCGAAGGTAAGCGGTGAATCCCCGACTACAATGCATCGACTCCTATATGTTTCGACAGAACACCAAACCTTGCCACCTGATGACCCCATGAGAGTCGGTAAACAAGTCAAAGTGTAATTCTAGCACATAGAGTCTCAATGTTGTCCCGAGTCATAAGGACTAATGGTGCACAACCATAAACTAGGACTTTTCCACTCGATAAGTGAGAACCACTTGGAAAGTCCTTTTATGGAGGGTTGTTCAGTGCACTCTACCACGAGCACCTATCTGCATGCTCGGACATCACAATGTCCCCTACCAATGAAACATGGTACTCACATCGCAGATACTAGTCTCGAACTCGAGCGGCCTATATCCTTCTTAGTGGCGGCTGAATCGACTAGGAACTGTTTAGAATATACAGTATTCCAATATGAGTTTCATGATACTCATCATATGATCATCTCATATTCTTTCTACTATTTGTATATTCAAGTACTTTATCTATGCAACTAGCATGGGTATACAGATAAAGAAGTGCCAAAATGATAAATTCAAATATTATTAAAATAAAGACTGTTCATACATAGAGTTTAATCATGAACCCTCGGCCAACACTTGGCTCGACGGGCACCTACTCTAACATTTACCAGGTCAGATGGATTACCTATCACCAATTCTGGAGGATGTGATTTCTTCCATCTGAGCTCAGTATTTGTTGCTTCCATATCAGCAACTGCTGCTGTTGGCAACTGAATGTTTTCAGTTTCAGTTGGAGCTGTATCACTTGGTAACTGAATATCATCTGTTTGCTCCACCAACTGATTATCAGGAGCAGGTTCTTGTTCAACTAATTGATCTAGTATTTCTTGTTCAGATGTTTGAAAGATATTTCTATTGATGTGATTTTCTTCTTCATTATCATCCTCCAAACTGATCTTTGTAAAACGATCAACTAGCTCAACTGGATCAGTTGGCTTATCAGTTATCACAGTTTCATCAAAAACAACATGAATAGATTTTTCAACATTTAAAGAGCTTTTATTAAAAACTCTATATGCTTTGCTAACTGAAGAATATCCAAGAAATATTCCCTCTACAGATTTAGCATCAAAGGCTTTTAAATGATTTTTACCATTATCAAGAATAAAACATCTGCAGCCAAATATTTTGAAAAGAAACCACTCTTTTTCTTCCATGCCAGATCTCATTTGGTATTTTCACATGATTCTTATTAATCATTGATCTGTTCTGAGTGTAACATGCAGTGTTTACTGCTTCAGCCCAAAACCTTTGAGAAATACCAGAATCAGCAAGCATTGTTCTAGCAGCTTCTTTAAGGGTCCGATTTCTTCTCTCAGCTACACCATTTTGTTGAGGTGTTCTAGCTGCTGAGAGCTCATGCTTGATTCCAGTATTTTCTAAAAAAGTTGAAAGATTTTGATTGATGAATTCAGTCTCTCTACCAGACCTTATTCGATCAATCTCAACTGATTTTTCATTTAATAGTCTTTTGAAGAACTTAATCAGTTGTGCGGCAAGTTTGGTCTTTGAATTTGAGAAAAATAACCCAAGTAAATCTTGAAAAATCATCCACAACTACTAAGGTGTATTTCATTCCCCCTAAACTCATGACTGATATTGGACCAAAAAGATCCATATGTAACAGTTCTAAGCATCGGAAGATGATTTACAACCTCTGTTTTTGAATGAAGATCTTATTGTTTACCAAACTGACATGCTGAACAAACTTTATCTTTTGAAAAATCTATTTTGGGCAAACTAGTTACAAGATCATGGTTACTCAGATAGACAATAGATTTAAAGTATAAGTGGTTCAACATCTTATGCCACAACCAGTTTTGGGAAGACTTGGAAGCAATGAAACAAACTGGTGCATAAGGTTGTTCAGGCCAACCGACTTTGTAAGTGTTTCCCCAACAATTTCCAGTTAGGGTTACCTCATCAGTTGAGTCTCTAACTGAACAAGTGTGTCTGTCAAACTGAACTGAGAAATTATTGTCGCATAACTGACTGATGCTTATCAAGTTATACTTGCAAATTCTCAACTAGAAAAATATCTTTAATTGTAAAGTTATCATGGATAAGCTTACCCTTACCCACAGTTTTACCTTTGGAATTGTCTCCAAAACTAATGTTTGGTCCAATATATTTGATCAGTTGAGATAGCAAATTTGCATCTCCTGTCATATGCCGCGAACAGCCACTGTCTAGATACCAAATTGATTCTTTGTTTGTTCCTATTACCTAGAATCACACACAGTATATAATTTTGGTACTTATATTAATTTGGGTCCTAAATTGATTAGTCCTTTAGGAACCCAGACTTGGACCATCCTAATTGACTTCCCAGTTGCTGTGTTTCAAATGATTTTTCTCAAATTCTTGGCAATATGTGTGTGATGTTAGGATGAAACAATATGATTTGTATCCTTTTTCAACTGACTGTTCTTTTAATATCGTTTCTGAACTAGCTTACATTTGTAGTAATTGTAATAGTCATTCCTTGAGTACTGATTTTTGTAACCTGAATCGTTTAGGTGACCTGTTTCTTGAATCAGTTGAACTCTCAGAGCTATATCCAATTCCATACCATTTGCCTTTGTTCTTACTTTCAGTCAATTGAACAGCTGGTTTACTTGGTTCTGAGAATTTATTTACCATATTTGATTTTACAAAGGTAATGTACTTTCCTTTGTTTTCATTCAACCTTGGCTGTGTATCACTTGTAGAATTTTCATCATGAATGTTAAAGCCTAAATCAGTTTTATCAGTAACTGATTTTTGTGAATTATGCATTTCAGTCAAAGCTTGATTTTCAATCATTTCAGCATTTTTCCGTGCAATATCCGTTTTTAGACTCAACAGTTCAACTGACTCATCAGTTTCTGTTTTGTTATCATTGGGATCAGTTTACTTAGTTCTAACCTTCTCAAATGATCGAGCAAGTTTGTGATACTCATTTACCATGTCATGCAATGTGGTAATGAGTTCCTCACGAGTGAAATCAGTAGAGCTGAAGTCAAATACATGTTCACTTGCTGACTCCAGTTCAGCATCATCTGCCATTAAGCACTTGACTTCCTCTTCATCTTCACTTGAACTGATTGGGCTTTCTGATTTTGACTCGTCACTGTCAGTTTCTGCCCACTTATATTTGCTCTCTTCAGCCAAAAGCACTTCATGTTTATTTTTGGATGATTTCTTGTCATCCTTAGTCCTTCTTCTGTGCTCATAGGGCTTCTTTCCCTTTTCAGTTGATCCTTGACTGTCCTTTTAATGCCCGGTTACTCAGTACAAATGATAATAATGCGTTTATGTCGTTTATTATGTAGTTATTTAGCTCTTTAGATTTCACGTGATGATTGGTGTATCAATATTGAGATTGAACATGATTTTTATATTGTTCATGTTGTATTGAGAATGAATATATGTCTAAATAGTGATAGTAAGATGTGTAGGTAGAAATAGTCTAATGAAGTTGGTAGGAAATGAGATGAAAATATGGCAGTTTTTACGGGTTTCAGCATAATCATTTAAATATTAATCCAAATTGTGTGAGGCGATAACCATTAGAAAGCTAAGATATAATGCTACAACTTTTATGTCTTGGGTTTTGTCCAAATCATTGTGAAAGATAAGCCAAAAGTGCCCCGAAGTATGTAGTGTATACCGTCATTCCCTCACTGACACATGTTAGGAGAATAAGCATAACATTTTACTCAGACCTCCAAATGACCTGAAACCAATTGGAGATTTAATCCAGACATAGGACAATAACTTTCATGTTTACCACCTTTTCAGATTATGAACGAAAGAGCCGTTTCTGGAGCAATCTTTGATGAAACAGTGTGCAGGGCAGAACATGTGGCGCTCGAGCGGTAGAAAATGACCGCCCAAGCGCCGGTGCACTTCAAGCCCACCAATTTTACAGAATGTTTGGCGCTCGAGCGGTAGAAAATGACCTGTCCGAGCGCCGCTGTGTATATTAAAAGATAAACTTTGAAATTCTGGACATCTTTATCAGTTCTTTCCTTCCCTTTTCACAGCAAAGCACGAAAGAAAAACCAAGAAATTTTCCTCCAAAGCTTCTTCTTCATTCCTTTCGTCATTTTGAAGTAAGAACATAGTTCTCCATCACAAGAACTTCATAAGGGTGTAAGTTTCCATCTTTTTTGGTTATTATAAATGTAGAGGAGCAAACTTCACCTAGAATAGACATAGTAATTGAATTTTTGACATATTTGACAGTATAGGAGAGAGATACATCGTCTCAAACCCGGGTTCTTACGCTTGGACAGTAAGTTGGCATGTTTTTGAAGTAATACATGAGTAATATTATGATTTCAAATACTTCCCATTGATTATTGCTATATGTACATTGTTAGTATCTTATTGATGAAAACATAGCACCATATTCCATTGTTATGTATTAAATATGTAAGAAACTCATGAATATTGATGATGGGTGCTATGTTATGAACATGAACATGAAAGGAAAATGACTGATTTTTACATGATATAGAGCTTGTTGATATCATGGGTGGTTTTAAGTTCACCAAACCTATTGGCCAATATATGTTCATGGGGCGTGGGGTTGCCAAAGGTAGTTCCCTGACGTCCAACACAGTAGTAGCTATATAATAAAGCAAGCCTGGTAATACAGGTCAACTAATGAGGCTCAAGTACAAAAATGAACATGAATATATGCTATGATATGACATGGTTTAAAGATTCATTGTTGTCACGACTTGATATGTATGTTCCTTCTACACATATTGATATGTATAAGTGCCAACTTATTTTGTTTTATAAACTCACGTAGCTCATGTATTACAGGATCAGGTAATGAAGATACATAGGATGCCGGTTCGCCAATGGATGCTTGTGACGTGCGTCACCTCGACAAGAACCTGGACGTCTTATTGTATAGCTTCCGCCTATGTATTATAGTGGATTGTATGTCAGGGCAGGGTTTGAAATAAGTTTCACGACGTTTATGATTATATGTATAACGATACAATGTATGTTTGAGTATGATTATATGTATGTATAGATATTGTTGCTTGAGTTTGGATTTTACAAAATATAGGGATATCATGCCAAAATTTTTATAAACCATCAAATTGATGCCCCTTGTTTTGAATTACTTCATAATATAGATATATCATTCAAATCCTATTTTGATTATGGTAATCATGTCAAGTATAGAGTAAGGGTGTGACATTTTAGTTGGTATCAGAGCCCACGGTTCTTCGACAGGGAAGACACTGCACTTCATCCATGCATGGGGAACTCGACAAGTAAGTATCTTTGTATCACATAGTTTATGCTAAGTTATGTGTCTATGTATCCTACATGTAGGTTAAGATAAGCGACGATGCCACCGAAACGTAAAGTACATGAAAGAGAGTCATCTAAGGGCAAAGCCCCAGCAGTCGAAGGTGAGGGCAGTGCGCCACGACCTGTAGATGACTTTGCTCAATTGCTCCAACAACAAGCGAAGTCCATGGGAAGCAGATACAACAATTACTTGAGATGCAACGGACTACTCATGGGCAAGGCACACGCACAAGCCATGCTACCCAGACAAGGACCTGTTCAAACAGATGTTTATGATCGCTTTCGACATCTGAATCCTCCGGAATTCATGGGAAGCACCAATCCAGCAGTAGCAGAAGAATGGATTAAATCATTGGAGTCCATCTTCTCCTACCTTCATATGGAAGATGCAGACAAAGTAACGTGTGCCATATTTTTATTAACAAAGCATGCAAGAATATGGTGGAAGAGTGCAAGGGTGGCATTACCTACGATACCATTGACATGGAAAACTTTCAAAACCGTGTTTTACAACAATTATTTCAGTAAAGATGTATGAGCCAAGAAAGCCAGTGATTTCCTTAATCTGAAGCAAGGAACCATGTCAATTCGAGGCTGGAATCCAATATGTACCATATATTGCACATGACGACACAAGTAAGGGCGAACACTTCATGCGGGGACTTCGTTCTGAAATTATAAGAGATGTACGGATGTCGAAAGTTGCTACGTATGGGGAGATAATGGAAAGAGCACTTATGGCAGAACAGGACGAACAAGACATTGACAGAGACAGGCAATAGCGAAGGCAGCAGTAATTTCAAAGGAGCCAAGCAACAGAACAAAGCAAAAAGACCGATTGTAAAGGTACTCGACCAGAGGAACCTCTTGGTAAGGGTCCCCCTCCACGTAAAGAACAAGATAGACCACCTTGTCCTAAATGTGGCAAACTCCATGGAGGTGAATGTATGCAAGGTTCCAATATTTGTTATCGTTACAAAAAGCCAGGGCATCTCGCCAGGAATTGTCCTAGGGAGTTTTGAAAAAGTACAGGGACGCCTTTTCTCCATGACTAAAGAAGAAGTGGATGCGGATACATCAATGATCACTGGTATGTTATTGATTTCTGGTATCACTGCTATTGTTTTACTAGATTCAGGAGCCACGCATTCCTTTATTTCGGAATCGTTTGTAAGGAGACTGGGCATTGCAGCAAGTACAACAGAGACACAACTCGTCATAGCCTTCCCTTCCGGGCAAGAATTACAGACATATCAGATTGTGCGAGGGTGTCCAATATATGTCCAAGGCCATCAGATGTATGTTGAATTGATAGTTTTGAAAATGACTGATTTTGATGTGATACTGGGAATGGATTGGCTCTCGAAGTACATAGTTACTATAGACTGTGGCATGAAAATGATCAAGTTTGCACCAGTAGGAGCTGAACCATTCACAGTAGTAAGTGCATGTATATCCTTACCTATTTGAATAATCTCTTGTATGAAGGCTTGTAAATTACTACAGAAGGGGTGTCAAGGATATTTAGCATTTGTGTTAACTATTGACTCACCTGCTCGTGAATTAAAAGATACAGATGTTGTTTGTGAATTTCCAGAGGTATTTCCTGATGATGTAACAGGCTTACCCCCTGATAGAGAGATCGAATTTGTGATTGATGTTGTGACAGGGAACTCATCCGATCTCGAAAGCTCCTTATCGATTAGCTCCTACAGAAATGAAAGAATTGAAGGAACAGGTTATAAGAGTTACTTGATAAAGGGTTTATTAGACCGAGTTTTTCACCGTGGGGTTCACCTGTTTTATTTGTGAAGAAGAAAGACGATACCCTTCGTCTATGTATTGATTATCGGGAGTTGAACCAGGTGACAATCAAAAACAAATATCCACTCCCCAGAATTGATGATTTGTTTGATCAATTACAAGGAGCTGCTATCTTTTCGAAGATTGATTTACGATCAGGCTATCATCAACTTAAAGTGAATCAGATGATATCTCAAAGACTGCCTTCCGATCTAGGTACGGGCATTATGAATTTCTTGTAATGCCATTTAGACTAACGAATGCACCAACTGCTTTTATGGATTTGATGAACAGAATTTTTAAGCCATTTCTAGACAAGTTCGTGATTGTGTTTATAGATGATATTCTCATCTACTCACGAACTGTAGAGGAGCATCGAGAACATCTGAACCTAGTTTTGCAGATTTTGAAAGATAAACTATTGTATGCCAAATGGAAGAAATGCAAATTTTGGCTTGAACAAGTAGCATTCTTGGGTCATATCATTTCAAAAAAAGGCATATCAGTGGATCCAAGCAAGATTGAAGCTGTTAATAACTGGCTACGACCTACCACTATTACCGAGGTACGTAGTTTTCTTGGGTTAGCTGGTTATTACTGTCGGTTTATAGCGTGATTTTCTAAGATAGCATTTGCCTTTGACTGCTTTAACACGAAAAAATGTGAAATTTGTATGAAACGAAGCATGTGATCACAATTTCCAAGAGTTAAAGGCAAAATTGACATCAGCACCAGTCCTTACTATACCAGAAGGACTAGGAGAATTTGTGGTATACAGTGATGCTTCGAAACAAGGTTTAGGAGCAGTATTAATACAGCACGGGAAGGTGATCGCTTATGCCTCAAGACAATTGAAGGAATATGAAAAGAGTTATCCCACACATGATTTAGAACTGGCAGCAGTGGTATTTTCATTGAAAATATGGTGCCATTATCTGTATGGCGAACGATGTGAAATATATACGGACCACAAGAGTTTGAAATATTTATTCACACAAAAAGAATTGAATATGCGTCAACGGCATTGGTTGGAATAAGTGAAAGATTATGATTGTGTTATTAATTATCATCCAGGAAAAGCCAATGTTGTTGCAGATGCATTAAGTCGAAAGTCCAGTTCTATTGCTGCAATGCAAGTACAAGAACAAATTTTATGTGATTTACAGAATTTGAAGATTGATGTTATGCCAAATGGCACTGCAATCCAATTAACATCTCTCATGGTTCGACCAACACTTGCAGACAGGATCAAGGCCGAACAAGTGCAGATAATGAATTACAACAATTGAGGCAGCGAGATGAAGAAAAAGAAAATTTGAACTTTGAATTGAATAGGGAAGGAATATGGACATATCGAGGGAGATTGTGTGTGCCAAAGCAAGGAACGATCAGAACTGACATTCTTATTGATGCTCATGCTACTCCCTATTCGATCCATCCAAGAGGCACAAAAATGTACAAGGATTTGAAACCATTATTTTGGTGGCCAGGTATGAAAAAGGTCATTGCTCAATTTGTTGCACAATGTCTAACTTGTCAACAGGTCAAGACTGAATATCAAAGACCAGCAGGACTTCTGAAACCACTACCCATTCCTGAGTGGAAATGGAAACATATCACAATGGATTTCATCCTTGGTTTGCCAAGAACACAAAGAGGATTCAATGCTATATGGGTTATTAAGGATTGACTTACGAAATTAGCTCACTTTCTTCCGGTGAAGACCACACACATGATGAATCAATATGCTGAAGAATAAATCAAAGAGATAGTGAGACTTCATGGCATCCCATTGTCCATTGTATCTGATAGAGATCCCAAATTTACGTCTGTATTTTGCAAGAGTTTACATCATGCTATGGGAACTCGATTGGCATTTAGTACAGCATTCCACCCTCAAACTGATGGACAATCAGAACGAGTGAATCAGATCTTAGAAGATATGTTGAGGGCATGTACTATTAACTTCCTGGTAGTTGGGACAGTAAACTACCATTGGCTGAGTTTACATATAACAATAGCTATTAGTCAAGTATTGGAATGGTACCATATACTGTATTATATGGTTGAAAATGTCGCTCTCCTGTACATTGGGATGAAGTAGGAGAAAGAAAATTATTAGGCCCTGAATTGGTACAACAGACAGCCGAATTAGTAACCAAGATCAGAGAAAGAATGCATGCTGCCCAGAGCCGACAGAAAAGCTATGCTGATGTGCGACGTCGTCGACTTGAATTTTAGGTCAGTGACCATGTATTTGTAAAGATATCAATATTGAAGGACATTTTGCGTTTTGGTAAGAAAGGAAAATTGAGTCCAAGATATATTGGTCCATTTGAAATCTTGGAAAGAATAGGAGACAGAGCCTACCGAGTTGCATTACCACCGACATTATCAAATGTTCATAACGTTTTTAATATTTCCTTGCTACCGGAAATATTTGGCCAATCCTTCTCACGTTCTTCATTACGAACTGTTGGAGCTTGCATCAAATCTCTCGTATGAAGAACGGCCGATCCAAATCCTCGACAGGAAATCAAAAGTGTTACGAGGCAAGGAAATACCCTTGGTGAAACTGTTATGGCGCAATCATGAAATTGAAGAAGCAACTTGGGAGCGAGAAGATGAGATTCAACAGAGATATCCTGAAACATATGGTACGTCAAATTTTGAGGACGAAATTCTTTGAAGGAAGGGGAGAATTGTAATGCCCGGTTACTCGTACAAATGATAATAACGCGTTTATGTCGTTTATTATGTAGTTATTTAGCTCATTAGATTTCATGTGATGATTGAGGTATCAATATTGAGATTAAACATGATTTTTATATTGTTCATGGTGTATTGAGAATGAATATATGACTAAATAGTGATAGTAAGATGTGTAGGTAGAAATAGTCTAATTAAGTTGGTAGGAAATGAGATGAAAATATGGCAGTTTTTACGGGTTTCAGCATAATCATTTAAATATTAATCCAAATTGTGTGAGGCGATAACCATTAGAAAGCTAAGATATAATGCTACAACTTTTATGTCTTGGGTTTTGTCCAAATCATTGTGAAAGATAAGCCAAAAGTGCCCCGAAGTATGTAGTGTATACCGTCGTTCCCTCACTGACACATGTTAGGAGAATAAGCATAACTTTTTACTCAGACCTCCAAATGACCTGAAACCAATTGGAGATTTAATCCAGACATAGGGCAATAACTTTCATGTTTACCACCTTTTCCGATTATGAACGGAAGAGCCGTTTCTGGAGCAATCTTTGATGAAACAGTGTGCAGGGCAGAACATGTGGCGCTAGAGCGGTAGGAAAATGACCGCCCGAGCGTCGGTGCACTTCAAGCCCACCAATTTTACAGAATGTTTGGCGCCCGAGCGGTAGAAAATGACCGTCCGAGCGCCGCTTTGTATATGAAAAGATAAACTACGAAATTCTGGACATCTTTATCAGTTCTTTCCTTCCCTTTTCACAGCAAAGGACGAAAGAAAAACCAAGAAATTTTCCTCCCAAGCTTCTTCTTCATTCCTTTCATCATTTTGAAGTAAGAACTTAGTTCTCCATCACAAGAACTTCATAAGGGTGTAAGTTTTCATATCTTTTGGTTATTATAAATGTAGAGGAGCAAACTTCACCTAGAATACACATAGTAATTGAATTTTTGACATATTTGACAGTATAGGAGAGAGATACATCGTCTCAAACCCGTGTTCTTATGCTTGGACAGTAAGTTCGCATATCCTTGAAGTAATACATGAGTAATATTATGATTTCAAATACTTCCCATTGATTAGTTGCTATATGTACTTTGTTAGTATCTTATTGATGAAAACATAGTGCCATATTCCATTGTTATGTATTAAATATGTAAGAAACTCATGAATATTGATGATGGGTGCTATGTTATGAACATGAACATGAACATGAAAGGAAAATGACTGACTTTTACATGATATAGTGCTTGTTGACATCATGGGTGGTTTTAAGACCACCAAACCTATTGGCCAATATATGTTCATGGGGCATGGGGTTGCCAAAGGTTGCTCCCTGACGTCCAAGAAAGTAGTAGCTATATAATAAAACAAGCACGGTAGTACATGTCAACTAATGAGGCTCAAGTACAAAAATGAACATGAATATATGCTATGATATGACATGGTTTAAAGATTCATTGTTGTCACGACTTGATATGTATGTTCCTTCTACGCATATTGATACGTATAAGTGCCAACTTATTGAGTTTTATAATCTCACGTAGCTCATGTATTACAGGATCAGGTAATGAAGATACATAGGATGCCGGTTCGCCAATGGATGCTTGTGACGTGCCTCATTTCGACAAGAACCTGGACGTCTTATTGTATAGCTTCCGCATATGTATTATAGTGGATTGTATGTCAAGGCAGAGTTTGAAATAAGTTTCACGACGTTTATGATTATATGTATAACGATACAGTGTATGTTTGAGTACGATTATATGTATGTATAGATATTGTTGCTTGAGTTTGGATTTTACAAAATATAGGGACATCATGCCAAAACTTTTATAAATCATCGAATTGTTGCCCCTTGTTTTGAATTACTTCATAATATAGATATATCATTCAAATCTTATTTCAATTATGGTAATCATGTCAAGTATAGAGTAAGGGTGTGACAAGTCCTCCTTTGGCTTAGGACAGTCTGCTTTGAAATGACAAGATTTTCCACAGTTGTAGCAAGCATAGGATTCTTCTTTGGACTGATTTTTCTGATATTGCTTCTAGAAGTTTCCTTGATTCCTCCTCATAAACCTTCCAAATTTCTTGACAAACAATGACATAGCATCATTGATCAGTTGATCAGCAGATTTGTCAACTGAACCAGTTGGTTCCAGTCTGACGGCAGTTAAAGCAGTTGTGGCAATTGATGTTGAAGGTTCTCCTTCTCTTGTTTGTAGTTCAAACTCGTAAGCTTTTAAATCAGCAAACAAGTCATGAAGTTCAATCTTGTTAAGATCCTTTGACTCTCTCATTGCCATGGTCTTGATATCCCATTCTTTGGGAAGACCTCTGACCACCTTCAGTGCCACTTCTTTGTTCGAATACACTTTTCCAAGTGCATTCAGCTCATTGATAATACCACTGATCCTCTGATCATATTCGTGCATGGATTCTCCAGCCTTCATCTTGATGTTGTCGAATTTCTGAACAACAACTGATAGCTTGTTCTCTTTTGTTTGCTCATTTCCTTCACGCAGCTGGATCAGTTTCTCCCATATCTCTTTTTCAGTTTTGCACATCTTGATTTTGCTGAAGTAACTTTATCCTGCGTTTTATATAAGATATCCTTAGCCACATTATCTAGGTTGGCCTTCCTCTTATCCTCAGTTGTCCATTCCTCTCTGGTCTTTTCTATGCGATGAGATGCCCCATCAGTAACGGAAACTGCTGTATTTGCTTTTAGGATTTTCATGGGACCTTCAGTAATGACATACCACATATCGTCATCTTGTGCAGCTAAATGAGCCTGCATTCTGATTTTCATTCGTCAAAATCTTCTCTGGAAAACATTGGTATTTTATTTAATGAAGACATGTTGATCAGTTTTGTGAATAAGAGTATTTTGAGACAAGATTCAACTGCTCTAATACCACTTGTTAGGATCGGTTGATTGGTTGAGATGTGTTTAGAAGGGAGGGTTGAATAAACACTCATGATTTTAGAATCTTTTAGAATAAAGTGTCAGTTTTGTGACAAACTGAAACTACGAATCTTGTCAGTCAATAACAATAAGTTTAGGTGATAACAGTTGCGGAAATAAACTGACTAAAATATAGAATAAATAACTGAAGTAAGAACACACAAAGATATATGGATGTTCGGAGATTTTAATTATTCTTATGTCTCCCCTTCTATCACAAGGATAGGATATGACTAAAAGACTTTGATCGATACAAAACTTGTACAGACCCACTTCAGTTTGGACTTAACACTGCCAAACTGAAACTCTTAGTTTACAAAATATCTCACAGTTCTTCGATTGAACTTAGCACAACTGATCTAGTTAAAGATCAAATAAACAACAAAACAGTTTGTGCTTATAAGCTCGAAAAGTAGCCTCAAATGCTACAGATAAATCTGGTAAGTGTGAGCTTTTTGATTCTTGAGTAAGAGCGATAATTTCAGCAGGGTAATAGCAAGCTTAAGAGAATAGATAGATCAATTATTTCCTCAACTGCTCTTCTCACCTATTTATAGGCTTCTCTTCAACGGTAATATTAAATATAATTTGAATCTTTATACTCGTTGATTGACACATCAATATTCCTCTGACATTCGTACACTGTAAGCTCTGAAATGCGGCGTTACACTATAAGTTGCAGTCTGCTTTGTACTGTTGTCGGTTGAATATCCTTTTCAACAACTGATGATGTGTACAGCTGAATGATCAGTTGATAAGCAATCGCTAGTAAACTTACAACTGACTATATCAACTGATCAGTTTCCAACTGATCAGTCAGTTGTCTTCGTAAGTTCAGTTCAGCTGGTTTCAGTTGCCTTCGATAAACTGCGCATTAATCTTCAGTTAGGCCATGGTCAGTTGATTTATGTAGTTCAGTTACTTCAAGCTACTTGATCAGTTAGTCCAACAAATTAAACACTTAGTTTGTCAAACTACTGAAATTAAGTTTCCAACAAATACGTTGAATGCTTTATTTGAAGGAAAATTTACATATATGCATTATTTTTATAAGTGATGAATATGATGACATGTTTTGAAGGATGGGAAAATGGTTGTGACTAATACGATGACATGTAAGGCCAAGGCTTAGTGGATGGGTAATATTGTTGCTGATCTCCCCGCCGCCGGGTATTGCGGTTATATTTAGATGGATCTATAGCCTAATACGATGATGTGTAAGTCACAAGTAATGAATGAAATTCAAATTAAGAAAACAAACACGTATATGTTGATATGATGAGATATGTTATGGACGTTTTTATGCTTCAACAGGTTATGATTATGTATACGACTTTTTAAGATCATGAAATGTATTTTTAGTACAATATTTTTTACTGTTGCATGTTATGTATATGTACTTGCTATAATGTTACATATGAATGATGCAGGTGAGCATATTGATAAGAAGATTGGAGGTGCCAAAGACTGAGTAGGCAGAGTTGGATGTGCGCTCACGAACCCGAGGACCGTATTTTCCTCACATTATGTTTTGAGTTAGGAGTTGATGGATATTTTCATACTCATTCATTTTATTATGTTGATGGTTATCAAGATTGTTACATGTTTCATATTGGCATTATTTTAAAATGCAAGGCTAGTGTCGATGATTTGTCTTTTATTTGAACTGCAGTATTTTCATCTGTCAGTTGATTGCTATTATTTTAAAATGTGTAATTTTCAGTGGTACTGCATGCATGCATAAGATGGTAATTTTTGAAAATTAGTTTTAAAAAAAATTATTAATATTCTAAGTAGTAGACATTTCAGTTGGTATCAGAGCAAGGGTTCTGTATAGGGTTGTGCCACCGCTAGCTTCTGCAGCTCTGTCTTTAAGCCTCAAGTCTGTAAGTTTGTGTGATTTTAAATTTTTTGAATAGTTTACTGCTATCACCTGCATGATCACATGATGCATGTTTTGCAACGATTTACCGTACATGTTTAGCTGCTTTCATGTTTTAAGGATTTAATGTTTTAAAAACGAGATTAAATTGCATTTTTGGTTTCGTTTATAATTTGGATTGTATTCAGATATCATGCCTTCCGGACGTGGCCCTAGAACTGACCGATAGGATGACACTACTGGAGACGATAGAGGCCTCCCACCATCACCACCGCCGCCAGGGGATGCAGCTACTCGAGTCTTTGAGGACATTGCTAGACTGATGGAACAGGCAGAGCAGGCTCCCCGACCCAGACAAAAATATATTAGCAGTTCAAACGGCTCAACCCAAAGGCGTTCCGGGGTACCACGGATCCGTCCGTGTCAGAGGGTTGGATACGGTCTTTGGAGCTACATTTTCAATATTTTGAGAAGAGGGATGGGGACCGGGTCAGGTGCGCCACTTAAATGTTGAGAGATGACGCATCACTTTGGTGGGAAGGAACCGCTCAAGTGGTGGATTTGGCTACTCTCAGTTGGAGTCCGTTCAAAGAGATTTTCTACAACAAATATTTCTCAGTAGATGTCAGGGGTCGCCTGACGAGGGAGTTCATGAGTCTTCGCCAGGGGGACTCGACTGTGGCCGAATTTATCACGAAGTTCGACAGGGGATATCACTTTGTGCCCCTTATCGCAAGAGATGCCACTCAGCAGTTGAGGCATTTCATGGATGGATTTAGACACACCTTGTGCCGGGATGTTATGCTGATGAAACAGGTGAGCTATGACGAGGCCACCGCTTGTGATTTTCAGGTGGAGCAGGCTCTGAGGGACATTGATTTTGAGATGCAGCGGAAGAGGCATCAGACCCAGTCTAGCGCACAGCCACAGAAAAAGCAGTTAACAGGGCCACCGAGGCATCAGGGGCAGCAAAAGGCCCAGAGACATTTTATGAGGCCTAGACAGCAGCCACTGCCACAGGCACCAGGGGCTCCTAAGTCGATGGATGGACAGCCGTGCAAGCAGTGCAACAAATTACACTACGACAAATGTATGTGGGGTACCTTCAGATGCTTCGTATGAAAAAAAGTGGGCCACAAGGCATCTGATTGCCCTAAAAACTGGGGTCCCATGACTGGTATGACCTATGTGATGCATACAGAGGAGGCAGAAGCAGAGCCAGACTTGATCACCGGTATCCTTTATGTTTAAAAAATTTAATTTAGCGCCTTGATTGCATGGGTTATATGAATGTTGTGGAAATTATTTTGGGCTTGAGAACCAAAAATAAATCAGGTTGCATGTTCTAAATAGTTGGCTTAAGGATGAATTGAATTGATTAAGGGTTTTAAGGAACATATTGCAATAACCGGAAGTATGGGGACCTAATTGCAAAAATCAAAATTTTAAGGGTTGTTTTCTAATTTTTCGGATTTTTGTGATCAAATTCTAAAATTTCTAGAATTTTATGGTTTATTTGGGCTAGTTTCGAAATTTTTTTATGAGACAAATGCAATTTTCGAAAATTGTCGGGCCAAATTGTATAGAATTTGAAACTATTAGTGCCAAATTGCAATTTATGAAAAAATTTGAGATTTTTGATTGGGGACTATAAGTAAATCAGTAATTTTTCGAGAATTTTTGATTAATTGCTGGCAGAAAATCTCTTAAGCTTCAACACGATCAGATTTGATGCTATGTTTTGTCGCAGGAAGGATATATAGTATAGGTGTATCCACGTATGTGTTGCTATACTCTAGAGCTACACATTCGTTTATATCCGAGTCTTTTGTCAAGCGACTATGAATCATATCAGAGGCTATGGATTTGAGGTTAAGAGTCATGATTCCGTCCGGAGATCAGATGTTTACTTCGCAAATAGTGAAGATATTGGAGCTTCGGTTATAGAAAAATGTGGTGCAAGCAGACCTGATTGTGTTACCATTACCGGAGTTTGATATTATTCTTGGTATGGACTGGTTCTTGTTTAACGGATCTGCTATAGATTTTCGACAAAGATCAGTATCTGTCCGACCTCTCAGCAGTAAGTCTTTTATATTTGAGGCAGCCGGACACCGATAGATGCCGCACATCATTTCTTGCATCTGTGCATGGATTCTCATAAAGAGGGGTTGCAGGCATTTTTGGCTAGTATCGTGACAGCGACTGAGCCAGTCAGTCTGAGACTAGAGAAGCTCAAAGTGGTTTGGGACTTCCCAGTGTTTTCCTGGATGACGTTTCAGGTATTCCACCAGACCGAGAAATTGACTTTTCTGTCAAGCTTATGACAGGTACAGTGTCGATTTCTAAGGCCACCATATCATCTATCAATTGTAGAGATAAAAGAGCTGAGGATCAGATATAGGATTTTCTATATAAGGGTTTCCTTCGCCCTAACTTTTCTCCATGGGACGCACCAAGACTGTTTGTAAGAAGAAAGATGGCAGCATGCGGCTCTGCATTAATTACAGAGAACTGAACAGACGGTCAAGAACAATTATCCACTGCCCAGGATCGAGGATCTATTTTATCAGCTTCAGGGAGCATCAGAATTCTCGAAGATAGATCTCCGATCAGGATACAACCAGCTGAGGGTGGGAGAGTCTGACGTGCATAAGACGGCTTTCAGGAAGCGTTATGGGCACTATGAGTTTATGGTGATGCCCTTCGGTTTGACGAACGCGCCAATGATCTTCGTGGATCTCATGAATCGCACGTTTCAGTCGTATTTGGAACAGTTCATCATAGTTTTCATAGACAACATCTTGATCTATTCGAAGAGAATAAAGGAGCACAGTCAGCATTTGAGGATCGTACTGCAAACTTTACAGGACAGAAGGCTATATGCCAAGTTCCATAAGTGCGAGTTCTGGCTAGATAGAGTGGCATTCTTGGGACACATTATATCCCGAGCTAGAGTGGAGGTTGACCCCAGCAAAGTTGAGGCAATCAGTGACATGCCAGTGCCGAAGACTGTGACAAAGATCCGCAGCTTCTTGGGTCTAGCTGGGTATTACAGGAAGTTCATTCAGGCCTTCTTTTCTATTGCGGTGCCTATGACCACCTTGACAAAGAAGAATGCCAAATTCATCTGGGGATCAAAGTGCCAGGAGAGCTTCGACAGACTGAAGCAGGCATTGACTTTAGCGGCAGTTCTAGCTATGCCATCAGGGCAAGGAGAGTTTGTTCTTTTTACATATGCATCGAAGCTCGGTTTGGGCACGGTTCTAATGCAGCATGACAGGGTTATAGTCTACGCATCCAGACAGTTTAAGGTTCATGAGAAGAATTATCCGACTCATGACCTCGAGCTAGCAGCAATAGTTTTCGCCTTGAAGATATGGAGGCATTATCTGTATGGGGAAAAGTACAGGATTTTCATTGATCACAAGATCCTGAAGTATTTCTTCACACAGAAAGAGTTGAACATGAGATAGTAGAGGTGGCTAGAGCTAGTGAATGATTAAGACTGTTACATTAGCTACCATCTGGGTAAGGCTAATGTAGTTGCATATGCCCTGAGCATGAAGAATGCAGTGATCACTCAGTTGTCAGTACAGAGACCGCTGCAGGTAGAGATTCAGAGGTTTGAGCTTACGTTCTATGCCAGGGACGATGCCCCTAATCTTTCTACCCTAACAGTCGACACTGAGATAGGATCCTAGCATGACAGGCTTCGGACGAGCAGTTACAGAAGTGGAGAAAGAGGGATGAGTCTAAGGGCCTTAGGTTGTATATAGTTGAGGACGCTATAGTCAGTATCGTGACCAACTGTGGGTTCCAAGCAATGATTCTCTGAGAGCAGATATCATGAGTGAGGCCCACAGAACCACGTACTCCATCCATCCAGGGAGCACAAAGATATATAAAGATCTACAGACACTGTATTAGTGGCCGGGCATGAAGCGAGATATTCTGTGTTTCGTTTCCGAGTGTTTGACGTGTCAACAGGTCAAGGCAGAGCATCAGAGACCTGCAGTGAAGCTGATACCAATCCCTATTTTTGAGTGGAAATGGGTGAACATTACCAATAATTTCATGACAGGGCTTCCGAGGACGACTGAAGGATATAATGTCATTTGAGTGATAGTTGATCGGCTCACTAAATCAGCACATTTTTTATCGATCAGGAAGACTTTTACCATGACTCAGTACGCAGAGCTGTATATAAGAGATATAGTCAGACTGAATGGGATTTCATTGTCAATCGTGTCATACAAGGATCCGAGGTTCACGTCTGCATTCTGGAAGAGTTTGCAGCATGCATTGAGTACTAAGCTGGTATTCAGTACTACCTTCCATCCTCAGACCAACGAAAAATCAGATAGGGTTATTCAGATTTTGGAGGATCTACTCAGAGCTTGCATGATCGACTTTCACGACAGCTGGGAGCCAAAGTTACATCTCGTGGAGTTAACGTACAACAACAACTATCACACATCCATCGGTATGGCTACATATGAGGCACTGTACATAAGGAAGTGTAGGTCACCAGTGTATTGGGATAAGATCGGAGAGAGAGCAGAGTTGGGACCGGATTTATTCAGTCAGACTGCAGAGTTAGTGATTAAGATCCGGTACAGGATGAAGACCGCTCAGAGTCGGTAGAAAAGTTATGTAGATCAGTGGCGTAGGGATCTTGAATTCGCAGTAGGGGATCATGTATTTGTGAAAGTCGCACCGATGAAGGGTGTGATTAGATTTGGAAAGAAGGGAAAGCTCAGCCCCAGATTCATAGGACCGTTCGAGATCCTAGAGAGAGTTGGGACACTAGCATACAGAGTTGAATTACCGTCTAATCTGACGGGAGTTCAAAATGCGTTTCACGTCTCGACATTGTGGAAGTACATGTCAAACCTTTCACATGTACTGAATTATGAGCCACTTCAGCTGACACCGAACCTGTCTTTCGAGAAGAGACCCACTCAGATATTGAATGGGCAGGAGAGGAGGCTCCGAAACAAGGTGATCCACATGGTCAAAGTCAAGTGGCTGAATCATTGAAGGAGGCTACTTGGGAGATGGAGACCGAGATGAGGAGTCGCTGCCCGGAGTTATTCGGTATCTTTAAATTTCGAGGATGAAATTCTGTTTAAGGGGGGAGAATCGTAATGTCTAGGAAATTCGAACTACGTAACCTGACTGCATGCAATCTAGGGAATTATTTAAAATATGTGTTTAATGATTTTTATGCATTGAATGCATGATCATTGCATGGATAGGTTTTTATTTTATTGTTGGGTAAAGTTTCATGCATCAAGGCTTTAAAATGCATTTCGCTTTCGAACAGAGTAACGGAGATCGGGGATAATCAGAAAAATGTTTTTATTAAATAATTATTTAATATATTGTGTAATTAAACATGATCTTTTGAAAATGGGCCTTGGTTCGGTATTTTTACTCGTCGGGTCGTATTTGTAACCGGTACGCAAATTTTAACGATTCAGATGAATTTTTGAGGGTTCGGACAATATTTTCGAAAATGTACCAAAACGTAAAAAAATTCGGGAGTGTTTTTGGACTTGACATGTTTGTTTTATTGCATAATGGGCCTAAAAATTGATGCGTCTTTGATTGTTGTACACCCTAGAGCAGATTGTCCAGAAGTAGTATAATTCGGTGAGTCCGAATATCGTATCCACAGGGAAGCTAAGGTAATTACAAATCTACTACAATGTCCTTTTGTTTTGTTTTGTTTTTTTCTTTTAATTGTTTGAATATTTAATTGATAATTTTTAATTGTTCAAATTTTAATTCAAGTTGTTGAGATTAGAGGATCCACTCTTTGGTATTTTAATAAAGTTAACATTAATGATCATTATTGAAATCCACTTGACTTAATGGTTCAAATATATTAAATAATCATATTTATATTATGTTATATATTATTATCTTATAAGTATATAATATATACTAAAACTTATAAATGTTGTCAAGTATTTATTGTGCTATATATATTTTTTAAGCACTAAATCAAGATTCCCATTTTAAATGGTTGGTAAAACCAAACAAACATTTAAATGGTATCAAGAAATTATTATTGTGATATATTCATATATAATAAATCAAGGCATCCACTTTAAATGGTTTGCAATACCCAACTGACATTTAAATGGTTCCAAGAATTTAGTGTAACATATAGCAAAAATAAATCAAAACTCCCACTTATAAGTAGGATATAATAATGCATAAAGAAATAAATATAACATAAACAATAAATAATGATTAAATAATATAAACATAGATTATTATCTTTTAATAACCTTATTATCATACTCAGAGTTTCACCTTTTTATCTCAACTTTGGGAAGTTAGTTACTCATTAATCAAAGTGTAAAACTTTGAATATGAACTTAACGTGCTAAATATATTTAAATGAAGAAATAAAGGAAAAACAAAGAGAGAAATATTATGAACTCAAAGGTTTGTTCATAAAATGAGAGATATCTCAATATATTACAATGCACCCCTATTTATAGCTAAATTTGAGGAGACAACCATAAATAAAATATTATTTTTTTATACACAAGTCTTCATTAATGTTCCAAGAAATTATGTCATCATACACATCACTTTTGAAAATCTTCTTATTCGAATTTTCTTTTCCACATAAAACAAAACATGTAGATAATTGAGTTGTTTGAATTGTGGTATTTTGTTTTTACAATTTGACCAAGTAATTTGAGAATATGGTCAAAATTCTAGAGCATTGTAAAACTGCCACTCCTTTGGTAACTTTATTTGTTACTTAATTTGATCCCAATTGTGAGAAGATTTTTATCTCATGTTTGCCGCCAATATTGTAGATGGTCCAAGAATCATCTTAATCTTCATTTGCAACGACAAGGTTATTCTTGTTTTAGCGAACCTGTAAAAATAATAAAAACTTATAATTACACAACAACTTATATTTTATACAATTTATTATAGAACATATAATATTTAAAGATTTAATAAAACAAAAACTATAAATTTATATTATAAAAATTTAATTAATATACATTTTTTTATGTTTATTACACCCCCAACCAGCTTATTGCTAGTCTCTAGCAATTTAAGAGTTAATAGCAATTATATAAAACATATTGATTAATTTAAATAGAAATGTAATCGGAACTATCTAAGTGTTTAAATTAAAATTGAAAACTGTCAAAGTTATATCAAGATCATCATAATTATAATTTATGAAATATCCGAACTTATCAATTCAAAGCTTATTTTTAGTTAATTAAATGTACATGACCTTCAAAAATTTCTAATAAGAGTCTCAACTACATATCCTCACAGGTTAATAAATGTTTCAATTCGTAGGAACGATTTCTCTTGTGGAGTTGGAATACAGATAAATGCTCAGCAAAATAGTTTACAGAATGGAGAAAGACAAACGAGCCAGATTAATCAAAAGATAGGAAATAAATTGATTCAAAATCTAGTTATTCTTATTATATATATATATATATATATATTCCTTATATTCTTTTTTTCCATAACATCATAGAATCAGACTAAGTATATGCTCATTGACCACATATTTATTTAATTTGTACAATATAGTTCTCTCTTTCTATTTTTTTCTTTCTTATTTTTTTAAAGATAATTGGGTCGTAACATATAACTTTAAATTTACATAGAGATCTTCAACAATTTTTTTTATCTTTTTTTTTCCAGGAAATATCTATTTTTTTTTCAAAATAAGAACTCAAGAGCTAAACAATAGATAGCCTCTCTAATGATCAATAAAGGCTCGAAAGCTGTTTTCTCAGTCCTCTCCACTCATTCACAAAATATGTGAGAGTTTAATATTTTAGGCACTCTTATAAGGTATATCTTGGGCCATACACTTTAAGATCTTATTTTATCACAATGGTTAATCACTAAAAAAGACTTCATAAATCATATTTTTATAGTGATCAGAATATTAAAATTGACTTTTTTTTCAAATAAAAATTTAAACATCCTTAAATAGATTATTACATTTTCTAATTTAAATTAAACCTTTCAAACATGTAATATAAGATAATTTTGCAAAAATTACTAAGACACAAACAATAAACATAGGTTTTATTTTAAAATAATATTTTTTTAACATATATTCTTTTTAAAGTTTTTTTTAAAATAAGTTTGTTCTCCTCCCAATCAGAATATGATATTTTTCCTAATGTCAAAATAACTATTAATAAAGAGTACATAATAAAAAATATATCACCTAGAATTTTATTGAAGATAACAAACTGAAACCAATCCAGACTTTTGAATCAATAATCTAACTTTCTTTTCTTACTGCTTGATTGCGACAATTTGATCTTTGTTATCAACGGATCAGGATTATGAACAAAAGTTTCCAAATCATCAATTAATTGGTCAGCAGTCGAAGCAGAGATGAGCATCCGTCGTGAATTTTCTGAAATGATAATTAGTTCCACAGCTTTATCAAGAAATGTCAACAAACTGTTATAATAACTATTGATATTCAACAAGCCCACATGTTTATTATGGATATTAAGTTGTGCCCAAGAAACAGTGTGAAAAAATTTCTTCTAATGTATCAAAACCACCTGGTAGTGCGATAAAAGCATCAGAATTTTCAATCATTATGGTGATTCTTTCATACATAAAAGAAACTTTTAATTCCTCCTCAATCATAACACCTATAATATTTCCTTCAGCTAAAGCTATAGGAATAATACCCAAAACCTGTCTATCTTCAAGATGAGCAGATGTTGAAACAGATCTCATTAATCCAATATTACCTCCCGCATATACCAAGTGAATTTCACTCTAAGTCAATATCTTTCAAAGATTATTCGCTGCTTCTACAAACCCTTCATTTTTTCCAAGACTCGACCCACAAAATACACAAATATTTTTCAATGTGGTGCAGAGGATCCGGCCATGTTTTTACTTTCTTTTTGGTCTGCGAAAGTAGAAAGAAATATGAGAGATTTTATACGGGTAATATGTTATCATGACAAAACTATGGGTCACAGCTGTAAGCAGAACAAACAGTAAATACAATAATGACACACATGCATATAGAAAGTAGTGTGATTGTGGCTCACATTTTTCTCTGGTTTTACGTCCAGAAACGGTTTCAACGCCTTCTATGAGTCGAAGATATGCTTCCTATCCAATTTTCTTATAAATTGGCAAACATGGTCTTTTTTAGTCGGATTCCCAAGAATATTATGATGACGCTCATCTATGAATTGTTTCCATAAAAGGAGAAGTTCAATATGCATTTGTCCACTAGAATGAGTGTCAAGAGTCAATAAGACGTCATTTAAAGACTTTTTATTCAGACCATTCCTAATGAAACCAATTTTATCTTCTCTGTTATTAGAAACACATCCCAAAGATCTGCATTGTTTGTCACAAGTCCATCTTGCACACTTATGACAAACCCCTAACCTTTTCGCCCTTTGTTTTTTCGAATAAGTGTTTTTTGCTAATCTAGACATATACCGAATGAGTAATGATGTGGAAGTTCTCCTTCTAATCGGACCTTAGCTTCTATTACAAGACGAATATCTTCTGGAACTCTGTTTTGCATTATCAATCTCAATCTTTCACACCTACCTGCATAAATTTTTCTTAGAACATGTTGGAGATCGATATGGAGTTTAGAGGGAGGGGTGAATAAACTCGTTCCTTTATGGTACGATTTTGCAAAGGGTGCTAGAATCCTGTTAGAGATTATAGCTTATCTTGTTCGAATGTATAACCAGCAGATCACAATAATAAGTGCGGAAACGATATGATGGTATGGGGTGAAAACAGTAAAACAGTAGGCAATAGAACAATGGTTGTTTCTGTAAGTTCGAAGATAAAATCTTCTACGTCTCCCCTTCTTCTGTTTCCAGAAGGTATCACTAAAAGATTTTGGTTATTATAGTACAACACTTGTACACACCCACTTCAGTAGGGCTTATCCTTCGCCTACTGAAACTCTTAGTATCTCAACACGATGTAAAAGATTACAACAAAGTTCTGGAAAAGACTCTTTTCCAGATTACAAACTCTTCTAAAAAATATGTAGTAAAGTATTTAGCTTGAAGAGATTATGAAACAGTAGCAGCACAATATGATCTCAAAAGATCGGATGTTTAGAATAAAGCGTGTGCTGCTTTTCTGTATGTTGAGCTTGAAGATAAGTAGTAGTTGATGATAGCTCAAACTCACGTTATAATAATCGTTGCGTTGATAATGATGATAACGTTGTTTTCTATAAAGGATTGACCTCTATATATATAGAAAACTTGAGTCCAATGTCTATAATCAAAAACAGCTTCTGATGCTCCTGAGTAAAATCAGCTTTAATACATAAAAAGGGTCCTGCAGAAAGCTTCAGAATAATCAGTCTTCTTTCATACCAAAACTAGTAACGAGCGTTAAATGTCTTTGTACAACATTAATGGTACAATTAATGCTAGTACTAGGTAAAGTAACGTTAACATTTAAGACTCTAACGATCAAGTAAAAAACGATAAGTTACTTCTTCTTAAGCTAAGTTATGCTTTTAAAGCTATGTTCTGCTTCTGGTTTTCTAAGTCGAGTTCTGCTTTTGTTAAGCGATACCAGGGTTTCTGCTTTGTTCTTGACTTCTTATTAGCTATAACGCCCTACTGGTTTTGACTCTCATCACCACAATTAAATTAAGTATAACAATTTCTCCCTTTGTGGTGATGCTAAAACCTAGATGTTAGTAAATAAGAAGAACAACAATTTTAACAATAAACAGATAGCAATTAATAGCAAAATAATCGATATGTAAATAAGCAGTAAAACAGAGTTCAAAAGTGTTTAATCATCAGTTCCGATGTCTCTGAACATTGTTTCCTGATCCTGAGGATCTTGATCTCTGAAAGAGGATTCTGCATGATGTCTTCCAGTTCTGCCTTCTTCAGTCCTGGCTACTGCTTCCCCCTTTTTGGCATCACTGGCCTGAATTCAAAAAAGTAAATCATCCATCCGGCCAGTAAGATAAATAATTCCATGATTCAGCATCTCCAAAACAGGTACTTGAATCGAAACTCGTTCATTAAGATCATGAATAGATTGAGATTGAGACTCAATCTTAGCATCGATAGTTTCAAGTTTCGAGTCCATAGCTTCTACTTTGGTGGAGATTGAGTGAATAACTGAATCATGATCAGAGACACTTTTAAATATGTCAGCTTGACCAAGCAAGATGTTGGCCTGACTTGAGAAAACATTTTGTCTTAAAAGGCTGGTTTCTACATGTAGTTTGACCAATGATTTTTTCGTGCAAGTGACTCCTTTTGAGATGCAGTCACGGAAGAATTTGGTGGCACTCACTTCACCAGCATGTTCAAATGACAATTGTTTAACAATCTCTGAAATATTATCAAGATTTCTTCTAGAATATCTATCTCGAATTCAAGATCAAACGTTGCTTCTGCTGGGGATTAGGTTCTTTCGAGCATGCGTTGTCTGATCTCTGCGAGACGATCAATGCGAGCAGGAGAATCAACAGGAGGAACAATCAAAGCAGTAGAGGCATCTTCTAGTGGATCAGTAGTTGGTTCAGCAGAATTTCCTTCAGTAGCAGTAGGTAGTTTAAGAGCTGCATTCTCCTCTGGTTGCGCAGCTATAGAGGATTCTAGTGTCTCAATGGCTGGAATAGATTCAGACTGATTTTTCAATAGAGCTTCCATTTCTGCTTGATGATCAGCAGAAAAGATCTCCAGATTTGGCAGTGATTGTGATGGAGCAGCATCTGAAAGTTCCATCGGTTGATCTGCTGGTTGGCACTTCTGAAAGTACCAAGTTAGAAACCTGAGGTGCTTCTGGTGCAACAGCAGAGAGGACAATTGATTGAATAACTTCATCAATTGACGCCAGCTCATGAACAGAAATCAGAGATGAGGATTTGGTAGGCAATGTCGGCGATGCAGGAGTACTAGAGACCTTGGCTTTTGAGGGAGCTGTTGTCCTTTCCTCAACTGACTTATTCTGAAGAAAGTCTGGGACATCACCTACTCAGTATCGCAACGGCTTTCCAAAGGCCTGTTCTTGAGCAATAAGTTGCTCATTCATCAATCACAGTTGGTCAGTCAAAAGTTGGATCACATTCTGATCGTGAGCAGCAGTAGGAATCATGGAGTGAAAAATAGATTTAAGAGTCTATAAAACGGATTCCAGCTCTTGGCATTTCAGCTGCTCGAGGATGTAGCTTCTTCTTTTCATCGCCTCAATCACATTTTCTGTCTTGGCAGAGTCAAAGACCTTCTTTTCATTCTTCACCATTTTCGCATAGACACCTGGTGATCTCATGTATGTGATTGGGTGGAAAACTCTAATATTAAGCCAATCATCAAAGAAAATGATATCCTCACTGGCATATTTTTCAATCTCTTCCATGTGAAGATTAATTTGGCACCATGAACTTGCGGTTCTTCAACGAATTTTCCCTTGCCTTTATCTGATGATGACGCAGGCAGCATAGGTCTAAAGTCAGAAGACCCTGCAGTAGTTTCTATAATAACGACTCCAAAAGCGGGTCTGAGAGTCTGAAAAGAGGTAGAGGTAGAAGTAGTGGTAGTGGGGATGGCTGCTGGTTTGGAGACGGGGATAGATTGTGGTTTAGATGAGGTGGCTTCTGGAAACACTTGTCTCAGAGGGACAGTGTTTAAATCAGCAACAGCTGCTGTTTTCTTGAGGCGGAGAATAGTGCGAGGTTTCTTTTTGCTTGGGGTGGCTGCGAGTGAGGCTTTGGTTGGAGCAGCAGACTCCTCAGATACTGTTTTATTTGAATCGATAAAGACAACCACTCTTTTCCTCTTGATTTTCTTTTGAGGTCCTTGAGCCTCTGTTTGAGTGTCGCCGATCTCCTTTTTCAGGGCAACAAATTCAGCCACTAGTTGGCTTAGGCCTTAGTGCAAGTACATTATCAGCGTCGGCCATTGTAACAAATGAACCATCCTATTTAGAAGTAAGAGGAAAACAAGCATCCTTCAACATCATGCTGATCTGAACAGCAAATCCAGTTCCCTTCCTCACAATCATATCCTTCATGATCCTTGAACAAAAATCGACTTCAGTACACTCTAATATCAGAAGTGATAGCTACCATCACTTGAACTTTTTCCTTGGTCAGCTTATCAAATGTACCAGCTTTGACCAGAAGTTCCTTTGCCACAATATCGGCAATCACTTGGTATTCCATTTTCAGAATCTTCTTGAAGCAAGAGGGAGAGAGTTCATCTCCAGAAGCTGAGAAGGAAGTAAGGGCAGTGGACATCTCCTCCTTAGAAATAACTGAGAAATCAGAAGTATCTGAGAGTGGAAAAAAGAAAGTCGATCCCAGCAGTGCATCATCGATGGAGATGGATGCATCTCTCTGGGAGTAAATGATTTTCCCATCCTCAATGGTCGCTTTCGCATAGAAGTCCAGGAGGGTAGTCTTGTAGGTGATTGCTGGAACCTCCAAAAACCTCCAAAGACCAGATTTTTTAATGGCATTGAACATCTTAACAAGGTTCTCATCCTTGATGGTCAGAACCGATGCAAAGGTAACTTGGTAAAATTCATTAAATGTATAAGCTCCAGCCATTTCTGTAAATAAGATGAGTTTGAAGTAGATTCTGTAGTAGAGATGAATGCGAGAGAAAGCAGTAGCTAGTATGCAATAGTCTGGAATCGTAAAAGTTGAAATGAGAAGAAAGAGGCGGTTAATATTCAAAATGTACAGCCGTCAGTGAAAACATAAGGACATGTGTCAGTATGTTTGCTGTTGAGTTTTTGAAAAATTAAAATATGAGTGTCAGGTACGCCAAACTTTTAAACTACAATAAAAGAGCGGGTTAATAAAAGAAATCAGAAGAGGATTTGTCATCTTATGGTAATATCTACTGGAAGTCATAAACTATTGAAACATATCCAGCACTTTTATAAATACCAGTAGACACATTGTTTTATCGAAAAGACAAATCTTCTTCTGCTTATGACATGGCAAGGAAATATCAGTCACAATAGAATTATTCCCCGTGAATAAATGAAAATAATAAATAAATATTAAAAGCGAAGATTCGAGATCTGAAGGAATGACAGATGACTCTTGATATGCGTGCATGAGATGAACAGTCAAGTGGCTCTTTAGCTTCCCGAGGCTCAATATAAATACCTGCAAACACACAAATTAAGTCATTTACACATTTATAAAATCAAAACAAATGGATAGTGCAAGAATTCTCTCGGAGTCCTTCTTCAGAGTCGAATTCAGCAGAGGAGTTCCAGAGGCAACTTTCGGCGTCTCGTAAGAAGATGTTTGAAGACATCATTCTCCAAGAGATGAAGACTTCGAAGAAATTCCTTGACTAGTAATCTGAATAATCAGTTAGATTATTCAATATTATTAGAAGGACAAAGCTACGGAATAATACCTTTCAGCAACCACGATCATGCGAAAAGATGGGGGTTATTCCAGCGGATCTAGTTAGGTTTCCTCTGTAACTCTCAGTACTGGTGATATCAACAATTGTAATAGATTAGAAAATGTAACACATCTGGTTTTATGAATGAAATATTTCATTTTGTCATATCTCTTGTTTATCCACTGATTTTACTTACTGCATAAAAGAAAAAGAGAAGATAGTAAACAGTAGTTAAGATAAATCAATTAAACCGAGAACATTACGAAAGTAAGAAAACTTATTCTCAGGCAGAGGTTTTGTAAAGATGTCTGCTGCTTGTTGATCAGTAGGAACATATTCCAGACGAATGTCCTTCTTCTGCACATGATCTCTAATAAAATGATGTCTGATGTCAATGTGCTTTGTACTGGAATGGAGTACTGGATTGTGTGTAATTGCTATAGCACTGGTATTGTCAGAGAATACAGATGATTCAGATGTTTAACTCCATAGTCCTTAAGTTGTTGTTGCATCCACAGTATTTGAGAGCAACAGCTTCCAGAAGCAAGGTATTTTGCTTCTGTAGTAGACGTGGCTATGGAAGTCTGCTTTTTACTGAACCAGGAGATCAACCTATCACCAAAAAATTGACAAAAACCATTGGTGCTTTTTCTATCCAGTTTGCAACCTGCATAGTCAGCATCCTGAATATCCAATAATATTGAAGAAGAATCATTGGGATATAATAGGCCGACATTTTGAGTACCCTTCAAATATTTCAGAATTCGTTTAACAGCAATATAATGTGATTGCTTAGGGTTAGACTGAAATCTTGCACAAATACAAACAGCAAACATAATATCAGGTCTACTGGCAGTAAGATATAACAAAGAACCAATTAGACCACGATACTGAGTTACCTCTACTGAATTCCATTTTGGACTTTATCAAGTTTAGTAGATGAGCTCATTGGTGTGGAAGCAGCAGAGAATGTTTCCATGCCAAACTTTTTCAGTATATCTTTAATGTACATAGCCTGATTTATGAAGATTCCTGTATCAAGTTGTTTGATCTATAGTCCTAGGAAGAATGTCAATTCTCCCATCATGCTCATTTCGAATTGTTCCTGTATTATCTTAGCAAACTTTTCACACAATTTGGGGTTATTTGTTGCGTGTTTTCTTGATTGCTCGCAAGCGCACGACGTCAAGTTATAGTAAAATGTATTTTTGAGTGCAAGTGTCGATCCCACTAGGAGTGTAAATAAAATATATATCAATGCTTGTAATTAAAATAGCCAAGACATTATCTAGAAAAATCAATAACCAGATTGGTTTGTTTGAACGAATTAATTGAAAGCAATGAATTAATTTGATCACCGACTGGAGAAATAACTATGAGAGAGAATATCTAGAGGAATGATTTCACTAAGTTTCTACGATAATTCTTCTGGTTGTATTTAACTTCATGAATTCCTATTATTTAATGGCTAAGAACACTTACGTGTTTTATTCCCCCTTTCCCAAGTGATCAAACTTCGATTCTATTATTCCTAATAAAAATCTAAGTTTAATTGATAAATGCAAACAATATTCTTACCTAAGCCTCGCTAAAGTTATACGCCTTCCGAACGATATAAACATTCAACGATGTGTCTCTAATGATCTAAAATCCTAGCCCCTCTCCCGAGTTGTAGAATTAATCAGACAACACACAATTTATGGCCAGTAAATTGCAGTGAAATAAATGTAGAGAACACAATTAAACAAAAACGGAATTCAATCATCAAAATATCAACCTCAAATCATCGTATAGACAATGCTATGTCAACCTCTAGAATGGAAATTTAGTTCATAACGGAATCCAAGCGAAGACAAGACATATTCATAGTTTTAAACATCACTACACAATAAAATAAAGAAGCGAAGGAAAAGATAAAAAATCCAAAGTGTCGTCTCTGTCCCCAGATCCGTCGTTCTTCGTAATTATGATTGTTCTTCGCTTCTCAAATCTTCGTCTCGTGTTTGCTTTCGGGTTCTCGCGTCTTTTCTTTCCCAAGGTGGTAGTTCGTGCGTGTTCTATTCTCCCACGGCGGCTCCCCCTTTCTGACCTATGAATCGCGCAATTTATAAGTTTCTGGAACGCGGCGTGCGCGGTTGCGCAGTGCGCTTCTGCTCATCTGCTTGTGTCTGCGAGCGCGCAGTTGCGCGAGTTGTGGTGCGGCCGCACTCTCCTCTTAGGTCTTCATGTTCTTCTGTGCGCGTGCGGATGTGCGTGAAGTGGCGTGGCCGCACGCGCACCTCTGTCCGTGGTTGTGCTCTCGGATGCGCACTACTTGTTTTCTTAGTCCACTTGGTTTCGTGCCCACTATTTTCTCCATTCCCTGAAATGACAACAAAAACAAACCAAAAACGCATAATTCTATTCGAAACAAGCATATTTCAAAATGGATTCTAATATAAATCATGTGCAAATCTTGCACTTATCAAACCCTCCAAACTTGAACTTTTGCTAGTCCCGAGCGAAATAAAATAAAATAAAATAATCAAGGAAAAATTAACGCTAACGACTATAGTAATGGATATGCAAAAAGTGATATTGGCCTCCGACGTGTCTAATTTCATGTAATTCACGATTTCCCAAGAGTCACGTGCGTGTGTGATATGTCAATATTCATTTACCCAATCGAATGCTTAAATAGAGTTGTCATACCCATTCGTCTTACAAACTCAAGAAATCATCAGCTCAGTGCCGCTCACACTTCATTAAAATACAAATTCACATTCATAGATCACATGGGACTTTATCGATGATTAATTGGCTCAATAAATATTCAACAAAAATATACCAAAGATGAAATCACACCATGAGATGCTTGTATGCAAATGATTAAAGTCTATACGTGTTGACAATGTTTTTCAGGTATCCATAGGCTTGACTTGGACAACTTTTCTCCACTAGTATATTGGATAAATGTGACAAGGTTAATAGATCTTGTAGGCTTGTAACGTTAGGCTACGGCTCATGGCTACAATAAAGGTAAGGAGATCAAAATTTGAAAGAAATAATTGAATTTTAATAATTCTCATCCTCATTTCATTCACCAGCCACTTATTGTTTTCTTCTCATTCATATCCTTCATCTCCCATATATTTTCTTTTTCACCACTTTTGATTCAAATTTTTTTTGAATGTTTTTCTTCTTTTTGTCTCTTTTCAACTCCTTTTAGCACATTTAACTTTTTCTTTTCTTTTCAAAGAGTATTTGAATCATTACAACACCCATGAACTTATTTCTCTCAAAACTAGGTAGAACAATAAGTGTATAAGCTTCATTAGGTAGTCGTTGTGGGATGTAGAATAGATAAAAGTGGGGGCTAATTGTATGTCATTGACATACACCACTTGATTTTTAGTAGGCTCAAAATGGGACAATAGGGATATTTCATGTTCATTTGGTAGGCTCGAAAGCTCAAAACGGCTCCAAAGATCGCCTAAACCATTCCTATGTCACATATTATCTGTATTTCGCCTCGAAAAGTGCTCAAGCAAGTTCTAGATTTCTGTCAATCCATTAGTCAACTCATATAAACCAATCACATGCATTTGTTCAACCAAAAATGATATATGAGGTAGGTACAAAAGAAATTTTAAGCATCTCAATTAACTCGAAGCTCAAAGGGCTACAATTGACAGTAAACAAAAAACATAGGCCAAAAGATATTGTGAAAAATTGCCTAGATCATTTCTATGTTTGTAAGAATTACCAAGAATCAGATCTCCATCGTCTATTTAACATCACAGGCATGCAACTTGTCTCTAAGCAACGATAGTATCAACAAACACGACAGTGCAAAATAATTGTTACTCCTAAGTTATCATGAACACATATATACTTCAGGGCCGCAATTCAATTTTCATCATCTGTCACACATTTTACTTATCCATGACTCTTCCTAACAAATATAGCATGCAAAAAATAAATAAAAACTAAAAAGAAAAAAGAATCAATTTAACTACTGGGCAATAAAACAATAATAATAAGAATTTTAACAAGCAAGAAAATCCACCCCCCCCCTCCCCAAACTTAAAGTATGCATTGTCCTCAATGTATAGAAATAAAGAACACGACAACACATACCGCGCGCATGCGTGTCAGAACTCGGGGCTCGAGTCATCGTTCGCAACATCTTCAGCATCATCGTCCATGTGCTGCGGCGGTGATAGATCTGGTGGTGGGTACTATGGTGGCCAGGCTGGATGTGGTGGAAAGGGGGCATCCTCGGGTCTCATGGGTGGAAAACGCTGGGCGAGCACCGCTGTGAAGTCCATCATATAAGACATGAAAGTATTAGTAGTGTGTCTGTGTTCGGCCAACTCTTGGCGCTGAGCCCGCATATCATGTTCCATTCGGAACACCCTGTCTCGCAAACTGACTCGAGGGATTGATGGTGGTGGCAGCTCTTGGCGTTCTCTGGCCCTCTGGTTGTAATCAGACCTAGCATATTGTCGTTCTAACTCCCGTCCTCCACGCAAGCAGTATTCAAAATATACCGTGATTTGGCCCTTGGCTTTCAGAACTTGTTCATCCGCGCCCATTGGTACACCAGCATGAAGAAATAAAGCAGTGATAGTGTGTTGACAAGGGAGGCTGACGGTCATGAATCCCGTACCAGCACGCATAATGAAGCTATGAATTACCTTCCAAAGATCCACTGTCTTCCCAATCATGATGGCGTAAATCAATGCCACTTTGTCTTTGGTGATTTATGTCTGATGAAACGATGGCATGATTCATGATAGGATGAATGAGGCCCAACATCGTGGGTCATGGAGTAATTCAGATTTATTTAGAGTGACTAGGAGAGCCTTGATTCAAATGCCACTCTGCACCCTCGATACATAATTCCCTGAATCTACAGTGCCAGTAATAAAAGCAGTATACTCGTCGTTTTCAAAACCGGCATGTAGATAGCATTAATGGTTGCCGAATCAAAAGAGACCAGTTTTCCTCGCACCAAAACTTGTAGTCCTCATGTTTAATTCTCAAATTGGCATAAAATTCACGGACTACAGAAATAACTGCGTCTGGCGGTGACTGGGCTATATCTAACCACCCCCTTCGCTCAACTTCCTGAATTATCTCACGGTTAGGGTAGGTCAGATCTAACCCTCTTTCTTTAATAATTGACCTAGACAGGGTGCTCTCGTAAACTCTGAATGCTTTCTCGTTCCAAAATTTATTAGATCGTAGGAACGAGAAGAGGAAGCCACATCCTTCGATCGCTTTCTAGGTGGCATAATTTCTTTCTCAACAATATCCACACTTATAACAAGTATAGCACAATACTGGCACCAACAATTGTATGATTGCTAGAAGTTATCCCAATAATCAATAAACTAGAATAATCAGAACCTTGAGTGTAGAAAATTAACCGTAGATGACACTTGGCCGGTGGCGGTAGTAGCGGCAGCGGCGGCTGGGTGGAGCGGTGGCGGTGGTGGCTGTTGGTGTTGGGTGTGAGTGTTTGTTGAGGGAGGAGTGTTTCTTGGAGTGGAGGAGTTTGATTGAAGGAGTTATGGAGTGTTTTGGGGATGGGGGTTTGTGGTTTGGGTAAATTTGGAGATGAATTGTGAAGGAGAGGAAATTTGGAGAGGAGAGTGTTGGGGGAGGCGACTGGTTTTGAGGGAAAAGAAAAATTTTATAGAGAAGACCAACAGAAGCTCGCGCGCGGCCGCGCCACTTCTCGCGCAACCGCGCGCGCAGGATGCGCGTGTTGTGTCGTGACTGCGCGCAGCTCCTCTGGTCTTGCCTCTGGGTCTGAGCACGCTACTGCGCGGGATCTCGCGCGGTGGCGCGCATGTGTCTGTTCGCCCTTTTTTTTTTTGGGTAAAAACCACACCTGCAAAAATTAAAGCAATTCAAATCACTATGCGAAATGAATAATTAAAATCAACAAATAAAATATAGAAATTAACAAAATGACTGAGAAAAATAATCGTGGGTTGCCTCCCACGCAGCGCTTGGTTTAATGTCATCAGCCTGACTACCAATCATGTTCAATTAGGTTCACCCAGACTAAGATTTTCAATATTCCTCACTTCAGTTCCATAGGTACTCCTTAACCCGCTGTCCATTGACTTTGAAAGTTCGTCAATCACTGCACCTCAGCTCGATAGCCCCATGAGGATATACTGTTTCCACTACAAATGGCCCTAACCAACGCAATTTCAGCTTACCAGGAAACAACTGCAGACGAGAATTGAATAGCAGTATTTGTTGTCCGGGTTTGAGCTCCCTTCGTATAATAATTTTGCCATGCCATTTCTTGGTCTGCTCTTTATAGATCATAGAATTCTCATATGCATCATTGCGGAATTTCTCCATCTCATTTATTTGCAGTTTTCTGACATCGCCAGAAGATTTCAGGTCGAAGTTCAACTTTTTAACTGCCCAGAATGCTCGGTGCTCCAGTTCCAGTGGCAAGTGAAATGCCTTCCCAAATACTAGCCTATAGGGAGACATCCCAATAGGCGTCTTGAATGCAGTTCTATACACCCATAATGCATCATCCAACTTAATGGACCAATCCTTCCGGTTGGTGTTGACAGTTTTTTCCAGTATTTGTTTAATTTCCCGGTTGGATACCTCAGCTAGTCCATTTGCCTGAGGATGGTATGCTAGGGCCACTTTGTGCTTCACACTGTATTTAGCCAAAAGTGAGTTGAAAATTCTATTGCAAAAATGCGTACCTTCGTCACTTATGATGGCTCTCGGTGTTTCAAACCTTGTGAAGATATTCTTATGCACGAATTTAACTACAACACGAGCGTCACTAGTATTGGTGGCGATTGCTTCCACCCATTTCGAAACATAATCCACAGCTAATAAAATATAAGAGTTACCAAAAGAAGGAGGAAAGGGTCCCATGAAATCTATACCCCAAACGTCAAAAAGTTCCACTTCCAAAACATTTGTCAGTGGTAATTCGTGATGCCTAGAGATGTTTTCTAACCTCTGGCATCTATCACATGATTTTACTAAGGTATAGCTATCTTTAAACAAACTAGGCCAAAAAAAACCAGATTGCAATACCTTAGCTGTTGTTCGTGATGCTCCAAAATGTCCACCATATGGTGAAGAATGGCATTTCTCCAGAATTTGATGTGCTTCGATACCCTCCACGCATCTCTTAATCACTTGGTCAGCACACCTCTTATACACAAATGGATCATCCCAATAATAGAACTTGATATCATGGACGAACTTTTCTTCTGATGATAGCTCAAATCTGGAGGAAGGGTACCACAAGACAAAAAATTTGCAATATCAGCAAACCAAGGAATTACCGTGTTTACC
The DNA here is from genome assembly GCF_025594145.1 of Primulina tabacum. NCBI lineage: Eukaryota > Viridiplantae > Streptophyta > Magnoliopsida > Lamiales > Gesneriaceae > Primulina > Primulina tabacum. The sequence goes on from NC_134567.1 coordinate 8,766,983, forward strand.
TCAAAGAGTTGCTCATCTGGGAATGTTTCTTGTATAGCTCCTTCTTCTTTCTTATCCTCCAGCTCAAGCCTCGACAAGTGGTCAGCAACTTGATTCTCACTACCCTTTTTATCCTTGATCTCAAAGTCAAATTCTTGTAATAGCAAAATCCACCTTATCAAGCGTGCTTTTGCATCCTTCTTGGTGAATAGGTAGCGAATAGCTGCATGGTCAGTGAAAACGATTACATTTGTGCCCATCAAATAAGGTCTGAATTTGTAGAAGGCAAATACTACTGCAAGCATCTCCTTCTCGGTCGTAGTGTAATTTTGCTGTGCAGCATCTATCGTGCGGCTTGCGTAGTAAATCGCCCTAAACATCTTTTCCCTTCTTTGGCCTAAGACAGCGCTCACTGCATAATCACGTGCATCACACATTAGCTCAAAGGGCTCCTTTCAGTCCGGCACTATCATGATCGATGCAGTCACCAATGCCATTTTTATCTTCTCGAATGCCTGCAAACTATCATCATCAAATATAAAAGTCGACTCTTTTTCAAGCAAGTTACACAGGGATTTAGTAATCTTAGAAAAATCTCTAATAAATCTACGATAAAACCTCGCATGTCCTAGAAAGCTCCTTATTCCTTTGATGTTCTTTGGTGGGGGAAGTTTTTCGATGGCAACCACTTTGGCTCTATCTACCTCTAATCCCCGAGAATATACTTTATGTCCAAGAACAATGCCCTCTTGGACCATAAAATAGAATTTCTCCCAATTAAGAACAAGGTTCTTTTCTTGACATCTCAGCAAAACAATGGATAAGTTATGTAAACAATGATCAAATCAAGAGCCAAATACCGAGAAGTCGTCCATGAAAACTTCCATGATTTCCTCCACCATGTCTGCGAATATGGCCATCATGCACCTTTGAAAAGTAGCAGGCACATTGCATAGCCCAAAAGGCATTCTCCTAAAAGCAAACGTGCCATAAGGACACGTGAAAGTAGTCTTCTCCTGATCTTCTGGCGCTATAGCAATTTGGTTATAACCTGAATAACCATCTAAAAAACAGTAATGATAATAACCAGCAAGTCTATCAAGCATTTGATCAATAAAGGCAGAGAAAAATGGTCTTTACGTGTGGCATTGTTTAATTTTCGATAATCAATACATACTCGCCAGTCAGTTACAGTACGAGTAGATATTAGTTCATCATTTTCATTTTTAACCACAGTTATTCCACCCTTTTTTGGTACAACTTGCACAGGAGATACCCAACTACTGTCAGAAATAGTATAAATTACACCAGCATTCAGTGATTTCAGTACCTCGTTTATCACAACCTCTTTCATTTCTGGGTTCAACCTCCTCTGGTGATCCACATAAGGAGTATACGACTCCTCCATCAAAATTTTATGCATGCATATAGTGGGGCTAATTCCCCTAATATCATAAATCAACCATCCTAAAGCATTTTTAAATTTCCTCAACTACTCTCAATAATTTATCTTTTTCAGTACAAGTAAGAGAGTAAGAGATGATTACCGGATATGTCGACTTTTCACCTAAAAATGCATAGCAGAGGTGAGTTGGCAGCTCCTTCAAATCAGGGGAAGGAGGTATTACCATTGTTTGCTCGTGTACCTCCAATTCCTCAAGCAGTGCATCCGTTTTTCTTTCTTTATGTGATCCATCAAGAGCCACCAGTTGCTCTTTCACTTCCTAATCATCTTCATCAACAGTTCCTGTAGCACTTGTCAAACAGCTCTCCAGAGGATCCCTAGTTCCTGCACAATCAAGAGAGATAAATGAGTCTATAACATCGATGCTTTTACAAGTACTTACCTCATTTGATCTCCTCATGGCCTGATAGATATTAAAAATGCCTTCTTCTCCACCAACTCTTTGTTAGAGTAGGTGTCCGTTGAGCCAAGTGTTGGCCGAGTGTTCACAATGAAACTCTATGTATAAACAATCTTTATTTTAATAATATTTAAAATTATTATTTTGGCACATCTTTATCTGTATACCCATGCTAGTTTCATAGATAAAGCCCTTGAATATACAAATAGTAGAAAGAATATGAGATGTTCATATGATGAGTATCATGAAACTCATATTTGGAATACTGTATATTCTAAACAGTTCCTAGTCGATTCAGCCGCCGCTAAGAAGGATATAGGCCGCTCGAGTTCGAGACTAGTATCTGCGATGTAAGTACCATGTTTCATTGGTAGGGGACATTGTGATGTCCGAGCATGCAGATAGGTGCTCATGGTAGAGTGCACTGAACAACCCTCCATAAAGGACTTTCCAAGTGGTTCTCACTTATCGAGTGGAAACGTCCTCGTTTATGGTTGTACACCATTAGTCCTTATGACCCGGGACAACATTGAGACTCTATGTGCTAGAATTACACTTTGACTTGTTTACCGACTCTCAGGGGGTCATCAGGTGGCAAGGTTGGGTGTTTTGTCGAAACATATAGGAGTCGATGCATTGTAGTCGGGGATTCACCGCTTACTTTTGGGTATGGATATCCTATGTGTATGTAGTATGAAATCTCTGATCAGATTATGGTGGTAATTATGAAATGGGTTTCATAGATTACACCATTGATGCAACTACGACATGACACATAGTATCGATTCATTGACAACTCTCGATATACCAATGGTTGTCGAATCGGTCGGGATATATGAGTTGAAGGGACCGTACTGTACGCTAACCATAATTGAATGGTTCTTGCAGGCACTATCATTTGATACCTAGGGAATCATGTAAGCGATGCTGCTAGGCGTTTAACATGATTGGTTGGGTACTATCAGACTTGAGTTCTGACGTTCTTATTATCAATGAGTTGATAAGTAAGAATGGAGCAATTGGGGTATGCTCGTATAAGGACATGTTTAGTCCGAATCACATGGAGATGTGAACCCACGGCTAGTTGTATCAATGAACCATTGAGGGCCACACAAGTGCTAGCTTTCTAGATCCCGTTGAGAAGTTAAAATAGTTCAATGTGTTGAACGGCTTATAAAGGAGTTTATAAGCGTAAATAAAAATAGAAGTATGACTTCTATAAGGAGAATATAACTTTTAATTTGAGGAAGTGTTCCTAAATTAAAAGTTGGCCAAACGAGTAATGTATTTTAAAATTGTGATTTTCATTAACATTATTATGGACTAAATTAAATTAATTCAACTGTTGAATTAATTAAACACTAGTGGGCCTAGTAGAGTCCAAATAAATAAATTAATTCAGGTGTTGAATTAATTAAATAACATTGGGCCTTGTAGAGCCCAATTAGAAATAATTATTAAACTAGTGGGCTTGAGTAAAATCAAGTAAAGTTATAAATGGACTCGAATATGTTTGGGACATTTAAATAAAAGTCCATGGGCCTTGTAATTGTTACAAGCCCAAGTCAAAAGCATGCTTGGGAGGTGAAGGGTTGGGGAATACTTTTTATTAAAAAATTGCATGGTATGCAACTTTTGATTCAACTTTTTACAACACCAAGAAAAAGCTTCCCCTTCTCTCCCATGATGAATAGTGGCCGAAAATTACAACCAAAATTCTCCCAATTTTTCTTTCTTCAATTGTTGAGAAAATCCTACACTTCTCTTTGAAAAATCCTCTTTTTTTTCTAGTGCAAAATAAGAGAGGTTCTAGCTAGTTAGTGGTGGGCCTAATTTTAGAGCAAGGAGAGCTTGAAGATTGTCTTGCCATCAAGAGCTTAGTTGTATATCAACTAAGTTGGAGCCAACATCAATCCATTGTGATTGATAGGTATACATTTCTAAAACACCCTATGTATGACATTTCGTGTTTTTGTATTTGCTACACATCCTAGTACATGAGGTGCTCGAAATTTTATGATTGAAAATATGATTTTCGAAAATTTTGTTGTTTCCGTTGCGAATTCGGGCACCTAAAATCGATACCTTTCAAGTGGTATCAGAGCTAAGCGTACTAGTTTTTGTAGCATATACATGATATTATATTGAGGTCGATTTCTAACCACATGAGATGATTTGTTGCAACGAATTCAAGGCCGAATTGGGGCGGGTACTTGCGGCCCATTTCGGGCAGCTTGGGCTGCCCGAGGGGCTGCCTGAAACGGGCTGCAAGGGCAGCCCGAGGGGTTGCCCGAACAGCCCCTATCTTTTAAATAAAAAAAAAGTTTGCATGTTGGCCGGAATCAGGCGACGGAGCTCCGGCGACGGCGATGACGGCTAGGGTTTTCAAAAGGTGTTTTGAAATATCAAAGTGTCATGGGCCTTGAGTTGTTGGGCCATTAGATGGCTAACATATTTTTAAATTTAAATGAGCCAAAATGTTTTTGGTGAAAAATGAATTTTTTGGGCCCTTAAGTTTAAATTTACAAAAGTTGCAAATATTTTCTCATAAAATAAATAATTGAAGTTGGACTTTGATTATTTATAGTAAATGGTGATTTACAAGAAATTCGGTTATAAATAAATTAATTAGAAAGTAGACAAAGGAGTTTGTATACTTTGTTAATTTAGTTTATAATCGTGGCGGTTAGTGATTGGATCAAGATATATAATATTGGATCAATTAATTATTGTGATAATTAATTGATGGTGTATGATATGTGATATTATGCATGAAGGATGATCAAAAGCCCAAGCCCAATTTGCTAGGTGTATGCTAGGATATTTTGTGTTGAATGATTGTAATAATTATCAAATTTCAAGTGGGCTTGGTTTATGGCCCGTTCCCACCCCAATGAGATGTATCCCTATTTTCCATGATATTTATTTGTAAATATTAGTATAGTGGATGATCAAGATTGGAAGATGGTGGCCATGATGATTATGAAGATCGAAGACATGTAAATATTGGAAGCTAATGTAATAGTTGCATTTGCATCCCTTGCATTACCGTAGGATTGGACCTAGGCCCGTGTTTAGCTCACATGGGCCATTAGTATTGGGGCGATTGATCATCCTTGTTTGTTTACTGTTTATAATATATGCATGATATGTTATAAATAATGAGTATGTGCGTTATTATTATGATAATAACAAAGTTGCATGAATCCGGCAAACATACGATCAAACATGGCGAGCTTTTAAATAAAATTAATGATGAGACCTTTCAAAATTAAAAACCCTCATTTTGAATAAGATTCAAAATTAATATCAAGCCCGAAAATGGGAATTATAAATTTGTTTATAATTTCCATGTCTTCCATCGACAATGGGTGCATGATGAACGCTACCCGTGCTCGGGGCTCGGCTCATATTATTGGGGGGGGGGGCCTGGGTGCCGGAAAGCTGTGACATCCATTGACATGGTGATGTGAACTACGTGGAACTCCCATGATTTCGGCTCATATTATTGGGGAACTTATGGCGACCGTCCATTAAGGTTCAACATCAATGGGTAAGGCTTGACACGTAAAGATGAACGACGTCATATTATTGGGTTCTAATCAAACGTGAGACAAAAGTTTACGTAGAGGGTTGCATTGAGATGCAATTGAAACTACCTTTTAGGAATTGTGATTGGCTGATATTATTCGGGATCATGATTCGCTAATTGGACCTTGCGTACCTACTGAGGAAAGGAGTTTCCCGTTTTCACTAGAGGGTAGTGAATGATGTCAAAACAGTGGGAGTAAACATTTATAAAGTAAAAGTCCATACTTTATATCTTATTAAATATTTTAAAATAGTCATTAACATTTATCTGTTATACTTTTCAGTACAATTTTTGACAATGTCTTCGATTCGCAATTCGCTATCTGTAATACTCGACAAACACGTATTAACCGGACCTAATTACCTCAATTGGCTAATAAATCTGAAAAATCGTCTTGAATTCGGAAATGATAGCGTATAAACTTACTAAGTCGTCCCCTGTTGAGGCTCTGACTAACTGCACTCCTGAGGAATTGCAGACTTACAAGAAATGGTGTGACCATGACTTGAAAGCCAAGTGTTATATGCAGGCTTCTATGAAAGATGAGAAGTCGGTTCTTTATGTGGGCTCTTCATCTGGTACGAAGACTGGTCCACCTGGGAAGGGAAAGAAACGTTCTTTCCAACGTCCCAAGAAGAACGTGCCCTTGAAGAGGCAAGCTCCGAATCCCGTTGTGGCAGCCACACTAGTAAAGGCTGACAAGACTGTTGATGTTTGTCATCACTGCAAGAAGCCTGGACATTGGAGGCGTAATTGCAGGGAATATCTTGCCCAGAAGAGTTCTGGAAACGGTATGTTCTATATTGAAGTAAACATTTCAATTAACTCTATTTCTTGGGTATTGGATACCGGTTGTGACTCACATCCCTGTAATGAATTACAATTGATGGGAAAAAGTAGAAGGCTTAGGGAAGGTGAGACCTTCTTGAGGGTTGGCGATGGAGCAAGAGTTGCTGCCAAGGCCATAGGAGATGTTTACTTGCTTTTGGACAATGATTTTAAGTTAATTTTAAGAGATGTTTTGTTTGTACCTGATTTGGTGAAAAACATTGTTTCCATTTCTATGCTAGATAAAGATGGATATTCTTGTTTATTTAGCTAAGGTGTTTGCAACATTTACAAGAATGAATGTTTAATTGGTACTGGAGAACTTGAAAACGATCTCTATAACTTAAAATTGAAAGATATTCCACTAAACAATGTCCAAGCTATAACAACAACAAACAAGCAAAAACAAGATATTCTAAATTCGGCACAATTGGCATGCTCGATTAGGACATATTTTCCTAAGAAGGATGAACAAGCTAGTAGGAGTGGGCATGTTTGATTTGTCTGATATTAATGCTCTCACGACTTGTAAATCCTGTCTAAAAGGAAAGATGACCAAAATTCCCTTTAAGGGCCACGTGGAGCGAGCCAAAGGGTTATTGGATTTCATCCATACCGATGTGTGCGGTCCGCTTAGCATCACCACTAAGCATGGACATGCCTACTTCATCACCTTTACCGATGAATTTTCGAGGTATGGGTATGTGTATTTGATGAAATACAAGTCTGAAGCCTTTGAAAGGTTCAAAGAATTCAGAAGTGAAATAGAGAAACAGTTGGGACGAAGCATCAAGATACTTCGATCGGATCGAGGTGGTGAGTACTTGAGTGCCGAGTTCCAAGAGTATCTTAGGGAGAATGAGATTCTCTCGCAGTGGACTCCGCCCGCTACACCACAGCTGAATGGTGTTTCGGAGCGTTGTAACCGGACTTTGATGGACATGGTTCGGTCTATGATGGGGTTCACGGAGTTGCCGCCATCCTTTTGAGGATATGCGCTTGAGACAGCGGCACTGTTGTTGAACTATGTCCATTCAAAGGCAGTTGACTAGACACCATATGAGATATGGATGGGTAAGCCTCCCAAATATACTTATCTTAGAATATGGGGGTGCCCTGCTTATGTGAAGCAGGTAGTGGGAGATAATTGGATAGTCGATCCATTTTATGCTACTTTGTGGGATATCCAAAGAATTCTGTTGGATATTACTTTTATCATCCCCAAGAAACAAAGGTGTTTGTTTCTAGGAATGCAACCTTTTCGGAAAAAGGAATTTCTATTGGATAGAAAAGGGGAGATGATAGAACTCGAAGAGGTTCGAGAGACACCCACCATTATAGAACCCACACCCGAAGAGCCAAGAGAGGAGATACAAGCTCCTAGAAGCTCCGAGAGAGTCTCGAGACCACGTATGAGGTATGGTCTGCTTCTTGAAGAGGGCCATGATGAGCCTAACCATGGATGTGATCCAAGGACCTTCAAGGAAGCGTTATCTGATGCCGATTCATCCAAATGGCTTGAAGTGATGGAATTTGAGATGAATTCCATGCATTCGAACCAAGTATGGAATCTCGTGGATCCACCTGAGGGAATTGTTCCCATAGGGTGTAAATGGATTTATAAGAGGAAACTTGGGGTGGATGGGAAGGTATTGACCTTCAAGGCACGATTGGTGGCAAAAGGATATACTCAAAGACAAGGAGTTGACTTTGAGGAAACCTTTTCTCCAGTTGCAATGTTTAAGTGCATAAGGATATTGCTAGCTATAGCTGCATGGTATGACTATGAGATATGGCAGATGGATGTCAAGACAGCCTTTCTTAATGGGGATATTAAGGAAGTGATTTACATGTCTCAACCTGAAGGGTTTACATCTATCGGAAGTGAGCATATGGTATGCAAACTTCAAAGATCTATTTATGGTCTAAAGCAGGCATCTAGGAGTTGGAACCTCAGATTCGATAGAACAATCAAAGAGTTTGGTTTTGCTAAGAATCCTGAGGAACCCTGTGTGTATAAGAAGGTCAGTGGGAGTGCTGTGACATTCCTTGTGCTTTATGTTGATGACATTCTACTCATTGGGAATGATGTAGGGATGTTGCAATCAACTGAGATATGGTTAGCGTGTAAGTTCTCGATGCAGGAATTGGGTGAAGCATCTTTTGTATTGGGAATACAGATCTATAGAGATAGATCAAAAAGATTGCTTGGTCTCACCCAGTCCACATACATTGATACCATCGTGAAACGGTTCTCGATGGATGAGTCCAGGAGAGGACATCTACCAATGTGTCATGGCGTGTCCCTATCCAAAGACTGATGCAGAGATAGCGGCGATGACAAGCATTCCTTATGCATCTACGATTGGTAGCATCATGTATGGGAAGATATCTACACGTCCTGACGTGGCTTTTGCACTAAGTGTAGTGAGTAGATATCAATCCAACCCTGGTCTTCCACACTGGAAAGCTGTGAAAGACATCCTCAAGTATTTGAGAAGGACCAATAAGTTGTCCTTGGTCTATGGGGGTGGAGAACTGAAATTGGAAGGCTATACCGACTCTAGCTTCCAAAGCGATATCGATGACTCGAAGTCAACCTCTGGGTTCGTATTCATGCTCAATCGTGCTGCTGTCTCTTGGAAGTGTTCCAAGCAAGACAGTACTGCGGATTCCACCACTGAGGCCGAATACATTGCTGCATCAGATGCAGCAAAGGAGGCTGTTTGGATAAGAAATTTCGTCCAAGAGTTGGACGACATTCCTAATGGAGTTTCTCCTGTCCCGGTGTTGTGTGACAACACGGGAGCCATTGCTCAAGCAAAGGAGCCGAGGTGTCATCAGAAGTCCAAACACGTATTGAGAAAGTACCACATCCTCAGAGAGATCGTGGAAAGAGGAGATGTCACGATTGACAAAGTCGGATCCGCAGATAATGTTGCTGATCCACTAACTAAGCCTTTACCTGGACCATTATTCGAGAAGCATCGCGTATCAATGGGTTTGAAGCATATGGGTAGTTGGCTCTAGTGCAAGTGAAAGATTGTTAGAGTAGGTGCCCGTCAAGCCATGTGTTGGCCGAGTGTTCACAATGAAACTCTATGTATAAATAATCTTTATTTTAATAATATTTGAAATTATTATTTTGGCACATCTTTATCTGTATACACATGCTAGTTGCATAGATAAAGCCCTTGAATATACAAATAGTAGAAAGAATATGAGATGCTCATATGATGAGTATCATGAAACTCATATTTGGAATACTGTATATTCTAAACAGTTCCTAGTCGATTCAGCCGCCGCTAAGAAGGATATAGGCCGCTCGAGTTCGAGACTAGTATCTGCGATGTGAGTACCATGTTTCATTGGTAGGGGACATTGTGATGTCCGAGCATGCAGATAGGTGCTCCTGGTAGAGTGCACTGAACAACCCTCCATAAAGGACTTTTCAAGTGGTTCTCACTTATCGAGTGGAAACGTCCTAGTTTATGGTTGTACACCATTATTCCTTATGATCCGGGACAACATTGAGACTCTATGTGCTAGAATTACACTTTGACTTGTTACCGACTCTCAAGGGGTCATCAGGTGGCAAGGTTGGGTGTTCTGTCGAAACATATAGGAGTCGATGCATTGTAGTCGGGGATTCACCTCTTACCTTCGGGTATGGATATCCTATGTGTATGTAGTATGAAATATCTGATCAAAGTATGTTGGTAATTATGAAATGGGTTTCATAGATTACACCATCGATGCAACTACGACATGACACATAGTATCGATTCATTGACAACTCTCGATATACCAATGGTTGTTTAATCGGTCGGGATATATGAGTTGAAGGGACCGTACTGTACGCTAACCATAATTGAATGGTTCTTGCAGGCACTATCATTTGATACCTAGGGAATCATGTAAGCGATGCTGCTAGGCGTTTAACATGATTGGTTGGGTACTATCAGACTTGAGTTCTGACGTTCTTATTATCAATGAGTTGATAAGTAAGAATGGAGCAATTGGGGTATGCTCGTATAAGGACATGTTTAGTCCGAATCACATGGAGATGTGAACCCACGGCTAGTTGTATCAATGAACCATTGAGGGCCACACAAGTGCTAGCTTTCTAGATCCCGTTGAGAAGTTAAAATAGTTCAATGTGTTGAACGGCATATAAAGGAGTTTATAAGCGTAAATAAAAATAGAAGTATGACTTCTGTAAGGAGAATATAACTTTTAATTTGAGGAAGTGTTCCTAAATTAAAAGTTGGCCAAACGAGTAATGTATTTGAAAATTGTGATTTTCATGAACATTATTATGGACTAAATTAAATTAATTCAAGTGTTGAATTAATTAAACACTAGTGGGCCTAGTAGAGTCCAAATAATTAAATTAAATCAAGTGTTGAACTAATTAAATAACATTGGGCCTTGTAGAGCCCAATTAGAAATAATTATTAAATTAGTGGGCTTGAGTAAAATCAAGTAAAGTTTTAAATGAACTCGAATATGTTTGAGACATTTAAATAAAAGTCCATGGGCCTTGTAATTGTTACAAGCCCAAGTCAAAAGCATGCTTGGGAGGTGAAGGGTTGGGGAATACATTTCATCAAAAAATTGCATGGCATGCAACTTTTGATTCAACTTTTTACAACATCAAGAAAAAGCTTTCCCTTCTCTCCCATGATGAATAGTGGCCGAAAATTACAACCAAAATTCTCCCAATTTTTCTTTCTTCAATTGTTGAGGAAATCCTACACTTCTCTTTGAAAAATCCTCTTATTTTTCTAGTGCAAAATAAGAGGGGTTTTAGCTAGTTGGTGGTGGGCCTAATTTTGGAGCAAGGAGAGCTTGAAGATTGTCTTGCCATCAAGAGCTTAGTTGTATATCAACTAAGTTGGAGCCAACATCAATCCATTGTGATTGATAGGTATACATTTCTAAAACACCCTATGTATGACATTTCGTGTTTTTTATTTGCTACACATCCTAGTACATGAGGTGCTCGAAATTTTATGATAGAAAATATGATTTTCGAAAATTTTGTTGCTTCCGTTGCGAATTCGAACACCTAAAATCGATCCCTTTCACTCTTAAGGTGAGTTCACCCTTATGCACATCTATCAATGCCCTTCCAGTCGCCAGGAATGGTCTCCCAAAGATTAATGGAGCATCCTGATCCTCTTCCATATCTAATATCACAAAGTCAGCAGGTAAAATAAATTTATCCACTTTTAACAGTACATCCTCAACGATCCCACGTGGATACGTGAGACTTCTGTCTGCAAGCTGTAAGGTGATAGTGGTTGATTTGACCTCTCCAAGCTCCAGTTCCCTATAAATAGAAAATGGCATCAAATTAATACTTGCTCCTAAATCACATAAAGCCTTACTACATTTAGAACTATCAATAAAGCAAGGAATAGTAAAACTCCCTGGATCTTTTAATTTTGTGGTAGCTTCTTTTGCAGTATGGCTCTACATTCTTCAGTCAGTTTCCTAGTCTCAAACTCCTGCAGCTTCCTCTTCTTGGACTTCACATCTTTAATAAACTTTGCATAATTCAGCATTTGCTCCAAAGCATCAGCAAATGATATGTTGATGTGTATCTTCTTAAAAATCTCCAAGAATTTTGCAAACTGATCATCCAAATTCTTCTTTTTGAAACTCTGAGGGTATGGAAGAGTCGGCTTAAATACTGGAGGTTGTTCAACTTTAACTTCAGCTTTAGATGTCTCAGTTTCACTTTCTTCAACTGTCTTCTCACTTTCCACTCTCTCTTTGGGACTTTGTACCTCCAATTCCTTTCCACTCCTTAAAGTGACTGCCTTGCACTGCTCTTTTGGATTAACTTCTGTGTTACTAGGAAATTGACCCCTGTTCTGATCTCTCAAAGCGTTGGCCAACTGCCCAATTTGCGTCTCCAAAGATTTCATTGTGGCACCCATATTTCCCATGTGAGTCTCCATATTATCAAGACGAGACTCAGTCCTTGCCATTCTTTTTCCAGATTCAGCAACAAACGTTCCTACTAAATCCTCAAATGAAGGCTTTCCCTCCTCCTTTGATGTATTGAACCCCGGTGGAGGATTCAACACATTTTTATTATTCGCATATGAAAAATTTTCATGATTTCTCAATCCTGGATGATAAGTATTAGGGGGAGGGTTACCTCGATATCCACCAAAATTTCTGTTGTTGATATACCGGGCTTCTTCAGGAAGAGATGATTCTTCAGCAACAATCAATGGACCCTCAGTCTATGCTGTGCTCACTTTTTTCATAGCTGATAGTTGTGTGGTCAGTGTAGACACTTGGGCAGTGAGTGATGTAATCGGATCCACAGCATAAACCCCAACTGCCCTTTTCACTCCAGATCTCTCAGTCGGCCACTGGTAGTTATTTATAGTCATCTGTTCAAGCTATTCATAGGCTTGCTCAGGAGATTTGGCAAAGATCGTGCCACCAGCTGCTGCATCCACTGTTCCTCGTGTTTTCCCATTTAGACCGTTGTAGAATAATTCAATTTGCACCCAGTCCTCAAAACCATGGTTCGGGCATTTCCTCAACAGCTCCTTGTATCTCTCACATGCCTCATACAATTGCTCAAAATCAATCTTCCTGAACGTGCTAATCTCAATGTTCAACTGTGCAGACTTTGCAGGGGGAAAGTACTTAGCTAGAAATTTTGTCGCCAGCTCCTGCCATGTCGTGATACTTCCCAAGGGAAGCGATTGGAGCCATCCTCTTGCTTGATCCCTGAGAGAAAACGGAAACAAACGCAGTTTAATAATATCATCAAGAACATTATTAATTTTTACTGTATCCGTTATCTCCAAGAAATTCCTCAAATGAATGTGAGTATCAGCAGTGGCAGTTCCAGCAAACTGATTTTACTGAACCATATTGATCAGAGCAGGCTTCAGCTCGAAATTATTGGCGTTGATGGTCCCTCAAGCAATTCCAGAATAATGATTGTTGATCACTAGTCGGAAGTGATCTCTGATAGGTATAGCCTCTGGCGGGATGTGTCTGTCATTCTCTCTGTGATCAGCCATTACTTGTATCTCTTCTCTTCGTGCTTTTCTTAATCTTCTCGCAGTTTTTTCGATCTACGGATAAAAAATAAGCACGTCAGGGTTTTGCGATCTTAGCATGCACTGTCTAACAAAAAAAAAATGAAAAACTCAATCAATAAAAAAATAAAAAGCTCTAAATTAAAATCTAGACTAATTGGTAACAATATTGATATAAATTCAAATTTTGACACTCTCCGGCAGCGGCGCCAAAAACTTGTTGCGTGTTTTCTTGATTGCTCGCAAGCGCACGACGTCAAGTTATAGTAAAATGTATTTTTGAGTGCAAGTGTCGATCCCACTGAGGAATGTAAATAAAATATATATCAATTTTTGTAATTAAAATAGTCAAGACTTTATCTAAAAAAATCAATAACCAGATTGGTTTGTTTGAACGAATTAATTGAAAAAAATGAATTAATTTGACCACTGACTGGAGAAATAACTATGAGAGAGAATATCTAGAGGAATGATTTCACTAAGTTTCTACGATAATTCTTCTGGTTGTATTTAACTTCATGAATTCCTATTATTTAATGGCTAGGAACACTTACGTGTTTTATTCCCACTTTCCCAAGTGACGAATAAATTGTATCAATCAAACTTCGATTCTATTATTCCTAATAAAAATCTAAGTTTAATTGATAGATGCAAACAATGTTTTTACCTAAGCCTCGCTAAAGTTATACGCCTTCCGAACGATATAAACATTCAACGATGTGTCTCTAATGATCTATAATCCTAGCCCTTCTCCCGAGTTGTAGAATTAATCAGACAACACACAATTTATGGCCGCTAAATTGCAGTGAAATAAATGTAGAGAACACAATTAAACAAAAACGGAATTCAATCATCAAAATATCAACGTCAAATCATCGTATAGACAAAGCTACGTCAACCTCTAGAATGAAAATTTAGTGCATCACGGAATCCAAGCAAAGACAAGACATATTCATAGTTTTAAACATCACTACACAATAAAATAAAGAAGCGAAGGAAAAGATAAAAAATCCTAAGTGTCGTCTCTGTCCCCAGATCCGTCGTTCTTCTTATTTGTGATTGTTCTTCGCTTCCCGAATCTTCGTCTCGTGTGTGCTTTTGGTTTTTCGCTTCTTTTCTTTCCCAAGGTGGCAATTCGTGCGTGTTCTATTTTCCCATGGCGGCTCCCCATTTCTGACCTAAGAATCGCGCAATTTATAACTTTTTGGAACGCGGAGTACGCAGTTGCGCATGATCTCGCGTGGTTGCGCGTGCGCTTCTGCTCATCTGCTTGTGTCTGCGCGCGCGGTCGCGCGAGTTGTGGTGCGGCTGCATGCTCCTCGCGGGTCTTCATGTTCTTCTGTGCGTGCGCGGATGCGCGTGAAGTGGCCCGACCGCTCGCGCACCTCTGTCCGATGTCTTTCATGTATGCGCGCGCGGCTGCGCGTGAAGTGGCGCGGCCGCGCGTGCACCTCTTGCCGTGGGTGTGCTCTCGGCTACGCACTACTCTGTTTTCTTAGTCCACTTGGTTTCTTGCCCACTATTTTCTCCATTCCTGAAATGACAACAAAAACAAGCCAAAAACGCATAATTCTGTTCGAAACAAGCATAATTCAAAATGGATTCTAATATAAATTAAGTGCAAATCTTGCACTTATCATTAGTTGACATAAAGATAATGTCATCAACATAAATCTGTACTAATAGAATGTGCTTATTCTTAACTAAAGTAAACAAATTCTTGTCTACTGTGCCGATTGTAAAATCATGATTGATAAGAAATTGTGAAAGAGTGTCATACCAAGCCCTAAGTGCCTGTTTCAGATCATACAAGCTTTGTGTAATTTAAAAACTTGATGCGGCAAGAAATGATCAATAAAACCTGGAGGTTGTTCAACGTAGACTTCTTCTTGCAGTAGACCATTTAGGAAGGCGCTTTTCTCGTCCATCTGATAAAATTTGAAGTTCTTGAAAGCAGCAAAGGCTAAGAATATTCCGATTGCTTCAAGCCTTGCTACTGGTGCATAGGTTTCATCATAGTCTATTCCTTTTTCTTGTCTGAAACCTTGAGCCACCAGTCTTGCTTTATTTCTAACCACAGTACCTTCTTCATTTAGCTTGTTTCTAAATACCCACCTAGTTCAAATTACTGCTTGATGAGACGGTCTAGGTACAAGAAACCAAACTTCATTTCTTTTAAGTTGATTCAGCTCTTCTTGCATAGTTTCAATCCAACTAGAATCCAGAATAGCTTCTTCAATGTTCTTTGGTTCCTCCTGAAAGATAAAAGCAGCATGTATATATTCATTTACCATTTTCCTTCTGGTTCTTAATGTAGCTACTGGATTACCAATAACCAAAGATGGAGGGTGAGATTTTCTCCAAACAAAAGGGTTTAAAGAAATTTATTCCTGGTTTGATGAATTCGGATCATGCTCAGCTAAAGCAGTAGCAGGTTCTGGAATGTAAACTTCTGGTTCTGGTATGTCCTGTGTCTGAACAGCTATTTCTACCAGAGGAATGTCTGGTTCTGGATTTTGAGCATCTTTGACACTTGGTTCTGCATCATCTTCACTATCCAGTTCCAGATGAATCATGTCTAACTTGTTACTTAGATTTGACACATTAGAAATTCCAGGAGCACTGCTATCTTCATAAAAAACAACATGAATAGATTCTTCAACATTGAGATTTCTATTATTGAAAATTCTAAATGCTTTGCTTACTGCTGAATATCGAAGAAATAGTCCAGCATCTGATTTTGAACCAAATGCAGACAAATGATTTTTACCATTATTATGCACAAAACATTTGTAACCAAACACAAAAATATGATACATTAGGCTTACTCCCTTTCCATATCTCATATGGGGTCTGATTGTGCCTTTTGTTGATCATGGTTCTGTTTTGTGTGTAGCAAGCTGTGTTGATTGCTTCTGCCAAGAAGCGCTGAGAGATGTCTGCATCTGCTAGCATTGTTCTGGCAGCTTCTTTAAGAGTTTTGTTTCTCCTCTCAGCTACTCCATTTTGTTGAGGCGTTTTGGCAGCTGAATATTCATGATGAATACCTTTTTTATCCAAAAATAACTCAAGAATCTTTTAGTAAACTCAGTGCCCTGATCACTTCTGATTTTGATGACAGAAACTAATTTCTCATTTTGAATCTTTTTCAGAAGCTTGATCAGAAGGCTACTGGTTTTATCTTTTCCAGCAAGAAATATTACCCAAGTAAATCTAGAAAACTCATCAACAACAACAAGAGTATACTTCATTCCCCCTAAGCTCATGATAGGGATTGAACCAAACAATTCCATATGAAATAATTCCAAACATCTTGATGTTGATTTACTATCTTTATTCTTGAAGCTAGATCTTACTTGCTTGCCAAGTTGACATGCAGAACATACATGATTCTTAAAGAAATTAATATCAGGTAAACCATCAACAATGTTCTGCTTCTTGAGATAATTTATTGACTTGAAGTTCAGATGATTCAATCTCTTGTGCCAGAGCCAATGTTTATCACTAAGGGAGGCAACCAAACATGTAGGAACATTAACATGATCTATGTTCCAAGATACTTTGTAGGTGTTGCCTTCTCTTTTTCCGGTTAACACTATAGATTCATTGGCATCTTTAACTGTGCAGGTGTGCTTCTGAAAATCTACTGAGTAACCATTATCACACAATTGACTAATGCTGATCAAATTGTAACAGAGATTTTCAACTAAGAGCACATTATCTATAGTAATATTACCATGGACAATCTTACCCTTATCCACGGTTTTACATTTTGAGTTGTCCCCAAAAGTTATCTTTGGTCCAGTAAAACTCATTATTTCTGAGAGTAGACTCTTTTGTCCAGTCATATGTCTGGAACATCCACTGTCCAGATACCATGTGGAGCTGCTTATCTTGGTGACCTTGTACTTCGGGTATCCACAAAGGTGTGTGCAACAAAAGGTCTGTTATTTCTAATAGAATGCATTATAGGATGTTGTACTTCCTTCTGTTTTTGTCGTCTGGTCGGTATCTCTTCTGCACAGGTCTAGAAATTATAGTGCTGGTAATTTCTTACCTTCATTGGGGGTTGTCCTCCTGAGTTGAATCTTCTACTGGATCTAGAACTCTGGTGGACTACTCTCTTAGGCTCAACAAAACTCAGACCATAATGCTTCCTTCTGTTCATCTGATCTACAAACTTTTTAACTCGAACAGTTGGTACTACTGGTTCATATATCACACTGGTTTTAATAAAATGAATGTATTTCCCTTTACTTGTATACAATTCTGGCTTAGTACTTCCTTCAAAAGTGCTTTCATTATTACTGAATCCGAGACCACTTCTGTCTCCGGATTGCTTTTGTAATTCTTGCATCTTCTCTAAAAAACAGAAGACTTGTTCCATGCATTTATCAGAATCGATAGCTTCTGATTCTCAGACCTCATTGTCCGGTAATCTGCATTTACTCTGTCATTCTCAGTCTTCAACTTACTTATCTCAACTTTTAGATCACTATAGTTGTTTTTTTGCAAGCAAGTAAACTTACTGATTTGATCTCTAAAGTTTTGATTTTCAGTTTTAACTTCCTCGAATGATTAAAAAAGTCTTGAGTACTCTTCTACCATGTCATGCAGTGCTTTAACTAAATCAGTTCGTGTAAATTCATTAGAGTCAAAGTCAAATACCTCTCCAGATGTCGAGGTTGATTCAGTGTCTGCCATGAGAAATTTGATCTCTTCTGCATCGCTAACACTGGAATGACTTTCTGAGTCGGAAGACTCATAATTAGAATCTGCCCATTTTGATTTGCTTTCTTCAACAATTATCGCTTTGCGATCTCTTCTGGATTTCTTGTCATTACTCTTGTATTCCTTTTTCTTCTGATCAACCTTCTTTGGCTTCGGCAAATCAGCAATGAAATGCCCGACTTTTCCACAGTTGAAACACGCCATGTCACCAGGTGGTGAGTCCTTCTTAAAGTTTCGGTTAGGACCCTGGTAAGCTCGGTGATTCTTCTTCATGAATCTAGAAAATTTCTTCACAAATAAGGACATAGCATCATTGTTGATCTGTTCAGCAGTCTTTTCATATGTGCTAATCAATGGCAGTAGCAGGTGATGCACTTGGAGCAACTGCAGCAGTAGCAGTAAGAGCCTTGGTAGGTGGATTTGATGAGGGCTCTTCTCCACTTCTCACTTCCAGTTCGAACTCATAGGCTTTTAAGTTTGCAAACAAGTCGTGTAGTTCTAACTTGTTGAGATCTTTAGATACTCTCATAGCCATAGTTTTTATGTCCCATTCCCTGGGTAAAGCTCTCATTACTTCGAGTGCTATTTCTCTGTTGCCATATTCAATTTCCAGAGCTGCTAGCTCATTTACCAAGCTCCTAAAACGTTCATCAAACTCGCTCAGAGTTTCTTCAGCTTTCATTTTGAGTATTTCAAATTTTTGCATGGCTACGGATAACATGTTCTCCTTCGTCTGTTCATTTCTTTCACAGATTTGGATGAGTTTTTCCCAAATCTCTTTCGCAGTAGAACACATCTTGATCTTGCTGAAGGTGTTCTTATCAAGAGTTTTGTAGAGAATGTCCTTTGCAACATTGTCTAGATTAGCTTTCTTTTTTTCCTCGCCAGGTCCATTCAATTCTGTGCTTCTCAACCATCTGTGGTGCCCTCTCAGTAATAGCAATAGCTGTATTTGGCTTTAAAATTTTAAAGGGACTATCTGTGAGGACAAACCACATGTCATCATCTTGAGCTGCAAGATGGGCTTGCATCCGGATCTTCCAATCATCTAAATCTTCTTTTGAGAACATGGGTACTTTGCTGAAGTGTGACATATATGTTGTAAATTTTCGGAACAAGAGAAAAATCGCTCTGATACAACTTGTTGGGGATCGACATGGAGTTTAGAGGGGGATGAATAAATTCGTTCCTTTGTTGTAAGATTTTGCAAAGGGTGCTAGAATCATGTTACAGATTATAGCTTATCTTGTTCGAATGTATAACCAGCAGATCACAATAATAAGTGCGGAAACGATCTGATGGCATGGGGTGAAAGCAATAAAACTGTAGGCAATAGAACAATGGTTGTTTCTGGAAGTTCAAAGATAAAATCTTCTACGTCTCCCTTTCTTCTGTTTCCAGAAGGTATCACTAAAAGATTTTGGTTATTACAGTACAACACTTGTACATACCCACTTCAATAGGGCTTATCCTGCGCCTACTGAAACTCTTAGTATCTCAACACGATATAAAAGATTACAACTGGAAAAGACTCTTTTCCAGATTACAAACTCTTATCAATAATATGTAGTAAAGTATTTAGCTTGAAGAGATTATGAAATAGCAGCATAATATGATCTCAAAAGATCGGATGTTTAGAATAGAGTGTGTGCTGCTTTTCTGTATGTTGAGCTTGAAGATAAGTAGTAGTTGATGATAGCTCAAACTCACGTTGGAATAATCGTTGCGATGATAATGATGATAATGTTGTTTTCTATAAAGGATTGATCTCTATATATATCGAAAACTTGAGTCCAACGTCTATAAAAAAAACAGCTTCTGAGGCTCCTGAGTAAATTCAGCTTTAATACCTAAAAAGGGTCATGCAGAAAGCTTCAAAGTAATCAGTCTTGTTTCATACCAAAACTAGTAAGGAGCGTTAAATGTCTTCATACAGCATTAATGGTGCAATTAATGCTAGTACTAGGTAAAGTAACGGTAACATTTAAGACTGTAACGATCAAGTAAAAGACGATAAGTTACTTCTTCTTAAGCTAAGTTCTGCTTTTAAAGCTATGTTCTGCTTCTGGTTTTCTAAGTCGAGTTCTGCATTTGTTAAAGCGATACGAGGGCTTCTGCGATGTTCTTGACTTCTGATTAGCTATAACGGCCTACTGGTTTTTTACTCTCATCACCACAATTAAATTAAGTCTAACAGAACAAATATTTTCAGAAACAGAGGAAAAATATTTACAATTTTTTGAGAGAATTTCATCCATTTTTTTAAAAAAATAAGACTTTTTATTTTTTGTATCTGCAATTGTGGGAAACTGATTTAACCGACTATGAGAGTCACAGAGTACCGTTATCCGCCATTTAACCGAGAAAATAAAAAGATTAAGGAAACCTCAAATAAAACAAACAAAATTAAATGCAACACAAAAAATCAAAGATCGAAAAGGGAAATAAACTCTTCTTGAAAGATTTCATATTCTAAAAATGGTTTAAGCCTTTATCCATTTACTTTAAAAACATCACCATTTTTAGGATTTTCAATGTCCACAGCTTCATAAAGATACACATGTTTTACAACATATAGGCTTGTCCATCTTAATCGTAATTTTTTCGGGAATATGTGAAGTCGAGAATTATAAAGCAAAATTTTTTTACCAATCTAAAATGATTTTGCTTTATAAATCCTTGAATTCTCATACGCATCATTTCTGAGTTCATCAAGTTCTAAGTTGCAATTTGCGCAATTTGGTTACATCATCCATGCTTGAATTAAAATTTTTGATCGCCCAATAAGCTTATGTTCCAATTTCACAAGCAAATGACAATTTTTTTTCCGTAAACCAACCTATAGTGGGACATATTCAATGATTTTTAAAAGCTGTTCGATATGTCCAAAGTGCATCACTTAGTCGCAGAGACCAATCTTTTCTATTTAGATTAACAGTTTTTTTCCAAAATTTGTTTTATCACCCTATTAGTTAATTCAACTTGTCCATTTATTTGAGGATAATAAGGAGCAGTTACTTTGTGATTAATACCATATTTTTCATTAACGAAGCAAATGATTTATTAACAAAGTGAGTTCCCCCATCACTTATCATGGCTCGAGGAATTCCAAATTTATTAAAAATATTTTTTTTCAAAAATTGGTGACGATTTTATGATCATTTGTTCGACATTGAATTGCCTCTATCCATTTTGAAACATAATCAACTGTAACTAAAATATAAAAGTATCCAAACAACGGTGGAAAAGGTCTCATAAAATCAATTCCCTAACAGTCAAAGATTTCAATTTCAATGATATGATTCAAAGGCATCATGTTTCTTTTTGAAATTGCAACCATTTTTTGACAATTTTCACATATTTTGCAGATTTCGTGGGTGTCTTCAAATAAAGTGGGCCTATAAAATTCACACTGCAAGATTTTTGTAGCCGTTTTATTTGAGGAAAAACGTCCTCCGCATGCTTTTGAATGACAAATTTAATGACACTACTTACCTCATTGTCAGGTATGCAACGTCGAAAAATTTGATCTGTACAATACTTGAATAGATACGGATCATCCCAATAAAAGTTTTTATCTCACTCGAAAATTTTCTTTTATCTTGGGAACTCCATTGCCGTGGCATTTTTCCTGTCACAAGAAAATTTATTATGTTAGCAAACCAAGGTGTAGTAGTAACTGAAAATAGATGTTCATCAGAAAAATTATCATCAATTGGTGTCATTTCACAAGATGATCATGTTACAAGTCTCGATAAATGATCCGCTACGACATTCTTGGTTTTTTTTATATTTGATTACAATGTCAAATTCTTGGAGCAACAAAATCCATCGTATCAGTCGTGGCTTGCATCCTGTTTGGATCAATAAATATCTAATAGCAGAATGATCAGTAAACACAATAGTCAATGATCCAATCAAATAAGAACGAAATTTATGTAATGCAAATATTACAGCAAGTAATTCTTTTTCGGTTGTGAAATAATTCATTTGAGCATTGTTTAAAGTTCTACTTGCATAAAATATCACATAAGGCTTACGTTTTTTCTTTGACCCAATATTGCACGGACTGCATAATCACTCGTGTCACACTTGATTTCAAATAGTTAAGACCAATCAGGAGGTTTCATGATAGGAGCTGATTTTAAATGTCGAATGATTTTATCAAAAGCATTTTGACATTCTCGAGTCCGCTCAAATGCAGTGTCTTTTGTTAAGAGGTTACAAATGAGTTTACAGATTAAACTAAAGTCCTTTATAAGCCTCCTATAAAATCCAGCATGTCCCAAAAATGAGCAAATTTCTTTAATGGTTTTTGGATCTGTAACGATCTCGATTTTTTTTTCTAATCATAAATTATATCTCGAAAATTCTAAAATAAATAACTTAGCATTTCCTACCATCATAATAAATTAATAACTAAAATCTCAAGTGCATATTTTAAAATTTCTAAATCATCAACTAATAAAACATCCTAAATCGACCTTTAAAAAATCAACTAATAATAAAATAAAGCATAAAAGACTTTTAAAAAGATCAACTACAATAAAATAAAGCATAAAAATATCTCTAATAAAATCATTAGCATAATATTTTAAATCTTATATCTAACAATCTAGTGTGGAAACATAAAGGTCCTTCGGGAGTGTACTGCTGCACTCGATCCACTCAATCGTCAGCGCCTCCCATAAAATCATCAAATCCTGCATCATACAAACCAAGTGAGTCTAATGACTCAGCACGTTCTAAACATAGGTAGCAAATAATACATATACAATCGCATGCATTTAAAAATCAAATTTTTACTTAAAATAACTTTTGAACATAAAAAAACCATTTAAAATAATTTAAAAATCATTTAAGCATAAATTAATCATTTGAAAATATTTTAAGCATAAATCATATATCATAAATCATTTTAATCGTAAAGTTTTCAATCATTTATCATTTTGGGTAAAGTCTGAACCTTGAAAGTGACTAGCTTTTATCCTTCAGTCGACTGCAGTCTTAGCTCCACATGGTCGATGGGGGCAAGCACTAGGCTCCACCATGGAAATACGATCGTCGGGCTCCCTCGGGGGCCTTCTCCCATAGACGGGCTCCCTCTAGGGCCTTTTCCCATAAATAGGCTCCATCTTGGCCTTTTGCCCTCACGACATCCAACAAAATCATATATCATTTGTCACAGTTAATTCAAATTCCTCAAAAAAAATTTCATTTTCTTTTAAAAGCATACAATATCATAACTTTCCAAAAATGACATTTTAGACGGTAATAGCAAAATGATCAATAAACACAATAGTCGTTGATACAATCAAATAAGAACGAAATTTATCTAATGCAAATGTTACAGCAAGTAATTCTTTTTCAGCTGTGGAATAATTCATTTGAGCATTGTTTAAAGTTCTACTTGCATAAAATATCATATAAGGCTTATGTTTCTTCTTTGACCCAATACTGCACCGACTGCATAATCACTCGCGTCACACTTGATTTCAAATAGTAAAGACCAATCAGGAGGTTTCATGATAGGAGATGATTTTAAATGTCGAATGATTTTATCAAAAGCATTTTGACATTCTCGAGTCCGCTCAAATGCAGTGTCTTTTGTTAAGAGGTTACAAATGAGTTTACAGATTAAACTAAAGTCCTATATAAGCCTTCTATAAAATCCAGCATGTCTCAAAAATGAGCGAATTTATTTAATGGTTTTTGGAACTGAAACGACCTCAATTTTTTTTTCTAATCATAAATCATATCTCGAAAATTCTAAAATAAATAACTTAGCATTTCTAACCATCATAATAAATTAATAACTAAATCTCAAGTGCATATTTTAAAATTTCTAAATCATCAACTAATAAAACACCCTAAATCGACCTTTAAAAAATCAACTAATAATAAAATAAAGCATAAAAGACCTTTAAAAAGATCAACTACAATAAAATAAAGCATAAAAATATCTCTAATAAAATAATTGGCATAATAATTTAAATCTTATATCTAACAATCTAGTGTGGAAACATAAAGGTCCCTCGGGAGTGTATTGCTGCACTCGATCCACTCAATCGTCAGTGCCTCCCATAAAATCATCAAATCCTGCATCATACAAACTTAGTGAGTCTAATGATTCAGCACGTTCTAAACATAAGTAGCAAATAATACATATACAATCGCATGCATTTAAAAATCATACTTTTACTTAAAATAACTTTTGAACATAAATAAACCATTTAAAATCATTTAAAAATCATTTAAGCACAAATAAATCATTTGAAAATATTTTAAGCATAAATCATATATCATAAATCATTTTAATCGGAAAGCTTTTAATCATTTATCATTTTGGGTGAAATTTGATCCTTGAAAGTGACTAGCTTTTATCCTTCGGTCGACTGCAGTCTTAGCTCCACATGGTCCATGGGGGCAAGCACTAGGCTCCACCAAGGAAATACGATCGTCGGGCTCCCTCGGGGGCCTTCTCCATAGACGGGCTCCCTCGGGGGCCTTCTCCCATAGACGGGCTCCCTCTAGGGCCTTTTCCCATAAATGGGCTCCATTTGGGGCCTTTTCCCCTCATGACATCCCACAAAATCATATATCATTTGTCACAGTCAATTCAAATCCCTCAAAAAAAATTTCATTTTCTTTTAAAAGCATACAATATCATAACTTTCCAAAAATAGCATTTTAGACAGTAAAAATTACACAGCTTTTACCATAAATCTTAAAATATCCATAAATCATAAAATATCATATTTTCATCGAAATCATCATTTTAAATCATAAAATATCATTTAACATGCATTATGATCCTTCGGGGCGATGCCAAGCTTTTACGTATATTCTTACGTGTATAATTATCGTTTTTCCCCTAGACGTAAAAATTCTCGATTTTATCTTTTTATTATTAGTAATGATATAAATTTATTCCAAATTATTATTTGAGCCTAAATGTAATTTTTCATAATTTTATTCCACTTAAATCTAGGCGCTGCAATTAATTCTTTAATTAACGTTTTGAGAGGCGATTAAATCTTGAATAAATTCAAAACTTATTGTTTTGATCCCAAATTTTAAACATAACATTTTTATTACCTAATCTACCCTTGTGAGCCATGAATCACACCCGTGGACCCATGGTTCCAATTTTTTTTATTAAATCTCGAAATATGACCCTTAACCGAATAACCCGAGCCATCTCCCAAATTAATCGAGCCATGGTCGAGCCACCTCCAGCCAAACCTGATCCAACCCAACTAGACACCCTCTTAACCAAGCCCAACCCATAGAACCAGCCACTAAGGGGCTCAAACACTCCTGAAACCGAGCTATAGAATCTGTGCGTGAATCCTACCCTTCACCAAGACACCTAGCCAACTAGGACACTTCCAGCCAATCCACCACCAAACCAACCCGACCCTGACCGACCTTGGATCGCGCCCAGACCAAAGCAAACCCAGCCCAAGCCCCTGAACCCGCGCACAAGCTACCTGAAAAGATCAGCAGCCTGCGCGTCCCCCCTTGCATGCGTGGGTTTCCTTCGCGCGGATCTTGCTCTTGTTACCACGAACACTGTCCCTTCCTACCCTCTTTGAACCCTCCTAGGGTGCCGACCAGACCACCTAGCCCTGCCCTCTCTCAAGCTTCTCTCTGAAAGCTCTCGGCCAAACAAGATCACCCTACGAGAAGAGTCCTATCAACTGAGGACTCGTCTCTAGCCCTATTGCATGAGTCCTAGCCCTGCTAGGGCCCTCCTAGGACCTAACCACGTCCCATATGCACCCTAATCAAGACCTGGACGAGCCCCAGGTGACCATGCATAGCAAACAAGTCCCTTGAATTTGCACAACCCATACAAACCCACCCATACAAACCCACGGTTCTTTCTCTTAATCTTTTCTATGGTTCCAGCTTGTTATTTCCTTCAATTTTACAATGTTTTAACAAATATTAATTCATAGAGCATCCTACTTTGACAGTGTACTCATTGGACTCAAAACGTTTTTCGTATAAACATAAAATCGTCGTGTTTTTAAAAATATACGATCTACCGTAATAATAATCCAACAATCATATTTATCATGCATAAACAATTAAATCATACATATTATTATTTGTATGCTGTTTAAAAGAGTTTAGGAACGTGCCTTTGCGTTTATAACGCTCGAATATACGATCGTTGGCGAGGGTGCGATGTTGGACGACCGAACGAAGAAGAACACGAGCCTTCTTCTTCCCCAAAAATCTCGAAATTATTGTAGTTTGTGTGAGGTGTATTTCAGCTGATTGAAAGTAAAATTATGGGGTTTTGAAAGCTTAGGTAACTTATTTATAGATTTAAACAACATGCTAATGGGCTTCGGTTTTGGGCTTGCAAGCTTAAGGATAATTGGGCCTTTTTTAAATAATTAAATTGGGCCCAATAACACTTAATTAACTAAATAATAAAAATTTATAAAATTAATTTCCCAAAAATAATATTTTTGATCTTTTAAAACTCCTTGTTTGCCCAAAACCGGCTTCCCCAGGAAAAATCGAGCTCGACTCGTAAAATAATTCGAACTCCAACATTTTTAGAAAAATTAAATCATTTTTAGATCATATTAGGAAGCCTTGTCATTAATTAAAGAAAAATACATATTTTTGTCTTGGTTGTCCCCGATCTCCTTTTCCCTGCCTATTATCGAATATTCGGGTAAAATCCTAAATTTCATATAATCATGTCATATTATCATTTAATCATGCAATCATACATTTAATCATATACTAAACATCATGCTAGCATTTAAAATCAATTAAATAAAACAATTAAGCAGTTAAAACAATTTTTGCATGCATGCGGTTTACATAGGTTGGTTTTTCGGACGTTACTGGGGTTAAATTGGCAATGACATCAACTTTTGCTTTATCAACTTCAATTCCATGAGATGACACGACATGTCCCAAAACAATCCCAGAAGTAATCATGTAATGACATTTTTCTCAATTTAAAATAAGACATTTTTCCTCACATCTTTTTAAAACTTTTTCCAAATTTTGAAGACAATTATCAAATGTATTCCCAAAAACAGTTAAATCATCCATGAAATCTCCAAACAATTTTCAACCATGTTGCTAAAAATTCTTAGCATACATCTTTGAAATGTTGTTGGGGCATTGCATAAACCAAATGACATCCTTCTGAATGCAAATGTTCCAAAAGGACATGTGAATGTAATTTTATCTTGATCTTCGAGTGCAATGAGAATTTGATAATAGCCTGAATATCCATCAAGAAAGCAGTAGTAGGGATGACGTGGTACTCTTTCTAAAATTTGATCTAAAATGGTAATGGAAAATGATCTTTTCTAGTGGCGACATTTAAATTTTTATAATCAATACACATCCGCCAACTAGATGGGACTCGACTTTTTAACAATTCACCTTTTTCATTTTTCATCACTGTGATGCCAGATTTTTTTGGAACTAACTTGTGTTGAACTTACCCACTTACTATCAAAAATATGGTAGATAATTCCAACATCGAGTAGTTTGAGAACTTCAGTTTTCACAACATCTTTCATGTGTTGATTTAATCTCTTTTGTGGTTGTTGAGATGTTTTAGCATTTTATTCTAAGTGAATTTTGTGAGTGCAAATTAGTGGATTAATGCCCTTGAGATCTTTTAGTGTCCAATCAATTGCATTTTTATGTCTTTTAAGCATATCAACTAATTTACCTTCTTGATCACTTTCTAATTTGTAAGAAATTACCACCGGATATGTTTCACCTTCTCCAAGAAATCCATACTTCAATTCTTCTGGCAAGGGTTTTAACTCCAATATGGGTGGTTCATCTTTGTTCTCATATTTTTCCTCAAATTCTTTCAATGATCCTAGTAACGAGTGATACCTGATAAAATCATCAAGATCAATTTCAATAATTTCTTTAACAGTATCAATTGAACAAATATCTAATTGGTCACGAGTACTCCCTTCTTGAATGTTTTCTTTCACAAGAGTTTCAATAAAATTTTTATCTTCACTTTCATCTCCTTTTTCATGTGGTTACTTACAAAGATTAAAAACATTAAGCTCCAAGGTCATGTTACCAAATGACAACTTTATTATTCCATTCCTGAAATTTATTAGAGAATTAGAAGTTGCAAAAATGGACGACCCAAAATTACAGGAATTGCATTACAAGCTTCGATAGGTTGTGTATCTAAAACTATGAAATCGACAGGATATACAAAGTTATAAACTTGGACCAACACGTCTTCTACCATACCTCTTGGCACTTTAACAGATCTATCGGCAAGTAAAAGTGTTGCCGAAGTAGGTTTTAACTCGCCTAGATTGAGTTCTTGATAAACTAAATATGAAAGTAAATTCACACTAGCTCCAAGATCACTCAAGGCTTTTTTAATCTTTCGTTCTCCAATAATACATGAAATAGTAGGACAATCAGGGTCTTTGTATTTCAAAGTGTTATTATTTTGAATGACTGCACTTACTTGTTCGGCTAAAAATGCTTTTTTTTCACATTCAATTTTCTTTTCACAGTGCAAAGTCTTTCAAAAATTTGGTATACGATGGTACCTGCTTTATTGCATCTAATAAAGGAATATTAATTTTTACTTGTTTAAAAATATTATAAATATCAGAATTTAAATTTGATTTTTTTGTATTTTTCAATGCATAAGAGAATGGTGGTGACACTGTCTGTTGATCCTCCTCTTCGCAAGTTAAGAGTTCCACTTCCTTACCCTTTGGAGTTGATTTATCATCATCTTCACAAGGTTCAAGAATAGATTTTTCGACAACCTTACCACTGCGAAGGGTAATAACAGATTTTACCTGATCCATCGGTTGAGTTACAGAAGTTCCAGTTGATCCTTGGGATTAGGCTGTGGTTGTGAAAAAAATTTATCTTTTTCATGAACATTAACTGCAGATGCAAATTTATCAAGAGTATCTTTCAAATCTATCATGGTTTGAGTAGTTTGAATATTGATAGATTCTTGCTTTGCAATGAAAGAATTTAATATATCTTCCAAATTCCTTTTAGGTGGAGGAACATAATGTCCATAATTTTGAAAATTTTGTTGATTTTGGAATGGTTGTGAAAATTGTGCAACATTATCATTCCTCTAACTAAAATATGGATGATTTTGTCAACCTGGATTGTAACGTTGAGAAAATGGTTCAAAATTTGGCCTTTTGAAACTGTTCAAAACATTGGCTTGTTCATGGAGACATTCTTTAAAAGAGGGCAAAGTGGGACAATTTTTTGTAGAATGATCACTTGCATCACTGATGTGACACGCAATTTCTTGAACAAATTTTAATTGCGCATTCTTTTTCAATTCAAGTGCCTCAACTTTTCTTGCCAAAGAGGTAAATCTGGCTTGAAGATCATGTTCATACTTGAGGGCGTACATACCTCCACCAGATGTGAGAAATTGAATCTTGTTTGATGGTTCGATTGTACCTATAGTGTCTCAATTTTGAGCATTTTTAACTAATGAATCGAGATACTCAATTTTCTCGTTTGGATCTTTATCTTCAAATGTTTCATTACACATAAATTCAACCATTTTCCTATCTTTAGGTGTTAAGCCTTCATAAAATTGAGAAACAAATCTCCAAATTTCAAAACCATGATATGGACAAAGATTAAGAAATTTTTTATATATATCCCAACACTGATAAAAATTTTCTCCTTGTTTTTGAGTGAAAGTGATGATTTACTTTTTGAAAGAATTTGTTCTATGAGATGGAAAAACTTTTTTCAAAAATTGTTGTTGCAATTCATCCCAAGTTCGAATAGATCCTAATATAAGATTTTGTAGCCAATTTTTAGCTTTATCTTTTAAAGAAAAAGGAAAAAGTTTAAGTCGAATAGTGTTCATGCTACAATTTCGATCATTATATGCGTTGTACCCTTCTTCAAACTCTCGTAAATGCAAGTATGGATTTTCAGAATCTAAGCCATGAAAGTTGGATAAAAATTGGATAATACCAGGCTTAAAATTGAAATGAGATGCATCAGGGGGAAAAACTAAACATGAAGGTGCACTAGTACGTGTAGGATTCATGTGATCTCTAAGTGTTCTTCGTCTATCATGATCATGTTGATAGTGAATTTCATCTACATTTTCTTGGATGGGTTCTTCCGCCATGTTTTGTGAAAATAAAGGGTTATTTCTAATGAATCGACCACTAAGTGTACGTGACCAAATGCTCATGTAAATGCAAAAGAAAAAGAAGAAAAACACACAAAATCCATAAAATTCAAAGAAAGCAAAATACCCTATAAACAAAATTAAATAGACTTGAAATTGATTTATACTTCCCCGGCAACGATGCGACTTTGATTGTTGCACTCCCAAGAGCTGATTTTCAACAAGTAGTATAATTCGGTGAGTCCGAATACCGTATCCACAGGGAAGCTAAAGCAATTACAATTCTAGTACAATGTCCTTTTGTTCTGTTTTATTTTTCTTTTAATTTTTTGAATCTTTAATTGGTAATTTTTAATTGTTCAGTTTTTATACAAGTAGTTGAGATTAGAGGATCCACTCTTCGGTATTTTAATATAGTTAACATTAATGATCATTATTGAAATCCACTTAATACAATGGTTCAAATATATTAAATAATCATATTTATATTATGTTATATATTATTATCTTAAAAGTATATAATATATACTAAAATTTATAAATGTTGTCAAATATTTATTGTGCTATATATATTTTTGTAAACACTAAAGCAAGATTCCCAATTTAAATGGTTGGTAAAACCAAACAAACATTTAAATGGTACCAAGAAATTAATATTATGATATATTCATATATAATAAATTAAGGTATCCACTTTAAATGGTTAGTAATACCCAACTGACATTTAAATGGTTCCAAGAATTTATTGTAACAAATAGCAAAAATAAATCAAAACTCTCACTTATAAGTAGGGTATAATAATGCTTAAAGAAATAAATATAACATAAATAATAAATAATGATTAAATAATATAAACATAGATTATTACCTTTTAATAGCCTTATTATCATACCAAGAGTTTCACATTTTAATCTGAACTTTGGGAAGTTAGCTACTTATTAATCAAAGCGTAAAACTTTGAATACGAAATTAACATGCTAAATATATTTAAATAGAGAAATAAAGAAAAAAAAGAGAGAAATATTATGAACTCAAAGGTTTGTTCATAAAATGATGTATATTTCAATATATTACAATGCACCCCTATTTATAGCTAAATTTGGGGAGACAACCATAAATAAAATACTATTTTTTTATACATAAGTCTTCATTGGTGTTCCAAGAAATTATGTCATCACACACATTACTTTTGAAAATATTCTTATTCGAGTTTTCTTTTCCACATAAAACAAAACATGTAGATAATTGAGTTGTTTGAATTGTGGTATTTTTTTTTATCATTTGACTAAGTAATTTGAGAGATATGGTCAAAATGCTAGAGCATGGTAAAACTGTCACTCCTTTGGTAACTTTATTTCTTTCTTAATTTGATCCCAATTGCGAGAGACTTTTTATCTCAGGCTTGCGACCAATATTGTAGATATTAATATCAACTTTTTACAGGTCCAAGAATCATCTTAATCTCATTTGTCACGGCAAGGTTATTATTGTTTTATCGAACCTGTAAAAATCGTAAAAACTTATAATTACACAACAACTTATATTTTATATAATTTATTATAAAACATATAATATTTAAACATTTAATGAAATAAAAACTATAAATTTATATTATAAAACATTTAATTAATGTACAATTTTTTATGTTTATCAAAACCCTTTCAAACTCATTTACTTTAATTAGGGCCCGTTATACACTAATTCTTTATTTGAAAACCTATCAACCCTAACCCTAAACCTAACCTAAAGCACATGGCCGCCCCTTCCCTAGCAGCAGCAGCCATTTTTCCAAAAAAAAATACAGTAGCCATCTCGATTTCTTCAAGGTTTTTCAAGAAAAGTTCCTTCACCGCCTCTCCGGTGCAAGTCCTACATGCAAACCTTCAAGTTTTCGAGCATATAATCGCTAAGGCACGCCTTGTATCACTTTTTCTCATCATTCACGCCACTTATATGCTAATGTATATGTTTTTTCATGAGAAGCATTCAATTTATTCATGTGGTGTAAATGTTTTTCGATTTTATCATGGAATATGATCTTTTTGACTCATAACTCACGTGTCTTGATTATGGTGGAAGGGGCTGCTATGGCTGGTAGTTATAGGACTGTTCATGGCGTGAGATAAGGCTTCATGGGGCTGGAATCACGAAATGGCAGAGTCTAGGAGGAAACCGATCGAAGATATAGTTTTTGTCGACGTTTGCGGCTAGATCGGGCGTGGGGGCGAGGGGTGGCTGTAGGGAACCACAACAAACCATGGTGCAGACCCTAAGGGGTCTGATACGTGGCCTGGAATGGCTCACCAACTGCTGGTCACGCTCATGTAGCCAACCGTAGCACAAGGAGTGGCGACTAGGTTAGGGCGTGGGCTTGGTTTCGGGTGCAACACACGGGGCTGGTTGCATGGGAAATATGGTAAGCTAGGGTTGGTTCAAGAGGGACTCATGGGTCCGGTCTTGATTCCAGTACATGTGTTTAGGTGCTGGTCCGCTTGGTCTTGTGCTAGGCTCGAATATTTAGAGCCCAATGTGCATTATGGTTTCGTGGCTTGTGCACAAGAAAATTCCAGCTGCCTTGAGGTTCTGTTCGAAGGGCTTAAGTGGTCCTATCAAGGTGGTTTGAGGGCTGGTAAGATGTGTTCAAGGTGTGGTAAAAATTTGGGAAAATTTGTTTAAGTTTCGGATCGATTCGGGTTAAAACCGGGACCCCGGTCAAAGTTTAAAAACGAATCATATAAGTTTTGGAATGGACTCGAGTTTACATCTATGAAATGTTTATAAATACGTTTTGAGGTGTTTTAAGGAAAACGGTTGGCTTCGGGTCGAAATTTAGAAGTCCAGGGAAAAAATGGTCAATTAGGGTTTCCACGGGCAAAATGGTCATTTTGCACTCAGGACGAGTTAGCAGTCCTGGCAGCGCCCTAAACACGAATTTTCATATTTTAAATGTTTATGTTATCACGAATATGAAATTTTATGTAAATATTAAAAATACGTTGCATGCTCTATTTTAAGAAAAATTTACGCATGTTCATGATTTTTATAAGTCATGAATATGATGACATGTTTTGAAGGATGGGAGTTGGTTGTGACTAATACGATGACACGATATTACGATGACATGTTAGATCAAGACTCAATGGATGGATAATATTGTCGCTAATGTCCCCGCCGCCTGGTATTGTGGTTATACGTAGATGGATCTATCGCCTAATACGATGAAACGTAAGTCACAACTAATGAAAAGAATTCAAATTAAGAAAACGAACATGTATATGTTGATATGATGAGATATGTTATGAATGTGTTTATATTTCAACAGATCAGTGATTATGCATACGACTTCTTAAGAATGAAATATATTTTTATTGCGGTACTTTTCAATGTTGCATTTTATGTATATGTACTTGCTATAACATTACAGGTGTGTTGAGTCTTTAGATTCACTAGGAGTGAATGATGCGGGTGAGCATATTGATCAGGAGTGAAACATCCACAACTCATTTTTTCTTAAAAAGTACTAGAATTTGCTCGGCCCTATACAACTTGTTGGGTGTAATAATTGTCCCTGCTTGGTAGAGCGATCGAATCGTGGTGCTTGAGCTGCTATGCAGTTTAAAAAGATTTGAGTTGCACCATTACCGCCAGCTATAACTTTTAATAAAGCGGTAAGCGCTCGGTCCAACAATTGGTATCAGAGCCAAGTTCATGGGTTCGACTTCCCATTGATTGCAAAGAGTGCAATTATTGAGAGGGAGATTGTTGGGTGCAATAATTGTCACTACTTGATAGAGCGATCGAACCGTGGTACTTGAGCTGCTATGCAGTTTAAAAAGATTTGAGTTGCACCATTACCACCAGCTATAGCTTTATGGTAAAGCGGTAAGCGCTCGTTCTTACACAACTATACATATATATACACTTTTTAAAATAACATTGCACCATAAAAAAATAAAACAACCAACTATATTTGAAAATTTCAAATGAAAAAATTCAAAATATAAAATCGTCAAACCTTACCAAACCTAAACTTAGCAATATTTCAAAAATAAATATAACTCTAACATCCCCTCAAACACCACTCAAAAAGCATCATAACAGTCTTAAAATCTGTAACATAAACTTAAACGTAAATGCGGAAAACTAGCGTTGGTCCTCGGGTTGTGTGTATCTTCAGTACAGTAAGATCACCCATCAAGCCCCTCAACAACATCAACATCATGCAAACCTGCATCGATTACACCTAGTGAGTCTATTGACTCAGCAAACCATAACCATAATAGCAAGTAATACATATACATTCACAAGCAAAAGTGAAAATATTTTTACTTAAAATAACATTTCATGAACATGCATAAAATTAAACATTTTTCCTTTTATCATAAACATTTTCCTTTTTTATCATATACGTATATTTTTTTCTTATCGTTGAATTCAGGTCGTTAATTGTGATTTTCATATTAGCTGAAGGTCGATGGATCAATCTATATATTACCATAGTACTGGGCGGCGAGGACATCAGCGACACTATTACCGGTCAACTGAGCATTGGCCTTACATATCATCATAATCATCGTATCATCGTATTAGTCACAATCACTTCACCTCCTACAAATTTTCATATTTTCGTCACTTACAAAAATTAAAGCATGCATAAATCATTTTTTTTTAAACCAAGCATGCAACATATCTTTTAGCATTAAAGTTTTATCATAAAATTTCATACACATTTAAAATGAACATATTAACAAATTTTACAGCATTCAGTGTACTACCAGGACGTTTACTATTTTTCAGGTGTAAAATGACTGTTTTACCCCTAGATATAAAATTTCTCGATTTGGACTTTTTTCTTGCTTTCATTGACTCTAGACCATCCCAAATAATTATCTAAACTTAAATTAAATTTCTTATATTTTTATTTAGCTTAAATTCAAGGTTTTCTATTTATTTTCATAATTATTAATTTGTAGAGCATTTAATTTTCGAATTAATTCAAACTTTATTATTAAATTCCCAAATTTTAAACATAAAAGTTATATTGCCTAAATTACCCTTGTGAGCCATGAGCCACCCCGTTGGACCCACGGTTCAAGCCCTAAGCTTTTAATGTGGGAACCCGAACCTAATTCATCTTCTTAATCATTATTAGGATCATTTAATTCATCTAGGTCTAATTTTTTTTTTATACATAAATGCGGAACATAATGAAATTCATCTGATATACAAATCGATTAAAATACAAGTCTTGTACAACATATAATTATCTCAAACTAAAGTTCAGCCACTACATCAAGTACTGAATATCAATCTACTCTAAGTCCGGATCTCCACGCTAATCTTGAATTTCTCATCATCTTCATGACCCTGATCCTGTCCCACCTGTTGTCATGCACACGTACAAACACAACAACAGCCGGATAACTCCGGTGAGAATATAATCCCAGTATAAATAATGTATACACGCAATCATATAACAATATAAAAGCATGAAACAGATATCAATAGTATGTATCAAATCTGAAAAACATGAATCGATATAAAGCTGTAAATAAACTCTGGACTCATCATCTCATACTCAACTCATCTCTAATCTAGGGATCCCGGTTCCTTGATATTACCATATACCGAATCTCCGCAATAGAAGCCGATCCGCTCCTACGCAACATCGATATAAATCAAACATCCAGTGTCTTGGCATATCCGCCAAAGACTTGGCATGTCCGCCAATAACTAGGCATGTCCGCCCCTGACTCAATACACGCTTTGCTATAACTCAATAGACTAAGCATATCAATCTCATAAATTGCAAATATCAATGCAATAAATAAATTATGTGGTTTTTGGGAAACTCAAGTCCAATCTGACTCGAGTCGATCTCCCGGTTAACATTGATTTATATCTTTCTTTCTTTTGATCTGACGAAGTCGAAGTCTCGAATTCAAAGTCTGTCGATACTCAATCTGGCAATGACAATATAGAGGAGTACACTATCAATACACCACTCAAATCAATACTGGATATAATCAGAACATAATCTAATTTTGTTTCAATTGCATAACGGCATAATCTCAATATATCCAGCAATACAAATCAACAGATATCAATTCCCACAATTCATAACCAATAACAATAAAAATCTGATATCAAATCTCAATCAAATCCATTCTGAAAATCATAACAATTTCATACGGTATCCGTTCTTCAATCCGGTTTCGATTATACGATGTCTAATATATCAATAACACAATATATGAATCATATCTGATTCATTCAACATCATATTTTCAAATCATAACAAAACGTAGTAAAACTTACGTCCAGTTGAAGTCTTTGTCGATAGGAACACAGTACCGAAGTCGGATTGAAATTCTGACGGTCGAATCTTACACAAACTTCAAATTCCTAAAATAAAAGGCGTAAGGATTTTCACCTATCTTTCTCTGAAGCTTTTCTCGATTCAAATTCCTAAAATAAAAGGCGTAAGGATTTTCACCTATCTTTCTCTGAAGCTTTTCTCGATTCTTGCCGGTTCATCTGATGGAAGGTAACCATATATATATATATATATATATATCAATGCATGGTGAGGGGCAAGTGGCTTCATCCTTGTGCTGCACGTCTCGCGCATATGCGCGACCTCCCTCGGCGCATATGCGCGAGACCTACTGGTCTCAGCGCGTGTCTCTCGGCAGCTCGCGCATATCCGCGTCCTCACCCGGCGCATATGCGCGAGGTTCTCTGCCAATCTCACGCATATGCGCGGGTCATGTCGCGAATATGCGCGAGGATCTCTGCCTACCTCGGGCATATGCGCCCGGCTGGGTCGCGCATATGCGCGAGGGCTCATCCTCGCACATAATTCCAATCTTCTTTCCAGATTTTCCAGGTCCGATCTATTTTGTCTATAATCACATCAATTTATCAATAATCATTTCAGATTACCATAATCAAAATTCTCGGGCATTACATTTAAACCCAATATTCGAACCCTAACAAGAAACCCTCAACCCATCTTGCGATTTCTTCGAGCCACCTCAAGCCAGCCCACCTAGGAACTCTACAGGATCCTCTGGACTCGTCCTAACCCACGCTGCAACTCCCTGCACGTTGTAAGAGCCACGCGACTTAGTTAAAACCCTAGGACTCTACGCAACTTGGCTAGGACTCTTACCCTCGAGCCACCACTGAGCCCTCACCCTCTGGACCCTCACTAGACCCTGACCGACTCCTGCCCACCAGCCTTAGCTAGCGCCGAAGCCTCCTACACACAACTTCAGTCGTAGTTGCATGGGAAGATTCCCTTCTTGGTTGGGCTCTCTCTTAGCCACGGTGCATGAGTCCTAGCCATGTTAGGACTCTCTATCATCCCCAACCACGCCTAGCCCGAGCCCTGGTCAAGCCGTGCGCTGGTTTCCCATTAACCTTAACTCTAATGCCCAACATGCAATAATTTTCATTCCAGTCCTATCCCCTTCGCGTGCAGCTTTTGTTTTGGCACTAATGGACCCTTATGGTGTTGGAAGACGTCCGTCCATGTTACCATACCATGACAACCCCTTTGTGGATCAATAGGAAGAGTTTTATATCGCCAAAACACAAGTTATATGCATGTGTATCATTAAAACAAAAATACAACTTGTGCAACATTTAAACACATATACATAATATGGTGTGAAATATGTTTGAAAGAAAGATAAGGCGTGTCTTTGCGTAAATTACGCTCGAAAACAAATTGACGATGCGAAGAACGACGACATAGAACTCATAGGTTGAATTTCCTATGAAAACCGATGCTTTCCCTTAAAATAAGTGTGCTAGTGTTGAGGGGGAGGGGGAGGGGAGGGGGCGTGTGGTTTGGGATTAATGGGGATGATTTAAGGCTTTTTATTTGTTTTAAAACTCCTAGTATAATCCCTAGGCCCATTAGCATGGTACAATAAGCCCATTAAACCCATTTGATGATACTTCGAATATTTCGTTTAGGAAAGTTCGTGAAATTATTAGTCGAGTTCTCGAAAAACTCATATTTTAGTCGAAAAATCGAATACTGTTAAAAATTACTACTCGGCGTATAAAATCACTTTAAAACTCTTTATTCTTGAAAATATCATATAGCACAAACCTTATTTTAAATAATTTAAAACAATTATTTAATAAAATTATTTTCTCTTTTTCGGCTATCGGTCTCTGTTCCTCGATCGCATCTCGAATAACCTTTAAAACACAATTTTAATGCATCCAAGTAGAAAACTACATCCTAACCATAAAACATAAATGACATAATTAATTTAAGCAATTAAAATAATTTAATTAGTTATTTTCCTTTTTCCCTAGATTTGCATGCGGTTGGATTACGTCATCTTATTTTTGGACCTTACAAGGAGATTGGAAGCGTCGAAGACTGAGTAGGCGGAGTTGAATGTGCGCACGCGAACCCGAGGACCGTATTTTTCACACATTATGTTTTGAGTCAGGAGTGGATGGATATTTTCATACTCATTCATTTTATTATGTTGATGGTTATCAGGATTGTTACACGTTTCATATTGACATTATTTTAAAACGTAAGACTAGGATCGATGATTAGTCTTTTATTAAAAT
Organism: Primulina tabacum; assembly: GCF_025594145.1. NCBI lineage: Eukaryota > Viridiplantae > Streptophyta > Magnoliopsida > Lamiales > Gesneriaceae > Primulina > Primulina tabacum. The sequence continues at coordinate 8,805,827 of NC_134567.1, forward strand.
TGCAGTATTTTCATCTGTCAGTTGATTGCTATTATTTTAAAATGTGTAATTTTCAGTGGTACTGCATGCATGCATAAGATGGTAAGCTTCGAAAATGAGTTTACAAAAAAAAAATATTAGTAGTATTTTAGGTAGTAGATGTTTCAAAGCCACACTATTGGATATGCTGTGTAAACATTATAAAAACACGGACTTAAATTCAAGAGAGCATTTATAAAAATTTAATAAAAAATAAATATTATGCTCATATTGTCGAGAAACAATTCAAATGATCGTTGAAAATAAATTCTGATCGTTGATGACTTTACTATAAATATGCAACGTATTTCAAAGATAAGACAACGAAACTATGTTGTTGGGTGCAATAATTGTCTCTACTTGGTAGAGCGATCGAACCGTGGTGCTTGAGTTGCTGTGCGGTTAAAAGATTTGAGTTGCACAATTACTACTAACTATAGGTTTTGGTAAAGCGGTAAGCGCTCGGTCCTACAAGTGGTATCAGAGCAGTTTTTTCTCAAACATTGATATCTCATAATTACACATGGCATCTTTCAACAAAATTCCTATGTTCTCTAAAGAAGATTATGATGATTGGAAAATTCGTATGCAGTCACATCTAGCAGCCCAAGATGACGACATGTGGTATGTCATTACTCACGGGCCAATGAAAATTCTGAAAGTAAATACAGCTGCTACAACAACTGAAGGTGCCCCCCAGATGGTTGAAAAACACCGATTTGAATGCACAGCCAAAGACAAAAAGAAAGCAAATCTTGATAATGTCGCAAAGGATATTCTATACAAGACTCTAGACAAAAACATGTTTGCCAAAATCAAGATGTGCACTACGGCTAAAGAAATATGGGAGAAACTCATACAACTATAAGAGGGCAATGATCAAACTAAAGAAAACAAGCTGACCGTGGCTATCCAAAATTTTGATAATGCAAAAATAAAGCCAGGAGAAACTCTTACAGAATTCGACGAACGGTTCAGTAGTATCATCATCGAACTTATTTCTTTAGGAAAAGAATATTCTAACCGAGAAATTGCTTTGAAGGTTATGCGAGCTCTTCCCAGAGAATTGAATGTGAAAACCATAGCTATGCGAGAGTCCAAAGATCTGAACAAGCTGGAACTCCATGATCTCTTTGCAGATCTTAAAACATATGAGTTCGAACTTAGAATACGAACTGAAGAAGAGCCATCCACCTCCCAACAAACAAAAGCCTTGGCAGCTACCACCTGTTGAAGAGTCCACAAGTAAGAAAACGGCAGAGCTACTAAGCAATGAAGCCATGTCCCATTTCGTTAAAAAATTTGGTAAATTCATGCGTAAGAATCAATCACAGATGAATAAATCTTATTTCAAAAAGGACCATATTGATGATGGTCAAGCCTGCTTTAACTGTGGAAAGAAGGGACATTTTATTGCAGAATGCAATAGGCCAAGAAAGGAGGAAAAGAAACCAGTTGACAGAAGGCAGTCTAAAGATGACCAAAAATTCACCAAAAGAAAGAATCAACGAGTCCTGGTTGCATAAGAAGATAAAGGTAAGTGGACTGACTTAGTATCAGAAAGATCCATTTCTGAAGAATCAGCCAGTGAAAGTGAAGATGAGACGACAAAGTGTCTCATGGCTAATGAAGACCCAGAATCTACAGAAGAAATGGTATTTAACTTTGACTCTGTTGAATTCACAAGAGAAGACCTGGTCTTGGCACTGCATGGTATGGTAAAAGAGTTCAAAGGACTATCGTTAAAATTCAATGAAGCCAAGGCAGAAAAACAAGACTTGAAAAATAAGTTGACTCTCTCTAGCTGTTCGCAACAAAAGGAGGTTGACGATTTAAAAGTAAATTTAAGTCTGTTAGCGGCTAAGAATTATGAGCTGCGCAGACTGTTCCATGCCATGTTAAAAGAAAACAAATGGTTGATAAACACAGCCAACACATGGAACAAGTCATCTGTCTCTCTTAACAGGATGCATGAGTTGCAGAAATCAGTCGGAGACGGAACCGGACGAGGTTATAGCATCAATGAATGCAGCACTTCAGGAGCACCAACTCAACCGTTATTAGAGCAGTTTAAAACCAATTAAATTTGTTAGATCTAGTACGGTATATGAACATGGTAAGCCTGAAGTTCAAGGCACTCAGAATGTAAATCTTGAAAATAATAGAAGGCGATGCGTTTTGGGATATGTCGAAATTGAGAATGCTAAATCCAACCGATCATGGCTAAGATGCAGGCCAAATACAACCGTTCAAAATGGTTCAGTATTTGCCAGCAGAAAGTCAGGTTCAACCGGATATCACTCAAAAACTAGACCTAACCATTACTACAACAACCGACCTGTTCAAAAGAGATACAGATTGAGTGATAATAACAGATGATCAAAACAACATACTGGAAAAGTAAAGACACGGCATACACCACCTTATTATGCACATAACTGCACTCACCTTAGGACACTCCATGAAAAATCCTTCAGGATAATTCAAGTGCGGATTCTTAAGGGTCTAATAAGCCCATGACCCAAATAGGAAAGGGTACCAATTTCTTATTTAAATGATGTTAGGCATCGAAAAAAAAGGACTTGGAAGAATCCATCTAATTCCTGGTTAGTGGTTGTTCCAGACACATGACTGGAAGCAAAAATCTTTTATCAGAAGTAGTCAACTATAGAGGTCCAACAATCACCTTCGGTGATAACTCTAAAGGTAGAGCTGTGGGTAAAGGTAAGATTATTCATGGCAAATTTATCATTAAAGATGTACTTCTTGTAGAAAATCTATGTTATAACCTGATAAGCATAAGCCAACTATGTAACAATGGTTACACCGTTGAATTTCAAAAACTCATATGCACTGTTAAAACTACCGCATGTAATATTGTGTTAACTGGTCATAGAGAGCAAAATACATATAAAGTAAAATGGAATGGTGATTGTCTTAATGCACCTACTTGCTTTATCGCCTTAAATTGTAATAAAAATTGGCTTTGGCATAAACGACTCAATCATCTTAATTTCAAATCTATTGCTACTATTAGCAAACTTAAACTGGTATCTGGCTTGCCTAACATTGACTGTGCCAAAGACAGAATTTGCAATGCATGTCAATTAGGTAAACAAATCCGTTCAACCTTCAAGAACAAAGGAAGAAACTCATCAGCAAGATGCCTAAAACTTATTTATATGGATTTGTTTGGACCAATACCCGTGATGAGCTTAGGGAGAAAGAAATACACTCTTATGGTAATTGATGACTTCTCCAAATTTACATGGGTAATCTTCTTAAGCTCCAAAGATCAAACCGCGGCTCAACTGATCAAGCTTCTCAAAAGACTTCAAAATGAGAAAACTGAAGTAGTTGACAGAATCAGGAGTGACAGAGGCACTAAATTTCTGAACCAATTCCTGTCATCCTATCTTGAAGATAATGGCATAAAACATGAACTGTTAGCTGCAAGATCACCTCAACAGAATGGAGTAGCTGAAAGAAGGAACCACACATTGAAGGAGGCAGCTAGAACCATGCTGGCAGAATCCAGTATCTCACAACGGTTTTTGGCAGAGGCCATCAATACAGCCTGTTATACTAAAAATCAGGTCTATGATCAATAAAAAACATGAAAAGACTCCATATGAGATTTGGACCGGCAAGAAACCAGAAGTTGGATATTTTTGCATTTTTGGTTGTAAGTGTTTCATTCATATCAATGGAAAGACACAACTAACCGCATTTGATGCAAAAGCTGATAATGGTTTCTTCCTGCGATACTCAACAGTAAGTAAAGCGTATCGTGTTTATAATCAAAGAACTATCACTGTCGAAGAATCCATACATATTGTATTTGATTAATCATCCATATGTCATGACAATACTTGTAGCAGCATTCATGATTTGATCAATAAACTTGATGCTTCTAACCTTGAAGATATTAGTGATGATAATATAGATTTGAGAAAAACAGGTGAACACATCTTGGAGCAAAATCCAACCGTTCAAGAACAAACTCAACAGATGAATGAACCAGAGGACAACTGTCAAACGCAGAGTATACAAATACAAGAGGGGGTGCTGGAGCAAGAAGATGATAACATTCAACCAACAGAGTCAAATCCATATGGACCATGTCTCCGGTGGAAAAAGGATCATCCACTCGAGCTGGTCATCAGTAACCCTACTGCTCATCTCAGAACTAGAAGTCAAATGATCAATGAATTTATGCATGCTACGTTTGTTTCCCAGATAGAACCTAAAAAGGTCGATGATGTATTGCTCGACACAAGTTGGATAGAGGCTATGCAGGAGGAACTTAATCAATTTGAAAGAAGTAGAGTTTGGCGTCTAGTTTCTCGGCCTGACAATACTCATGTTATTGGCACTAGATGGGTATTTAGAAACAAAATAGATAAAAACGGTTCAATTATAAGAAACAAGGCTAGACTAGTAGCTCAATGCTATAGACAGGAGGAAGGAATAGACTTTGATGAATCGATTGCCCCTGTAGCCAGGATAGAAGCAATTAGAATATTTCTGTCTTTTGCAGCATTTAAGGATTTTAAAGTGTATCAAATAGGATGTTAAATTTGTATTCTTGAATGGATTGTTAAATGAGGAATTTTATGTAGAGCAACCACCTGGTTTTGTTAATCACATTCATCCTGATTATGTTTACAAACTAGACAAAGCATTGTATTGATTAAAGCAAGCCCCGAGAGCATGGTATGACACATTAACTAAATTCTTGTTACGGTTGATAAAACCCTGTTTTAATTTTCAAAAATGATTGTTCATTTCTTGTACAAATATATGTGGACGACATTATTTTCGGATCAACTAACCTTAAATTATGTTAGAGATTCTCTAAGATGATGCAGGAGCATTTTGAAATGAGAATGATAGGCGAATTAAATTACTTTTTAAGACTGCAAGTCAAGCAGTCAGAAAATTGTATATTTATCAATCAAACCAAATATACTTGAGACATGCTAAAGAAATTCGGAATGGAAAATTGTTCTAAAGCTACTACCCCGATGAGTTCATCAATCAAATTGGACAAAGATGAAGGAGGAATCTCAGTTGATACAAAAATGTACAGAGGGTTAATTGGTTCCTTACTATATTTGACTGCAAGTTGACCAGACATTATGTTTGATGTATGTTTGTGTGCACGTTTTCAAGCTAAACCTATGCAATCTCATTTTATTGCTGCAAAAAGTATACTCAAATATCTTAAAGGTACTACTAATATTGGTCTTTGGTATCCCAAAGATTCAAATTTTAATCTTGTAGGTTATTCAGACGTAGACTATGCCGGATGCAAAATTGATCGAAAAAACACAAGCGGTTCATGTCAGTTTTTGAGTGATAGACTAATATCATGGGCTAGCAAGAAACATACGTTTATTGCTACATCAACCGCTGAAGCTGAATACTTGGCGGCTGGGAGCTATTGTGCTCAGATGCTATAGATACAACAACAACTGAGAGACTATGGAATTCAAGCTACTGAATCTCCTATCTTCTATGACAACATCAGTGCAATAACAATCACATATAACCTCGTCATGCACTCTCGGACAAAACACATTGGAATCAGACACCATTTCATCCGAGAACATGTTATGAAGAAAGAGATTCGGCTTGAATATGTTCATACCGATCAACAAGCAGCTGATATATTCACGAAACCATTACCAGAGGCTAAGTTTTCACATTTCAAAAATATCCTTGGTTTAATTGATTTATCTTGATTGACTATTTTTGTGTGCCAGTTTGTTATGCAGGAAATAAAAGAGATAGATAAAAAAAAAGGGACAACCAGTAATACATAAAAAGGAAATTTCATTAATAAAGACGGGAGCATACAACAGCAATTTCCTTCTTAACCTCCCTCCTCCAGAAGGAAAACCAGGTGGTCAGCCACCACGATGGAGATGCACAAAAAGTCCTCTGAGACGGCAATCAGTCTCAGAGTCCTCTACTCCTTCAGGAGCATGAGGAGATAGACACCTTCCTCAGAGAAGGCGTCTGCAACATCAGCAACGCGAAGGCGTCGCTAATATTTCTTCAAAGTTGCTACCCCGTTGGGGGTAGCAACTAGTCCCTCCCCGTGTGAGGACTGAAGTTCCTGGACTTTTGTCCAGGTTGACAACGTCTTCTCCAAGACGGAGTCCTCTATAGCAGCTTTCCGGGCCTCAACGATGGACTTCATGAAAGTCTCAGCTAGATCCGGATGGCTTGAACTGCTTCCCTTATCCATCTTGCTTTACATGTGTTATGTTTCGAGTGATTGTGTAACTAACCATTCTACTTGTATTTATAGATAAGAAACATCCAAAAATTCTCTATCTTTATGCCTGACACGAGGATATGAAGAGTTCTCTGTCAAGCTACTGCCGGTTCATCTCCCAAGAATAGTTTTTATGCACATGTTTAGGGGGAATATCGGTTAAGTCAATAATTTAATAGACTTCTCAACCTTTTCCTCTAATCATATTATTCATTCGGTTCAGTTTTTGGGGGACATGATATCTCCACGTCATTTCGTAAAAATTACTCAAACTCTTTGTCTGCCCTGCTTGACATGACGGTTATCTCTTCGAAATTTGAAATCAATCATTTTACCGCCGTCCAAAATTTTTCAAAATTATTTAAATCCCTCCACTGACAGTCCTCCACGTGGACTGATTTGTGACTCTCTAAACCGGAAATACACAAAAATTTACTTCGTTCTTACTTTACTGTCCTACTTTCATACGAAATTACGTGTATGCTCATCTTGCAGGTGTTTACGCCGATCTCTCTCCTTCAATCAAGATAATGGCCGCCTCAATTGCTCACAATACAGTTGCTGTCAACTTCGCATCCGTACTTGCTATGACAAACAAGCTGATGCAAGAAATGTTTCACATGCTTTAATCTTCTTGACTTCGCATCTTTCTAGACTGCAGTAACAAATACTCCGAAACTCTATTGAAGGAATTCTTCGAATCTGCATACACGAAGAACGGAGAAATTGAATGTGTTGTTCAAGGAAAACATCTTCAATTTCACACAAAAGATATTTGCTGATTTATTCCAACTACCTGCTGCTGGAATTACTGATTTCTCCACACTTCCAGAGGGTAATATTGAACTTTGGAGAAGCAATTTTTCCTTCACTGAGTCTCCGATTTCTTCTCCAACATGTCAAAAACGCGATCTAAAGATCGAATTCAGGTTGTTCGCAGATATTGTGGCAAAAGGAGTTCTTTCCAAAGCTGGTGCATATGACAAAATATCTCTGGAAAAATTTCTTGTCATGGCCACCATTTAATCAAATCTGCAGATCAACTGGTCAGATGTTCTGTTCAAGACACTAGTAGCTATGATAAAGATAGAGAACCAATCTCAAGGGTTTGCGGTACAAATTTGCCACATGCTGATTAATGCAGAAGTTCAACCGGTAGATATGACTGAAGTTGGAAAGACCAAGTTGTTCAATTGGCCAACGGTTGAAAACTTTATCAAGAAGAATCGACCATCTGATGAGGAGATAGTCTCCATCAAAACAGAGACCAGGGTAGGATTTGTGAAACAAAGAAGCAAAAGAAGACGGTTTGAACTCATAAAGAAACCAAGAGGAAGCTGATCCTAAAATCTAGTTCCGATGATGAATCCAAGGACGACATTTCAGTCTCTCAAGTTTTCAAGAAGAAACGGTCCAAAAACCAAAAACAACGAAGATCAAACTGATTAAACATATCTCTGCACCACTGATTCCTAACCCCCGCAATTTCAGCCACGATGCTCAAAGGCATTCAAATTACTAAAACAGAAATTGAGACCTCTTACTCGTGAGTTCCTATTATTCTCTCAACAGACAAGGGCAAACAAGCCATGATTGAAAATCCACCAAAAACCAATTCAGTACATACAGCCATTATCCTTACCAGCGAACGTGTCAATGAGGTTCTTCAGAAGAAGATGGAAATGTTTGATCAATGGGTCCAATTTCGAACCGTCGTAACCTTTAGACTCATTGATTCAAACTGGTAAGATCAAAGCAGCTGACAAGCTTGAACGGTCCATCTTAGAATAAACAGAAACATCTGATATTCAAACCGCTTTACGTCGTCGAGACTTTGTGGAACTTCAGATGAAAGAAAGTACTCTCCGAGCCCTAAATTCAATTGAAAAGGAACAACTTTGATCCCACATGCCCTACTGCAAAGGATGACTCAGCAGTTATCTCTCAACTTGAGATGGATGCCTCATCGCTTGCTATGAATGTTGTTCTAATGTGATAGGATCTTCACCTTGCAGCATTTGCAGAACAGAGTAAGCTTAACTCTACATTGAAACTACATGAAGAGCCTAGTCCTCAAAAGCTCAAAGAAAAATCCACAACTCATGATCATTAATCTACATCATCCGGTACGTTCACTAAGCCTTCATCACTAGAAGTGCATATCAAAACTGCTCTACTGCATAATGAGGAAAACACTATTCCCCCAACTAAGATACTCATGTCAGAGAATAATCTCATTACCGAACAACCTTTCTCTCATGATGTCTTAGATTCTCTGCCTGCTTCTCACGCGATCTGTGAGATCGAAATACAAAATCAACCAATCCATGTAAGCATCTCTAAAGAACAGCCTCTGTCTGTCGAAGAGGCTGTGCAATTTTTATCTGATTCTGATAACAACACAACCTATAAGGAACAAACCACGTCTCCGAGAACCCTCCCTGTTACAGACCTTACTCTAGTTACTCTCCAAGAACCGTCAATTTCATCTTCCAAAGATCTTCAGAATGATGAGGTCAATATATCATGCATGCATACAGATTGTCCTACATCTGTAGCTTTAGATGCTAAGGTTGACACCAGCAAGTCACCCTCTACCTCTCCTGCTGATATTGACAAAATTATTGAAGACATAACCGCGAAACTCGTCGAGCCTCAGCCTTCAAAATTTTTTGGAAAAGCAGCATCCTCTCAACTGGCCTCTTTCAAAGCCCGATTACATGATTATCAGGATGCCTCTGACAAGGAAGATCAATCAGAAGAAGATTTCCAACAAGAGATTCTATCAAAACTTGTCAATTTAGACCATCCAATTCTTGCACTAAACCGCAAACATTTTGATCTCAATGATGCTTTTCAAATGATGAAGTCGGATGTTTGTAAAGAATTCTCCGCCATGGATGCCAGCATCTCCCTACGACAAGAAAAGCATAATTCCGCACATCTAAACATGTGTCTTGAGCTCTCAAGCCAAATGAATCGTCTGCAAGAACATGTCGACCAACGTATGAATGCCCAAGGAGCTCAATTCATGGAAATTATGGACTTTCTTATTTATGGTGATGTCAAAAAGGGGGAAAAAGAGCGACAAAGGGCGATTAAAGAAGTAGAATTATCTGTAATGAAAGAATTAAGAGAAAAGGAAGAAAGAGCCAAAGAAGAACAAATTTCAGGTCAACAGAAACATTAATTGTTGTATCCATTTAGTTAGTTATTTTGTTTTAAATTGTAATTTAATTTACTTAATGAAATACAATGTTTTGTTCTTACTTATCACTTTAAATATCACTGTATTGAATAGTTTTGCACTTGCTTTTTTTCATCACCAAAAAGGGAGAAATTGTTAAGAAATCATTATTACCCAAGAATTTTGGTTGATGACAAAATCAAGACAGCACTTCACTGTTTCAGGAAACAGCTGTCTTTTTCGTATATGTAACAGGTATCAGTTCAACTGCCCAGCTCAGTAACTGGAATATAGTTCAACCAGCTAAAGGACAAGAAGCAAAGAAGACTAACTGCTTGAATTTCAGACCGCCTACAAGTTCAACCGTTTGGATAAAAGGAAATGTGGACTTAAATGATCTTTCTCAAAACCGGATCATTAAAGAGAGCTATTTATTGCTCAATCATTGAAATACATTCTCTGACCGGTTCTAGACATTCAAAAAACTACACCGCCTCAAAAATCAACTTATCTCTACATCAGTCCCAAGAATGATCTGCATTTATTTCAAAATCCCAGAAAAAGGAGATCAAGTATAGACTACAAAGTTCTGATGCTGAAAACAGTTACCATAAAAGGAAACTCCTCAAGAGATGTGATTCAGAACTATGTTGAGCAAATAGAACATTAAATGCATCGATTAAAGAACAATCAGTGCTCTTAAAGATGAGAGTGACACATCTTGGTAGAGCGATCGAACCGTGGTGCTTGAGCTGCAATAATTGTCCCCGTTTGCTAGAGCGGTCGAACCGTGGTGCTTGAGCTGCTGCACGGTTTAAAATATTTGAGTTGCACCATTACTACTAGCTATAGCTTTTGGTAAAGCGGCAAGCGTTGGGTCCTACTGTAACGCCACAAAAATTTAAAAGTCCACGCGAACCACATGCACGAGTTATTAAATTCTTTTATATCTTAATTAAATGTTTTAATTGCATTAATTAATTATTTTTTGCATATTGACATGTTTAAATATATTTTTCTACATGGTTGCATTAAAATATATTTTTTTAAAGGATGTTCGAGTTGCGATCGAGGAACGGAGACCGAGGGCTGAAAAATAGAAAATGTTTTTATTAAATCAATGCTTTTAATTATTTAAAAATATGGGTGATGCTTTTTATTATTTTTGAAAATAAGGGGTTTTGAGGTGAATTTATACGCAGGGACGTAATTTTTATCGGTGTTGGATTTTCAACAAAAATACGAACGTTTTGGCAACCCGGCTAATAAATTCACAAACCTATTTAAACTAAATTGTTTCTAATAAGTTAATTAAGCACTAATGGGCCTAAATTACCTACTTGATGGGCTTAAGCCTAATTAGTGAATAATTAACTATTTAATACTCAAAAACCCTACCATAAACCCATCATACCCACGCCCACTTTCTGAAAAATCTCTCCAAAGAAAACCCCTCATCACACGACAACACTCACACCATATTTGGAAGAAAATTTCGAAGGGAACCATCAAAGCCATCGTCCCCTTGCCCGCGTTCTTCGTCGTCAACGTATATTCGTGCGTTTAAAACGTAAAGACACACCATACATCTCTTTTTCTCATCTATCACATCGTATTATCGTTTTAAATATCGTGTGCATGAAAAACATGAAGTTCTTTGATTTATTTTCGGAATATTGCACATACATGTATTGAATTCATGAATTTTGATCCAAAAACTTGTTCTATACGTATAAAGGGACTGCCATAATGTTAATTTATGATCAAGCAAAGGTTTTACATGAATTAGAGTCCTAGACACACTACAAACTCACGGCAATCACACGGGAATCAAACTGAAATCGTTGTTGTTGTCTTAGAGTCATGGGGTTCGGTTTTCTTGTATAGTGGCTGGCTGGGTCTTGGATTGGGGTCAGGGCTAGCCAAGGAATTGTTTGAGTTGAGGGAAGAGTCCTAGCCATGCTAGGACTCGAACCAAGGGCCGGGGAAGGAGTCTTAGCTTGCTAGGACTCCCACCCGAGAATCGCGCAGCACATGCACAGGATGGTGTAGGCTTCCAGGGGCTTGGGGGCTCGGTCTGTGCTTCAAGGGCCGGGATAGGGTGAGGTTTAAGGATCCTAGGAAGCTGTTTGAGGGGTTGGTTCTAGGTCTGGGCTCGCTAGTAGAGACCTGGACACGTAAACATAGAGTCCTTGTAAGTGGAGAGTTCTCGGCTGCAGCTCTTTAGGGGTGGCATGCTTCGGTTTTTGGGTTGTGGTCTTATCCTATGGGTTCTAAGGGTCCAGGAGGGTGCCTAGAGGGGCTGGTCATAAGTTGGTGCAGGGTGGCTCGACATGGCTCGAGCCAAACACAAAAACGTGAGAGAGAAGCTCGTGACAACAAGTTAGGCGAGAGGTTGCTGTCAAGCTTCAGGGGTTCGCTGCTCGGGTTTAGGGTTCTGGGCTTGGTCTGTGCTGGGTCTGGGCGTGGTCCAGGGATGGACTAAGGTCAGGTGGGGCTCAGTGGTTAAGGGCTGGTAGAGTCCTAGGCGGCTAGGAGTCCCAATACATCAAGAACACATCATGCCCACACAGCACATGCAATTGGGTCGGTTTCCGGGAGTGATTGTGCGACTTAGAGGCTGGTTCTATGGGCTGGGCTTGGTCAGGAGGGTTCCTAATGGGTTGGCTAGGGTTTGGCTTGAGGTGTCTCGGGTGTAGCTCGAGTAAATTGGGAGATGGCTCGGTAGGTAAATTAATGGGTCAAAAACGAAAATAATAAAGCTAAAATTAAATCCATGGGTCCACGGGTGTGGCTCATGACTAATAAAAATGCTATGTTTAAAATTTGATATCAAAATATAGAGTTTTGGATTTATCCGAGATTTTATCGCCACACGAAACGTTAATTAACGAATTAATTGAAATGCCTAGTTTTAAGCTTTATAAAATTATGAAAAATTATATTTAAAATCAAATAATTATTAAAAGGCTAAGTTTTTAATTTTAGAATTTTATATTAAGGTTTGGTTTAATTCGGGATTAAAATTCGTTAATATGTCTTATTTAAAAATTAATTTAAAAGTTATCGATTTAAGTGAAATAAAATATGAGAAAATTCATATAAGCTTAAATAATTATTTGGGATATGATAGAGTCAATGAAATCAAGAAAATATCAAAAACGTGAAATTTTATGTCTAGGGGTAAAACGATCATTTTACACCTAGAAATTAGTAAACGTCATGGCAGTGCCTTGAATGTTGTTTTATATGCTAATATGATTATTTTCTATAGTTATGGATGTTTATGGAATTTTATATGTTAAAATGATGTTTTAAATGTTTAGGGAATTTTATATGTTTATGATTTTATATGTAAAAATATTATTTTAAAGATTTTGAGGTTAAAATTCCATTTTAAATGTTTATGGATTTTTAATATGTTCAAATGTTTGGTTTAAACGATTATGGATTTTTATGATAAAACGGTAACGTTAAAAGATATGTTGCATGCTTGTTTTTAAAAAGAAAAAGATATTAAATTCATGATTTTTATGAAGTGATAAAAATGTAAAACGTTGAAGGAAGTGAAGTAATTGTGACTCTTGAGGATATGTGGATTTGAGGTAAGAATGGAATTATCGTGCGGGGAAAAGGGCCCCAGAGGGAGCCCATTTTCGGGAGAAGGCCCAGAGGAAACCCATGCGTGGGAAAAGGCCCTAAAGGTAGCCCGTCTATGGGAGAAGGCCCCCGAGGGAACCCCGACGATCGTATTTACATTCGATGAGGATAGGCCAGGGCCCAGTTGACCGATGAGAGTGTTGCTGGTGTCCCCCGCCGCCCAGTACTGCGGTTTCATGTAGATGGATCCATCGACTTTTTGAGGTTTGAGGAAAGTCACAATTAACAATCTGAATTCGATAAAAAAGGAAATATGCATATGCTCATGATGAAAGGATTTATGTTATGAAATGAGGAAAAGGAAAATGTTGAGGTTTATGTTATGCATGTTCATATGAATATGTGAGGATAATATGAAAAGGTTTACGAAAATTTTTATGAAAAGTTTATGAAAATGTCTATGTTCAAAGTTGATGCATCATTATGAAATTGTTTTTCTTTAAAGTTCATGCATCATGAAAATGTTTACGAAAATGTTATTGTATAAAGTTTATGCATCTTCATGAAAACGATATTTTAAGTACAGGTATTTTTCACTGTTGCATGTGATCTGTATATGTATTACTTGTTATCAAGATTATTGTGTATTGAGTCTTTAGACTCACTAGGTGTGATTTATGCAGGTGATTATGATAATAATGATTATGGAGGTCTTGGTGGTTGATCTGACTGGGCTGAAGGTGCACATAACCCGGGGACCGACACTAGCTTTCCACACTAGTTATGAGTTATGATTTTAAAGTATGTTAAAGATACTTTTACATCGATTTATTTATGAGTGGTTTTGAGAGGTTATAGTATGGGTTGTACTTTTCAAATGTTATTTTCAGATTTAGTAAAATGTTAGTTGGTTGTTTTATTTTAAAATGATGTCCAAATATTTTATGCATGTGTATGCATTCGGCCGAAATAGTGAGGGTTTAAAAAAAATTATTTTAGTACGTTTTAAGAAAACTAATAGCAGACATTTCACCTAGAATTGGTATCAGAGCCAAGGTTACGGATTCGATTCCCAATGATTGCAAGGAGTGCAATTATTGGGAAGAAAATTGTTGGGTGCAATAATTTTCCCTGCTTGGTAGAGCGATCGAACCGTGGTGCTTGAGTTATTGTGCGGTTTAAAAGATTTGAGTTGCACCATTACTACTAGCTATAGCTTTTGGTAAAGTGGTAAGAGCTCGGTCCAACAATTGATATCAGAGCCAAGATCACGGGTTCGATTCTCATTGATTGCAAGGAGTGTAATTATTGGGAGGGAGATTGTTGGGTGCAATAATTTTCCCTGCTTGGTAGAACGATCGAACCGTGTTGCTTGAGCTGCTGTGTGGTTTAAAAGATTTGAGTTGCACCATTACTACTAGCTATAGCTTTTGGTAAAGCGGCAAGCGGTCGGTCCTACATATGTCAAATCACTGAAACTTTCAAGAAATCAGATTCCTCATATTTCCTAGATTTTTGAACCCACTTACTTTTTTCTGACTGCTCAACCAAAGCACGCGCTTATCAAAATATATCAGATCTTCAAGAATCATATGTGCTATCTCAACAAAGTCAAGCCATTACAAAGTTGACTGTTGGGTCATCATTATTATATGTTGTGCAATCTGGTAAACCAAAGGTTCTTAAACATCCAGGTATTGTAAAGTTATCTCTAAGGGTTTCAGTTTAGGCATTGGTAAGTCCTTACTGAAGCGGGCTGTTACAATATAGTGTAAAGACAAAGTATTTTAGTGAAAACTTTCTTAAGTGGAAGAAGATGTAACGTATGAGTTTTATATCCAAACATCCATAGAAACTTATATGTGCTTTAATTACGTAATTTCATTTTTTTGCACATTCAAATTTTCAGACTGCTTCTTGTTAAATTGCAAGCCGTCGTGTTTTTCACT
This sequence comes from Primulina tabacum, assembly GCF_025594145.1. Classification (NCBI taxonomy): domain Eukaryota; kingdom Viridiplantae; phylum Streptophyta; class Magnoliopsida; order Lamiales; family Gesneriaceae; genus Primulina; species Primulina tabacum. Next base: position 8,820,867 of record NC_134567.1, read on the forward strand.
AGCCTAATCAGACCATTTCCGCGTTTGTTTTATATTTTTAGTGGTCCAGTAAATCTAGCATTTCAATAATTCTTTTTACCGGCTTAAAAACCGTTAAAAATGGTTTAAACTTTTTCAATATTAAAAAGTATTTATTGACCCTGCTCTAAACACATTTATGATCTTAACAAATGATTTTCCGCACCACCATTTTTTATTATCTTAACTTTATTTATCTTAACATTTTTCATCTGATTAATACATAAATAATATCAAATTACTATAGCATTCATCTATTTATACAAATTGTTTCTCTCCTTTGTTAGCTTTTTGTATGAATCACTTCATAAAACGGGCAAATCACATCTTCTTTCGTGCGTTCAAATTTGGAATCAGAAGAGATAGGTGAGTGGCCCAAGTTGCAATATTTCTTACTCCAAACAACAATATTCGCACCAATGTTTCACTTCAAGGAACTTTGTTCAACCATCATGAAAGAAAGATATCCCTTTAGTTGTTCTAACAATTATATTAAACAAGTAATGTAACGGCCCAACCTACTTGTGATATTGTTCGCTTTAGTCTGGAACCTCATGACTTTAAAATGCATTACTATGTGCTGCGTCGACACACATTGGATCTGATATAAAATGTAACGGTTGATCTCACTTACGATATTGTATCATTTGGCCTGGGGCCTCTCTGCTTTAAAACGCATCATGACGTGCAGCGTCCACAAACACTGTATTTGATACCAAATGTAACAGCCCAACCTACTTGTGGTTTTTTTTTTTACTTTGATCCTGGGCCTCGCGGCTTTAAAATACATCACAAAAGGTTGCTACATGCCTATTTATATTTTCAGCATCTCTTTCATGGTTTGGCGACGTGAGATTTCATATAAAAGCCTAACACAAACTTGATATGAGAAACATGAGTGCAGGCAAAAAACATAAAAATCTACCATTTTTTATTGAGATTTTGGAATACAAATAAATACCCACCGGATGGAAGATGGAAGCCCACGGTGGCGTTTAAAATGCCTAAGCCATGTATTTGCCCAGCATTTGGCATTTGATTAATGTTGAATTAATTAATAATAAATGAATAATTAATGATTGATGATTGATTATCTTTTCTATCCTTTCAATTCCCTCCTCATCCATTCATTCATTAATCTTAGTCATTATAATCACTATTATGCATGATAATAAATGCAATGGCCACATAAACACCATTTGACCACCGCAGTTTATTTAAAATTTAACATATATCCATGGGCATCAAATATCTAGGGGTATGATTGAAATTTCAAAAATCTTAAGGTATAAAAGTAATTACAGAATTCAGAATTTTTATTCATGTTTTTATTTATATTATTATTATTATTATTATTATTATATTATATATTGTAAAAATTAGACCATAAAAATTAACTGCACTATGTTATTTAATAGTATTGATTATGGAAAACTACATATTTGGTGCTATAACTCGATATGTTTTTCAATTTTTGTCTTCTTGTCAATCAACCGTAGTCCACTACTTCGACTATTTTGTTTCAGTTTGTCATTTTTATTAATAGATGATACGACGTTAAAATAATTGATATGATATCAAACGGTCAACTTTAATCCCGCGTCGAAAAATGTAATTTATCGAGCATAGGATTATAATAGCCCCAAAATACAGTATTTGTGGCGAGCACGTGCCTTCTTTGGCACTTCTTACGCCGGGATGTTACTTGGAAAATACACTTTAACATATGCGTATCTCAATTCTTGCAATCAACTACCTGTAAAACGCGTGACCCTATTCGATTTTAGGCTTAATATTATAGTGTTCAATATGATAATCACGAGAAATTTAGGATTCGATTCCAGCAAGTGTCAATAGTACAGACGCAGATTTCAAAATTGTCCCGAGCCTGAAATCACAAATAAGATCGTTAAGAGGGGGCCAGGAGGGTGTCCTAGCGTTGCCCCTCCGACGCTCAAGTCAGAGACTGAGTATATATGGGGGGAGCAGCTAAGGGTGCTGCTGAAAACGATATAGTGAATACCTGGGCCATTAATGGGCCTGTCTTTATAAGAGAATACCTGGTATTTATAAGAGAATACCTAGGCCATTGATGGGCCTGTCTTTCATTTGGGCTAGGGATGGGCCAGGGTTAATGGGTCCATCCATGGGGTATCACCAGTCTCCCCCTCCCGAGTCGAACTGAATCGCAGGTTCGAAGTTCGATTAATTGTGTTGTCCTCGGTTTACGGGGCGTGAGTTGTGCATTCTCCTCCTGCCGCACATTAGTCTTCAAAAATTTGGAAACAAATTAAATCACATTCCCGTCCTCAACGGCCAGATCTGCTCAGGGCCTATCTCCTCCTTACTTCATTCTCATATTATTCCCACACAGAATTTCCTTCGCGCTTCATTCATCAGCTCTTCCTCGCCCAGCGGCCGCTCGCCTCGTCCCGCTCACCTGTATAGCATTCGTTCTCGCCCCACGTCGCCTCACTTCCTTGCCGACCCACTCCAGCGCTCACCCTGCCCTCGCTTTCCTCTCCCACGCTCAACCTCGCCCCACATCGTTCTCGCCCGTCCTCGCCTTAGCTTGCTGCGCCTCGCCTACAGCCCTTTCACCCTCGCCTGTTGCGCCTTGCCTACAACCCACTCACCTCACCTGCCTCGCCTCACCCTTCACCATGCTGCCTCTCCCACCACAGCGTCCCTTCATCTCTCACCACAGTGCCCCTTCACCCCGCCACCCCTCTCCTCTCGCCCTAGCACTCCGCGAGCTCGCCTACAAGCCCTCACCCTTCGCCCTGCACGCCTCGCACGATCGCCCAACATCCCGAGCCCACGCCACCATCTCGCCTCGTCCAGCTTGCCTCCTAGCCCTAGCCCACCGCCCGAGCCCACGCCATCATCTCGCCTGCGGCAGCCTCGCCAGCACAGCCCGCTCGCCCCTCGACCGCTTAGCCTCACTCTCGCTAGCCCCTACGCCCGCACTAGTCTTGCCAGTACGCTTGCCTCATCCTTCCTCACCTTCGCTCGCTCGCCCCACATTCTAGCCTCGCCCACAGCCCCTCTGCACTCGCCCCATGCTCCAACCTTGCCCACAGATCCTGTCTCTTCGCACGCTCGCCTCGCCCCACATCGTTCTCGCCCGTCCTCGCCTTACCTTAACCTCGCTTCGCCTCTGTCTCGTCACCCAAGACACCTCTCGCCAGCTCGCCCAGCTTCGCCCAAGCCAACGCTGTAGGCTCGCCAAAGACACCCATCGCCAGCTATCCTAGCCCCTTGCTCGCTCGAGCGCTCGTCCAGTACGTTGAGAATTTTGATACATTCCCTTGCGAATGGTTGTGTGATTTCTGAATAGCTTTTGGGGGCGTTGCCCCCAAACCCCCACGACCTGACCGGCCAGGTCGATCACCGCGACCTGACCGATCAGGTCGATACCCGTAATTTTCGCAGCGGCAAACATTGTTCGTTAACGACAAAAGAAATAAATTTTTCTAACACAGTATGCCCTCGTCGTCCCCATCTTCAAGGTCCTCTACTAAGCTTTTGAAGAGAAATAGTTTCCACTTCCCCGCGCCCTTGACTCCTCTGCTAAAATAGTCCTTAGCAGGAAAATAAAACTGTTACCTCATCATATCATAACTCCTCTGCTAAGCCGGGCCTTTGCAGGAAAATAAAAATTCTCCACCCTCATACTCTAACTCCTCTGCTAGGCGACGCCTTAACAGAAAATAAAATTTAACACCTCCACCCTCTAACTCCTCTGCTAGGTGATACCTTAGCAGGAAAATAAAAACTCAACACCCCCCATCTCTAACTCCTCTGCTAGGCGATGCCTTAGCAGGAAAATAAAAATTCTCCAACTTCACCCTCTAACTCCTCTGCTAGGCAATACCTTAGCAGGAAAAATGAAATTCAACACCTCCACCCTCTAACTCCTCTGCTAGGTGATACCTTAGCAGGAAAATAAAAACTCAACACCCCCCATCTCTAACTCCTCTGCTAGGCGATGCCTTAGTAGGAAAATAAAAATTCTCCAACTTCACCCTCTAACTCCTCTGCTAGGCGATACCTTAGCAGGAAAATGAAATTCAACACCCCCCATCTCTAACTCCTCTGCTAGGCGATGCCTTAGCAGGAAAATAAAATTTTTTTCCTCCCCAACTCTACTCCTCTGTTAGGCGATGCCTTAGCAGGAAAATTTGATATCTCCCAAACTCTGCTCCTCTGCTAGGCGATGCCTTAGCAAGAAAAATAAAATTTTCTCCTGTCTCACTCTGCTAGGCGGTGCCTTAGCAGAAAAATTTTAATATCTCCCAAACTCTGCTCCTCTGATAGGCGATGCCTTAGCAGGAAAATTTAATTCTCCTCCTCCACTCTGCTCCTCTGCTAGGCGATGCCTTAGCAGGAAAATAAAATTTTTCTCCTTCCAAACTCTACTCCTCTGCTAGGCGACGCCTTAGCAGGGAAAATTTTAATATCTCCCAAACTCTGCTCCTCTGCTAGGCGATGCCTTAGCAGGAAAATTTAATTCTCCTCCTCCACTCTGCTCCTCTGCTAGGCGATGCCTTAGCAGGAAAATAAAATTTTTCTCCTCCCAAACTCTGCTTCCTCTGCTAGGCGACGCCTTAGCAGGAAAATTTAATTTTCTTCCTCCACTCTGCTCCTCTGCTAGGCGATGCCTTAGCAGGAAAAATTTAACTTTTCTCGTTCCTCACTCTGCTTCTCTACTAGGCGATGCCTTAGTAGGAAAAATTTAACTATATCATCCTCATAATACAAGAACATCCATGAACTTAATATAAGAACTCGGCTTTATTAAATTTCAACTGATAACGTAAGACAAATTCAGGAACGAAATACATCACAAATAAAGTAAAGATTAATATTCTCTAAGGTGGTAAGCGTTCCCTGGCCTCTTTAGAGACTTACCCAGCGCATTCTGCAACTTTCCTCTCTGCTCCTCTTGTACCTCCACAGGACAAAGTTACCCACTTAGGAAGCTTCTCCGAATGACTCTACAACTGTAAGACTGAGCTCAAGCTTCCATGTGAATGCTCGCGAACTCTCTTTTCTTCTTCCTTCACGATTCTTTCATAACAACGACGTGCGACTTCTTGGTCCCTGCACAAGACTCCAACTCCTTTTCCCACAAGAAACTTAAGCTCCTGATGATAACTGGAAGCTACGGCTCTAAAATCCTTCAGGGCTGGCCGTCCTAGAATTCCATTATACGTTAACAAGTTATCCACCACGGTGAATGCTACCATTTTTGTTACCCGCCGAGGGTAAGTCCCCAAGGATAGGGGAAGAACAATCTGACCCAAAGGCAGGATGGTGTGTCCTGCAAACCCATACAACGGGGTGGAGACCAGCTCAAACTCAAATCCTTCCACCTTCATTTGATCCAACGTGCTCTTGAACAAGATATTCACGGAGCTTCCATTATCAATAAATATCCTTGCCACATCATAATTGGCAATGGTGGCCGTCACCACCAAGGCACCGTTATGTGGAGTCACAACGCCTCGGAGGTCTTCCGGCCCAAAGCTGATGATGGGGTCTTGTGGTAAGTCTGGACCCCTAGATATCTCAAAGTTCTCCAACCTTCTCCCATGTGCTTTCCAAGCTCGCCCAGAGTCTCCATCAGTAGCACCACACGAGATCATATGAATCATTCCTCTCGCAGGGTGGTTATCTTCGTTCGTTCCCCTCCTCGACTCGACGGGCTCCTGAAGGACAATTTGACCTCGACCTTCCCCTCTCTGCTCCCCAACCCTCTGATTTATCCATGGAGGACCTTGACCACGCCTGGGGGACGGGCGAGACCTCGGTCGACTCCCGGATGTGGATCCTTCTCGTCTGTCCCGCGAAGGCAATCGAGCACCGCTCTCAACCCTTTGCGACTTCTCCCATCTTCCCTCGGGCTCTCTCACCTCCATCACCTTGTCACGACTCCTATCTAGGGGAACATGGGATGGGAATTGTCTTCTGTCCCTAGCTTTATCCTCCTCCTTCTCGTTCGCACCTCTCTTCCTACCTCCTCTTTCCGCTCCCTCAACTCTACTTCCCCCATGCCGCTGCTCCATCTTCTTGTGTCATTGGGCATCTTCTAGATTTACAAATTTTTCCGTTCGAGATAACAGATTATCATAACTCGATGGAGGTTTCTTGACCAATGATTTAAAGAACTCTCCTCTCCTCAGTCCTTGGGTAAATGCACTTATCATGATGTCAGGGGAAGCATTTGGTATATCCAGCGCTACATCGTTGAAACGCCGAATAAATTCTCGCTGAGTTTCAGTTTCTTGCTGGTTTATCACAAACAAGCTCAAATAATTTCTTTGGTGCCTCTTGCTGCTAGCGAATCTGTGCAAGAAAGCAACAGAAAAATCCTCGAAAGATCGTAGAGAGTTGGGCTGCAAGTTGTTAAACCATTGCTGGGCTGACCTTACCAACAGTGCCCAGAAACACCTTACACTTAACTCCATCTGAATACTGATGCAACAGAGCTGTTTTCTCAAACCTTCCCAAGTGTTCTTCTGGGTCAGTACGACCATCGTACTCTCCCACATTTGATTGTCGGAAACTTGGAGGAAGCCCTTCCTCCAAAATGGCGGGGGAAAAAGGACTCTCCTTCTTGAACACTGGAGCTCTGTTTCACAATTTTTGCCTCAACATTATTATCTCCTTCCACATCTCCTCTATCTCGGGATTCTCCCCACCTTGGAGGGGTTGCGTCTCTTCAACCCTGCTCTGATGACCCTCAGCATTCTCCTCTCGCTCCTGGTGAGTGGCTTGTCCTTCAGCAAACATAGACTATTGATTCCTCTTCATGGCCTCATTCACTGTCCGGGTAATAAATTGACCCAACTGCTCCAGGGTCAAGTTCCCCACATTTTCATTAGGACGGGGTTGCTCGACCCTGGTCTCTTGACGAGGTTGTTCGGCTCTTGTCTCTTGACGAGGTTGTTCCTGTCTTGTCTCAACATGAGATTGTTCGGGTCCCCTCTGAGGACGCGATGATGCTGAGGTAGCTCTTCTATTCCCTCTCTTGCCTACAATCTCTACGTCTCAACTCAAACTTTCCCACAGACGGCGCCAAGTGATACTCACCGGAAATTTAGGGTCCGATTCCAGCAAGTGTCACTAGTACAGACGCAGGTTTCAAAATTGTCCCGAGCCTGAAATCACAAATAAGATCGTTAGGAGGGGGCCAGGAGAGTGTCCTGGCGTAGCCCCTCCGACGCTCAAGTCAGAGACTGAGGTTATATGGGGGGAGCAGCTAAGGTTGCTGCTGAAAACGATATAGTGACTGAATGAATTAACACTCAAACATGGTATTTATAAGAGAATACCTGGGCCATTGATGGGTCTGTCTTCCATTTGGGTTAAGGATGGGCCAGGGGTAATGGGTCCATCCATGGGGTATCACAATCCTTTGTTTTTTCACCCATTTTTTGATAACATGGCAGAAAAGACTGAGGAGGAAACATCTAATGCATCATTAAGTTAAGGAGGTCTGAGATATGTAGCGATGCCGACAGATGAGAGCATTCCACCAAAGATTAGATTTTGGGCTACTCTAGAATTGATTGAATTGTACATATATTTTGTTGGGTTTATTAATTCATTTATGCGTGTCTTTTTTGTGTGTGTATTTTTATGTTTTTGTGTGACAATGATACATCTTCAATCTTTGTTTACCATTAAATCATGGTTTGTCTGAATAAAAATGATCAAAATCGTTGTAAAATATTGTTATAGAGCCATACATGAACATATCTATCTCTCCGTTAACAAGACTCGAGATGGAACCTTATTGAAGGGAAATCGAGCTAGTTGCAGTTTGAATATGTTGGTGTACTTTTTTTCGTACCTAAGGAGCAGCGGATGTTTAAAAATTTTGTTTGTCAAAACTCCTTTGGGTGTTGTATGATTTAAACCATTCATAGAGCCTTCAGATTTGATTTACCTTTGCATTTAAGAACAAATGGACACCAAACCAGTCCACGATTAGCGAAGTTGGTCATTCTTGTAAATACATACGAATGACATACTTGAATGAACCATCTTAATCAATATCCTGAATCAGGTCTATGATCAGATGCTTTGTTCCTCGTGTAGAATGCAAAAGAAATCTACACGAAATTAGAGTTGAGATTAAATTGCCGGAATTTTTGAATTCCGGCAAGAAGGGGAAGAGGCTGACGGCAACGCATGGTGGAAGAAGGTTGGCCGAATTTGGTGATGGTGAGGATAGAAGAAGATTTTTGGTTGACAAAAATTTGTGTATAAAAGTTAATGTTATTTCATATTACTCTTAATGATTAATAATAATTAATTGAGTAATAATATATATTCTAGATTCTTCTAGAATGTTCATTAGAATTTTGCACTTGGTAGTCACCACTACTAGTTTTATATTTAATTAGTATATTCAAAATTTATATAAATAAATAATTATGAACTTATTATAACCTCGATCGATAATCAAACACTGCTGATGTATCGAAGGTACAAATCTCGTTCACATGATGAAAAATTTAAATTTCGAATGAAAAAATTTTCTACTGATCCATTTTGACAACTTTCAGTTTTGTGAACTCCTTCACTAAAATAGACAGTTCCGCTCTATTCACTTAATTTTCAGTTAAGCTAACTTCCATTGCATAGAATCAGCTTATAAACTCCTTTATAAGTAATTTATTTAATCTTCATAAAACTACATTCACCAAATTCATTTCCTTGAATTTGATTATATCAACAGGAACACAAAATCCAATTCTCATGTGACCTTCAATTGTTAAGGGATATAACTACCCGTGATTTCAGAACTTCTTGTGATTCAGAGCAACATTTTTTTCATATTCGGGCTTATCTTTTTAGCCTCATTCTTTTCATCAACCATTTGATCAAGAAAGTAGAACTGAAGTCTGATTGCACCCATCGGATCATGATAAGTACGTCTAGTAGCATCACTCCATGATCCTCTAGCTATCACTGATAGTGCTTGCAAGAACGTTAATTTATGGTTAGCGTACATTAAAATTGTAACTTACCGTACTTTTAAACATAATTAAAATTCGCGGAAAAATAAAAATTTTCTTAAATAAATAATAAGCTTTCAAATTGTGATAAAAATAATCTGCTCGTCTAAAAATATTTGAAACATAAACAATTACAAACAAAGTTTGCAAAAAGTAATCGTTTAAACATCGTAAACAATCTCATGAAAATGAGAGTATTTGAAACATGCATAAAGTCTTAAAAACATAGGCGGTCCTCGAGTTTAGCCTCCGTGCAGTCCGAGCCGGCTCATTGGTTCCCGCCTCTCGTCTCCTCGTCCTCGTACTCGTCCTCACCTGCATTGATCAAGTCTAGTGAGTCTAAAGACTGAACATATATAAAGACTAAACATATATAAACTAGAAATAACAAGTAATAAATAATAAAACCACAGTGCCTTTTAAATTAGGACATACATACTAAAACTTGAACCTACTTGCATAAACATAGACGTGTCATCATTGTAAAAATTTTCATAAACATGGTTGCATAATATATACTTAGACATACATAACATCATCATTTTTCGTAAAGATATGTTTCAAAACAAGTGACCCATAACATAGTTAACCTGATCAGACTATACCACAGTACTAGGCTGGCAGGGAGGTCCACTAGCACATACATGAGATCCCCGGTCATGCTTTACCGGGTGGATTGGTCCCTGTTGATGCTTTACCACTTTCAATCCTGATCTAAACCCGGTCATGCTTTACCGGGGTGGAGAGGTCACCATCTTACAAACCCGTTCATAATTGGTCAGAAGACATTTAGCATACCTCAAAAATATTAAATATTTTCTTTTGCACGTCGAGCATACTTACAAGGCGTTGAGGGATTGGTTGGATCTCGCTTAGGGCCACTGTTTCACATACTAACGTGATTTCATGCACTTAATTTCCATAATTTATACGTAACAGTCATGCTCGCCACCCGAAATGACGATTTGCTTATGACGTTCTATATCACTCGGGACTTGACCTCGTTTAAACATTGTACTAAACCATGACATCGAACCCCGAAAAAATCTCTATATAAAGTGTGAACATATCTCAAACATGGAAGACATGGACTTAGAATAGTGGTTTAAAAGTCATGGACAAGCGCCTAAGCGCTGGGCCTTGCTGCGCTGCTGGCGCTAGCACTAGGCTCTAGCATCGCGGCGCTGGCAAAGCCGAAGCTCTAGCGCTACGGAGAATCTAGGGCATCGCCGCTGCGCAGGCCGAGCGTTGCGGCGCTAACCCTGCGCACAACCAATCCAATGGACACATTTTGATGAAATTTCTATGTCACGCCCCACCGATTCAAACCGATGCAACGAGACTCATCATAGGACATTATGGCAATGATTCAAGCTCACACAACGCCCCAAAACAACGACGCACATCATACAACGCAACACAACTCGTGAACACCAACTTTTGACACCAAAACACTTCATACGACTTCTAATGCAACCATGTGCCTAACGACACGAAACGAAGCACCAAAAATCGTTCCAACATCATACTCAATATACCTAAACGCATCAGCTGATCACTCAACGGTTCCCAACGAAGCCTGCGACAAATAAACTTCAAGAACACGCCAAGAACATATTTTCATAAAATCACAGTTTGAGCAGTCCCAAAAAAACGATCATAACTCACTCATTTCTTGTCCAATAATTTCGAATTTACTGTCAAATCGAAGGTATCAAAAAGTAATACGTCTTATATAATGAAAACTTTTCCAGAAAAACAACCGAAAATGAACAGTACATGAAATGACAGCAACATCCGGTTTTGAGATCTAAAAATCGTTTCAAATTCAATCCAACCAATTTTGCTCAAACTCTAGCACATCATACATGAATTTTACACATAATAAACATCACAACTTATATTACGACAAGATCGATGCAAAAACAAAAGAGTATACATGCCTTGATCTTTAAAAACTATCGAAACGACGATACCTAAGAGGAGAGAATGCGAGGGTTGATCCGAGACGAATTGTGGCACGATTTCATGAAGCAAAGTGGACGAGGCATTGCTGGAAGAGTGAAGAGGGAGGACGGTTGCTGCTTATACTAAGAACCCTAAGTTTCTTCTAAAAAATGAAATGAAAGCCAAGGAAATTGTGTGTGTTTGTGCATTAGCCGAAATGTGTGTGTGTAATTGTGTGTGTGTGTGTGCGTGTAATTTAGATAATTAGGGGGAATGCTTAATAAAATAATTAACATGTTAGTTAAAAATGTTAATCAAACACTAGCTTCAAAAAAATCCCCCTAATTAAAATAAAATACACAATTGATAAACTTTAAGAGTTTTAAAATCTTAAAATCACCTAATAAATAAATTAAGTTTTAAAAATGCTTAAAACTTAATAAATCATTTAAAATGACACTTTTATGACTTGTAATAAAATACCACATTTTACTAATCACCAAAATCGTCGCCGGTCTCATTTCTCCGATCCCGCATCAAATAATCGCCTGAAACATGAAACTCAAGGAAACAATTTAACGAATATTTAAAACAATACAAATTCATAAATCGTGCCTCGCTAAAATCATTTTAAACTTAAATAAATAATTTAACAATTTAAATAAATGCATGGGTTCTACATGAACTGATTTTGGGCTCTATAATTCCTCATCTACTTAAATAAATTTCGTCCTCGAAATTAAGTATTACCAAATAGTTCCGGGTAGCGATTCCTTATGTCTGCTTCGGCCTCCCAAGTGGCCTCTTTCACTGATTGATTCGGCCACCGGACTGTGACCAACTTGGTCACTTTGTTCCGAAGTCTCCACTCATGTCTGTCTATGATTTGGACATGTATTTCCTCATACGACAGATCTGGAGGCAACTGCAACGGCTCAAAACTCAAAACATGCAAGGGATTTGCTATATACTTCCTCAGTATCAAGACGTGAAATACATTATGTACACCAGCCAGATTCGGCGATAGAGCTACACGATAAGCAAGTGTCCCAACTCTATCAAAAATTTCGAACGGTCCATGAATCTCGAACTCTCTTGCCTCTCTTTCCAAACCTCATAACACTCTTCATAGGTGCTATCTTCACGAGTATATGATCTCCTACGGCAAACTAAAGATCCCTTCTTCTCTTGTCAGCATAACTTTTTGGCGACTCTGAGCAGTCTTCATCTTGTCTCGGATCTTGACCACCACATCTGCAGTCTGCTGAACAATCTCTGGACCAAGTTTTGATCTCTCACCGACTTCATCCCAATGTATCGCGATCTGCACTTCTTTCCATACAGTGCCTCGTAGGGAGCCATATCTATAGATGATTGGAAACTGTTATTGTAGGTAAACTCTACTAGAGGTAGCTTTGATTCCCAACTCCCATGGAAATCAATCACACAAGCTCATAGTAAATCTTCCAAAATCTGAATCACTCGCTCAGACTGACCATCTCTCTGAGGATGGAATGCCGTACTTAATAGCAACTTCATCCCCATGGCTGCATGTAAACTCTTCCAAAAGGACGATGTAAATCTCGGGTCCCTATCGGACACAATAGAAACTGGGATCCCGTGCAATCGAACTATCTCCCTGATATAGAGCTCTTCATACTGAGTTATAGAGAAAGTAGTCTTCACTGGCAAGAAATGTGCTGACTTAATAAGTCGATCCACTATAACCCAAATGGCATTGGATCCTCTAACTGACCTCGGCAAACCAACAACAAAGTTCATGGTGATATTCTCCCATTTTTACTCGGAAATAGGTAGCGGCTTAAGCATTTTTGCGGGCCTCTGATGCTCTGCTTTCACTTGATGACAAGTGAGACATTCAGACACAAATCGGTGGATGTCCTGCTTCATACCTGACCACCAATACAAAATCTGCAAATCCTTGTACATCTTGGTATCTCCTGGATGGATGGAATACGGAGATGCATGTGTCTCTGTCAGAATATCCTCCCTGATCGAATTAACATTAGGCACACAATATCCTCACAATACCATCATACATTGTGTAGAGTACCATGCCCTTGGCTTCATCCTTCAGTCTCCATTTCTGTAACTGAACTGTCAGATTAGACAGCTTAGGAGCTCTGCCCTTAGGATAAATTTCCAGGTCAAACCTCTGAATCTCTGACTGTAGAGTTCTCTGTGCTAACAGTTGTGCTACGACTGCAACTTTTCTGCTCAAAGCATTCGCCACAACATTAGCTTTCCCTGGATGGTAGCTAATTTTACAATCGTAGTCTTTTACCAATTCCAACCACCGTCTTTGTCTCATATTCAGCTCTTTCTGCGTGAAGAAGTACATGAGTCCCTTGTGATAAGTGAATATCTAGCATTTCACGCCTTACAAATAATGACTCCATATATTCAACACAAAGACAACAGCTGCTAACTCGAGATCATGAGTAGGGCAGTTCTTCTCATGCACCTTCATATGTTTGGAAGCATAAGCTATAACCCAACCATGCTGCATCAAAACTACGCCTAAACCGAGCTTAGAAGCATCGATGTACAACACAAAATTGCCTTGCCCTGCTGGCATGGCTGACACTTGCCCCAAAAGTTTTGAAAATTGCATAATATACCCTCCAAAATTTCAAATACTCCTAATAATGCTCTTGGTTATGATTTTCCTTAATTTTTTGCATAAAACTTTTATTTGGAATTATTACATCCTTTACATAAATTAAGGCTCAAAAATCAATACCATTTCTATGGTTTCTAAAATCATTCTTTAATTTCCAACTAAGGTAGAGCATATAACCTAATTTTCACTAGTTTAATCTTGATCACAATTCAATTATAATAACCAATTTACATTTTATGCAATAAAAGCAATATAAAAATGTTAAATAACAAGATTACCAGTGATAAGCATTGTGTCTGGCTCCTCTTCAGCTTCCTCCGCATGCATAACATAAGCTCTGCCCACACTAGGTGCATTCTTCTTCGGGCAATCAGCAGCTTTGTGCCCTTCTTCCTTGCATACGAATCATCTAAAGAATCCCCACATGCATTTGCCATAATGTAAGTGATTGCACTCCTTGCATGGTTGCCTCTCTCTAGGTTTTGGTGCTCCAGGAAGTGGTGGATTTGATGGTCCTTGCTTCTTGACTTGACCTTGGGGCTTTTACTGCCCTTGAGGTCTAGGAGACCCCATGTATGGCTTCTTACTCGGCTGATTATTCTGTTGGTGTTGCAGTCTTTTGCGCTGCATGTCAAGATCAATCTCTTTCAAAGCTTGCTCAGCTTGAAATGCATAGGCAGTGGCATCAGCATAATCTAAGGGATGCATCATCACGTCACGACGTATAGCAGGTCGTAGATCATCTAGAAAATGAATCATCTTCTCAGCAGTGTCCCTAGCAATAAGGGGTACAAAGTGACAATCCCTATCAAACTTCCTCACAAACTCAGCCACAAAGCATCTCCCTGACGGAGAGTCTTAAATTCCCTCTTCAATCGCCCTCGGACATTAGCAGTAAAATACTTCTCATAGAATATCTCCTTGAATCGAGTCCACGTAAGAGTAGCGATGTCAATACCATTCTCAGCTCCTTCCTACCATAAAGAAGCATCATCCCTAAACATGCAAGTGGCACACCGCACACGGTCAGCATCTCCCATATTCAAGTAGCGAAAGTGCACATCAAGTTCACGAATCCAAGCCTCAGCAGCAAAGGGGTCGGTGGTGCCAGAAAATTCCTTCGGCACTAGCCTCCGGAACTGATCATAAACATCGTGCTATGGCCTAGGATCCTGCTGAAACTGCTCAAAAAAACGTGTCGTTCCCTCCAGTGCACGCATAGCAGCTTCCACATTAGGAAGCAGGGGTGCATTAACATGACAATCCTCAACATTCTCGGCTTGCCCTTCGGCAACAGGTGCACGTCTAGGAGACATAAAATCTGAACGTTTTCCAAATTCTAGCATTACCAACATGCATTTAAATATAAGTTTTCTAATCATGCAACGTATTCTAATCCGTTTTGAGCAATTCAAGCATATAAAATATATATTCCTAAAAAACTACTAATCATGTTACATAAACATATAATTCATGTAATCATGCAGGTAACATCGTAAAAATTATATAAAGCATATAAACTTACAAATTTAAGGCTTGACGACTGAGCTTCCCGGCACTGATGGTGGCACAACCCTTTACAAGAACATTGCTCTGATACCAACTAAAACGTCCACTACTCGTTTTCTTAAAAAGTACTAGAATTTTTTTTCTATCCTATTAATTTCGGTCGAATACATCCCAAATACAAATATATATACTTTAAAATACTTTGCATCATTTTAAAAATAAAACATCCAACTATCTTTGAAAACCAAAGGAAACTAGTTTAATAACATAAAATTGTCAAACATTTTCAACTCCTAACTTAGCAATATTGCTAAAACTAACAACCTCTCAAAAACCACTCAAAAGCATAATCAAAGTCATAAAAATATCTTTAACATCAACTTATAACAATAAATCATAAACATAAGTCTAGTGCAGAAAACTAGCGCTGGTCCTCGGGTTATGTGCGCACCTTCAGTCCAGTCAGATCAACTATCAAGACCTTCATTATCATTATTATCATATTTACCTACATCGATCACACCTAGTGAATCTAAAGACTCAACAAACCATATTCTTGATAACAAATAATACGTATACAGATTACATGCAACATTGAAAATACTTTTACTTAAAATAACATTTTCATAATCATGCATAAACTTAAACATTTTCCATATAAATATATTCATATTCATATCATTTTAAACATATTCATATTCATCATATACGTATACATATTCCTTTTTCGTTGTATTCAGATCGTTAATTGTGACTTTCGTATTCCTATTGGGGGCGATGGATCCATCTACATGTAACCACAAGCACTGGGCGGCGGGGGACATCAGCGACACTCTCACCCTGTCAACTGAGCCTTGGCCTACGTATCATTGTATCATCCTATTAGTCACAACTACTTCACTTTCTTCAACATTTCATGTTTTCATCACTTTATAAAAATTAAACATGCATATATCGTTTTTTTAATCCAAGCACGCAACATGTCTTTTAATGTTATTGTTCCATCATAAAATTCAAAAAACATTATAATAATCATATTAGCATATAAAACAGCATTCAGGACACTGTCATGACGTTTACTATTTTTCGGGTGTAAAATTACCGTTTTACCCCTTGACGTAAAATTTCACGATTTTGATTTTTTCTTATTTCCGTTGAATCTAGACCATCCCAAATAATTATTTAAGCTTAGATAAATTTTCTCATATTTTTGTTTAGCTTAAATCGATGGCTTTATATTTATTCTTTAATTATAACTTATTAATGCTTTTAAATCCCGAATTAAATGCAACTTTAATATAAAATTTCCAAATCTAAAACCTAAACTTTTAATATTTATTTAGCCCTCGTGAACCATGATTCGACCCCCGTTGAACCATGTTTCAAACCCTAGCCAACATAACCCTAACTTCGAACCATGCACTAAACCCTCGAGCCATTCTCACTTTTTCACCGAGCCATCTTCGGACCAGACCTCCCCTGGACACTAATGAACCCTCTGGACATCTAGGACTTGACCCTAGCCCCAACCAAAGCCATCTGCACCAGCAGAAAGCAATCGGCCGAGACTCCACCTAGACAAGGACTCCACGATTTCCTGCTATAACCTTAACCACCGAGCCAGCCCCTGACCCAGACCCTTGTGCACTCTCTACGGACCCTATAAACCTAGCCTATCCCAGCCATAAGCCCCCTGGCAGAGCCACAAACCCAAGCGCACCCTTGCACATTGTCGCGCATTGGCAACAAACCCAAGCGCACCCTTGCACATTGTCGCGCCTTGGCTCGGGAAGAGTCCTAGCTTCCTAGGACTCCTTCCCAGCCACCGTGCTCGAGTCCTAGGATGGCTAGGACTCCTTCCCTGTCCCAGCCATGACCCAAGCCTAGTCATGAAAATTTTAACCCCTTAAACCCGAACCTTGACCCTAAAACGTGCATATTGGTTCCATCTTGTTCGTTTCTTGTTTGCAATGATTGAAGTGCATCTTAGGACTCCTTAAGTCGTGTAAAAATGTTGCCTGTTTAATCCTTGAACATGGCAGCTCCTTCATGTGCGAAATCATCAAGTTTTGAATCAAATAACATGCTTTAAAATTCATGTTTTGCACAAAAACGAAAATAAATAAAAAGAGAACTTGTTTTTTTCATGAAAATCATATTTATGTGCATATTATGGTGTGATGATGAGTAAAAGGAAGAATATTACGTGACTTTGTGTACATAACGCAAGAAAATACGTTGACGATTGCGAATAACGGCGACAAACGATCTTGGCTTGAAAATCCTTGAATAAATCGAAGCTTTCCTCTTGAAATTTTTGTGTGTGCCGTGAGTTTTGCTGGAAAAGGAGTCTTGTAAAACTTGTTGGGGTGGGGGCGTGGGATGATAACTTAATTATGGGATGGGTTTAGTGATTTATAATTAATCAAAACATTAATAATAGCTTAGGCTCATTAACAAGATTATTTAGGCCCAATAAGCTCATTAGTGCTTTTAAAAATTATTTTGTTTAGGAAAGTTTGTGAAATTATTAACCGGGTTATTAAAACATTTGTATTTTTGTTGAAAATCGAATACCGATAAAAATTACATTTCGGTGTATAAAATCACCTCAAAACTCCTTATCTTCAAAAATAATAAAAAGCATCAACCTTGTTTTAAATAATTAAAAACAATTATTTAATAAAAACATTTTCCATTTTTTAGCCATCAGTCTCCGTTCCTCGATCGCAACTCGAATAACCTTTAAAAATATATTTTAATGCATTCAAGTAGACAACTACTATAAAATATTCTAAACACATCATACATAATTAATTTAAGCAATTAAAATCAATTAATTAGCTATTTTCTATATTCCCTATATTTGCATGCAGTTGAATTACGTCATCTTAGTTTTGGACCTTACACCTAACAAACCAGAACCAGCATTGAACCAATGCTACCTAGGACCAAGATCAATCCAAGACACCCTACTGGATCAACGTTAAACACGCTTACTGACCATGCTCCCAGCCCCGCGTTTTACACCCAAAAACAAAGAAACACCTAACCCAATCGTCCCCTTGCGCTATGGTCGACTACTAAAACGTGACCAGCCTTTGTTTAGCCCTTTCAAGCCACATCTCAGACCCCTTAGTCCTGAAGCCGACCTAGTCCCAACAGTGTGACTTACCTACAGCCGGCCCTCGTCCTGAAGCAGACCTAGTCCCAACATCGAAATACAACCTTAGCTCCGATCAGTTTCCTCCTAAGCTCGACCCGTTCATGATTCCAGCACCATGACACCCTATCTCACAACGTGTACAGCCCCTTAACCCGCGGCCATAGCAGCCCCTTGCATCATAATCAAGAAAAACGTGAGTTACGTGAAAGGGTGTAGGCATATTTCATGTCAAACTATACAAAAACAAGACCACGACGTAAATCAAAAGATTTCCCATGCATAAACAAACAAACCAACATATAGCAGCGTGAATGATGAGAACAAAACGTTTTAGGGCGTGCCTTTGCGTATTTACGCTCGAAAACTTTGAGATAGTTGCGTAAAACGTGCACCGGAGAGACGAGGAATAGATTCTTTGAAAGAAACTTTGGAAAACCTAAGGAGAAGGCTGTTGGAGATATAGAACGTTGCTGCTGAATATGGAGGGTGGCGGCCATGAGGGAGTAATTAGGTTTAGGGTTTGCTAATGTAGAGTTTAAGTCATAATATAAGGTGCTAATGAGCCCTTAATTAAAAATAAAAGGATTAAAAGGGTTTTGGGCCCACTAAGAAATAAAATAAACCCATCAAGCCCAAAAACACTCCCGAAAAATAATTCGTTTAGGTACGTTTTTGAAAATAATACTCAAACCCTCAAAAAGTCCCCCGACTTGCTAAATTTTGCGTACCGGTTTAAAATATGACCCGGCGATTAAAAGTACCCTAACAATGCCTATTTTCAAAAATCACCCTTATTGACATCATATATTAAATAATTACAAATAATTATTTAACAAAAACATTTTTCCTTAATTATCTCCGGTCTCTGTTCGCGAAAACTACTAAAAGCCCTTATGCATGAAACTTTAATAAACCATGAAATAAAACACATATCCATGCAATAATCATGCAATTAATGCAATAAAATAATTTAATAAAATACATAAGAAATTTGATAAGTTGTATGCATGAGATTCACGTGGATCTTCAACTTTTTGAGACGTTACAATACAGATAAAGTAAATGTCATAATTGGATACAACTGTAAAATATTATTAAAATAAAATTGTTTTCACATAAAAGTCAATAAAAGTCAAACCACAAGTTGACTCACTGAACACTTACTCTAACAAAATCAACACGCATTGATATAAAATGATATTTATTCCATTTTAAAGTTATCTCCACAATCAAAGGTGACAAGTGACACCGTCCTTAATATATTTTATGGCAGTAGGAGGTATATTTTTAATGGGTATGAATTTGATTTCTGGCAAGTTATTCACTTTTCTTTGTGTTTTGACAAATATAAAATATATTATCAATGACGTGTTGTTTTCTAACTCCAAGCTAAATGCTGGTGTTTAGTGATGATATATATTGTTAAGTAATATCAAGGAATATGGCCATATGTTTATTGTGATCTTGTAACACCGTTGAGTGATTTGATATCACCATCTTCACATAATTAATAAATTGTTTAGTTCTTTAATCATATGTTTGGACAAATGTTTGACATCTCTTGATAAAGAATTTTCTTTGGAATGCTCTGGAAAACCTGTCTGTTGTGGGGAACCTCCGCAGTGCATTTATTCTTTGACAGCAATAAGAAATATGACGAAGGTTTGATCTCTATACCACGAAATCTACGGCGGGGTGATTTCTTGTATTGGGGATGGTTGAAACATAAGATTTCAAACATATCATAAATAGAATCTGACTTTGATTTTGCACTTATGGCACAGTTTCTTGTCTTAAAGAAACTTATATTATTTGATATGTTCACTTTATTTCTTTGAATAATGCTTAAAGTGACGATTGTCTTCATCATTTAGTAGTCAAGTAATTGGATATGAACTCTTTATGCCCGGATATTCACTGCCTAGTAAGTCAAAGTACCATATCTATGGGAAAAACATTATTTTCAACCAATATATTCAACCCCTTGTGAGCTTAGCTAGCTATCTTTGAAAATGCATGTGTCTTTATCATTGAATGCACCTGTTCCTTTATACATCTTAATTCTTTGGCCACTGTGTACTGCTTCCAGGAAACTTGCATGCTGAATGATTTATATATATGTTGCTTACCCTTGTCAGCAAGATCTGTGTAGCAAACAGGTTTCTCCAAAAAATTCGAATTCTGATCTGGGATTCCATTTTCTTTTTATTTGAGAAATCTTGGATTGTTTTTCTCCCAATTATTACCTCTTTTCTAGAACTGTTTTTGCCACCAAAGCTCATGGTCGCTTCCTGCAAGGAGATAGATTAGCTAACAAGTGCGAGATTTGAGGTAAGTTTCCTGATTTTGTACTGATGCAAAATTCAGAAATTCTTTATTTTTCTGACAAAAAAAATGACAGGACATGGTGAAATAACTATATGGCTTTCATAAGACTGAAAATTTTCTTCCTCCCCTTATCCCGCATTATCCAATCTATCGAATTCCTGAATCCCACCTATGAGTCGAAACTAGTCTTGCGAGAGGGTATCTCACAGTAATTTGCTTTTTCTTTTCTTTTTTTCAGCGTCTGGATAATTTCTAATCACACATGTGATATATTGGTTTTAAAAATTGATAGTTTAATATGAACACATTTATGTGCTAGACTTGTAATGGAGAGCTGTAAACGAAATAATTCAGCAAATGAAGATTGCCATGAAGAACTCCCGTCATTGATTCGAGCTATATCTGCCAACGGGGTGACTGACTTTGATAGTGTGACTGAGCCTTGTTGTGAAAATGACCAGCTCAAATCTACTTGTTTTCGACCTCTAAGGACATCGAATTTTGTAAGTTAGAAGCTAATTTTTCTTGTTGAACATGACCGGGTTAAAATAAATTGATTTGTTACATCAAAACGAACATTTTTCGTGAATTTTCTTGGCTTGCAGTTTTGTTATGTATGACCCATTAGCTAAGATATGTTTTATGTTGATTGAATGTGACAGGGAATTGAAGCAGCTGCTATGGAAGGACAAAACAATGTCTCTAAGCCAGAAAAAATACATTCTGTTTCCATTAGCATGCCGCCTTCTCCCATTGGAGATCACATACATAAAACAAAGAGTGTTCTTTTTAGAGACGACGACATGATTCTGGGACACGAAATTCCCAGTTCCAGTGATGTGCATAAAGATGTTAGTTCTCGAACAAGGCAGACCAAGTTCTATTCTCAACCACTGCCTAAAGACTCTGCGCTTCATGAGGCCATTACTGCTGGAAAATCTCCAAACCTTCCGACAAGGAATCCCAGGACTGAGAAACTAAAAGATAAACGATTCGATTCTTTCAAGACGTGGTCTGGAAAACTTGAGAGACAGTTATCTAACTTGCGTGGTAAACATTACGAAAACGAGCAAGAACCTCAGACCGAGCAGCAGCGTGTAGAGATGGAAACTATACCCGTGGATCGATACTTCGATGCATTGGAGGGACCAGAGTTGGATACGCTAAGGGTATTTTCTTTTTGTTTTTTAGGTCAAATAAAGTTTTGCTGATATTCTGATCACAAAACCGCTTTTTCTTGACAGGCTTCTGAAGAAGAAATACTTCTTCCCGATGATAAAACATGGCCTTTTCTTCTACGATTTCCGATTTCCACTTTCGGTATCTGTCTTGGTGTCAGCAGCCAGGCTATCATGTGGAAAGCCCTGGCTTCATCCGAATCAACAAAGTTCCTTCATGTCAACCCGAATATTAATATTGTTCTCTGGTTCATATCGATTGTTCTAATGGCAATTGTCGCCTTAGTTTATGCCCTGAAGATTATCTTCTATTTCGAAGCAGTTCGCCGTGAGTATTACCACCCAATTCGTGTCAACTTCTTCTTCGCTCCCTGGATCGCCCTTCTTTTCTTGTTTCTTGGGATTCCGCCTTCAGTAACTCAAACCCTTCATTCTTTTGTGTGGTACATTTTGATGACGCCGATTTTTTGCCTCGAGCTTAAGATATATGGACAGTGGATGTCTGGAGGACAAAGGAGGCTGTCTAAAGTGGCAAATCCCTCGAATCATCTGTCGATCGTCGGGAACTTTGTCGGGGCGTTGCTCGGTGCATCGATGGGGCTAAAAGAGGGGCCAATTTTCTTTTTTGCGATTGGATTGGCGCATTACATTGTGTTATTTGTGACTCTTTACCAGAGACTTCCAACAAATGAGACGCTCCCAAAGGAGTTGCACCCAGTTTTCTTTCTGTTTGTAGCTGCTCCAAGTGTTGCGTCGATGGCATGGGCTAGGATTCAGGGGTCGTTTGATCATGGATCGAGGATTGCGTACTTCATTGCCTTGTTTCTCTATTTCTCACTGGTTAGTTCTCAAAGACTTTTAACTTGGCATATTTATTATTCATCTCCCGTCAGTGTTTGATCTTTTCTTTTCATTTCCTGCCTTGTTTTCAGGCTATTCGAGTTAGTTTCTTTAGAGGGTTCAGGTACATTTCTTTTACTACAGTTGAATGATGGGAACACGCATTTGAGCAAACTAATAGTTTTGACCAAAAAACACAATTGAACAATTGGATATTCAATGTATTAGTAGTTGAAATAACCTGCGCTTGGAAACTTTCTGACAACACACATGAAATAGTCCCCAAAAGGACAACGTACATGTGAGTCCGTAGTATCGACGACGTAAAACTTTTGGCTGAACTTTTCATTCACGTTTAGTGTGTATCACAATTATCCTCTTTCAGAAAACAAAATCTTCATCTCAGTATATTTTCATACTGCATTTGATTGGTTTAGACTTTAGAGGCATCTCCGCATCCGACGGGTACTCCTGCCCAGAGGCATGACACTTGTTCATCCCATTTTAGTTAAAAAAATTCTGAGTTCTTCCTCGCTATCATCCACAGGTTTTCACTGGCATGGTGGGCTTACACTTTCCCAATGACCGGTGCAGCAGTTGCCACCATCAGGTACTCAACCGCGGTGACAAGCACCGTGACCAAAACTTTAACGGTCGGTCTCTGCATTTTAGCCACACTCACAGTGGCAGCATTACTCGTGACCACGATCATCCACGCCTTTGTACTCCGCGACTTGTTCCCAAATGACATTGCCATTGCAATCAGTGAAAGAAGGCCGAAAACCTCACTAAGATGGTATCATAGGAAATCCGGCTATGGAGACTCTAACATCAAACAGTTCCTTAAGTATTCGAATCCAGATGACAAAGATATTGAGGCTTCTGCTAATCCTCGAGGAGCCATACTTGCTATATAGGTGGCTGAATCACTTTTTTATCACTCGGAGAATGTATAAAATACTCATGTATATAGGGGAGAGAAAATAGTCTCTTCTGGCCACTTCGTCCGTAACGTCCCCAAAATTTGAAGGTCCACGTGAATCACTGCAAGTTATCAAATTTCTTATGTATTTTAACTAATTCATTTTAATTGCATTTAGTAAATATGGTAGGGATGGTTACATGTTTAAAACATGGTTTTCAATTAAAATGCATAAAACTGTGTTTTAAAAGTTATTCGAGACGCGACCGAGGAACAGAGACTGGGGATCCATGTGAGGGAAAATACTTTTATTAAAAAATTATTTATAATTGTTTATGTGTGGTGTATTTAGGTAGAAATTTCGAAATTGAGGTGTTTTGAGATGTTTTTAAACGCCAAGTCGTATTTTCAACCATTGTTCGATTTTCGACTAAATAGGAACTTTTCGAGAACTCGGCTAATATTTTCACGAACATTCCTAAACAAATATTTTAAATATTCACTAATGGACTTAATGGGCCTATTATACTATAATTAATGGGTCTAAGCTTGCACTTATGTTTTATTTAAAATAGAAGGCCTTAAAATAAACCCTACCCAACCTCCACAAAACTCACGCCCCACACTATGGAATTGTATTAGGATTCTTCTTCTCCATCAGCAGCATACACCACACGAAATTCTTGAAGGAAAGCCATGAAATTTGAAGGAAAAATCAGCAAAGTTGCATCCCTCGTCTCCCCGCCGACGTTCTTTGCATCGCATGCCGTTTTTTGTGCGTAATATACACAAAGGCACGCCTTAATTTCTTTTTTCTCATCTATCACATCATATTATCTGTTTGATATATGATTGCATGAAAAACATGATACACGTTCTATATTTTCGTTTTTATGGATTCACCAGCATAAAAGTAGAGTATTTTTTTTAAAAAAAAAAAAACTCTTCCTTATGATGCACAAATGGGCTGCCACGGTAGGGGAACTTGAAGGGATGTTTTTCCACATGTTTAAGGACCCTTAGGAGCATGGTTGAAGGCTGGACAAAGGAATCAACTAGGTTGAGAGAAAATTCGATGTTTTGAGGACAAGTGTAACGTCCGAAAAACCAACCTACGTAAACCACATGCATGCAAAATTGTTTTAATTGCTTGTTTTATTAATTGATTTTAAATGCTAACATTATATTTATTATATGATTAAATGCATGATTGCATGATTAAATTATAATATGACATGTTTACATAAAATTAAGGATTTAACCTGAATATTCGATAATAGGCAGAGGAAAGGAGATCGGGGACGATCAAGACAATAATATTTATTTTTCATTAAATAATGGCAAAGATTCCTAATATGATTTAATTTCCCTAAAAATGTTGGAGTTCGAATTATTTTTCTAGTCGAGCTCGATTTTTCCCGAGAAGCAAGTTTTGGGCAAACAAGTAGTTTTAAAATATCAAAAAAATTATTTTATGAAAAATTATTTTATAAACTTTTATTATTTAATTAATTAAGTGGTATTGAGCTCAAATTAATGATTTAAAGAATACTCAATTACCTTAAGCTTGCAAGCCCAAAACCAAAGCTCATTTAACTTGTTAATTAAATTATAAATAACTAAACCTAGGTCTTTTATCATCTCAATTCTGCCTCCATTCATCCGAGATACACCTTGCACATTACACCAAGTATTTTCGAAAATTTGAGGAGAAGAAAAGCTTGTGTTCTTCGTCGTCGTCGTCCGACGTCGCACCCTCGCCAAAGATCGTATATTCGAGCGTTTTAAACGTAAAGGCTCATTCCTAAACTCTTTTAAACATGATACGAAACATAATATGTGTGTTTTAATTGATTATTCGTGAAAAATATGTGGGTTCGATTATTTTACGGTATGATACGTATTTTCGACGTTTTTACGATTTCTCGCTTGTTTTAAAAGAATCCTTATGGATCCAACGGACACGCTGCCAATACATGATAAAATATTATAAAATATGAACAAACATGACAATTTTTAAAAGGAATAACAAGCTGGAACCGTGGGCAGCAACAAGAGAAGGAACCGTGAGTTTGTGTTTGTTGCACAAGTCAAGGAACTCGGTGGCTTTGCATGGGGCCTTGGGGCTTGGCCATGGCTGGCTGGGGCTCGAGGAGGGTTAGGTTCGAGGGCCTGGTAGAGTCCTAGGGGGATAGGGCTCGTTCTAGGTGGGCTGGAATAGTCCTTGCGTGAAGGGACTCTTCACGCGCAGGTTTCATGGGGTTGGCCGAGAGTTTTCAGAGGGTGGCTCGGTCTGGGGGCGAGCTAGGTGGTCCATCATGGTCCTAGGATGATGGGCAGGGGTCGGGCCAGGGGCTGGAGTGGTGGGCTTGCTGCTGGCTTCAGCTAAACGAGGGAACCGCATGGCAGCAAGGGAACGCGTAGGCTGTTTTCTGATTCAGGTGCTTCGTGCTTGGGGTTCCAGGGTAAGGGCTGGTCTAGATAGGGTCTGGGTGTGGTCCAGGGACGGCTAGGGTCAGGTTGGCTAGGTGGTTAAGGGCTGGAAGAGTCCTAGACTAGATAGGAGTCCTATTACTCAAGGGAAACTCACGCACACACACATGCAGTAGTACATGGTCTCGGTTCCAGGCGAGTTTGAGCGAGCTAGGGGCTGGTTCTTTGGGCTGAGCTTGGTCAGAAGGGTGCCTAGGTGGGTTGGATCCGGTTTTGCTTGAGGCGGCTCGACCATGGCTCGAGTATTTTAGGATATGGCTCGGTGTGTCCTTATATGTGTCAATTTCGAAAATTAAAAGACTAAAATTGGAACCATGGGTCCACGGGGGTGGTTCATGGCTCACAAGGGTAGAATAAATAATAAAAATGTCATGTTTAAATTTTGGGATCAAAATATGGAGTTTTAGATTTATCCGGGATTTAATCACCTCACGAAACATTAATTTAAGATTTATTGAAACGCCAAGTTTTATGCGAAACAAAATTATGGAAAATTATATTTAAGCTTAAATAATTATTTAGAATAATTCCATGTCATTAAAAGTGAGGAAAAGATAAATTCGAGAATTTTTACGTCCAGGGGCAAAACAGTATTTTTACACTTAGGAAAATAAGCTTGGCAGCTATACATGTCAAAACGGGCTGACGGGACGGGCTAGCCCGCAACCCACCGCAACCCGCCATTAGGCGAGGCGGGGCGGGCCTCTAAATGGCCAACCCAGCCCAACCACCTTGGGCCGCGGGTTAGGCGGGCCAACCCGCTTATTATTTTTTTTAAAAAAAAATACTAAACAGTATTAAATAAACATAGAAAAATATATTTCAGTCAAATAGTTTCATAAAAAACTTAAAAACATTGAAATAAGACATTGAAAGCATACAACAATCAACATAATCCATAAAAAAATAAAGTGCTTATTCTAATTCACACAAGATTCCATCGTACACACATACAAAAAATTAACTCGTGTAATATCACCAACCGTAAATACAATGAAACTTTTAAATGTGAATTCCAAATCTTTTTTAGTATACATTTTCTCCAGTTTCTTAAGGATTTATCCTCACAAGAAAACAAAAATTAACGATCTTAAGGGTTTGTCCGCACAAAACACCTAGTTCTTACCATTCACATTTTCTTAAAAAGTGAGAAACATTGGAACATAACAGAAAGTCGAGGAAACAGACGGTTGTAAATTTCAAAAAATATTATGTGTTCAACAATACACATAATTACTTTGTTTAATATATTATTTTGATAATTATGGATTAGTTCGAGTTAAACATTAAAAAAGGGAGGAGACTGGAGAGTATAACATCTTCAAAAAAAATAGAAGTATAGAGATTTTACCAGAGTGATTGAAGTTAGGCACATGAGAAAAAATAAGGAAGAAATAGGAATTTTTATATAAAACTTAAAAGTATAAAATTCTACCCTAATTTGGCGGGATTAGGCACATGAGAAAAAATAAGGAAGAAATAGGAATTTTTATATAAAACTTAAAAATATAAAATTCTACCCTAATTTGGCGGGCCAGCCCGCAACCCAAACGGGCTCAACCCGTTTGGCCCGCCTCCAAACGGGCTGCTATTTTATCAACCCAACCCGCTCAATTTTTATGGCGGGACGGGCCGACCCGACGGGCCTGACCCAATTTGACAAGCCTATTGGCAGCGTCCCGAAGGATCATAATGCATGTTAAATGATATTATATGATTTAAAATGATGATTTTGATGATAATATGTATTTTTATGATTTATTGTAAAACTGTGCAATTTCTACTGTTAAAATGTTATTTTGGAAGTTATGTTATTTTATGATTTTAAAAGAAAAGAAAAATATTTTGAGGGATATGAATTGACTGTGACATATGATATATGATTTGTGGGGGATCCGTTTATGTTAAGAACGGTGAACTTACAATTTTATGGGGATGTCGTGAGGGAAAAAAGGCCCCAGAGGGAGCCCATCTAAGGAAAAAGGCCCAGAGGGAACCCATTTGTGGGAAAAGACTCCAGAGGGAATCCGTTTATGGGAGAAGGCCTCCGAGGGAACCCCGAAGACCGTATTTCCATGGTGGAGCCTAGTGCACACTCCCATGGGCCATGTGGAGCTGAAGACTGATCAGTCGACCTAAGGATAAAAGCTAGTCACTTTCAAGGATCAAACTTCACCCAAAATGATATATATGATTGAAAACTTATGATTAAAATGATTTTATGATATATGATTATTGATGATGATTAAAGCTATTTTTAAAATGATTTATTTATGCTTATAGCTTATTTTAAATGATTTTTAGAGGATTTATTTAATGCTTAAAGTTATTTTAAAATGATTTTACTATTTATGATTTATTATGTTTAAATGATTTTAAATGGTTTAATTATGTCCAAAATCTATTTAAATAAAAATATGATTTTAATGCATGTGATTGTATATATATTATTTGTTATCCATGTTTAGAACGTGCTGAGTCTTTAGATTCACTAAGTTTGTATGATGCAGGATTTGATGATTTATGGGAGGTGCTGACGATTGAATGGATCGAGTGCAGCAGTACACACCCGATGGCCTTTATGTTTCCGCAATAGCCTGTTAGATAAATGATTTAAAGATTATGTTAAGGAATTTTATTAGATATATTTATTATACTTTTTTTTTATTGTTAGTTGATCTTTTCAAATGTCAATTTAGGAAGTTTTGGTTAGTTGATGATTTTGGATTTTATTTTATGCACTCGAGATTTCAATTGTTAATTTATATGATTGTTAGAAATGTTAAGTTATTTTAGGTAGTTTGTATTTTCGAGTTTATGATTTATGATTAGGAAAAACAAATCGAGGTCGTTTGAACTAGGGTTTTGGCTAGATTTTTCTAGAGGGTTGCGGCTTCTAGCTACTGTAGGGTCACGTCCACGAGATCTAAGGGGATGGTATAAGGTCCTAGGGTGGCTGTGCAAAGGCTGGAAGAAAGCTAGGAGAGGGCCGCTCAGTGTTAGGGGTTTCTATAGCTAGAGCTTGCGGTTTTAATTCTTAGGTGAACGCGGATGCTAGCTGCTGTTAGGTCACATGCAAGGGTCTTAAGAGGGCTGAGCCATGGTCCTAAATAGGCTGCACGAGGGCTGGTTCAAAGAGCAAGGGGCTGGACGCAAGGGCATGGTCGTTTATGGCATGAAGGTGACGGGTTGGGTGGCTGCAGCTCCTAGGGTTGTTAGGTCCTGTCCAGCAGCGTGTTAGGGGTTCAGTCATGGTCCTAGGAAGGGCTCATAGGGGCTGGTCGAGTCGCTCGAGGGCTAGGACCGAAAGTTACAAGGCTAGAATGGCTAGGGCTTCAAAGGAATAAGAACAGAATTTCAGTAAGTACCCTAGGCTATTCATGGGTTCTAATCAGCTTAATTTGGGTTGAAAAAGGTTTAGTTATGTCTTGTTAGGTCCTGTCCAGCAGTGTGTTAGGGGTTCAGTCAATGTCCTAGGAAGGGCTCATAGGGGCTGGTCGAGTCGCTTGAGGGTTAGGACCGAAAGTTACAAGGCTAGGGTGGCTAGGGCTTCAAAGGAATAAGAACATAAATGAAATTTTGGCGGAAAATTACTTTTTTTGGCAAAAATTTTATTTATATTTATATATATATATATATAGATTTTTTTATACCCATTAATTCGAAAACTACAATTAAAAATAACTTTAAATTTCCATAAATCCAAATAATTTAATAATTTAAATTTCAAGTGCATAAAATCCCTAAAATCGTTAATTACCAAAATTCGACTTTTACCTTTAACATGTTCAAAATTAACTTCAAAATAAAACATAAAATCTATAATAAATTCATTTAACAAAATCTTTACTTCAAAATTTAATCATCAATCTAATGCGGAAAGTAAAATCCCTCGGCAGTGTACTGTCTTACTCGATCCACTCAAGCGTCAGCACCTCCCTCAATATCATCATCTGCAGCATTCAAACCTATTGAGTCTAATGACTCAGCACATTCTAAACATGAGTAGCAAATAATAAATATACAAGCACATGTATTAAAATCATAATTTTATTTAAAATAACTTTTAAGCATAAAAAATCATATATCATAAAATCATAAAATCGTAAAGCTTTGCATCATTTATCATTTTGGGTGAAGTTTGATCCTTGAAAGTGACTAGCCTTTTATCCTCTGTTCGACCAATCAATCTTTAGCTCCACATACGCATGGAGACCGGGCACTAGGCACCGTCATGAAAATACGATTGTCGGGCTCCCTCTGGGGCCTTGTCCCGTTAACGATCTCCTTCTGGGGCCTTTTCTCTCACGATATTCCCATAAAATTATAAGTTCACTATTCCTTCTTAAAACAAATCCCCCACATATCCTTTATCTTTTGTCACAGTCAATTCACATCCTTCAAAACATTTTTCTTTTTCTTTTTAAAGCATAAAATATCACGACTTTCCAAAAATAGCATTTTAAAAGTAGTAATTGCACAGCTTTACTATAAATCATAAAATATCATCTTTTCATCAAAATCATCATAATAAATCATTTAACATGCTTTATGACCCTTCGGGATGCTGCCAAGCCTTTTCGTACTACCAGGTGTAAAATGAACGTTTTGCCCCTAGACGTAAAATTTCTCGATTTTGACTTTTTATTACTTATATTGACTCTAGATGATCCCAAATAATTATTTAGTTTAAATTAAATTTTAGAAATTATATTTGGCGTAAATTCGAGAATTTTGATTTAATAACTTAATGACTAAACCATGAAGCGTTTTTAACCCGAATAAATTCGAAAGTTAATATTTTATTCCCAAATTTTAAAAATAAACTTTTCATCTCTAAACTTAACATGACACCTTAAAATAAACCCATAAATTTTTCTTAGACGTAACTTAAGCCCTTGATTAATTTCCCAATTCGTTTTTAAAACTTAGACGTACCTCCCGATTTTAACACGAATGACCTCAAAACTTAACCAAACTTGAACCATGACTTATTAACACCTAACTAAACCTTCTTCATCCCAAACAAAGCCAATTAAAACTCATAGAACAACTTAAACAAATACTGAAAATTCGGCACTCTTTTTCCGACACCCTCGCTTGAACAAATCATATGCCCCTTCGTTCCTAGGCCTATACGGACCCATCCAGCATTTAGTTCACCCTGCTGGAACCCTAACAGAACCCCTTAGAGCCTACTGGACCAGCCCTACAACCCTTGCACGCTAGAGCCCTCAAACCCGTGCAACCTTGGACTCACGCGACCAACCTTCACCCTACGGCCCTTCCTCCTTGCACCAGCCTTTCCTCAAGCCATCTAGGACCATGAATAGGCCATATTAGGACCTCTGGACGTGACCCTACAGTAGCACACAGCCGCGCCCTCCTAGAACCCAAGTTCAAAAACCATAGTCCCATAAAACTCTAATTTCGTTCATATTACTGTGCTATCTTTTCCAGCCCTTAAACATGCATCTATGGCCCCTTAAACATGTGGAAAGACGTCTCTTCTCATAGTCCCTACCATGACAGCCCATTTGCGCATCATAGCCATGATTTTAGAAACACAAAAACTTAAGTTTTATTCATGTTATGCCATAAAAACGAAAATAAAAGGAGGATTTCATATTTTTCATGCAAACATGATTAAACACACATAATATGATTTGAATGGTGCACAAAGAAGGTTTAAAAACGTGCATTTGTGTTTAAAATGCTCGAAATACGAATACCGTAGCGGTGAATGTCGGTGACGAACGAAAGACGATTTCTATTTTTTTCTACCCTTTTCGCTTGTCAAAACCCCAACAAAAACCCACCTTGGGATGCACGGGAGTCTGGTGATCATTGTTGGAAGAAAGAACGATGACTGAAGTCGAAGAATGAAGGAGAAAAAAAAAATCGAAAACTTACCATGACTTGCAAGGAATAAACGACCGACTTTCCTACAACTCACGTATCGTGTGTGTGTGTTTAGGTCTAAGAGTCTTATTTATTTATTTATTATCTTACTCTTTTTTTAAAAATATATATAATAATAAATAATAAAATTAATCACTTAAATAATGGGCTTAATCAACATTAGTTTTTAAGTAATAAATTAGACCCATTAAGATTGATAAAATCATTAGGCTTAAATTAAAAAAGTTTAAAATATATATTTCTAAAAATCCACCTACAAAATACATAAAATTCCTTGGTCCCACCAATTAATTTAAATTTGACCCTAAAAATGCAATAACTCTTAAAATATTTAAAATAATTATTTTCTTAACTAAAAATATAAATTTAGCTTTTGAAATTTTAACACGTTAATCGTCTCTGGTCCTCCGTTCCGACCAACCACCGATATTCGTATGAAAATCTTTAAATCATGAAATCAAACAAAATTATATAATTAATCACTTATTCTTTCTATTACTTCCTTGCTTACCTGGCTCACTTTCCACTACCAAATGGAGGAAAGATCTTGTACTCGTAGGACTCGTCAGGATCGTAGCTCATAGCTACATAGATCTAGGATAGGTAGCGTCCTTGTCGCATTCATTCAGTTACTTCATGAATGCTCGGCGCGTTAACTACAATAACCTACATCCGAAATGCGTGATAACCAAAATGGAATAGAGAAAGACGATGAAATAGAATCTTTTCGTAAGTAGTCCAACCCAAGGAAAAAGGTCACTCAAAATATATCATTCATTCATAAAAAATCATTTAATTAAAATATTTTAGATATTTGATAATTTTCATGCATGCGGTCTACGTGGACTGATTTTTCAGACGTTACAAATTCTCCCTCCCTTAAATAAAATTTTTTCCTCGAAATTTGTTTAGTCTTTATTTTTTAAAAACTCAGGCTCCCTCATTCACTTCATACTTAATTTGATTGGCTTAAATTTTTTCACTGTGTCACGCTTTCGCTGCATACTCTGATATGCCATCTTCCATTTTTATACGTTTATACCGATTTTCTTGATCTCCGGGAATTCAAAGTTTTAGCTAACTCTACATCCTCTATTAATTGTAAATCCTAAACTATATTAAGTTATTTTATTCTCTCAAAGATTAATTACTTTGGATTGTAAATCGTGATCGTATAATTTAATTTCCCCAAAAATATACTCTTATTGCCAAACCCAGTTTCAATACAAAGTCATCCTATAGTATCCATGATTATAAAACACCTCAATGACTGGTACTTACTAAAACCTCATTCCTGTATATGCCAAATATATTGTCCTTAACACCATCATCAATATATATTTGTTTTATTAAATCTCAAGCATTCCAAGTACTTAAACGATTCAAGTCTATCGAGTCACCATTTCGTATCATGATTTCATTCTAAATCCCGCCATAAAAACGAACACTTATGTGTAACCTCAGAACTCGAGATTAGGTCAAATGACCTTATACTCACAAAATCTTACACTCTATGAAAAGTATGCTATTCGTTTTACTTAAAAAGTACTTGTTTTTTTCCTCTTACATATATATATATAAATACTTTAAAAATACCTTGTACCATTTTAAAAATAAACAACAATCAACTAACATTTCAAAATCAAAGGAAAATATTTTAAATTGTAAAATCGTCAACGTTTTACCGAACATAAAAAGCAATAAATACTGAAAAGTATAGCATCATACTAAATCTCTCAAAAATCTCTCAAAAGCATAAATAAATAGTCGTAAAATTTTTAATGAAAATCATAAACTTAAATGCGGAAAGTAGAAGCGCTGGTCCTCGAGTTGTGCGCACCTTCAGTCTAGTCAAGTCAACCATCAAGACCTCCCATATCATAATTATTAATATCACCTGCATCAATCACACCTAGTGAGTCTAAAGACTCAACACATCATATTCTTGATAACAAATAATACGTAATACAGATCACATATAAAAGTGAAAAATACTTGTACTTAAAATAACATTTTCATAATAATGCCTAAACTTTAAACATACACATTTTTATAAACATGTAAAATCATAAACATTTTCTTATCATCATAAACATATAAATATCGTTATCGACATATACGTATTCATATCCATGTTCATGTTTTGTCGAATTCAGATCGTTGATTGTGACTTTCGTGTTCATATACGTGTTGGGCGATGGATTCATCTACATGTAACCACAGTACTGGGCGATGGGAACACCAGCGACACTATCATCGGTCAATTTGGCCTTTGCCTTATGTATTAACATATCATCGTATTCGTATTCATATATGTATCCAAGGAAATATGATCGTCGGGCTCCCACTGGGACCATAACCTTCACGATATCTCCAACATATCATCGTATTAGTCACAATCCCTTCACGTCCTTCAACATATTAACATCACTTTAAAAAAAATCATGCATATACGTATCATTTTTATTTTTGAAACCAAGCATGCAACATATCTTTTAAATGTCCCATAATTAAACCATAAAAATCCATGAACACTTAAAAATCATTATTTAACATGTATAAAAATTCATAAACATTTGAAATAATCATATCAGCATATAAAACAGCATTCAGAGCACTGTCATGACGTTTACTAATTTTCGGGTATAAAATGACCGTTTTACCCCTATACTTAAAATTTCAAGTTTTTGACTTTTTCTTAATTTCATTGACTCTAACATGTCCCAAAAAATTATTTAAGCCCTAAATTAAAATTCTCATAATTTTTTTGGCTTAAATACTAGATTTTTTAATTAGTTCGTAATTAGTCATTTTGAAGGCGTTTTAGTTCGAAAAATCTCAAACTTTAATATACAATTCCTAAATTAAAAACTTAGACTTTTTATATTATTTTAGCCCTCATGAACCATGACTCAACCCCTGTGAGCCATGTTTCGATTATTTTGATCATTAAAAACCCTAGCTTGACCTATGTACTTCGCCCCCGAGCCATGGTTCGAATTTCTTGAGCCACCCTCGAACCATGTTGGACCAAAACCTGACCAACCCCCTAAGGCACCCTACTGGACCCTTGAAACCCATGGACTAGACCTATAGGCTCGAACCGAAGCCCCCCAACCAAGTATGCAAGTTGGCCGAGAACTCCCTTAGTACAAGGACTCTATGTTTTGGTGCCTAGGACTTTAGCCGACCGAGCCACCCTTGAACTAGCATGTTGTGCACTCACCTAGGACCCCAAAGAGTCACCCTAGCCCACTCCGAGCCCCCTGGCCAAGCCCCTTAATCCCCTGCAACCAGCGCAACCCTGCGCGACTTCACTTGCATAGCTCGGGTAAGAGTCTTTGTTGGCTAGGACTCTACCCCTCACTCACCCAAGGCCCTGGATAACCCCTGGTCCCATCCAAAGTCAAGCCGAGCCATCAAGAACAATAACCAAGCCCCCATGTATCCTAGTGCATAAAGTGGTTCCACTCGTTTTCGGTTTGGTGCAGCGGTGTTGTGTGCAAGTTTAGGACTCCAAACTCACGTGAAAACAAGCTTGATCATTTCCTAAATCATGGCAGCCCTTAAACAATACAAAAACATGGTTTATGAAGGAAAACACAAGCCAAAAGTTTGACATATATCCTAAAACCGAAAATAAGTCAAGTGATACTTGTTTTTCCCTACACCCATTTATTCCAATCAACCGACACCTCCACTTCCCTCCACTCACAAACCTCCCCTCCCCTCTCCATTCTCTCGGTTTTTCCAGCAGCAACTCAAGCAAAGTTCGGCCACTTCATTTTCTTGCAAAAGAATTGTTCTGGCGCTTCCCCGTTGCTCATTTCTTCGACGTTTTTGCGTAGAAATCATCAAGGCACGCCACGTGCTTCTATTGTTGCATCATATATGCTATTTACCTGCTGTAATGTGTTTATTTGTTGATGGAATTCTCGATCCGGTGCATACCATGGAAATCCCTCGGTTTTTGGCTTAAATACATGCATCTTTTGTTCTCTTCTCATGTTTTGTGAGACCCCGAAAATAAAATAGCATTGATAGTATTTTTGTAAATAAGTTGAAAAATATTCAATTTATTTTGATGGCATTTTGGTAAATAAGTTGAAAATAATGAATTAATTTTTAAGAATAAAATATGACATATCTTGGTCATATGATGTCCAAATGATTTGAGATTTGAATATAACGTAGAAAACTCAAAGATATAGAAGTTTCATGTTTTGAGTTTTGGAAAATTTGATCGTTTGACTTGTCCAAAGGGATATACAGTCGTTAAAATTTTAAATAATATATATTATATATTATATTATTTAATACAATATAATATAATATTAAATTTTAAAAAAAAATAAATAGACTTCAAACTTACGTGGAAGAAAGAATGAAAGTTTCATTTTGTGGTTGTACAGAGAGAGGTGAGGCGAGAGACAGGTGAGGCGAGAGAGAGTTTCAATTTTTCTTTTCGGTCGTGCGACTTATCGGTTTATCCAATCGACGAACCGACTTCAGTTCTGGGATCGTTGACACGAGGTCTTCGATTTGAGGTATAAATTTTATATTTTTTATGATGTTTGAAATTCGTCGATTTTTGGAATAAATCCGATAAATTGTTAAATCATACAGAAATTGAAGATTGTTGAATAGTGTATGATTTTAACGAAGAAGAGATGATTATAATAATGTTATTTTGAATTATTCCTAATTTATTATAATTAGGGAATTTTAATCGTTGGATTGAGATTGAAGAATTATTTGTCAGTTATTATTAATTCTGATAAATATATGTAGTAGAATAAACGACAAGAAACTCGTATTCGAAGTCGGAATTGAATTATATTATGATTTGGATTTGATATGAATTTTTGAAGTTTCAAATATTTCAAATGATATTTGAAACTCATATTAATGATTTTGGATTATGTTATTGATTAGAATGAGTATGTTATTGATGTAGATAAAGTATTATACCGATATCTTCAGGCTACATCAACTGGAAACGAAGAATTGAGGTATGTTGCGACCGGGTAACATACGACAGGTATCTGTATTATATGATATATGTTGGATTGATTTAACTGATTGGATTGAGAATATGTGTCTATATGCCTTATTTGTTGAGTTTATGTGGCATACATGACATTGAGATTTGAATATTGATGTATAAAATAAATGTTTTGTTAACACACATCGTTTGATGCATACATCGATACATGACATGCACGTTGAGCTATGATCCTTGGATACCCTGATATGATTTGATTGGATTCTGGGGTTTGTGAACACAATGCTATGTTTGATATTACATGACCCTTAAAACATAGACATTTGTGGCCCCGACGATTGATTGAGATTGGGGATTAGATGGCGCTTCGTCGACGCTATCATACGAGTATCCCTTATTGAGGCCGGTGTGCCAGCTCGTGCATTGATTTGATAGCGATTCGTTTGATTCTGACATGTGCTCAGTGGATGGGCATTTGACCTGATACCTCCACGACATACATGCATTGAATACCATATATCATTGTTTAGATACTTGTGGTATATATGATGGTTGTTCCATACGGAGCTTTGCTCACCCCCAAGGGGGGCTGTTGTTGTCTTTGTGTGTGGACAATGACAGGTACTCCAGGTTATCAGGAGGCCAAAGAGGTACTTCTAGAGGGAGTCACAGTTTGAGTTGAGATTTTATGTTTTGTTCCCAGTATATATATATGTATCTATATACCGGGGCATGTCCCGAGGATATGAGTTGTTTGTATATGATTGGATTTGATTATGTGTGGGCATGTTTATGAAGTGAGATAAAATACTATTTTTATTATTCAAATAAAATGATTTGGGCTCATTGTAAAGAAAATTTAAACTCGTTTTCCGCTGTAATTAATTAACCCTAATCAGGTTGTATTGTAGAAACGATTAGGAGCTAAGGGCCCCACATGTTTTTTCTGAATTTATGCAAGGAAGCTGCTGTGTTGTGCGTTGATGGACTGCCATCACCATAAAATAGAGGGTTTATAATCTGGAAGTGAGGACTTGTAGTGTTGAGTAAGGTGTGGCCGAGTTCTTGAGGGTACGGGGCTCGTAGAGGATAGATCGGTGGAGTGGGGAAGACCAGCGTTGCAAGGTCCATATCAAGCCATGGACCAGACCCTGAGGGGTCTGAATCACGGCCTGTAAAGGCTCGGCTAGTGCTGGGACGAGCCACAAAGCTGATCGAGCTCGGGGTAAGGAGCTTGTCGTGTAGAGTGCTTGAAGTGGTTACCGATCGGGGGAGCTGTGCTTCGTGCAAGGGGGTGTAGGCGTGTAGCCGTGGTTCCTTTGGGTCCAGAGGAGTCCTATGAGGGTCTAGGGGAGGCCGAGCCATGGCTGGTCCATCGGGTCGAGGCTAGGAACGAAACAATAGAGGATTAATGCACTAGGGTATAGACGCGCATGTTCTGAAATTTCCAGCAGCATACCAGCAAGGTTTTTATGGTTCTAAGGTATTTGAATTGAGTGGATTCAGGTCTGGTATGGTGTGGTTAAGTCATGTTTTAAGTTTGGTAAAATTTGGGAAAGTTTCGGTTCGATTCAGATTAAAACCAGGACCCCGGTCCAAGTTTTAAAACAATTCAGTTAATTTATGAAATGGACTCGAGTTTACGTCTAGAGATGCTTTTAAATATGTTTTGAGACATTTTTAGGAGTTTGGTAAGCTTCGGACCAAAATAATGAGTTTTGGGTTTATCCGGGATTTAATCGCCGCACGAAACAATAATTAAAAAATTAATTGAAACGCTTATATTTAAGCTTAATAAAATTACGGAAAATTATATTTAAGCTCAATAATTATTAGAAGTCTAAGTTTTTAATTTGGGAATTTTATGCTAAGATTTGGTTTAATTCGGGATAAAAACGCATTAATATGTTATATTTAAGGATTAATTTAAAAGTCATCGATTTAAGCCAAATAAAAATATGGGAAAATTCATGTAGGCTTAAATAATTATTTGGGACATGTTAGAGTCAATAGGAATTAAGAAAATGTCAAAAAAGAAATTTTTTGGTTTTCCAGGGGTGAAATGGTCACTTTGCACCCTGGGTGAGATTTTTGTCCTGGCAGCGCCCTGAGCACAATTTTACCATATTTTAAATGTTTATGCATAATGATCACGATTTTTAAGATTTTATGAAAATATACGTTGCATGCTTGTATTTAAGAAAAATTGCTTATATGCATGATTTTTATAAGTAATGAAAATGATAATGATTTGAATGACGAGAATTAGTCGTGGCTATCGAATTATATGTAAATATTTATGACATATATGTAAATGCTGATGATGAGGCCTAGGCACAGTGGATGGGTAATCCTGTCACTGATGTCCGTCAGCCGCCGGGTACCGCGGTTTTATGTATGATGGATCCATCGTAAATGATGAAATATGTACGATAGTCACCTCTAATGAACTGAATTCACCAATGATAAATGATTAATGATAAATGATGAATGATGAACGATAAATGATAAACGATGAATGATGAATGATGATTAACAATGAGCTGTTTTGAAACGTTATGATTTTACACGACACGTTTATGTTATGTTTTTAAAGTTCATGAAAGATATGTTGAGTATGGTATTTTTCACTGATGTATGCTATGTATATGTATTTGCTATTAACGGTGCAGATGTGTTGAGTCTTTAGACCCACTAGACGTGTGTGATGCAGGTGAGCTTAATGATGAGGAGACTGGAGGTGCCGAACTCTGAGTAGGCAGACCTGATGCAGTGACACGACCCGATGACCTTATAATTTTCCGCACATTTATGATTTTATGTTTTTGGAAGGATATGAGGATTTTATACGTTGTTTTATCTTACAGTTTGATGTTAAGATTTTACTCGTTTTTACTTCGCTATATTTTTATTGGTAATTACTTATGAAAATTTTTAAATGATGTTTTTAAGTAGGACTGCATGTATGCAATTTATTTAAATGTTTATTTCCAAAATGAGAGCTTTATAAAAAAAAATATTTTCACGCTTTTTTTTAAAAAAAATATAGACGTTACAGTTGGTATTAGAGAAAGGGTCCTGTATAGGGTTGTGCCACCACCAGCTTCTGCAGCTCAGTTTTCAAAGCCTGAAGTCTGTAAGCTTTTATGTTTAAAATGTTTTAAATGATTTACTGCTATCACCTGCATGTTTACATGATGTACGTTTTACAGTTATTTACAGTACATGTTTATCTATCGATATGTTTTGAGACTAGTTGTTTTAAAAAAATTTATGCGCGTTACAACATGAAATGAGAAATTATATGATTTTCATGTATGCGGGCCTTGTGGTGGAATTTGACATTTGTAAGATTTTGGTTTTTGGGCGTTAGGAAAGGTTGGAAACAATTTGACTATATTAATTTTTGGGTCAACACTACTGATGTCCTCCTTATGGGTCATAAGTTAATCTTGAAAATTATGAATGTTTTTGCGACTTGTAGAATTTCTAAGAAAATACTGATGATTCGTGGTTGCTAGTTGAATTAATTTTTGAAGATTCCGTGTAAGGATTAATGATTCGAAGACTACAACGATCTTTGAATTATAAAAACGTAGAATTTATTTAGGATGCATGCTCTACCTAGTGGGACCTAAGGATTGAATTGCATGGATTGAGAATTTTGAGGACCTAATTGTAATAACCAATAATTGAGGATCTAAATGAAAAAATAAAATTCTAAGGGACTATTTTCGAATTTACCGAACTTTGGGATTAAATTTTGAGTTTTGGGAATTTTAAGGTTTAAGGAGACTAAGTCGAAAATTTTATGTGGAAAAAAATGCAAATTTCGAAGAGTTGTAGGGCAAAAAATATAAATTTTGAGAATTTTAAGGGCCACATTGCAAATTCTGGAAATTTGAGGATTAAATTCGAACTTTGAGGAACACTTGGGTTAAATCAGTAATTTTTCGAGGTTATGAGAATTGATTTTGGGTCAATAAGCTTAAAATTATTGAACTTTATGTTACAAGAAACATATAAAATAGAATTAAAAACGCCAAGAACTTATGGGTAATTGTGAAATTTTGAAATTTAGGACAAATTTGATAGTATTCGAGGAAAGTAGGAGTTAATTTTGCAATTTTTAAGAAATCGGGGACTAGTTTAGCAATAAGTAGAATTGAATGATTTAAATAATAAGACTTTTCGGTGACTTGAGCTTGAAGAGATAATTAGAACCTTTTTATAACTGGGTTATAATGTAATAAGGAATGAAAATTAAGGCATTGTAGGATGACTCAATATGGGGCTTGAAAATTTAAGTGTTAATGGAATAAGGCAGTGGGAAAAATTAAGAATTTAGAGTGACAACAATTTGAGGTAAAATGATCATATAGTTAAGTTATAAAATTAGACATTAAGTTAACTTA
The DNA here is from genome assembly GCF_025594145.1 of Primulina tabacum. NCBI lineage: Eukaryota > Viridiplantae > Streptophyta > Magnoliopsida > Lamiales > Gesneriaceae > Primulina > Primulina tabacum. The sequence continues at coordinate 8,862,286 of NC_134567.1, forward strand.
TTTTTGGGACTTGTAGGGCTTTAAAATATAGGTAGAAGATCGATATTGTATATTTGAGTTTTATGGATTAACGTTACTCGAGGATTAAGATTTGCAACAATTTTATATTGGGGATGTACTGGTAAATAGGTAAGTTACGAAAGTTTTGTGCCGTAAGATAAAGATTCGATTCAAGGATCTTAGGCTAATATTATTATGGGGTTGAGATAAAGTTTAAATTTTGAGTGTATTATCGAGGATATGAATCAATCAGTAAATTTTGGTGCTAATGTTTCTTAGGGTAAACTGCATAAATACAAATGTAATAGATCAATGAACATTACGGGTACAGTATAATAAAAGTAAGACGCAATAAAATTCGGACAACCATTTCTAATATTGCGAAGTTTGAGAAAAGTCGGAATTCGAGGCTGGAGTAGAATAGAACTAAGTCGCCATAAGTTGTTCTAGGTTGCGCTTCGTAAATAAGGATTTCAGTAGGCAAAATAATTAGGATTGAGGAGATGTAAGGACAACTTAATACTTATTTTATCATATTAGCGCAGCGGAAGCGTGAATTATTGGGATATTAGAATTAAGAGTCTAAACTTTCTGTATTGAGGATAAGCGAATTTCGGGGACGAAATTCAATTTAAGGGGGGCAGATTGTAACGTCCCGAAAATTTTAAGGTCCACGTGAACCACATGCATGCAAGTTATTAAATTTCTTTGGTATTTTATTAAATTGTTTTAAAGCATTAAATGCATGTTTATTTCATTAAGTTGTGTTTTAATTCATGATTTATTTAAAGTTCATGCATAATTATTTCATAATAGAATTTATTTCATGAAATTTTATAGGTTCATGCATTAAAGATTTTTAAGTTGCATTTCGCGCTCGAACGAGGAACGGGGACCGGAAGAATATTCATGAAAATTATTTTAATTACATGATTTATATTGATTAATTAATATAAGGTGTTTTTAAGTATATTTTTCAAAAATGGAATTTTTGAAATATTTTACACGCAGGATTTTATTTTAACCGATACACAAATTTTAGCAAATTAGGGAACTTTTTGAGAGTTCGGCTAATATTTTCAAAAACTTTTCAAACACGAAATATTTTAGGGAGTGTATTTGGATTTAATGAGCCAACTTTTAAGCTCGTTGGACTTAAAACTCTTTTAAGCTTTTAATTAAATTATTTAGGACCTATTAGCTAATTGATTTATAATTAATTTATAAATATTATACTTGCTACCCTACACCCATTTATTCCAATCAACCGACACCTCCACTTCCCTCCACTCACAAACCTCCCCTCCCCTCTCCATTCTCTCGGTTTTTCCAGAAGCAACTCAAGCAAAGTTCGGCCACTTCATTTTCTTGCAAAGAATTGTTCCGGTGCTTCCCCTTCGACGTTTTTGCGTATAAATCATCAAGGCACGCCACATACTTTTATTGCTGCATCATATATGCTATATACCTGCTGTAATATGTTTATTTTTTGATGGAATTCTCGATCCGGTGCATACCATGGAAATCCCTCGGTTTTTGGCTTAAATACATGCATCTTTTGTTCTCTTCTCATGTTTTTTCTGAATTTATGCAAGGAAGCTGCTGTGTTGTGCGTTGAGGGACTGCCATCACCATAAAATAGAGGGTTTATAAGCTGGAATTGAGGACTTGTAGTGTTGAGTAAGGTGTGGTCGAGTTCTTGAGGGTACGGGGCTCGTAGAGGATAGATCGGTGGAGTGGGGAAGACCAGCGTTGCAGGGGCCATATCAAGCCATGGACCAGACCCTGAGGGGTCTTAATCACGGCCTGTAAAGGCTCGGCTTGTGCCGGGACGAGCCACAAATCTGATCGAGCTCGGGGTAAGGAGTTGGTCGTGTAGAGTGCTTGAAGTGGTTACCGATCGGGGGAGCTGTGCTTCATACAAGGGGGTGTAGCCGTTGTTCCTTTGGGTCCAGAGGAGTCCTAGGAGGGTCTAGGGGAGTCCGAGCCATGGCTGGTCCATCGGGTCGAGGCTAGGAACGAAACAATAGAGGATTAATGCACTAGGGTAGAGACGCACATGTTCTGAAATTTCCAGCAGCATACCAGCAAGGTTTTTAGGGTTCTCAGGTGTTTGAATTGAGTGTATTCAGGTCTGGTATGGTTTGGTTAAGTCATGTTTTATGTTTGGCAAAATTTGGGAAGGTTTCGGTTCGATTCAGATTAAAACCGGGACTCTGGTCCAAGTTTAAAACAATTTGGTTAAGTTATTAAATGTGCTTGAGTTTACGTCTTGGGATGCTTTTAAATATGTTTTGAGACATTTGTAGGAGTTTGGTAAGCTTCGGATCAAAATAATGAGTTCTGGATTTATCCGGGATTTAATCGCCGCACGAAACGTTAATTAAAGAATTAATTGAAACGCCTAGATTTAAGCTTAATGAAATTATGGAAAATTATTTTTAAGCTCAAATAATTATTAGAAGTCTAAGTTTTTAATTTGGGAATTTTATGTTAAGATTTGGTTTAATTCGGGATTAAAACGCATTAATATGTTATATTTAAAAATTAATTTAAAAGTCATCGATTTAAGCCAAATAAAAATATGAGAAAATTCATGAAGGCTTAAATAATTATTTGGGACATGTTTTGAGTCAATGGAATTAAGAAAATGTCAAAAACGAAAATTTTTGGGTTTACAGGGGCGAAATTGTCATTTTGCACCCGGGGTGAGATGTTGGTCCTGGCAGCGCCCTAAGCACAATTTTACCATATTTTAAATGTTTATGCATAATGATCACGATTTTTTAGATTTTATTAAAATATACGTTGCATGCTTGGATTTAAGGAAAATTGCTTATATGCATGATTTTTATAAGTAATGAAAATTATAATGATTTGAATTACGAGAATTAGTTGTGGCTATCGAAGTATATGTAAATGTTTAAGACGTATATGTAAATGCTGATGATGAGGCCTAGGCACAATGGATGGATAATCCTGTCACTGATGTTCGACAGCCGCCGGGTACCGCGGTTCTATGTATGATGGATCCATCGTAAATGATGAATGATGTACGATAGTCAAATCTAATGAACTAAATTCACCAATGATAAATAATTAATGATAAATGATGAACGATGAATGATGATTAATGATGAGTTGTTTTGACACGTTATGATTTTACACGACACATTTATGTTACGGTTTTAAAGTTCATTAAAGGTATGTTGAGTATGGTATTTTTTACTGCTGTATGTTATGTATATGTATTTGCTATTAACGGTGCAGGTGTGTTGAGTCTTTAGACTTACTAGGCGTGTGTGATGCAGGTGAGCTTAATGATGAGGGGAGTGGAGGTGGCGAACTCTGAGTAGGCAGACCTGGTGCGGTGACACGACCCGAGGACCTTATGATTTTCCGCACATTTATGATTTTATGTTTTTGGTGAGGATAAGAGGATTTTATACACTGTTTTATCTTACAGTTTGATGTTAGGATTTTACTCGTTTTTACTCCGTTATATTTTTATTGGTAATTACTTATGAAAATTTTTAAATGATGTTTTTAAGTATGACTGCATGTATACGATTTATTTAAATATTTATTTCCAAAATGAGAGCTTTGAAAAAATATTTTCACACTTTAGAAAAAAAATGCAGACGTTACATAAATTCTGGAATCTAAATTACCAAACTCCTAAACTTTCCGATACCATCGAAATCGTTGAACCCTAAGGTATTTGTATCTTACGATAAAACCAAAAATAATAATATTAATGATTAAACTTTATTTCATATACTTATATCCTGAAAACCTATAGTACAATCGCAATTCTCTGTAATCCACTATGATAACCAAAATTCTCAATTCGACGAATCTTACTTTCTCATAAAAATTGCTTATACCCATATTTCTCGTTCCTCCTAGGACATCCTCATACTTACATATCTGTCTAATTTCCTCTTTCACAATTTCTTATGTAACCCTTAATTTGTAACTTACTTGCTGACTACATTCAAATAGACCATTTGTTTTTGGTAAATTGCAACCTAAATCCTAAAGCTCTCAGATTATTCGATCAAGCCCAACTTATCGCATCCCTAGCTCCTCAAACTATCGAATTTAATCCAAAACGGCTCCCATAGATTTCGAAAATTGCTAAAATGACCCCATAATTCTCTTAAAATTTGCAATTAAAACCCAAAAAATTTCTTGAATTCTCCAATTTATCCCAAAAATATTCTCATTTTAGCCCTCCAAGTTTTCGGATTCTTACACTAAGCCCTCTAGATTTTTGAATTAAAGCAAATTCATCCTCAATATTTTCAAAACATGCAATAAAGTCCCTCACAGTATTATAATTCAGGCCCTAAGTTCATGATTCTTAAAAATTTAACCCATAACTATCAAGTTCGAAATCCCTTTCCTACACAGTACAAAGTTCGAAACATGTAGTTCTAAATCACCAAGTTCAATTCGCCTCAATTTAATCTTAGATAGTGCAAAATTTGAGATACAGAAAACCAAATTCTCCTCACGTCTCAGGGGCATAACTGTACACACTGTCCAAACCACGTAACCAACATGCATTTAATTTTAAAAAATGCTACCTCCAAATTTCTATATCGTAAAATCATTAAAAAATTTCAACATATAAAATATAAAGTAGTAAAAACTCACAGATTTGAGGCGTTACTTGTAACGTACCGTATTTTGAACTACTTGAAATTTGAGGAAAAATAAAAATTTTCTTAAATATAAAATAAACTTTCAAATTTGCATTAAAATAACTTTGCTCGTTTAAAAACATTTTCAATTAAAACAACCAAAATCAAGTTTGCCAAAAGTAATGATCGTTTAAACATCATAAACCACTTCATGAAATCAGAGTATTAAAAATCGTCATGCATAAAATCTTAAAACATGGGCGGTCCTCGGGTTTAGCCTCCTGCGCAGTCCAAGCCGGCTCATTGGTCCCCACCCCTCGTCTGCTCAAAGTCATCCTCACCTGCATCGATCAAGTCTAGTGAGTCTAAAGACTCAACATGTATAAACTGGAGAAAGCAAGTACTACATAATAAAATCACATGCATCTTTAAAGTAGGGCTTACATACTTGAAACTTGAACATAATAGCATAAATATATTTGACACTTGAACGTAGTAGCATAAACGTAGACGTGCCATCATCATAAGATTTTTCTTAAACATGCTTGCATCATACATACTTGAGCATACATAACATCATTTTGCGTAGAGGTATGTTTCAAAGCAAGTGACCCATACATAAATGTGCCTGATCAGACTAAACCACAGTACTGGGCTGGCAGGAAAAGTCCACTACAACATACATGAGATCCCCGTTCATAATTTAACGGGTGGATTGGTCCCTAGTCATACTTTACCGCTTCCCAATCTTGATCTAAACCCGGTCATACTTTACCGGGGTCGAGAGGTCCTCGGTCACGTTCACCGACTTCCAAACCCGTTCATAATTTGGTCACAAGACATTTATCATACCTCAAAAACTTAAAATATTTTCTTTTGCACGTCGAACATACTTAATTGGCGTTGAGGGATTTGTTGGATCTCGCATGGGGCCACTGCTGCACATGCTAACATGAGTTCAAACACTTATCTTTCATAGCTTAGACGTATAGCCATGCTCACACCCAAAAATGACAAATTTCCTTATTACGTTCTAAATCTCTCGGGACTTGATCTCGTTTAATCATCGTACTAAATCATGACATAAAACCCCAAACCAAATCCTATATTTTATATTCATAACCACAAAAAAAATCCTACTTTTATATTCATATTAAAAATAAAAAATATATTTCTTTTAAAAGGGGTACACGGACCCCGTGTACGTGTCCGGGTAGGCACTGGAAATTCGTATTTTGAAGGAAAAAGTGCACGGACCCCGTGCCAGGGTCCGGCTACGGTCCGTGTAGGTGCTGGAAACGCGAACTAACGGGAAATCACTACACCTAAGGCTTCTTTCCTCATAACTCGATGATAAGACCATGAACCAATGCCTCAAGACCAATCTTAGGATGCTATGGCACTTAATAAAACTCCAACAAACACCCCAAAACAACTACGCATCACAAATGACGCAATCCAATCCGTGAACACGACATTTGACACCAAATCAATTCCTACGACTTCTAATTCAACCGAATGCCTAACGACACGAAACGAAACACCAATAATCATCCCAACCTCATTCTCGATGTACTTAAACGCAACAGCGATCACCCGTCGATCCCCAACGAAGCCTGCAACAATAAAACTTTAAGACACATCAAGAACGCATTTTCAGAAAAACGCAGTTTGAGCAGTCCCACAAAAACAATCATAACTCACTCATTTCTCATCTTACTTTTCGAATTTACTGTCAAATCGAAGATATCGAAAAGTTCTACGTTTTATATGTTGAAAGTTTTTCCAGAAAAAAGATCGAAAAGTCGCAGTATTTAAAATGACAGCAAATTTTGAGTTTTCAGATCTAAAATCGTTTAAAACCGATCCAACAAATTTTTGCTCAAACTTTTTACAACATACATGGATTTTTACACATAATAAACATAAGAACATATAATATAACAAGATTGATGCAGAAACAAAAGATTATACAAGCCTTTTGATATTTAAAATTACCGAAACGACGACACCGAAGCGAGAAAGATGCGAGGGACGATCCGCGACGAACGTGGCGCGATTTTTCCTTGAAGAAAAGTACGATGAATTGCTAGGAAATTCAGAAGAAGGGGCGGCTGCTAGAGGAAGAACAAGGAACCATAGCTATCTCTTTTTTAAAAAAAAATGAAAAGAGATGGTGTATGTGCAAGTGTGTGTATTCGGTGGGGTGTGTGTGTAAATGTGTGTGTGCGTGAGTTTAGTGATAATTAAGGAATAAAAATTTCTTAATTAAAAATTAACCCATAATTAAAAGTTAATCAAACACTAACTTTTAAAAAATATCCCTTAATTAAAATAAACGCACAAGTACTAAATCTTTAAAAGTTTAAAATCATTAAGGTTTAACTAAGTTTGGATTTAAAATTCTAAAAATGAAATAAATCATTTGAAATGCCTCATTTTAACTTAAAATAAATTATAACATTTCAAAATCGCCAAAAATCGTCGCCAGTCTATTTTCCTCGATCCCGCATCGAATAATCGCCTGAAACATGAAGCTCAAGAAAACATGTAACGTGCATCACATAAGCATAATTAATTTAAAATAATGCATTTGAATAAATCATGCATCGCTAACAAATCAATTTAAACTTAGATAAATAATTTAACAATTAAATAAATGCATGGGTTTTACGCGTGCTGAATTTGGGCTCTACATGACTTCTAGAGCTTCTCGGACTGGTGGGAACACAACCCTTTGGGTAAAACCTTCGCTCTGATACCAACTGAAACGACCCTTACTTTTTAACTTTGAATTTCTGCTTTTTTTTTATACCCATTAATTAGAAAACAAAAATTATAAATAACTTAACATTTCCATAAATCATAATAATTTAACAATTTAAATCTCAAGTGCATAAAATCTCTAAAATCGTCAATTACCAAAATTCGACTTTTACCTTTAACATGATCAAAATTAACTTCAAAATAAAGCATAAAATATCTAATAAATTCTTTTAACAAAGTCTCTACTTCAAAACTTTAACCATCAATCTAATGTGGAAAATAAAGTCCATCGGAAGTGTACTGTCGTACTCGATCTACTCAAGCGTCAGCGCCTCCCTCAATATCATCATCACCTGCAGCATGCAAACCTAGTGAGTCTAATAACTCAGCACGTTCTAAATATGAGTAGCAAATACAAGCACATGTATTAAAATCATTATTTTATTTAAAATAATTTTGAGCATAGATAAATCATATATCATAAAATCGTAAATCTTTGCATCATTTATCATTTTGGGTGAAGTTTGATCCTTGAAAGTGACTAGCATTTTATCCTCTGTTCGACTGATTAGTCTTTAGCTCCACATATGCATGGGGACGGGCACATGGAAATACGATTTTCGGGCTCCTTCTGGGGCCTTGTCCCGTAAACGAACTCCCTTTAGGGTCTTTTCCCTCACGATATTCTCATAAAATTGTATGTTCATCGTTTCTTCTTAAAACGGATCCCTCACATATCCTTTATCTTTTGTCACAGTCAATTCACATCCCAAAAAACATTTTTCATTTTCTTCGAAGTGTGGTGCCCCAAACCTCGCCACGTAATCATACAACATGTGACGTCATATGCATTAAAATTTTCTTTTCAACGACGTAATAATATAATGCATATAAGACAAAACAGTGCAATTATCACACTATCTACATCAATGTAACATAAACAGTATAATAAATGCATACACACAACTCAAATAAGACAATAAGCTATACTGTCTCTATCTACTATCAACTACAGGACTGTTTGACTAGACACACCTAGTCCTTCACCACTATCCCTGTCTCACGACATAGTCCTGTAACATGTCCAACAGAAATAGCCCCCAAAGGGTGAGCATATACAACAATCATCATCGTAATACATAACAGTTATATTAACAACAACATAAAATATAAATGAAATCATAACAGAAATACCCCATTTTCTGTTTCTGGACAACCAGCCATCAACAACCTCAACAACATCACACTGCAACAATAATATCGACGATACGTCGCACCCCTACTCCGGAGACAGCAATATCGTCGAACGAACAACAACATCAACGATACGTCGCACCCCTACTCCGGCGACAATAATATCGTCGATCGAACAACAACATCAACGATACGTCGCACCCCTACACCGGCGACAACAATATCGTTGATCGAACAACAGCAACGAGACATCTCCCAACAAACAACAGCCAACAACATCAACAATAATAAACAACAGATATAATATCAAATCACTCAATTCCAGCGATTTACCATCATTCAACACGATAGTATTTATCAATACTAAACAAGAACAATATATGCTCGTACGTCAACACGTACCTGATAATCGAGTATATATATAATCTGACTATTTCTTTGATCTCGAGGCTTGTGACGTATCTAAATAATTCAACAACAATTATCAGATCATTGTCACCGTATCAACATAGTCATAACAACCTCATTATATATCATCAAATAGCCCAACAACAACCAATTCAATAAAAATGTAAAACTCGATTATACATTTTCATCGTTCAACAATTAATATCCCGGTGTATTTATTTCACAATACTACTATCAAATACATCATAATCAATTAACTTCAAATAATTGGCTATTTTACAACATCCATTAAATTACGAAAACTTTATATCAGCATGTAGCTATTCTTCGTAGACTCCAAATATATATTCAGAATTAATAACAACTGACAAAAAACTCTCCAATCTCAATCCAACAATTAAAAATCTCTAATTATAATAAATTGAGAATAATTCAAAATAATACCATAATAATCTTCTCTACTTCGTTAAAATCATACACTACTCAACAATCTTCAATTTCTGTATGATTTAACTATTTATCAGATTTATTTCAGAAATCGACGAATTTCAAATATTACAAAAAATATAAAATTTATACCTCAAATCGAAGACCTCATATCAATGATTCCAGAACTGAAGTCGATTCGTCGATTGGATAAACCGATAAGTCGCACGATCGAAAAGAAAATCAAAACTCGTATTTCTTTCTCTCTCACTCTCACCCTTCGTCAAATATCTTCTCATGAATGAAAATTCTTACGTAAGTTTCATATTTATCTTTTTTTAAATATTATATTAATTAAATAATATAATATAATATAATATATAATATTTAACATCGGTATATCCATTTAGACAAGTCAAACGATCAAATTTTTCAAAACTCAAAATATGAAACTTCTATATCTTTGAGTTTTCTACGTTATATCCAAATTTCAAATCATTTGGACTTCATATGTCCAAAATATGTCATATTTCACTCTTTAAAAATCATTAATTATTTAGTAATATAATGCATATACGTCACATGTTGTATGATTACGTGGTGAGGTTTGGGGCGCCACACTTGGTGGTATCAGAGCATATGTTAGATGTCTCGGATGGTTATGAGTTGGGTTTGAGATGAGGGAGTTGGATGGCGATATTATCTGCGTGTGTCCGTGCATTTGATTTTTTCTTGATGATTTATTGGTATGATTGATTGTTCTTTAGTTGCGTGTGTTTTCGTGCGAAAGGTGTGATGATGATTACAGGAATGTAATTGTTAAATGTTATGATTAAAAATTTGATTCCAATGATGGTAGCTAGAGAACAGGTACATCCACACGAGGAAACGGAAGATGTTGACAGTGGGTTTTGACAGATGAATTCATTGCCACCTAAAGCATAAAATATTATGACTTTCCAAAAATAGCATTTTAACAGTACTAATTGCACAGCTTTACCATAAATCATAAAATATCATCTTTTCATCAAAATCATCATAATAAATCATTTAACATGCGTTATGACCCTTCGGGATGTTTCCAAGCCTTTTCGTACTACCCAGGTGTAAAATGACTGTTTTGCTCCTAGACGTAAAATTTCTCGATTTTGACTTTTTCTTACTATTTTGACTCTAGATGATCCCAAATAATTATTTAAGCTTAAATTAAATTTTAGACATTATATTTGACGTAAATTCTAGGATTTCGATTTAATAACTTAATGAATAACCATGAAGGTTTTTTAACCCGAATAAATTCAAAACTTAATATTTTCTTCCAAAATTTTAAATATAAACCTTTCATCTCTAAACTTAACATAACACCTTAAAATAAACCCATAAATATTTCTTAGACGTAACTTAAGTCCTCGATTAATTTCCCAATTCGTCTTTAAAACTTAGATGTACCTCCCGCTTTTAACCCGAATGAACTCAAAACTTAACCAAACTTGAACAATGACTTATTAACACCTAACTAACCTTTTTTCATCCCAAAACAAGCACATTAAAACTCGTAGAACAACTTAAACAACTACTGAAAATTCTGCACTCATTTTCGACACCCTCGCTTGAACCAATCATATGCCCCATATTTCCTAGGCCTCTACTGTAATGCCCAAGATTTTATATCGTGTTAAATTACGATTATTAATTTTTAATCGAGACGATTATGAAAGGGCTAATCGAGACACGAATTAAAAGTTTGTATGTGAAGTTGTTGGTGCGAGAGCCGAAGGTCTCGCGCATATGCGCGAAGAGTAGGCGCGCATATGCGCGAGTAGGGCAGAAGCCCATGGTGCGGAACAGAACACTAGGCGCACATGCGCGACTGTATGCGCGCACATGCGCGAGAGGTCCAGAGAGGTTGTCGCACATGCGCGACTTGGATTCGCGCACATGCGCGAGGGTATCCGAGAGTTGTAAAGAATTCCTCGCGCATATGCACGGAAGAGGTGCGCGCATATGCGCGAGCCACCGTGTAGACACGCGCCGAGACATTATGTCTCGCGCATATGAGCCGAGATAGGTCGCGCATATGCGCGAGACGTGCATCACAAAGACATGAGCCACGTTTTGGGAAAACATGCACGGTATATATATATATATATATATACATATGAAAGAAAATCGAGGAATCAGAGCAAAAATCGAAACTTAAGGGAAAAAGTCGATTCTTGATTTTAGAATTCGATTCGTGAGAAATCCGTCCGTTAGATTTTAAATCCGACTTCGGTACTGTGTTCATATCAACGCAGGCTACTACAGGACGTAAGTTTTATTACGTTTTGACATGTTTTGAAATTATGATGTTGTTGGAACTGAATACACATCATATATGTTGTTCTTGACATGTTAGACAGCGTAGAATCGAAGTCAGATTAAGAAACGGATATCATATAGAATTATTATGAATTTCAGAGTTAATTGAGTTGAGATATGATATCAGATGTGTATCATTATGGCCCATGAGTTGCAAGAATTGATATGTATCGATTGGTACTGCTGGGTATAGTGAGATTGTGCAGTTATGCTGTTGAAACGGAGTTTGATTCAGTTCTAATTATATCCAGTATTGATTGAGGAAGGTATTGATATTGTATTCCTCGTTATTGTCATTGCCAGATTGAACATTGACAGGCTTTGAGTCGAGATTTCGATTGTATCAGAGCGACAGCAAGAAAGGTATAAATAAATGTTGATTCGGGATTGCACAACTCGAGTTAGGTTTGACTGAGTTTCCCAAAATCACATACTTTATTTTATTGCATTGATAATTGCAGATTATCAGGTTGAGATGTTTAGTCTATTGAATTATAGCAGAGCCAGAGTTTGAGTCTAGAGCAGATCAGCCTAGTAGGGCAGAACCGCCGAGTCTTTGTCAGAACCGCGAAGACTCTAGACTTACGGTGTATCGATGAGCTTAGATGTAGATTGACGTCTATTGCAGACATTCGATACAGCATACCAAAGTCTAAATTAGATCGGGATCCCTAGGTTAGAAATAAGTTGAGATAAGATAATAAGTCATTGACTTAAATACAGATTCGTATTGGTTCATGTAGTCAGATTGGATACATGTTTTAATGATTGTTTATGCTTTTATATATGTTTTATATGATTGCATTGATACATTGTTTATAATGGGATATTTATATCTCACCGGAGTTATCCGGCTGTTGTCGTGTTTTGTATGTGTGCATGACAACAGGTGGGACAGGTTCAGGGTCACAGAGGTGAAGAAAGATCGAGATTAGAGTGGTGATTCCGGACTTGGATATAGATAGGTTTCATTACTTGATTGTAGTAGTTGAACCTTAGTTTTGAACTAGATGCATGTTATACAGGATTTGTATTATTATACTGGTTTGTATAATAGAATGATTCCATTACCTTCCACATTTTAAAAAAAAATTTAGACCCTGTTTATTCGAATTGATTAAATTAGTCCCAATGACGATTAAGAAGATGATTAGCGTCCGGGTCCCCACAACAGGTGGTATCAGAGCGATAGATCCTTTAGATTGAGATAGAAGAGGCTAGTGAGCGGGGTAGATTGAGGATTTCTTTCCTGATTTTGAATGCTAGCATGTCTTACTGCTTTAATACATGTTACTTGCTTATCTGATTTGATATAGTAATATGTTTTATTGAGAATGGATCAGCACCGATTCTAGATCAGCAGTAAGATGATCAGAGGAGGACTGAAGTTGGTTGTTGTATTTGAGTTACTAATTCTGTTGATAACCAGATATGCCTCTCAGACGAATTCCAGAACAGGGTAGTACATCAAATCTTCCAATGGATGTAACACCGACTCCAATGGAAACGTTACTGAAAAGATTTCAGTCATTTCACCCGCCTACTTTGAAAGGAACAGAGAACGCGGTGGAGTGCGAGAGTTTGCTTGACGATATTGAAATGTTGTTTGATTCATTGCAGTATACAGATGAGCGGCGAATTCGATTGATTGGACACCAGTTACACGATGTTGCAAAGAACTGGTGGATTACGATAAATAGGGTTTTGGAGCATAGAGGTACGACTATCACCTGGAATGTATTTAGAACTGAATTTTATCAACGATTCTTTCCAGTGTCGTACAGAAAAGACAAGGGGGCGGAGTTTGCTAATCTAAGGCAGGGACCGATGAACATAGAAGAGTACGTGTCCAAGTTCTCCACCTTGTTGAAATTTGCTCCACATGTTGCTGATAGCGAGGAAGCTACTTCTGATCAGTTCATTAATGGCTTGAACCCAGAGATTTTTACATTGGTGAACACAGGACGACCGAATAACTTTACTGACGCCCTGAATAGAGCCAAAGGAGCTGAAGCCGGTCTGATGAGACAGAAAGGGGCTTCATTTGTGCCTCCAGCACCGAAACCACAGCAACCACCTCCCAGATTTGAGGGTGGCAGCAGCAGTGGAGGGAAGAAGGAATTTTTGAAAGCCATAGGTAAGCAATTTAAGAAATCTGGCAGCAGTTCTTCCAGCTCCGGTGGTTCCAGACAGAGCCAGAGTTACACTGGAGTTTATTGCAAGACTTGCGGAGGAAGACATGCAACTGAGCAATGCCACGGAGTAACTGGTAGTTGCAACATATGTAAACAGCTGGGACACTTTCCTAAAGTGTGTCCACAGAGAGGGTCCCAAAGATCTCAGGGAGCCGAGTCATCGGGATCAGCAGCACAGACTGAGAGACGATTAGATGCTGTTCATACATTCCAGCCAGCGCCAGCTCAGTCACAGCAGAGGCCAGGAGGTAGCCAGACTGTTAGCCAGCCTCCTAGACAGCAGGTCAGAGTATTCGCTTTGACCGAGGAGCAGGCCCAGGAAGCACCAGATGACGTTGTGGCATGTAACTGTTCTTTATGTGGTTACCCTGCTTATGTATTGATTGATACCGGTGCTTCACATACTTTTATTTCTGAACGATTTGCATTAAGTCATGCATTGCCTGTAGAGTCTTTAGCTACTGTAGTGTCTGTCTCTTCTCCTTTAGGGACAGGTTTGATATCCGTAAATTCTGTAAAACATTGTGTACTACAGTATGACGGGCATGAGATTGAATTAGATTGCATCGTACTTGGGTTGTCAGATTTTGATTGTATTATCGGTATTGATATGCTGACCAAGTACAGAGCGACAGTTGATTGTTTCCACAAGATAGTGAGATTCAGACCAGATATGACTAAAGAGTGGAAATTCTACGGTAAGGGTTCTAGATCGAGAATTCCTTTAGTATCCGTATTATCTATGACTCGATTGTTACATAAAGGAGCAGATGGATTCCTTGTATATTCAGTAGATTTACTGAAATCGAGTCCATCATTGGCTGATTTGCCAGTGGTACGTGAGTTTGCTGACGTCTTTTCAGATGAGATCCCGGGATTACCTCCAGTTAGAGAGATAGACTTCAGCATTGAATTGATGCCAGGTACAGTGCCAATTTCTAGAGCCCCGTACAGAATGGCACCAATTGAATTGAAAGATTTAAAAGATCAGCTGGAAGATTTACTTGCCAAGAGGTACATCAGACCGAGAGTTTCTCCTTGGGGTGCTCCAGTATTGTTTGTAAGAAAGAAAGACGGTTCCATGAGACTCTGCATCGACTATCGGCAACTGAACAAGGCAACGATAAAGAATAAATATCCTTTGCCTCGTATTGATGATTTGTTTGACCAGTTGCAAGGTTCTTTAGTATATTCCAAAATTGATTTAAGATCGGGATATCATTAGCTGAGAGTCAGAGATTCTGATATCTCGAAAACAGCATTCAGAACCAGGTACGGACATTATGAGTTTATTGTCATGCCATTTGGTTTGACGAATGCTCCAGCTGTGTTTATGGGATTGATGAACCGTGTATTCCAGAAATATCTCGATGAATTTGTGATTATATTCATTGATGATATTTTGATTTATTCAAAGAATATGAATGAGCATGCTGAGCATTTAAGAACTGTGTTGCGAATTTTAAGGACTGAGAAATTATACGCTAAACTGTCGAAATGCGAGTTTTGGTTGAGACAGGTAGTATTTCTGGGGCATATTATATCCGGAGATGGGATATCAGTGGATCCCAGCAAAGTTGAGGCTGTGATTTCTTGGCCAAGACCGACGTCAGTGCCCAAAATTCACAGTTTCATGGGTTTAGCGGGTTATTACCGTTGTTTCATTAAAGATTTCTCGAGTATAGCTAAACCAATTACTCAGCTGACTCAGAAGAATGCTCCATTTGTTTGGTCTGAAGAATGCGAGACCAGTTTTCTGGAGTTGAAAAAGAGATTAACCAGTGCTTCGGTGTTGACTATCCCATCCGGTACTGGTGGTTTTGTGGTTTATTGCGACGCTTCTCACAGAGGGTTGGGATGTGTTCTGATGCAGCGAGGGCATGTTATTGCTTATGCCTCAAGACAACTTAAACTACATGAGACCCGTTATCCAATCCATGACCTTGAATTGGCAGCCATTGTCTTTGCATTAAAGATATGGCGACACTATCTTTACGGGGAAAAGTTTGAGATATATTCTGATCATAAGAGTTTGAAATATCTGTTTTCACAGTCTGAGTTGAATATGAGGCAACGAAGATGGCTTGATCTGCTTAAAGACTTTGATTGTGAAATCAAATACTATCCAGGAAAGTCTAATGCAGCAGCTGATGCACTAAGTCGAAAGGTATGTTCTTTATCCTTTTCGACAATCGGTGTTTCAAATTTGATAGAAGAATGCTGTTTGTCTGGATTAGCATTTGAAACAGATTATAGACCGTTGAGACTTTATACGGTGCAAGTGGAACCCGAGCTGATTATGAGGATTGAAGCGGCTCAGAAAGTTGATCAGAATGTACAGAGATCAATAGTGTTGGTCAGAACAGGGCATCAATCGGAATATCAGGTACGTGATAACGTCTTGTATGTAAATAATCGTTTGGTTGTGCTGAATGTTTCAGATTTGAGACGACAGATATTGTCAGAAGCGCACAACAGTCGATTCAGTATTCATCCTGGTGGACGAAATATGTATAATGATTTGAAAAAAGAATTCTAGTGGAAACAAATGAAGACTGACATTGCCGAATTTGTTTCCAAATGTCTGAATTGCCAGCAGGTGAAAGTAGAAAGAAAGAAACCAGGAGATTTATTACAAAGTTTGTCCATTCTTGAATGGAAATGGAATCACATTTCCATGGATTTTGTGACGCAGCTACCGCGTTCCTCCCGAGGTTGTGATGCGATTTGGGTCGTGATTGACAGATTGACCAAATCCGCATGTTTTATTCCGTACAAGATGACGTACAGATTTGACCAGATGGCAGAGATCTATGTCAGAGAAGTGGTCAGATTGCACGGAGTGCCGAAGTCAATTGTATCAGACCGTGATCCTCTATTTACTTCGCACTTCTGGCAGAGCTTGCAGCAGGCTCTCGGTATGAAATTACATCTGAGTACCGCATATCATCCACAGACTGACGGACAGTCAGAGCGAACTATCCAGACACTGGAGGATATGCTGAGAGCAGTAGTGCTTGATTTTAGCACTAATTGGCAAGATGCATTGCCACTTTGTGAGTTTTCGTACAACAACAGCTATCAGACAAGTATTGAGATGGCACCATTCGAAGCGTTGTACGGAAAGAAGTGTCGATCCCCTCTCTATTGGGATGATATCTCTGAAGTGCCTGAGATTGGACCTGACATGATCAAATATATGACAGAAAAAGTGAAGCTAATTCAAAAGAAAATGAAGGCAGCACAAGACAGACATTCCAAATATGCCAATGTTCGACGTAGACCGTTGGTATTTGAGACAGAAGACCGAGTATTTTTAAAGATTTCACCTTTTAGAGGAGTTTTCAGATTTGGCAAGAAAGGAAAACTGTCTCCACGATACATTGGGCCTTATGAGATTCTCGAGAAGATAGGAGATCGTGCCTATCGACTCGCGTTACCGCCTTCATTATCTAGGATACATGATATCTTTCATGTATCGTTATTAAGGAAATACCTTCCTGATGCTTCACATGCTATTCAACCAGACGAGGCCGAACTGGATGAGACGTTGAGCTATGTTGAAAAACCAATTTAGATTATTGATCGTAAAGAAAAACAGCTCAGAACGAAGACCATTCCACTTGTGAAAGTGCAATGGACTCGTCATGGCACTGAAGAAGCCACTTGGGAAACTGAATCAGATATGAGACAAGAGTTCCCAGAGTTATTTCGATAATGTAAATTTTCTTATATAGTTTTGCATATATACTCCTTATTGATACGATTGAATGCCTGTGATTTCGAGGACGAAATCGTATCTTACGGGGGAGAAATGTAATGCCCAAGATTTTATATCGTGTTAAATTACGATTATTAACTTTTAATCGAGACGATTATGAAAGGGCTAATCGAGACACGAATTAAAAGTTTGTATGTGAAGTTCTTGTTGCGAGAGCCGAAGGTCTCGCGCATATGCGCGAAGAGTAGGCGCTCATATGTGCGAGTAGGGCAGAAGCCCACGGTGCGGAACAGAACACTAGGCGCACATGCGCGACTGTATGCGCGCACATGCGCGAGAGGTCCAGAGAGGTTGGTGCACATGCGCGACTTGGATTCGCACACATGCGCGAGGGTACCCGAGAGTTGTGAAGAATTCCTCGTGCATATGCGCGGAAGAGGTGCGTGCATATGCGCGAGCCACCGTGTAGACACGCGCCGAGACATTATGTCTCGCGCATATGCGCCGAGATAGGTCGCGCAAATGCGCGAGACGTGCATCACAAAGACATGAGCCACGTTTTGGGAAAACATGCACGGTATATATATATATGTATACATATGAAAGAAAATCGAGGAATCAGAGCAAAAATCGAAACTTAAGGGAAAAAGTCGATTCTTGATTTTAGAATTCGATTCGTGAGAAATCCGTCCGTTAGATTTTAAATCCGACTTCAGTACTGTGTTCATATCAACGCAGGCTACTACAGGACGTAAGTTTTAGTATGTTTTGACATGTTTTGAAATTATGATGTTGTTGGAATTGAATACACGTCATATATGTTGTTCTTGACATGTTAGACAGCGTAGAATCGAAGTCAGATTAAGAAACAGATATCATATAGAATTGTTATGAATTTCAGAGTTAATTGGGTTGAGATATGATATCAGATGTGTATCATTATGGCCCATGAGTTGCAAGAATTGATATGTATCGATTGGTACTGCTGGGTATAGAGAGATTGTACAGTTATGCTGTTGAAACGGAGTTTGATTCAGTTATAATTATATCCAGTATTGATTGAGGAAGGTATTGATATTGTATTCCTCGTTATTGTCATTGCCAGATTGAACATTGACAGGCATTGAGTCGAGACTTCGATTGTATCAGAGCGACAACAAGAAAGGTATAAATAAATGTTGATTCGGGATTGCACAACTCGAGTTAGGTTTGACTTGAGTTTCCCAAAATCACATACTTTATTTTATTGCATTGATATTTGCAGATTAACATATTGAGATGTTTAGTCTATTGAATTATAGCAGAGCCAGAGTTTGAGTCTAGGGCAGATCAGCCTAGTAGGGCAGAACCGCCGAGTCCTTGTCAGAACCGCGAAGACTCTAGACTTACGGTGTATCGATGAGCTTAGATGTAGATCGACGTCTATTGTAGACATTCGATACATCATACCAAAGTCTAAATTAGATCGGGATCCCTAGGTTAGAAATAAGTTGAGATAAGATAATAAGTCATTGACTTAAATACAGATTCGTATTGGTTCATGTAGTCAGATTGGATACATGTTTTAATGATTGTTTATGCTTTTATATATGTTTTATATGATTGCATTGATCCATTGTTTATACTGGGATATTTATATCTCACCGGAGTTATCCGGCTGTTGTCGTGTTTTTTATGTGTGCATGACAACAGGTGGGACAGGTTCAGGGTCACAGAGGTGAAGAAAGATCGAGATTAGAGTGGTGATTCCGGACTTGGATATAGATAGGTTTCATTACTTGATTGTAGTAGTTGAACCTTAGTTTTGAACTAGATGCATGTTATACAGGATTTGTATTATTATACTGGTTTGTATAATAGAATGATTCCATTACCTTCCGCATTTTAAAAAAAAATTTAGACCCTGTTTAGTCGAATTGATTAAATTAGTCCCAATGACGATTAAGAAGATGATTAGCGTCCGGGTCCCCACAACAGGTGGTATCAGAGCGATAGATCCTTTAGATTGAGATAGAAGAGGCTAGTGAGCGGGGTAGATTGAGGATTTCTTTCCTGATTTTGAATGCTAGCATGTCTTACTGCTTTAATACATGTTACTTGCTTATCTGATTTGATATAGTAATATGTTTTATTGAGAATGGATCAGCACCGATTCTAGATCAGTAAGATGATCAGAGGAGGACTGAAGTTGGTTGTTGTATTGGAGTTACTAATTCTGTTGATAACCAGATATGCCTCTCAGACGAATTCCAGAACAGGGTAGTACATCAAATCTTCCAATGGATGTAACACCGACTCCAATGGAAACGTTACTGAAAAGATTTCAGTCATTTCACCCGCCTACTTTGAAAGGAACAGAGAACGCGGTGGAGTGCGAGAGTTTGCTTGACGATATTGAAATGTTGTTTGATTCATTGCAGTATACAGATGAGCGGCGAATTCGATTGATTGGACACCAGTTACACGATGTTGCAAAGAACTGGTGGATTACGATAAATAGGGTTTTGGAGCATAGAGGTACGACTATCACCTGGAATGTATTTAGAACTGAATTTTATCAACGATTCTTTCCAGTGCCGTACAGAAAAGACAAGGGGGCGGAGTTTGCTAATCTAAGACAGGGACCGATGAACATAGAATAGTACGTGTCCAAGTTCTCCACCTTGTTGAAATTTGCTCCACATGTTGCTGATAGCGAGGAAGCTACTGCTGATCAGTTCATTAATGGCTTGAACCCAGAGAGTTTTACATTGGTGAACACAGGGCGACCAAATAACTTTACTGACGCCCTGAACAGAGCCAAAGGAGCAGAAGCCGGTCTGATGAGACAGAAAGGGGCTTCATTTGTGCCTCCAGCACCGAAACCACAGCAACCACCTCCCAGATTTGAGGGTGGCAGCAGCAGTGGAGGGAAGAAGGAATTTTTGAAAGCCAGAGGAAAGCAATTTAAGAAATCTGGCAGCAGTTCTTCCAGCTCCGTTGGTTCCAGACAGAGCCAGAGTTACACTGGAGTTTATTGCAAGACTTGCGGAGGAAGACATGCAACTGAACAATGACAGGGAGTAACTGGTAGTTGCAACATCTGTAAACAGCCGGGACACTTTCCTAAAGTGTGTCCACAGAGAGGGTCCCAAAGATCTCAGGGAGCCGAGTCATCGGGATCAGCAGCACAGACTGAGAGACGATCAGCTGCTGTTCATACATTCCAGCCAGCGCCAGCTCAGTCACAGCAGAGGCCAGGAGGTAGTCAGACTGTTAGCCAGCCTCCTAGACAGCAGGCCAGAGTATTCGCTTTGACCGAGGAGCAGGCCCAGGAAGCACCAGATGACGTTGTGGCATGTAACTGTTCTCAATGTGGTTACCCTGCTTATGTATTGATTGATACCGGTGCTTCACATACTTTTATTTCTGAACGATTTGCATTAAGTCATGCATTGCCTGTAGAGTCTTTAGCTACTGTAGTGTCTGTCTCTTCTCCTTTAGGGACATGTTTGATATCCGTAAATTCTGTAAAACATTGTGTACTACAGTATGACGGGCATGAGATTGAATTAGATTGCATCGTACTTGGGTTTTCAGATTTTGATTGTATTATCGGTATTGATATGCTGACCAAGTACAGAGCGACAGTTGATTGTTTCCACAAGATAGTGAGATTCAGACCAGATATAACTAAAGAGTGGAAATTCTACTGGCACCTTGAGGTGCTTCAAAGAAAATATTCTCCAAGAGCTGCAATAGCTCGTGTTATAAAAATGTATACACCAATGAATTATATTGAGTTTGGTATTAAACCAAGCGGAAAACACTCTAAATAATCCTTCGTGAATAAACACCGATATAATTTATATCCTGCGTAACTGAATAACTAAAAATAGTAGGAATCAATTGTGACATATATCAGTTCAGGTACGGTGAAAAACTGAACCGAAGGATGCTCTTTCTGATCAAATCAATTTGAAAACAATAGTTAAACAATTAAATACACAAGATATGTTTATGGATGTTCGGAGACTTCAACTGCTCATACATTACCCCTTCTACCACCTTGGGTAGGATCCACTAGAAGACTTTGATTAATTACAACAAGTGTAATAACCCACTCAGCTTAGGACTTACCCACTGCCCAACTGAACTCCTAGACTAAACTGAAGGCAGCAGCTTAGAGTCAACACTTGTTTAACGTCTGTGTGTCAAAGACTACATACACAAGTTTAATGTTTTTGTGCAAGACTGTATTTGAGTGGTGGTGTGTGTGCGTGTGTAAGAACTGAACAAGGTATGCACCACGAAGGTGTTCTCACACGCTGAGGGAAATAAGCTTCTAAACTAAGCTGATATGACTTGAGTATTTCCTCTGGGCTGATTGCTTCTTGAAAGCTGATAAGCAAATAAGTCTGCCCTTTTTCTTTGTATCTTCACACACTCTTGTATGTTCGTGATGTATCTTTGTTGATGGTCTTGAGCTTGTATTTATAGAGACATTGAGACCGAACTCCAAGACTCATCACATGTGATCGTTGCAGCTTGAATGTGTTCCTTGATATATGTGTCTCGACTTTTCTTACATGCCTCCAGGAATCTCTCGGATTTAATCTTTGCTGCAACGTTCATTATTGTACTTTTGATCGTACAGATGATTTTGTATCTTTGTGCATAGCTGGAATCCACTTAGGTAAGCTTGTCTTGAATTACAACTGATTGAATCCTAACTGATGCACCTAACTGATCATCTGAACTGATATTCAGTTGGGCTGGTGAAATAAGTTGACTCGTCAGTTGAGCTGATTTCACTCTTTTAGTTGAACCGGGTAGCTGAGTTCTTCATCAGTTGAACTCTTCATCAGCTGGCCGGGCTTCTAAAGGTCTTCTGCTGAATCACCTATCATCAGGACAATCTGTTGAACTATTATTTGATATGTCAGTTGAACTGATTCAGTTTGGTCGATCAGTCGGTGTTTTCAGTTCTATGTTGGAACTTTTCAAGTTCATAATCTTGATTTTGATGATAAAAAACTTGTTAATTATGTCACTAAGAATCTACCTTAGTGTGCAGCATCTAGGATCACTCACGAGCTGTTTACATCGCAAACTGAAGACCCAACTGATCGCACAAACTGAATCAGTCTAACTGTTACGTCAATTGAGCAGTCCAGCTGATTGTCCAGTTGATAGGTGGTTCAGCAGGAGAACCTCAGAAGCCTGGCCTGTCGAATGAGTGTTCAACTGATGAAGAAACCCAGCTGATCAGTTCAACTGAACAAGAGTGAAATCAGTTCAACTGACAAGTCAACTGATTTCACCAGCCCAACTGAAGATCAGTTCAGCTGACCAGTTTGAAGCATCAGTCAGAATCTTTCAGTTATGGATGAAGACAAACTCTTTCAGTGGAATCTAGCTGTAACAAATCCAATGTCCAATCTAAAGACAATAATGGACGTTGCATCAGAGCATTAAAGACAAAACGTTTCAGAAGGGCAGTCGAAAAGTTGAGACATAAATTCCAAGAAACGAATTAAAGATTCAACAATATACAATAATGAGTCTCACTGTACGTTCAGTTTTACCGCCTATATAAAGAGAAGATCAGTGAAGATTCAAATACAAGAAATATATACCACAAGAAGAAGCTGAAGAAATAGAACGAGATTCAATAAAAAAAAGCTTCTTCAAGAGAGAAAAGAAAGGGTACGCACATTCCACATCTGCTTTCAGAAGCATTCAGCCCAGAGGGACACTATAACGTGTTATCTGCTTAGTTTAGAAGTCATTTTCTCTCAGTGTGTGAGAACATCCTTGTTCAGTTCTTACACACAAATTCTCTCAACTACTCATATACAGTCTTGCACAAAGACGTTAAACTTGTGTATGTAGTCTTTGACACATAGACGTTAAAGAAGTGTTGGCTGGAAGGTGCTGCCTTCAGTCGTAACAAGGAGTTCATTTTGGGCAGTAGTGTAAGTCCTATCTGAGTGGCTTTGTACAAAGAGTTGTATAAATCAAACTCTTCTAGTGGATCTTACCCGAGGCGGTAGAAGGGGTGACGTAGGAGCAGTTGAAGTCTCCGAACATCCATAAACATATCTTGTGTATTTAACTGATTAGCTTCTGTTTTAAAACTGTTTGGATCAGTTAGAGTATCCGTCAATTTTGTTGTCACCATAACTGAACTGATGAATGCAAAAACTAATCTACCATTTTTCGGTTATTCAGTTTACATAAGTTAAAATCTTTTCTAATAAAACAGTTTTCTTCATGAAGGATTACTTCGAGTTTCTTCCGCTTGGTTTTTAACCAAACTCGATTTAATTTATCGGTGTTAATATTCTTAGAACGCGAGCTATTGCAGCTCATTGGAGAATATTTTGTTTGGTGCAGTCGAAAGATGCTCAGCTAACGATCCTTCAATTGGTATCAGAGCAGGTTGTTCTAAGAAGAACATTTGAAGAAAACTGTGTTTTAAAATTTTACTTTGAAATAGTGTTAAAATCTATTTAAAAGTATTTCATACTATTTTCTAAACTATTTGAAAATATTTATATGTCGCTCTTTAGTAAAGAGTTGAGAGGATTGGCTATGCAACTAATGTTGTAGCCACTTCTTTAGACTCATTGCTTAGGGGTTTTAATCAGCCTGCAGGGGACTGAGAATCATCTGCAAAGATGCACAGCTAAATTGCCCGTTGAAGAAGTTTTCAGTTGCAAGCCTACCAAGTCAGCTGTTCTTCAGACGAAACTCATCCATGCTGGGACGTTGGTTGATTAAATCACCAGCTGTATTCCAGTTGAGCCTAGTCAGAGTCTGCTCGACCAGTTAGTCTGCGAAAAAGTCAAGTTCAAGCAGTTTAACTCGTTTCTCTAGCAAATTGAACTCACAACCGATGCAGCATTTCAAGCAGTCAAGCAACCAGTTGATGGTATATCCAGTTCTATCGCATAAACCAACTGATATATGGTGTTGTTTAAAATACGCTACTGTTGTAGTAATTTTTCTTGTTCAACTAATGTATGTGCTCAGATGTTAATACAAGGAAATTTATTTAAATAAACATCATATTTGTTCAGCTATGTTTCGTTGTGATTGAATGGATATTTCAAGATCTCTTGTCTACATTGCTTGAATGATTATAATATTTAAATGAATGATTATATAAATATCTTTCAGATACGAGTTTTTATTCAGTTTTTGGGGGGGAGTTTTTTTTTAAATTATTGTCAATCACTTTTAAAAATTCAGTTGTTGAGAAAAATTCTTTCCTTTTCATCAACTGAAAATTATTTTCTCAAATTCTGGTTATCCCTCTTAAAAAGTTTTTTTAATTCAGTTCCATAGTGGTAGTTTTTCATAACTTCTTTAAATTCAGTTATAAAGGGGGAGATTTTAATGATGTTTGAATATACTAACCTTTGAACTGAATATATTGCACTTAACTACTCAAGTATTTGTAATCATCAAAAAGGGGGAGATTTTTGGAACTTTTCAAGTTCCCAATCTTGATTTTGATGATAACAAAAATTGTTAATTATGTTACTAACAATATACTTTAGTGTGCATAATCTAGGATCACTCACGAGCTGTTTACATCGCAAACTAAAGACCCAACTAATCGAACAAACTGAATCTGTCTAATTGTTACGTCAATTAAGAAGTCCAGCTGATTGTCCTAGTTGATAGGTGGTTCGGTAGGAGAACCTCAGAAGCCTGGCCAGCCGAAGGAGTGTTCAACTGACGAAAAAACCCAGCTGATCAGTTCAACTGAACAAGAGTGAAATCAGTTCAACTGACGAGTCAACTGATTTCACTGGCCTAACTGAAGATCAGTTCAGCTGACCAGTTCGAAGCATCATTCAGAATCTTTCAGTTATGGATGAAGACAAACTCTTTCAGTGAAATCTAGTTGTACGTGAAGGTACAAAGCCATTGTCCAATCCAAGGACAATAATGGACGTTGCATCAGAGCATTAAAGACAAAACGTTTCAGAAGGGCAGTCGAAAAGTCGAGACATAAAGTTCAAGAAACGAATTCAAGATGCAACGGATACAATAAACGAGTCTCATTGTACGTTCAGTTTTCCCGCCTATATAAAGAGAAGATCAGTGAAGACTCAAATAAAATAAATATATACCACAAGAAGAAGCTGAAGAAATAAAACGAGATTCAATACAAAAAGCTTCTTCAAGAGAGAAAAGAAAGGCACGCACATTGCACATCTGCTTTCAGAAGCATTCAGTCCAGAGGGACACTTTAATGTGTTATCTGCTTAGTTTAGAAGTCACTTTTCCTTAGTGTGTGAGAACATCCTTGTTAGTTCTTACACACAAATTCTCTCAACCACTCATATAAAGTCTTGCACAAAGACGTTAAATTTGTGTATGTAGTCTTTGACACATAGACGTTAAAGAAGTGTTGGCTGGAAGGTACTGCCTTCAGTCGTAGCTAGGAGTTAGTTTAGGCAAGTAGTGTAAGTCCTAGATGAGTAGGTTTGTACAAAGAGTTGTATAAATCAAACTCTTCTAGTGGATCCTACCCGAGGCGGTTGAAGGGGTGACGTAGGAGCAGTTGAAGTCTCCGAACATCCATAAACATATCTTGTGTATTTAACTTATTAACTATTGTTTTCAAACTGTTTGGATCAGTTAGAGTATCCGTAAATTCAGTTGTCACCATAACTGAACTGATGAATGCAAAAACTAATCTATCTTTTTCGGTTATTCAGTTTACATAAGTTATAACGTTTTCTAATATAACAGTTTTCTTCACGAAGGATTACTTCGAGTTTCTTCCGCTTGGTTTTTAACAAAACTCGATTTGATTCATCGGTTTTTATTTTCTTAGAACGCGAGCTATTGCAGCTCATTGGAGAATATTTTGTTTGAAGCATCCGAAAGATTATCAGAAAACGATCCTTCAATTTGTATCAGAGCAGGTTGTTCTAAGAAGAACATTTGAATAAAACTGTGTTTTAAAATTTTACTTTAAAATAGTGTTAAAAGCTATTTAAAAGTATTTCATACTATTTTCAAAACTATTTGAAAATTTTTATATGTCGCTCTTTAGTAAAGAGTTGAGAGGATTGGCTCTGCAACTAATGTCGTAGCCACTTCTTTAGACTCTTTGCTTAGAGGTTTTAATCAGCCTTCAAGGGACTGAGAATCATCTGCAAAGATGCGCAAGCTAAATTGCTCGTTGAACAAGTTTTCAGTTGCAAGCCTACCAGGTCAGCTGTTCTTTAGACGAAACTCATCCATGCTGGGACGTTGGTTGATTAAATCACCAACTTTATTCCAGTTGAGCCTAATCAGAGTCTGCTCGACCAGTTAGTCTGCGAAGAAGTCAAGTTGAAGCAGTTTAACTCGTTTCTCTATCAAATAGAACTCGCAACCGATGCAGCATTTCAAGCATTCAAGCAACCAGTTGATGGTATATCCAGTTCTATCTCATAAATCAATTGATATCTGATGTTGTTAAAATACAATACTATTGTAGTAATTTTTCTTGTTCAACTGATGTATGTACTCAGATGTAAATACAAGGAAATTTATTTAAATAAACATCATATTTGTTCAGCTGTGTTTCGTTGTGACTGAATGGATATTTCAAGATCTCTTGTCTACATTGTTTGAATGATTATAATATCTGAATGAATGATTATATAAATGTCTTTGAGATACGAGTTTTTATTCAGTTTTTGAGGGCCAGTATTTTTTTAAATTATTGTCAATCAGTTTTAAAAATTCAGTTGTTGAGAAAAATTCTTTCCTTTTCATCAACTGAAATGTATTTTCTCAAATTCTGGTTATCCTTCTTAAAAAGTTTTTTCAATTCAGTTGGAGAGGGGTAGTTTTTCATAACTTCTTTAAATTCAGTTATAAAAGGGGAGATTTTAATGATGTTTGAATATACTAACCCTTGAACTGAATATATTGCGCTTAACTGCTCAAGTCTTTGTAATCATCAAAAAGGGGGAGATTGTTGGAACTTTTCATGTTCGCAATCTTGATTTTGATTATAACAAAACTTGTTAATTATGTTACTAATAATATACCTTAGTGTTCAGCATCTAGGATCACTCACGAGCTATTTACATCGTAAACTAAAGATCCAACTGATCGTAGAAATTGAATCAGTCTAACTGTTACGTCAATTGAGCAGTCTAGCTGATTGTCTAGTTGATAGGTGGTTCAGCAGGAGAACTTCAGAAGCCTGGCCAGCCGAAGGAGTGTTCAACTGATGAAGAAACCCAGCTGATCAGTTCAACTGAACAAGAGTGAAATCAGTTCAACTGACGAGTCAACTGATTTCACTAGCCCAACTGAAGATCAGTTCAGCTGACCAGTTCGAAGCATCATTCAGAATCTTTCAGTTATGTATGAAGACAAACTCTTTCAGTGGAATCTAGTTGTACGTGAAGGTACAAAGTCATTGTCCAATCCAAGGACAATAATGGACTTTGCATCAAAGCATTAAAGACAAAAAGTTTCAGAAGGACAGTCGAAAAGTCGAGACATAAAGTTCAAGAAACGAATTCAAGATGCAACGGATACAATAAACGAGTCTCACTGTACGTTCAATTTTCCCGCCTATATAAAGAGAAGATCAGTGAAGACTCAAATACAAGAAATATATACCACAAGAAGAAGTTGAAGAAATAAAACGAGATTCAACACAAAAAGCTTCTTCAAGAGAGAAAAAGAAAGGCACGCACATTGCACATCTGCTTTCAGAAGCATTCAGCCCAGAGCGACGCTTTAACGTGTTATCTACTTAGTTTAGAAGTCATTTTCCCTCAGTGTGTGAAAACATCCTTGTTTAGTTCTTACACACAAATTCTCTCAACCACTCATATACAGTCTTGCACAAAGACGTTAAACTTGTGTATGTAGTCTTTGATACATAGACATTAAAGAAGTGTTGGCTGGAAGGTGCTGCCTTCAGTCGTAGCTAGGAGTTCAGTTTAGGTAGTAGTGTAAGTCCTAGATGAGTAGGTTTGTACAAAGTGTTGTATAAATCAAACTCTTCTAGTGGATCATACCCGAAGCGGTAGAAGGGGTGACGTAGGAGAAGTTAAAGTCTCCGAACATCCATAAACATATTTTGTGTATTTAACTGATTAACTTCTGTTTTAAAACTGTTTGGATCAGTTAGATTATCCGTCAATTCAGTTGTCACCATAACTGAACTGATGAATGCAAAAACTAATCTACCCTTTTTCGGTTATTCAGTTTACATAAATTAAAACGTTTTTTAATATAACAGTTTTCTTCACGAAGGATTACTTCGAGTTTCTTCCGCTAGGTTTTTAACCAAACTCGATTTATTCATCGGTGTTAATATTCTTATAACGCGAGCTATTGCAGCTCATTGGAGAATATTTTGTTTGAAGCATCCGAAAGATGCTCAGCAAACGATCCTTCAATTGGTATCAGAGCAGGTTGTTCCAAGAAGAACATTTGAAGAAAACTGTGTTTTAAAATTTTACTTTGAAATAGTGTTAAAAGCAATTTAAAAGTATTTCATATTATTTTCAAAACTATTTGAAAATATTTATATGTCGCTCTTTAGTAAAGAGTTGAGAGGATTGGCTCTGCAACTAATGTTGTAACTACTTCTTTAGACTCTTTGCTTAGGGGTAATCAGCCTGCAGGGGACTGAGAATCATCTGCAAAGATGCACAGCTAAATTGCTCGTTGAACAAGCTTTTAGTTGCAAGCCTACCTGGTCAGCTGTTCTTCAGACGAAACTCATCCATGCTGGGACGTTGGTTGATTAAATCACCAGCTGTATTCCAGTTGAGCCTACTCAGAGTTTGCTCGACCAGTTAGTCTGCGAAGAAGTCAAGTTGAAGCAGTTTAACTCGTTTCTCTAACAAATTGAACTCACAACCGATGCAGCATTTCAAGCAGTCAAGCAACCAGTTGATGGTGTATCCAGTTCTATCGCATAAACCAACTGATATCTGATGTTGTTTAAAATACGCTACTGTTGTAGTTATTTTTCTTGTTCAACTGATGTATGTACTCATATGTAAATACAAGAAAATTTATTTAAATAAACATCATATTTTTTTAGCTGTGTTTCGTTGTGACTGAATGGATATTTCAAGATCTCTTGTCTAAATTGTTTGAATGATTATAATATCTGAATGAATGATTATATAAATGTCTTTGAGATATGAGTTTTTATTCAGTTTTTGAGGGCGAGTATTTTTTTAAATTATTGTCAATCAGTTTTAAAAATTCAGTTGTTGAGAAAAATTCTTTCATTTTCATCAACTGAAAAGTATTTTCTCAAATTCTGGTTATCACTCTTAAAAAGTTTTTTCAATTCAGTTGGAGAGGGGTAGTTTTTCATAACTTCTTTAAATTCAGTTATAAAAGGGGAGATTTTAATGATGCTTGAATATACTAACCCTTGAACTGAATATATTGCGCTTAACTGCTCAAGTCTTTGTAATCATCAAAAAGGGGGAGATTGTTGGAACTTTTCATGTTCGCAATCTTGATTTTGATTATAACAAAGCTTGTTAATTATGTTACTAATAATATACCTTAGTGTTCAGCATCTAGGATCACTCACGAGTTGTTTACATCGCAAACTAAAGATCCAACTGATCGTAGAAATTGAATCAGTCTAACTGTTACGTCAATTGAGCAGTCCAGCTGATTGTCTAGTTGATAGGTGGTTCAGCAGGAGAACTTCAGAAGCCTGGCCAGCCGAAGGAGTGTTCAACTGATGAAGAAACCCAGCATGATCAGTTCAACTGAACAAGAGTGAAATCAGTTCAACTGACGAGTCAACTGATTTCACTAGCCCAACTGAAGATCAGTTCAGCTGACCAGTTCGAAGCATCATTCAGAATCTTTCAGTTATGTATGAAGACAAACTCTTTCAGTGGAATCTAGTTGTACGTGAAGGTACAAAGTCATTGTCCAATCCAAGGACAATAATGGACTTTGCATCAAAGCATTAAAGACAAAAAGTTTCAGAAGGACAGTCGAAAAGTCGAGACATAAGTTCAAGAAACGAATTCAAGATGCAACGGATACAATAAACGAGTCTCACTGTACGTTCAATTTTCCCGCCTATATAAAGAGAAGATCAGTGAAGACTCAAATACAAGAAATATATACCACAAGAAGAAGCTGAAGAAATAAAACGAGATTCAACTACAAAAAGCTTCTTCAAGAGAGAAAAAGAAAGGCACGCACATTGCACATCTACTTTCAGAAGCATTCAGCCCAGAGCGACGCTTTAACGTGTTATCTACTTAGTTTAGAAGTCATTTTCCCTCAGTGTGTGAAAACATCCTTGTTCAGTTCTTACACACAAATTCTCTCAACCACTCATATACAGTCTTGCACAAAGACGTTAAACTTGTGTATGTAGTCTTTGATACATAGACATTAAAGAAGTGTTGGCTGGAAGGTGCTGCTTTCAGTCGTAGCTAGGAGTTCAGTTTAGGTAGTAGTGTAAGTCCTAGATGAGTAGGTTTGTATAAAGAGTTGTATAAATCAAACTCTTCTAGTGGATCATACCCGAAGCGGTAGAAGGGGTGACGTAGGAGAAGTTAAAGTCTCCGAACATCCATAAACATATTTTGTGTATTTAACTGATTAACTTCTGTTTTAAAACTGTTTGGATCAGTTAGATTATCCGTCAATTCAGTTGTCACCATAACTGAACTGATGAATGCAAAAACTAATCTACCCTTTTTCGGTTATTCAATTTACATAAATTAAAACGTTTTTTAATATAATAGTTTTCTTCATGAAGGATTACTTCGAGTTTCTTCCGCTAGGTTTTTAACCAAACTCGATTTATTCATCGGTGTTAATATTCTTAGAACGCGAGCTATTGCAGCTCATTGGAGAATATTTTGTTTGAAGCATCCGAAAGATGTTCAGCAAACGATCCTTCAATTGGTATCAGAGCAGGTTGTTCTAAGAAGAACATTTGAATAAAACTGTGTTTTAAAATTTTACTTTAAAATAGTGTTAAAAACTATTTAAAAGTATTTCATACTATTTTCAAAACTATTTGAAAATATTTATATGTCGCTCTTTAGTAAAGAGTTGAGAGGATTGGCTCTGCAACTAATGTTGTAGCCACTTCTTTAGACTCTTTGCTTAGGGGTTTTAATCAGCCTGCAGGGGACTGAGAATCATCTGCAAAGATGCACAGCTAAATTGCTCGTTGAACAAGTTTTTAGTTGCAATACCTGGTGAGCTGTTCTTCAGACGAAACTCATCCATGCTGGGACGTTGGTTGATTAAATCACTAGCTGTATTCCAGTTGAGCCTACTCAGAGTCTGCTCGACCAGTTAGTCTGCGAAGAAGTCAAGTTGAAGCAGTTTAACTCGTTTCTCTAACAAATTGAACTCACAACCGATGCAGCATTTCAAGCAGTCAAGCAACCAGTTGATGGTGTATCCAGTTCTATCGCATAAATCAACTGATATCTGATGTTGTTTAAAATACTGCTACTGTTGTAGTTATTTTTCTTGTTCAACTGATGTATGTACTCATATGTAAATACAAGAAAATTTATTTAAATAAACATCATATTTTTTTAGCTGTGTTTCGTTGTGACTGAATGGATATTTCAAGATCTCTTGTCTACATTGTTTGAATGATTATAATCTCTGAATGAATGATTATATAAATATCTTTCAGACACGAGTTTTATTCAGATTTTAAAGGGGAGTTTTTTTTTTTAAATTATTGTTAATCAGTTTTAAAAATTCATTTGTTGAGAAAAATTCTTTCCTTTTCATCAATTGAAAAGTATTTTCTCAAATTCTGGTTATCCCTCTTAAAAAGTTTTTTCAATTCAGTTTTGGAGGAGGAGTTTTTCAAAACTTCTTTAAATTCAGTTATAAAAGGGGAGATTTTAATGATGTTTGAATATACTACCCTTGAACTTAATATATTGCGCTTAACTGCTCAAGTCTTTGTAATCATAAAAAAAGGGTTAGATTGTTGGAACTTTTCAAGTTCGCAATCTTGATTTTGATGATAAAAAAACTTGTTAATTATGTTACTAATAATCTAACTCAGTGTGCAGCATCTAGGATAACTCACGAGCTGTTTACATCGCAAACTGAAGACCCAACTGATCGCACAAACTGAATCAGTCTAACTGTTACGTCAATCGAGCAGTCCAGCAGATTGTCCAGTTGATAGGTGGTTCAGCAGGAGAACCTTAGAAGCCTGGCCAGCCGAAGGAGTGTTCAACTGATGAAGAAACCCAGCTGATCAGTTCAACTGAAAAAGAGTGAAATCAGTTTAGCCCAACTGAAGATCTGTTCAGCTGACCAGTTCGAAACATCAGTCCAAATCTTTCAGTTATGGATGAAGACAAACTCTTTCAGTGGAATCTAGCTGTATGTGAAGGTACAAAGCCATTGTCCAATCAAAGGACAATAATGGACGTTGCATCGAGCATTAAAGACAAAACGTTTCAGAAGGGCAGTCGAAAAGTCGAGACATAAAGTCCAAGAAACAAATTCAAGATGCTACGGATACAATAAATGAGTCTCACTGTACGTTCAGTTTTCCCGCCTATATAAAGAGAAGATCAGTGAAGACTCAAATACAAGAAATATATACCACAAGAAGAACCTGAAGAAATAGAACGAGATTCAATACAAAAAGCTATTTCAAGAGAGAAAAGAAAGGGTACGCACATTGCACATCTGCTTTCAGAAGCATTCAGCCCAGAGGGACACTATAACGTGTTATCTGCTTAGTTTAGAAGCCATTTTCTCTCAGTGTGTGAGAACATCCTTGTTCAATTCTTACACACAAATTCTCTCAACCACTCATATACAGTCTTGCACAAAGACGTTAAACTTGTGTATGTAGTGTTTGACACATAGACGTTAAAGAAGTGTTGGCTGGAAGGTGCTGCCTTCAGTCGTAGCTAGGAGTTCAGTTTAGGCAATAGTGTAAGTCCTAGCTGAGTGGGTTTATACAAAAAGTTGTATAAATCAAACTTTTCTAGTGGATCCTATCCGATGCAGTAGAAGGGGTGACGTAGGAGCATTTGATGTCTCCGAACATCCATAAACATATCTTTTGTATTTAACTGATTAACTATTGTTTTCATACTGTTTGGATCAGTTAGAGTATCCGTCAATTCAGATGTCACCATAACTGAACTAATGAATGCAAAAACTAATCTACCCTTTTTTCGGTTATTCAGTTTACATAAGTTAAAACGCTTTCTAATATAACAGTTTTCTTCATGAAGGATTACTTCAAGTTTCTTCCGCTTGGTTTTTAACCAAACTCGATTTAATTCATCGGTGTTAATATTCTTAGAACAAGAGCTATTGCAGCTCATTGGAGAATATTTTGTTTGAAGCATCCGAAAGATGCTCAGCAAACCATCCTTCAGTTTACGCCTCGATAGGCTTCAGTTTTGGCTCGTTTAACTGATCAGTTCGAAGCCTGATCAGTTCCAACTTCATGCGCACTTGAGTAAATCATTAGAAACAAAATAACAAGTTTTGTTAACATCAAAATCAAGATTGCGAACATGAAATGTTCCTACAAACTTGTATTCCAGAATCCGATATATAATCGAGATTCTGATTTGTCCATGATATAATTCATACTAAAATTGATATCTCAACGTAATATCCAAATATACTTTATAAATGACATAAAAGTAGTTAAAAAACACATAATAGAGGATGAACTTTTAGCAATAAAATAAAGAGAAAATGTTTTTTTGGTTCCAGTAACTTTACCATTTTTGGGTTATGGTTCACTAAATTTTTAATTTTTGATCTTGATACACTATCTTTTCTTTTTTTGCTATTTTGGTCTTCTTTTTATTTAGGTGGTCAATTTCTGTCGGCAAAAGCTGATTAAGCGATGGCTGGAGCTTACGTGGTTTGAAAATTGGAGATATCTTGATTTTTTTTGCCACTTAATATCCTAGGTCATTTTTCCCATAATTTTTATTGTATTTACATGTCGAATTCATTAAAAAATTAGGGAAAAAGGACAAGTCATTTCCCTCCAAATCTATCCATACCCAATAATTCACGAATGTCCGTGCCCCATTTAACCCAAATTAAATACGAGAGAAACCAGACGACATAGAGATGAAGAAAGTTCAATTGCAGGTCGGAGAAAAATGTCTTCTATTTCTAGTAATGGTTACGAGAGAAACCAAACAACATAGAGAAGAAGAAAGTTCAATTGCAGATCGGGCAAAAATGTCTTCTATTTCTGGTACTGGTTCAATGCATTGTAATTTTGGGAAACAAGCTCACTTGCGTACCTCGTGGACAAATGACAATCTCGGAAGAAGGTTTGATGGATGTCAAAATTGGAAGGTAAATTTTTCTTCGTTTGAGCATTTCTTCATGAATGCGTACTTCGTGGGAAAGAGCTCATTTTTCTGCATGTTTATCAATTTATGTTTTTTTTTGTAGAGATAGGATTACAATTTTTTTGTTTGGGAGGATCCACCTATGTGCTCTAGGGCTATGTAAGTTATTCCAAGTTTAAAACAAATCTATCTTCTTTGGAAGATGAATACGAGAAGCTGGCCAAAAAGAACAAAAAATTGAAAAGATATCTTGTGTTGTCGTTGTTTCTTCTTGGTTTTGTAGTTGTTTTAGCTTTGTTTATGATTTTTTAGATGTATAAGTGGAGGTAGTTAATAATTATCTTTAAGTATGCGAATGTTGGGAGCTTGTTTTGTATTGTTTGTGTTTTGACTATGTTTATGCAAAACAATGTCAAGTATTATTGTTCCTAGATATAACCAGACAACATAGAGAAGAAGAAGGTGTCTTTCCAGTCGAAACTCACTATTTCTGACCCACTGAACTTCAATGAATTTTGTTACCTGAGTTTCTGCACAACTAATTCACTCTATGGCTTAGGCAGATTTTTCCCATCTTTCGGAAAGAAAGAGGTACATTTTAGTACGTGTTGTTCTAATATTATAACTCTATTATTCAGTTTACTGAGTTGGTTTTTGCTTAACCATACATTGGACAATATTTATGAAACCAAGAATCGAAATAACAAAATAATTTAACACTTTGAATGAAATTATGTTGGAGAAGAAATACATTGTTCAAAATTTTGCATATTAGCACAGGAAAATTTTGATAGAATGGTTTTTGAAACTTTGTGTAACTTTTTGAAATTTAACCCTGTAAGGAATATTGCTTGACATATGTGAGTTAATATGAAAACAGTAGTGTAAAATTGTGAATTTTTGTTTTATCAGAATCAAGTGTTGTGTCAAATGTTACAACATTTAGGACAACATGCAGCGGAATATTAAAGTTTGTAACACAAATCGACTTCAAATAAATACGATGGACAAGAATAAATTGCGCACGTGTTGTCTGAAATGTTTTCAACAATCACGGCAGCACGTGCAACAGCACTCTTCAAAACAACAACGTCCTTGGGAATGTTTTTATCTGAAAACCACGACGTGCAGAGTGCATACAATATGCAGCCACGAAAACTTTCAAGCAAATAGTGAAAAACACGAGAGCAGTAGATCGAAGAAGCCTCAAAAGGAACAACTGCTCACGAACACACGTGAAACATCACCACTGAAAAACTCCTCCACGAAAAACTCCTTTGCACGTCTCCTTTGTAAACACTCACGTCAATTCACCTTTGCATGAGGAGAATTCTCTAATTTATAGTCCTAGGGTTTATCAACAAAACCAACACAATATGGAAAGTAAGAGTTTTGTTAGACACAAACTCTATTTGAACAAAGATATCATATCACATTAAAATCTTAAAATAAATATTTAGAAAGACAAAACCGTAATTAAATATTAAATGTCATATCAACAAGGAAGAATATATTTTGAGAAATAAATTTAATATAGAAATTATATTTCACTTCAATCTCTCCTTTTTTGCCTTTCTGGACAAAATCAAATCAAACTCAATTTCTCTGTTAAATTCCAGTTAACTCCCCCTTAATATGAAATTTTTTTTCCCTCTGAATAAATAAAGTTAGTGTGGGTGTTGTTAGTTGTGTTGGCAACACATGAGACAACACATGAAAAATATCATTAATAGTTCATT
Source organism: Primulina tabacum (assembly GCF_025594145.1). Classification (NCBI taxonomy): domain Eukaryota; kingdom Viridiplantae; phylum Streptophyta; class Magnoliopsida; order Lamiales; family Gesneriaceae; genus Primulina; species Primulina tabacum. The sequence continues at coordinate 8,899,090 of NC_134567.1, forward strand.
AAAACAGAAATATATCAGGAAAAGCAAAACCTAACAGAGCCAAACATTAAAAGAGAAAGCAAGCAAAACAAAGTTCAAAACAAGGTTCAAAACATAGGTTTGAGTTTAAGTCGCATCTTCTCCCCCTATTTGTCCAGAATGGACATCTACCTCCATAGTCAGTCAATAGTGAGAAACTAAGTTTTCGTAGTAGACCATATTAGCTTTGGCCCGTAATCACTTTCCAATATTATCGAGATAATTGCGTCCAAAATCATTTCAGAATAATTTCCAGAATTGAAACCCACATCGAATTAACACCACTAAAACATCAAGATCACACATATTCAATTTTTCTTAAAATATGGATTTTCATCGAATTTTCTTTGTCGAAATGTTTATGAATGACCTAGTTATGCCTAATAACAGAATGTAACATAAATAGAAACATGAAAACAAATATGAGATATGTTCACACATGAAGTGTTGTTACAAATGTTGGCAACATCTTCTGACAACACAACGCATTCCAAAAAATTTGATTTTATGCACACTTGGAGACTTATTAAATTTCTGACCATAAAAGTGGTAGCGCCCACACTAGAAGAACGGTCTTCTTTAGGACTTCTCTAGGTAGATTTTTCCAATTTCTTCTATTTTTTCTTCTGTATTAAATTCAGAAGAGGTAGCTCCCACACTAAAAGCACAGCCTTCATTTGACTCTTTTAGGCAGCTTTTTCTAATCTTTTCTTCTGATACAGAGCTTATTCATAATTGATTTTTATTTTTACTTGATTTTCTTAAGTAATTTTTTGTATGAGTCAATGTCATGGAGTACATGATCAATTTTCAACTACTTTGTGATTTAATCAAATTAATAATCATGTCCAAGTGTTTTAAGTTTAAATAGAACAAGAAATTGCAAGTGCACCAAAAAATTATGAAACATTGTGAAAACATATGATATAACAGTATGCATGCAAATGCAGTATGTCTAAGTCCTAAAAATGCACATGCAAATTAGGTGTTGTCCGAGATGTTGTAACATCTAAGACAACATGTATGAATGTTTAGACAGAACACATGCTGAGAGATTTCCTAAGGTTGGAGAATCTCTCGACATCTAATGTTTTTGTGAATATGTCAGCCAGTTGGTTATTTGTACCAACAAATTTGATTCGAATCAATCTTTTTTCTACTAAATCTCGAATAAAGTGATGTATAATGTCAATGTGTTTTGTTCGAGAGTTTTATACTTGATTTTTTGAATTATCGATTGCACTAGAATTATCACAGTACACAACTAAGGTTTCACTATTAAGCCCATAGTCCTTTATCATTTGGTCCATCCACAAAAGTTGAGAGCAACAGCATCCAGCTGCCACATATTCAGATTCAGAAGCTGAAAGTGAGACACAGTTTTGTTTCCTACTATACCATGAGATTAAATATTGCCAAGATAAAAGAAACCTCCAGATGTGCTCTTCCTATCATCTAAGTCACCAGCCCAATCGACATCAGAAAATCCTACTAGATTCGAATTGGTTTCTTGAGTGTACCATAATCCCAAGTCAATACTTCCAGCTATGTAACGTAAGATGCGCTTCACAGTTTTCAAATGAGAAATTTTAGGATTGGCTTGATATCTAACACATAGGCACACACTAAACATGATGTCAGGTCGATTGGCTGTCAAATACAGGAGGCTTCCTATGATTCTGCGGTATAAAGTGTTGTCAACATTTTCGGCAACATCATCTTCGCACAATTTTTCACTCGAGCCTATAGGAGTTCTCATGTGTTTTCATTTGCAAATTTCTTAATCAAATTTCTAGCATACTTACTTTTACACAGAAAGATGCCATCATGCATTGTTTAATCTGCAAGCCAAGAAAGTAACTCAACTCACTCAACATGCTCATTTCAAATGTGAATGACATGCACTCAACAAAATCATCAGCATGCTTTTGAGATGAAGAACCAAATATTATATCATCAACATAGGACTTGACAAATAAGGATCTCACGTTTGGATTTCTGAATAAAAAGAGTTTTGTCTCCTTCACCTCGATTGAAGCCAATTTCAAGTAGATATTTTGTCAATCTTCCATACCATGCACGTGGTGCTTGCTTCAAACCATAAAGTTACTTATTCAATTTGTATACATGATCCAAATGGTATGGATCCTCAAAACCCTTAGGTTGTCTAACATACACTTCTTCATACAAGATTCCATTTAAAAACACACTTTTAACATCCATTTGAAATAGTTTGATTTTCATATAGCATTCAAAGGCTAACAATAATCTGACCTACTCAATACGGGCAACAAGAGCAAAGGTCTCATCGAAGTCAACCCCCTCAACCTATGTGTACCCTTGAGCAACCAACCTAGCCTTGTTTCGAATGATGTTTCCTGACTCATCAGTCTTATTTTTGAAAATTCATTTCGTGCCAATAACATTACTGTGGTCAGGAGGTTGAACCAAGTTCCACACATCATTTCGAACAAATTGCTTAAGTTCCTCATGCATTGCATTAACCAAAAATTCATCTTTTAAAGCCTCATAAACATTTTTGGGTTCGAAATTGGATATAAAACATGAAAATCTAACCTGTGAGCATATAGAGCTCATGCATATAAGTCCAGACATTTTTCGGTAATCCACTTTTTCTTTCTTTCGGGTTTGAACATTTCCACGCACATTTCCAATTATTTGAGGTGATGGATGGTTTTTCTGAATTTTGCTTGGTATTTTCTGTCCATCATCTATTGCATCATCATCACTGTGTGTTTCTTCCTCAGATTTAGTGACTTCAGTGTTACGTGTTGTGTTAGATGTTGCAACATCTGGGGCAACACCTGCATTTTCCAGTGATATTGGAATTTCCAGAAGCTAATTCACATCATCTTCAGCTGTTTTCTTTTTGAGATCTGCACAGTCATTAAAAACATTAATGGATTTCATAATAGTCCTAGTTTGTAAATTAAACATGCGATAAGCTCGACTATTAGTGGCATATCCCAAAAACAAACACTTATCACTCTTCGAGTCAAATTTTGCAAGTTGATCCCTGTCATTCAAAGTGTAACCAACACAACCAAAAACATGAAAATATTTAAGATTAGGCTTCTTTATCATGATTATTTAATAAGAAATCGTGGTTGAACCACTTCTTAAATACACCTTATTAGAAATATGGCAAGCTGTATTAAGGGCTTCTGCCCAAAAATGCTTTGAAATATTCTTCGAAGCTAGATCACCCTAGCCATTTCTTGCAACGTCCTGTTTTTGTGTTCGGCAATACCATTTTGCTGTGGAGTTTTTGGTGCTGAAAACTCATGTGAAATTCCTTTCCTGTCACAAAACGATGAGAATAAAGAGTTTTCAAATTCCTTACCATGATCTGTTCTGATCCTTCTCACCTTCAAATTATGGAAGTTCGTGATTCTTGTGACTAAATGTTTAAACACATCGAAAGTATCCGATTTCTCCCTAATGAAGCTTACCCATGAATATCGTGAGAAATCATCAACGCAAACAAAAAAGTACCTCTTACCTCCAAAGCTTTCCACTTCCATAGGACCCATTAGGTCCATGTGAAGAAAATCCACACAGCGTGTTGTCCCAGATGATGGCAACATCGGGTGTGACACGCTAGTCTTCTTACCCTTTTGACAGTCTCTGCACACATATGGCATACCAGAAGAGAGATTAGACATACCTCGTCCTGCATCGTACTTACATAAGTTCTTCAGCGTTTTGAAATTCACATGTCCAAGTTTTTGATGCCACAAATCGAGTTCACTAACTTGTGCATGTTTGCATGAAAGTTATTCACCTATTTGGTAGTAGTTATCCGAATTCCTTGTACCTGTCATAATACACATGTTAGTTTCATCAAAAACTTCACACATATGTTTGTCAAACTTGACATGCAAATTGTCATCACACAATTGGCTTATGCTTATCAAATTTGAGTTTAATCCTTCAACATGAAGCACATTGTGGAGCTTTGGTAGTCCTTCAACATTCAATGTTCCTTTTCCCACAATCTTTCCTTTTGCTCCCCCTCCATACGTTACTCTACCACCTTTTTGATCAACATAATCAATGAGATGTTCTCGTGATCCTGTCATGTGGCGTGAGCTTCTACTATCAAAGTACCAATGACCTGCATTATTAGTTTTCAATGAAGTATAGACAACTTTACTAGTGAGTTGTTACCCTTGGTATCCAAACATGTCTTGCTGTAGGTCGATTGTTGGAGGTGTTGCGGGAAGTGTTGTGCAACATTCGGGGCAACATCCACCTCGGCTTTTGATTCATACGGTCATCCCTTAGTTTATAATAGTAGGGCCTGATATGACCAGGCTGAAAACAGTAGTGACATACATACCTGCATTTTCTTTTCTTAGGAATGGGTGTAGCAGGTTGTTTTCTTGGTGGAGAACTTTTGATTGATGGCTTAGGTTGTGACTGTGTGGATGTATCAGCTTTTCCTTTCATAAAGACCGTTGATTTGGAACATTCACCAATTTCAAACACACTGTCTTTGAAGCCTAAGCCTTTCTTGTCATCTCTTCCCATCAAAAGTATGGAATCAAGCTTGGATGTGCTCGTATTGAACTTGGACAAAGTCTCAGTTGCCTTTTGAAAGCTCATTCTTGGTCTTACCTAGTTCCAAGTCCTTTTTGCACAGAATAACTTCAATTTTGGCAACCACATATTTTAGTTCGGTGTTTTCTTTCATGAGGGTGGTGTTCAACTTATTCCTTTTGAGCCAATCAGCATACAATTCCTCATAAAGCTTTTGTATACTCTCAAGAGTGATTTCTTCTTCATCAACTTCCAAATCATCATCTACACTCAAGTTTCCAGAAGATGTAGATTTTAAACACACTGATTTTACACACGTGTTGCTTCCAGGAGTGGCAACACCTAAGGTAACACTTAAGGGGTTCACTTACAGCCAATGTTTTTCTGTCAATAGTGCATTCAAGGAGGTGTAATTGTCTTCATCATTTGATTTCTCCTCCTCATCAGATTCTTCATCACTTAGAGAAACATTATAGCCCTTGTTTTTTCGTAATCTGTTAGCACATTCATTTGCATAGTGCTCAAATCCATTGCATTCTCTACATTGCACTTAGTCATATTTCTTCTAATTAAATTGACCATTGCCTTCATTCCTTAGTCGAAATTGTTGTTGAGCAGGAACATTTTGTGGCCTTCAGGTGATGGAAGACTCGGAAACCTTGATGGTTGTTCAGATTTCTTTTTTTTTTTTCTCTAATTTTTTCAAATAATCCCCAAATTTTTTTGTGATATAGGCGATGGAATCCTCACAAAGATCTGATTCATTAACCTCCTGGGATATTTGAAGTAGATCATTATAAGAGTCATTTGAGACTTGGAATGCAACCGTCTTCCACTTATCATTCTTCTGCATGTCCTTGTTCATTTCGAAGGTGCGAAGTGAACTGATAAGATCTTCCAGAGCCATCTGAGATGTGTCCTTAGCCTTATCGATTGCATATATTTTTACGTTGAATCTTTCGGGCAAAGAACGAAGAATTTTGCTAACTAATCATTCATTAGAGATGGGGTCTCCAAGGCCGAATGCCTCATTAGCAATTTCCCGTAGGCGACGATCATAGTCCAGTAAATTTTCAGATTCTTCCATCCTCATCATCTCGAACTTGGAAGTGAGCATCCTCAGTATAGTTCGTTGCACACTCTCAGAACCTTCACAATGTCTTTGGATAGCATCCCATGCGTTCTTAGCAGAAGTACAGTTTGTGATCAAACTGAACATATTCATATCGACTGAAGTGAATATTGCATTCAAAGCCTTTGAATTGTAATTTGAATCCTGCACTTCATCAGTAGTCCAGTTAGTTTCTGGTTTTGGCTTTCCATAAACTGTAGCTGGTTCCATCTAGGACTGGTGGTCGAAGTGCTGCGTTTGCAAGTGATGTGTCCATTAGATATTTCTGTCAAAACAAAACAAAACCAGAATCAACACTTAGTATATCAAGAGTAGGTTCTGATACTTCTTGTAAGGAATATTGCCTTGATAGATGTGAGTTAATATGAAAACAGTAGTGTAAGATTGTGAATTTGTGTTTTATCAGAATCAAGTGTTGTGTCAAATGTTACAACATCTGAGACAACATGCAGCAGAATATTAAAGTTTGTAACACAAATCGACTTTAAATAAATACGATGGACAAGAATAAATATGCACAAGTATAAATACTTGTGCAAGTATTGCCTCAGGGAAAAAATTAATCACTATTAAACCAAAACGTTTACATGAAAACAATACCAATAGTGATTATTACTAAAACCAATTTTCTCAACACGTTGAGAAAATAAATAGCTTTCTAAAACAACCACGAACACTAAAACATAAATAAGAAAGCAAAAAACGAGATGCCATAATCTCGGAGCAATGAGACAATCGTCAGCCCAAAACTTGTACACGTGTTGTCTGAAATGTCTTCAACAATCACGGCAGCACGTGCAACAGCACTCTTCAAAACAACAACGTCCTTGAGAATGTTTTTATTTGAAAACCACGACGTGCAGAGTGCACAAAATATGTAGTCACGAAAACTTTCAAGTAAAGAGTGAAAAATACGAGAGCAGTAGATCGAAGGAAGCCGCAAAAGGAACAACCGCTCACGAACACACGTGAAACATCACCACGAAAAACTCTTCAACGAAAAACTCCTTTCCACATCTCCTTTGTAAACACTCACATCAATATACCTTTGCATGAGGAGAATTCTCTAATTTATAGTCCTAGGATTTATCAACAAGGAAACCTACACAATATGGAAAGTAAGAGTTTTGTTAGACACAAACTCTATTTGAACAAAGATATCATATCACAATAAAATCTTAACATAAATATCTAGAAAGAAAAAACCATAATTAAATACTAAATGTCATATCAACAAGGAAGAATATATTTTGAGAAATAAATTTAATATGAAAATTATATTTCCCTTCAAACCCTTTGAATGAAATTATGCTACGCAACAACATATTTCAGCATTAATCTAGGAAATAATCAATAAAAAAAACCTCAAATAAACATCATTAATTCACACACACACAACAAAATGAATATATGAATAAACTTAGAGTAAAGCAGTTCTCGTCAACAAAATATCAGAATTTAAACCAAAAGAACGTAACTATTTCGTGTTACAACCAAAAAGAGACAAGTTATATTACTCATAAACATCATTTTCCAATCTCATTTCTTATTTGAGTTCTGTTTCATTTTCCCTCGAATGTCAGTTGTTATCCGAGCTCAAGCTGGATTGTGTTGCCTAATTTCTCCCTCCATGAGTGATGATTTCTTTAGCAGTGGCGCAAGAGTGTGTAAGACATGTCTCAACACTCCTAACGAAGGATCCCCAAACAAAATGTGCAGGAGCCCTTATATTCACCTCTTGTGTCGGCAATTGGTAACTCTGGAACTGCTCAAACATTGATGGGATTGTTGATTCCACTGGTCGGGTCATTGGTAACTACACATTCACTTGTAACCTATTAGAAAATACAAATTAAAATTATGTTAATATAATTTCTAAATGTGCATAAACAGACAATTTGAAACTGAACTTACACAACACAAGATCTTTTTCTGAATCATCACTATAAGTACTCTCACTAAAATCACCATCTTTTTCAGTGCATTCATCATTCAATATGTCATCAATGTCATCTGCTTATATCCCCTCTGTCACAACCTCATTAACTAACCCATCACTCTCACCATCTACTGCCCAATCAGACTCAGTTTCATCCTTATCTTTCTCCCCTAAATAATCAAAAGGTACATATGGATAAAATCTGTGCACCTCCTCAATGTATATGTGAATTTCTCTCGTAAATTTTATCTTTTGTTCACAAGTTTTAACTAAAGCAGTGTCATTCTTGATCCATTTAAAACCTTCATGTTCAAAAGTCGTGAAAGCCCTCACAGGTTGCTTAACACCTTCATGTTCAGCTACCTTCTTAAACTGATGTAAAGAAAGCATAACAAATTCAAAAAAATAAAATATAAGTACCGCACCACCTACATAGGCGTGTTGGTCACCGATGTAAAACTTTTGTCCATAGTGCAGACTCAATGTAAAATCCTTGCTATTAAATTTTGCATTACAACAAAAATTATGGATTCTTAGAAAAACCCATTAAATAAAAAAAAAGCTAACAAAAATGGAGTATCTTATACAATTTTAGCAGAAGTTCAGCAAAAAGTTTTGAAAATTATATTTCACTGGACGTTCCAATATTTTTTAAATGAAAAAACCACTAAATCTCATTCATTTAGGGATCACGATTTCGGAAAGAAAACAAACGTGAGGCTCGAATCTTTGCAAAAGTGTATTACAAAGAAAATCTGAAAAACATTGTTCCAAACACATAATAACAAAAAAAATTGCTACGTTATTGTGAGGAAAAAATCTTTGCAAAAACACAGTGTAATCTAGTGGAAGAAGCTTAAAATCTTGTGGGCCTCGAATCTTCATTTCAACTGTAGGATGGTATACTAGTATTGTTGCTTATATTTCTAGTGTTGAATAGAATTACGGGAAAGAAATTAGGGCGTGGGTAGGGAAATGTAAACAAAATAAAAATATTTGGAAAATTGAGTATGATATTAAGTGGTATAAAATACAACAGCTCCTCAATTTTCAACCCACATAAGCTCCAGCAGTCGTCTAATCAGCTTTTCTGGTGAAAATTTACCACCCAAATAGTGAATGGACAAAAATAGCGGAAAAAAAAAAAGAAAAGATAGTGTATCAAAATAAAAAATTAAAAAGTTAGTGAATCGAAACCCAAAATGATAAAGTTATTGAACCGAAAAATACATTTTCCCTAAAATAAAATTAGTATATGGCCTGTAAAATGAATATATATATATATATATATATATATATATATAGACACACACACACACACACACGGAGAAGAAGAAATTCATTTGCTCAATTTTCATAATTCTGAAACCACACAGATAGAGGCCAGGTTAGACGACCCGGGCTACTACCTCACATAGCACTACATTTGCATATCCTTATTTATAACAAAAGTCAGCCAAACTTATTATTCATCGTTCCCCACGAATCTCGTCTCAAACCTCGTATCAAAAATTTCAGCAGAAAAGGAGCTTAGTATCATACGATACAAGAATTTCTTTGAGTTGATTGGTGAGGTCGTGACTATGCTGGCTGCATAACATCAACTAAAATGTGGAAAGAAAAAATTTTACAGTCTCTTTACTCTCATTCTACAAGGTCATTTCGAGACCAATATTCCTCGACCAGCTGCCCGAACAATGAATCTTCTCTTTTCATTAGCGTCATAGGTTCATCAAATTCCACAACTTCACCTGTTTAGCATAACAAACTCACATCAAATCTCCAAAATTTATTGATAAAACGTATCATCGTAAGTAGATTCAACTGGAAGAAATAAAAACATGAAGTAACTGATGCTCACCATCACTAATGGCCAGAACCATTGTGCAGTCCATCACAGTTGGTATTCTATGAGCAACCGTAATCACCGTGCAATCAGCAAATTCTGTCCGTATGGTTTTTTGCAAGATCATGTCCGTAGCATTGTCAATTGATGCAGTTGCTTCATCGAGTACCAGAATCTTGCTCCTCCTCAGTAAAGCACGGCCTAAACAAAACAGTTGTCGCTGCCCCATGCTCCAGTTTAATCCATCTTCCACTACTGCAGTTACAAATTTTTTTTTGTTGATGTCGTTCCGTTAATTGGACAAAATCGCCGGCTTCGTTCAACCGTTTGGACTAAACACACTATCTATAATCGATATCACTGATTTATGATCTTAATTCTAGACATTTTATGTGTGTACGTGTTAAATTCAAGTCACTTTATGTGTGTTCAAGTCTAAACTGAATAACCAGTTTTCCAAAAGCTTACCCGGAGAGTCTAGTCCCTCTACTTTCTCCTGAACAGCTTCTTTGAGCTGACATTTTCCAAGGATCTTTATATTTGACAAAAAAACAAGAAAGCCGTTATCATCTACTTGTAGTAAAAAACCATATTGGACAAAATAGAATCACAAATCTTTACGGAAATAATTTCAGGAGAAAAAGAAAAAGAACTGAAGGCAATAAAAGGTTACCTCCCACAGTTCCTGCTCGGTATGTTGTCCCAACGGATCCAAATTGTACCTCACAGTTCCAGTGAAAAGGGTGGGATCTTGAGGTATAATCCCAATCCGAGATCTCAGATCATGAATCCCAATTGTTGATATGTTAATTCCATCCACAACAATCTTTCCTTCCGCAGGCTCCACCAGACGGAACAAGGCAGCAGTAAGAGTAGTCTTCCCACTGCCAGTTCGTCCAACTATGCCAATCTTGTGTCCTCCTTCAAACGTGCAGCTAATCCCCCGTAAAACAAGTGGTGCATCTGATCTGTACTTGATCTGTTTCTCAATTTAACTAATTAGTATTTGATACTATACTTTCATTATGATGTAAACTAAATCCAAGAATCTTTACCTGTAAATTTTGAATCTCTACTTTACCCTCAGTTGGCCAGTCAACTGGAGGACGATTCTCTTCTATCACTTCAGGGGCCTCACTTGGTATATGCATATATTGATCAAGCCTTTCAACAGAAACAATATAGTTTGCTAACATGCACTGGTTGTTAATGGAAAACACCAGGGACATGTTTAACGAGAGACCATAGGACAAAGCCATTCCAATAAATCCTGCAATAATGAATGAAGGAAGAAAATGTAAGGAAACATGGCATTCTTCAAGTTCGAATATGACCTTGTATAACTTAGCAATATCACACCAGAGGTAAATGTTCCAGTAGGAAGTAAAACCATGCAGAGGCCTGCAAAGGAAAGAACAGTTGCACTGAGGATTTCTAGCCTTTGGATCAACCACTCATTCGCCGAGAAATAGTGGAAAAAGGGGCTCCCGTTTATGTCGATTAAGTCAAGATTCTTGGCAAAAAACCGATCTTCCTGTTTGAAAGCTCTAATTGTAATGACTCCAGCAACAGATTCAGCAAGATGGTTTGCAACAAAAGATTTTGTAGTTCCATTTATCCTCATGAACTCTTTAGCAGAGGAAAAGTAGTATCTCTGCAGATGTGGGAAGTCATGTCACAAACAAAACCAGACAAAGAAAAGAAACATAAAAAATATGACTATCCTTTTGTGCAATCAAGAAGTCAAGTAAAGAGAATTTTGGTCTGAAATATCCAACCCCAGAGGTTTAATGCACGTTTTTCTTGTTTATAAATTTGATGACAATTACCTGTAAGCGAATAGCCAGAAAGATCATTGGTATGGAGACGAACAATACTTGCCATGTGATAACACCTAGAACTATCAGGTTAGAATAACAATTTGAGGTTGCTCCAAATGTGAATATGAAGTTGAAGGGAACATCTAGATCAACAATACTCAAATCAGAAGAGACCTGTGCAAGTGGGCAAATAGAAAATTAGTTTCATTGGTAATTTCACATAGAAAAGAAACATGGGGATCAAGATTTCAAAAACTTACCCGGCTTATGATCCTTCCCAAGGGCGTAGAATCATAAAACGACATTGGTGCACGGAATAAAGAGATCAATAGCTGTGAAAACAAAGCTGTCGATGACTCCATGTTCAAAACAACTGTGGATATGCTTCGAATGAGCAAAAAAATTGATGCCACAACTCCAATAACCAAATATACGACAATCAACCTCAAAGAGGAGACGTTTGGATCATCCACATTTGCAGCCATCCAAGAATTCTGCAATATCTGCCCAATAATGAAGGTAAGGTGGCAGAGAGCAGCCACCGAGAAGAAAAGAAAACCTTTGTTCTGCTTTAAATACAGAATATAGGGCTTAAATCCAGTGTCCCCAACTTCCCTTTCTTCTTTCTTAATCAACTGATCACTTCCCAAATTTTGATCTTTCTTCTCTGCAGACGCCTTGTAAATCTCTTTAGAAGAAGCTTCACGATTTTGTGAAGCTGCTACCTGTGAAAGTCTCTCAGAACCTGCAGTTTCTTTATGTGCATTGACAAGTTCTTGGAATTCTCGACTCGAAGCCAGCAACTGTGAGTAAGGAGCAGCCTGCAAAATTTCTCCATCGGACATCAGCTGTACAATGAGGTATACCGACTGTTAGCGTTTTCTCATTAATAAGTGTATGTAAAATCAATAGAGATGCTCGTTATTTTGGAATAAGAGACAAATTTCTCATATCCCTGCATTAAAAGAACAAACAAAAAATGAAAAGCATAAAGACAACCTTACCAAAACAGAATCAAATGTAGGAAGAAAATCAACTTGATGTGTCACGAGTAAGACCATCTTTGATGAGAGGGCTCCCATTACGTATTCCTGCCGAGCCTCGTATCAGCTTGTAATACATGATTAGTAAAAGTAAAGCTTGTAGAGGAGGATATGTTCTTACATTAAACAGGCTCGAGGCCGTGTGTGCATCAACAGCACTAAAAGGATCATCCAAGAGATATATATCAGAATCCTGATACAAAGCACGAGCAAGTTGAATCCGTTGCTTCTGACCACCACTAAGATTAACTCCTCTCTCTCCTATCTCGGTCAAATCACCATACGGTAGCAACTCAAGATCCTTTATGAGTGAGCACCTTTGTAGTGCAGCTTGATATCTTTCATCGTCCAGGGCTGATCCAAAGAGAATATTTTCCCGAATACTTCCTGTTTGAATCCATGCTGTTTGAGAGACATAGGCAATAGTCCCATGCACTTGAACCTGAAAAAAACATAGCAGTGAATGACAATTTATTTTCAAATACATACTAGAAGAATAGATAGAAGAGCATAAACTCACAGTTCCCTCGGTTATTGGAACCTCTCCGAGAACAGATGCGAGAAGAGTCGATTTTCCAGAGCCTACCTCTCCACAAATTGCAATCTTGTCGCCAGCTTTAACACTCAAATTAATGTTTCGAAGATTTGGTTTCGATTGATTCCCATCCCACGACAGATTTGCTGACTTAAAAGAAATTTCACTAGTTGTATGAGTGTTCAGCAACTTAACTCTGACATTTTCGGTTTCAAGCTCAGGCGCATCAAGAAACCTCACTATCCTGGAAAATGCAACTTTAGCTTGAATAAACACTCCAATAACATCAGGAAGACTTCTAACAGGGTCCTGAACCAGACGTAACGTAGCTACAAAAGTAAAAACGTTGCTTGAAGATAATGGGACACCAAGGATATAGCAAGCACCAAAGGTAGCTGCAGACACTAGTAAAGGAGAACCCCAGAAAAGGAAGGTATTGTACGCTTTTCTTAGCTGAACAGCTGACAACCATTTCTCTTCAGCCAACCTAAGATTCTCTATTACATGCCGGAAATGGGTTTCCCATGCATATAGCTTCAACACCTTCATGTTCACTAGAGCCTCAGACATAGCCTTCAACCTTCCGTCCTGTGCCACCATAAGCTTCGTCTGGAACTTATGCTGTAACTTTGCAAGGGGAGTGTTGGCAAGAACAGTTAGAATTATAACCGTCATGGATGCAACTGTTGCGAGTCCTACAGCTTGGAAGAGAATGATGATTGCTAGACAGAGTTGAAGGCTTGTTGTCCATATTTGATGGAACCAATAGGGAAACTCTCCAATTCTGTAGGCATCCACGGTAACAAAGTTCATTATCTCGCCACTTGAATAAATTGTTTTAGCAGAATTCGATAATCTCAGTTGCTTCTGGTAAACAGCTGCTGTGAGCACAGACCTCACCTTTAAACCAACTAGTCTGCTCCTGAAATACCATTGTCTTTGAGATATTGACTCAAGAATCTTCGTGAGAAAAAGTGTCACAACTAGTATATATCTCTCATATTCGAAACTTTCCTTTCCTTCAGCAACTTTAATGAAGGCTTTGAGTAACAAAGGACCGGCAGAGATCGTAAGCACTTTCAGAAGTGCGTAGAATCCTGAAACGAGGATCTCTTTCCAATGGCATAATAGGATGGTCTTTAGTCTTGACTGCCCTTTTTCGTTCAAAATCTCGGTATATAACAAGTAGCACGACTCCGCACGATCATCCTCACGTAACTTCGGTATATCTTCGTCCTCGAGAGTTTTCTCCCTCCCCCTCTTCATCAGTGGGTTCAACCACCAAAACGTGTACTTGCTCAAAAAGCTGGCTTTTGCGAATCCGGTCTCAGTGGAACCAGAACAAGTTTTACTTCCGCCATCGGCAGAGTCCAGTAATGGATCATAAACACCATTTTTGTCACCATCTTCATATCTGAAACCTTTAAACGTACACAATAGCAAGAAAATAGATCCTATTAAGTACAAAACATCCAAAACCATCTTAATCGATACCTTCTTTTCCAGAATGGCGGTAAATAAAGATAACCCACAAGTGATTCCAGCAACAAGGAACCCAAGAATCGCTATAAGCCTCACAGGAGATCTTGAAAAACGCTGCCCCCAAAGGCTCAAGGTTAACCCCAGAAACAACCAACTCAATCCATGAAAAACGAACAGCACCCACCAATGCACAGATACAAAAGCTCGGTTTTTCCTCAAATTCTCTTCCAAAATCCAGACTCCAAATGACAAACAAACCAATCCCAGAAGGCCATTTATGATAGCTGACACTATCTGCAATGTTGAAATGTTCCGAAAAGATGCAGAAATCTGCGAGGATTTGGACGATTTCTTGGACATTATAGTGAACAAGAGCATGACCAGGAGCACTAAATCAAAACACACAATTAACGCGTGGTTGATGCACGAAGAAGGGTCTGTTACAGAGATCAAATCCGCACAAGAACTCTCATGGATCCTTGAACAATTGGAGACACCGCAAAACACAGTCCAAAGATGACCCATCTCTTTTCTTCACACTTGGTGTAACTTCTTTGATCCGAACTTTATATGAGAGAAATCAATCCACAGTAGCCAGAATCAACATGTAAATGTGGTCCAACCATTTTTTAGCCACTTCTCAAATGGCTCTAGATTGAAAATTTTACCTGTTTCAAGTATATAAATTCTAGGAAGTCGGAAATAATAAAAAAAATACCAAAAACGTGGAAAAACCAACAACGCCAAGATAAAAACCAGTCACAAAGCAAGGCCAATAAAGGAAACGAAGTCAAAACGAAACTGCATGCGTGTAGAATTTCGTTTGTAAAAAGTATTTAAAGATAGACAACCCTTTAGCAAATAGACACTGAAACTATTAATACAAGATTGATTTTTTCAATCAAAATGCGTACCGAAATCTTAACAGGACGATCACGAATAAAATACACGATGGAATTGGATAATACAGACAAACAGATGAAAAGTTCAAATGGGATTCAAAGACTGGGTATATAGAAATAGAAGGCCCGCAATCGCTAGATGAACGAAGCATTTGCTTCTTCCAGAATACGAAAGGTGGGATTCGACGTAAATATAGAAATCAGATATAGGAAGGGCTTTCTCTCTCTCTTCTCAGGAATTATCATTCATTGAGTTCAACGGTGAACGGATTGCATACAATGCTACATCGCAGTTGAAATTAAATACCGACACCTAGTATGTGGATAATCTGTCTGGGTTTAACAAGTATGCGGTGTTCTGCATATTTTATACAAGATGATCTTGCATACCTCTCAATTTGTCAGACAAATTAAAATAATCGTCGGATGAATTGAGTTGATTATCTTGTGCAAACATGTGGTGTGTGGATCCAAATCCTAAATATGTGTGTGGGGGTCGTGTTTTACCGTATGATATTAACTAAAATGGACAGCATTATGATTTCATCCTGTATTTGGGTGTGTCAAAATGCAACATGACCCGTCAACCCGACACGATCCAACACGAAAAAAATCAGGTTCAGGTTGGTGTTTTTCGGGTTCGAGTTAGGTGAGTTCGGGTTAGTACCATGTTAGATGGGTTTCGGGTTGGGTCGGTTGGGTCGCGGGTTGATTTTTTTGAAAATATTACCTATATTTTTATATATTGTATGTTTAAACAAAATTTATTGTATATTTATATCATAAATTTTCATCATTTAATATTTATTTTGTATATTTTTTATTTTTGTAACAATTGTTTATTTGATTCAGTAAATATACTTTAATTTTTTACGATTAAACTTTCAAATTTAAATAGGAAATTTTGTTATTATGTGTTTAAATTAAAATATTATTATTATTTTTTATTTTTTCGAATTATTTTCATTAATTTTTTTAAAAAAATAAATAAAATTCGGGTTAGGCGGGTTAGACTGGTTGAGTCGGGTTAGACGGGTTCGTGTTCGGGTTGGGGGTTTTCGGGTTGAAAAAAAATAAAAAAAAAATTCGCGGGTTGACCCGAAACCGACCCACCGACCCGACTAACACCTCTACTCGATATTTGAGTTGATAGAGTAATTGAACGTTTGAATAATTATCATAAATTTGCTTTTTTCACGAATCTAAGGCAAAAATATTTCCCAATGTATTGAGTTTTAATGGTGTCACGGCTTTTTTAAACATGTTGAATTAGAAAAACAATTATAATTTAATACACGTGTCAATTAATGATTAATGTAACATTAAAAACAGAAGAAAAAAAAAGTTTCCTATTAGAAAATGGAGTCATGAGTTGTATGGACAAGAAGTTTTTTCTTGTTAATCAATTAATTTTAACCTTAAAATTATACTAGCTCTCCTAACACACATATGTTGTATACTGTATGATTCATATTTTTTTCCCAAAGTTATCTTTGGATTAGTTCCATTTTATATAAATTTAGTACATTATTATAGAGTAAGGGTAGTATGATAAATCATAGAATTGCCAAATGGGTATTTGTTAAAACTGAGAAGGGATCAATGGTAATTATTGAAACTGCTAAGGCTTTAAATGGTCATTATTGAAACTGCCAAGAGTGTCAGAGTAAACTTAAATATTTTTTTGTATAAATATATAAATAAATTCTAAAAGATATTATTGTAATATTAACAATAATTTCAAACTCAATTTTTCAAAGCAGAACTCACTTTATTTTTCCACACTATCTCCATATCTTCTATGAAAATTTCATTTTTGTAAATTAATTCATTTTGTTTTCAAATTTTCATGTAAATAAAAATCTGAACTTGTATATTAACTTTTACGTATGAATATATTTTTGAGATTTCTAATTGTATTTAACTAATTCTGCACAAACTACATACGTAAATAACGACTAGTATTGTAGATGCCCGAAATTTCGTACTTGAAAATTTGCGGAAAATTAAAAATTTTCTTTTAAAATAAGTAATATGCCTCGATCGTAAAATAAACTGATAAATAGAGTTAAATGTTCAAAATAGCACAGGCGGAAGTAATTATTGTTTGCAAAATAACAATTTAAAATAATTCAACAACGGATAAAAAAAAAACTGAGTTTGAAATAAGTAAATGCTGAAATTGAGGTCATCGGGTTCCACTACTGCCGACCCAAGATGGCTCACTGGTCCCCGCCCTCGGTCCCGACCTCATCAGTACCTACAACAATCAAGTCTAGTGAGTCTAAAGACTCAGCATGCATATATCGTAAATAACAAGTAATAATAATAAAATTGCATGCATGGTAAAAATATCATGAGTCTGGCGTAACGTAAAAATATCATGTCATGAGTAATTATAATACGTGCATAACTGAACTGAAAGTCGTAAGTAAAATGTTTGCTTCATCGAGCCCTATAATAAAATAACATGTCATAAATTTTCTGTTGAGATTATATTCTACGCAAGTGGCCCCTGAACTGAACTGGATCGCCTGATTAGACTAAACCACGGTATATTGTGCGGTAGAGATCATCACAGCCCTTGGACTGGATATCCGTACCAATAAATGAACTGAAATGAACCGATAAGTGACCACCGGGTGAAGTAATAATCCCATGATAATGAAGTGGCTACAAGCAATATCGCATAAATCTCAAAAATGAATATTTTATATTTTTTGCACGTAATATAATTAAATAACATAATTAAATATCCTGTATTAATTTTATCGAATGGGTTGGATCGTTTCCAGGCTCGCTGCGACTTAAATCTAACATGAAAAATATGCAAATGATTTACTTGCTCAAACTTTGTAATTGACTCCAAAAACGAGACAATTACGCCCAATGACTTGGTATTTAATCATGACTTCGTGCCAACCTAAACCAACACCGAACCATCGTTTAGTCATGATAAAAATACACTTAAAATGATGAAATAATGCTCCTAACATTTCAGTACTTCGAAATTTGGTGAATGGAGGCCAAAAACATGAAACGCTCTTTCGAGAGTCACTTTGGCACATTGCACCATAAATTCTCGTACGCCCTCTAAACTTGACCAAATCACGAACGACCAAAAACATGACCTTCCTAACTCAATGGGGTACTGTTCAGTCCAAGGCCATAGGTTAAAATCAAACCAAGAACTCGAAACACACCTCTGAACCGAAACACAACTTGCTGTCACAAAAATACAGCAGCGGCGCTTGCGTTGTTTGCGAGGCTAATGGCCATTGGGGCTTGAACCACCGACTAGAACCTCTTCCCATCGTCCTAAGGGTTGGCTTGAACCATGGCTAAGGGTCCTAGGCCAGCCACAATCCAAGCAAGACCATGGATCACGCGAACTTCCACCCGAGAGGCAAACCTGCGCGCGTGGGGCGAGTTGCTTCGTTCGCTGTCATGGACCATTCCAGCGTCCATTTGATTGACCATGGCATGATCTAGACATCAAGAGGTATGGTATGGACTGTGGCTAAGGGCCAGAAGCCAACCAAGATCCATACCAACCTAATAACTGAACACCAACTCATGCAGAAAATGAAAGTAATCGAAGGGGGATGTTCTTGTTTATTTTTAAAAACCGATTGGGATATGAACCAAGCGATGAAAGGGCATCTTGGTCACGTTCTAGGCATGTCAAGGAAGGGTTTCTAACCATGGCTACAGTCCCTAGGGCAGCCACGATCAGAACACTTGCCTTAGACCAAAAATTGTGCAACCCGAGACTCAAAATGCCTTATGGATGAGTTGCTGCCCATTCGAGTTGCTGGGGGAAGAAGACACTTTAACCAATGGTCAAATCCATTCTTAACACACCCTATATCAATCCTAGATGCAGATTGGAAAGTCTGGACTCGAGCCAACCACCTGAAACCATCAAAAGAAGCCAAGCCGTGAGGAGCACAAGGAAGACAAACTTTCTGTACATTTTTCAAAAAATGTGCTGTCAAATATTTCGGTTTTTACCTCATAAAATCTTGATCATGAAAGGTTTAAAATCATATTATGGCTTGATTGAAGAGTGAAAGGAAAAATATAAACATGCCTGGAATTGTTTTGAACGAAAAACAATTGAAAACATGACGCGGCGCGGAGGAGACAGAGTGCTCTTTACTATCTTGTTCTTCCCTCTTGTTTCCCACAAATTTTCTCTCGGTTTTCCTCCCTAGGACTCACGATTTTCTCTGAATTTTTCTTCTGAATTTCGGTGGAAATGGTGGGGAGGGAAGTCTAGGAAAATAAATGGGAGGTTGCAAGATAGTGGGAGATTAAATGGCAAAATGAATCTTGCTTTCTTTGAGTTTTCTTGGAGATAGAAAGGATATGATATCAAGGGATTTTGAGGGATATTTAGGAGGTGTGTTGACCGATTTCTTGCTTAATAAAATGAGGGAGGATATTGCTTAATTGTTAATTAGATGGTGATTAAAATGGTGGGGGAATTATATTCCAAGTAAAGATAAGAAAATGAGTTATAATGGTGAGTTGACAAACTCAATTAAATATGTCATGAGGTGGCCAATTTCTTCTAAAAAAATGGGATATAAAAATTTACCTAATTAATAATTATTGATGAATTAAATTTGAGGGATTATCTATCAAGAAAGAGGTAAGGAAAGGAATCAAAGTTTGTGAGTTGTCAATTTAAATTCAAATCTTCTATGAAGTGGCCGAAGATTGTTAGATAAATGAGGACGAAATATTGCTTAATTAATAATTATTGAGGATTTAATATGAGGGAATTAACTATGCCATGAAAGGATTAAGGAAAGATAAAAAAAATGGAGAGTTGACAAATTAATTAAATCTCATAAGGGTAGTGGCCGAATTTTATGCTTATTAAGATGGAGGGAAATTATTTCTTAAATCTTGTATTTTAATTCTTTAGATTTTTATCCATCCGTTAAATATTTTAGTGAATTAATAAATTAATTAAAGAATAACATTATCTTGCATGCATGACTAAATCTTTAAATTAAATTGCTAACATGTTAAGTTGAAATTTCTTAATTAAAATAAGCCTAGATTAACTTATCTCAATTGGTCACATATTTTAAATTAGGCTTTTAAATTAATTATTGAATCTAAAAGAATTTACTTACTATTTATCTTCTAATTAATTAATTAAATTCTTAAACTTTCTTTAAACATTCTTTTGCATTAAATTAACTTATTATTTATTTTAAATAAATTATAGGAATGTTTTCTAAATATTAAATTTTATCTTAAAACTCCAACTCCAGTCCGGCATCACTTAATTAACTGAATAGATAACCAATAAACTACTGAATAAAATAATTAAATTTAAAGAAAGAAATTTAAGTTTTCATGCATAAAAATCGTTTTAATTTAAATACTAGAAATTATGCATGGCTTATGCGTAGTCTGATTTAACGGGTTCTACAACTCCCCCCTCCCTCCTTAAAAGAAATTTCGTCCCCGAAATTCGCTTATCCTCGATAAACAAAAAGTTTAGACTCTTAATTCTAGAATCCTAATAATCCACGCTTCCGATGCGCTACTCTGATAAGATAAATATTAAGCTGTCCTTCCGTCTCCTCAATCCTAAATAAATTTGTCTACCAAAATCTTCGTTTGTGAATCGCAACTTAAAACAACTTATGGTGACTTAGTTCTATTCAACTATAGCCCCGAATTTTGACTTATCCCGCAAATGGATGTCCAAATTTAACTCATCTTACTTTCCTGATAATATACCCAAGATGTTCATTGACCTATTATATTCCAATATTGAAATCTTAAGAGCATCCCTTCTTAACTTTATTGACCTCAAGATATGTTAAAGCTTCAAGTCCAAGTATTGGCATTCATGCAGTTCGACTTAGGAGAACTTAGTAAAGCACTTAAAAGTTAAACCTTATCTCAACCCCATAATAATATTAGACTAAGATCCTTGAATCGAATCTTTACCTTACCTAACCAAACTTACGTAACCTGACTATTTAGAAGTACATCCCAATATAACGTTGTTGCAAATCTTAAGTTCGAGTAGTCTTAATCCATAAAACCCAAAATATACGATACCGATCTTCCACCTAAATAATAAAATTATTCTAGCACCAATTACATGCTTAAACTATTTCCATTTCAATTAGAATAAAGTTGAGATCTAAGACCCTTGGACTTTCCTTATTGAAGCGAATGTCGCATTCTTACGTTTCCTTAATGCTTAATTAATACTAGCGTATAAAACTTAATAAGCTCTCCTATGATAATGATGGGCTAACTCTAATAAATCAACTTCACTTATAACCCATAAATTCTAGAATCCCCATATCAAGATTTCAGATTTCTTACTCGATAAAAATCTTAATATTCGTTCATTGATAACCTATGATGAACACAACTTGTTTCTTTTGGTTTTTATTTCACCCAAAATTTTCGTACGAACACCTATTTCATAAACTTAAAATTCAAGCTTACGCGACCCAAATAGTATTAGATAACATAATCCCAACACACATATTCATTTATTCTCAAGTTTCTCAATGATTTTCAAAAATTTCTTAAAACCAGGTGTCTACCTCAAATCTTATATGCGTCTGTCTATCAAGTAATCTAACCATCGATCGTACCCAATTTTTTTTTTTGAAAAATTAAATTCCAACAAAAGTATAATTTTAACTCTTAAGATCATGATTAAAAATTATGATTCATCAAACTTTAATTCCCAATTTTTTTTTGTTAGCTCCATATCTATTCTTATAACTTAACTAGCTGATCAACTTTATCTTAAATTGTTATCACTCTAAATTCTTAATTTGTCACAGTATTAATTCACTAGAGCTTAAACTTTCAAGCCAAATGTTGATTCATCTTACAATGTCCTTGGTTACCATTCCTTATAACCTTATAACCCAATTGTTTCAAGGTTCTAGATATCCCTTCAAACCTAAATCATCAAATTTCATATCCTTTAAACCATTCGCTTCTCACTTACTGCTAACCAAGTCCCCAAGTTTCTTAAAAACTGCAAAATTAGTTCTTACTTTCCTCGAATATTATCCGATTTGTCCTTAATCTCGAGAATCTAACAATTACCCATAAGTTGTTGGCGTTCCTAATTCCATTCTATAGGTTTCCCGTAACATAAAGTTCAATGATCTTAAGCTTATTAAACCAAAAATTCAATTCTCATAACCTCGAAAATTACTGATTTAACCCAATTGTTCCTCCAAAGTTCGAATTCAATCCTCAAAAATTTCAGAATTTGCAATATGGCCCTTAAAGTTCTCGAAAATTATCATTTTGGCCCTACAACCCTACAAAATTTGCATTTCTGGTTCCCATAAAATTTTCAATTTTAGTCTCATTAAACCTTTAAATTCTCAAAACTCAGAATTTAATCCCAAAATTCGATAAACTCGAAAATAGTCTCTTAGAATTTTATTCTTTTGCACTTAGGTCCTCAATTATTAGTTATTACAATTAGGTCCTTAAAATTCTCAATTCATGCAATTCAATCCTTAAATCCAACTGGGTAGAGCATGCATCCTAAATAAATTCTACGTTTTTATAATTCCAAATTTAGTCGTAGTCCCGAATCATTAATCCTTACATGGAATTCTCAAAAACTAACTAAACTAGCAACCACGAACCATCAGTAGTTTCTTAGAAAATCTACAAGTTCCAAGAGCATTTATAATCTTCAAGATTAACCTATGATCCAAAAAGTTGAACATCAGTACTACTAGCAAAAAAAAATCAATATAAACAATCCATTATTTCTTTAAATTTAAGTAAATACTGCATAATTAAAGTCTTGACACAAAACATTTCATGAAAATATGCTGTGAAAATATTTCATGCTTTAAAAGAAATGCGTGTAAAACTTACAGACCGGAGACGTGACTTCGTGAGCTTCTCGAGGTCAGTAGTAGTACAAACTTTTACAAGAACATAGGCTCAGATACCAGCTGTAGAGGCCCGAAATTTTGTACTTGAAAATTTGCGGAAAATTAAAAATTTTCTTTTAAAATAAGTAATATGCCTCAATCGTAAAATAAACTGATAAATAGAGTTAAATGTTCAAAATATCACAGCGGAAGTAATTATTGTTAGCAAAATAACAATTTAAAATAATTCAACAACGGATAAAAAAAACTGAGTTTGAAATAAGTAAATGCTGAAATTGAGGTCCTCGGGTTCCACTACTGCCGACCCAAGATGGCTCACTGGTCCCCGCCCTCGGTCCCGACCTCATCAGTACCTACAACAATCAAGTCTAGTGAGTCTAAAGACTCGGCATGCATATATCGTAAATAACAAGTAATAATAATAAAATTGCATGCATGGTAAAAATATCATGAGTCTGGCGTAACGTAAAAATATCATGTCATGAGTAATTATAATACGTGCATAACTGAACTGAAAGTCGTAAGTAAAATGTTTGCTTCATCGAGCCCTGTAATAAAATAACATGTCATAAATTTTCTGTTGAGATTATGTTCTACGCAAGTTGCCCCTGAACTGAACTGAACTGGATCGCCTGATCAGACAAAACCACAGTATATTGGGCGGTAGAGATCATCACAGCCCTTGGACTGGATATCCGTACCAATAAATGAACTGAACTGAACCGGTAAGTGACCACCGGGTGAAGTAATAATCCCATGATAATGAAGTGGCCACAAGCAATATCGCATAAATCTCAAAAATGAATATTTTATATTTTTTGCATGTAATATAATTAAATAACATAATTAAATATCATGTATTAATTTTACCGAATGGGTTAGATCGTTTCCAGGCTCGCTGCGACTTAAATCTAACATGAAAAATATGCAAATGATTTACTTGCTCAAACTTTGTAATTGACTCCAAAAACGAGACAATTACGCTCAATGACTTGGTATTTAATCATAACTCCGTGCCAGCCCAAACCAACACCGAACCATCGTTTAGTCATCATTAAAATACACTTAAAATGATGAAATAATGCTCCTAACATTTCAGTACTTCGAAATTTGGTGAATGGAGGCCAAAAACATGAAACGCTCTTTCGAGAGTCACTTTGGCACATTGCACCGTAAATTCTCGTACGCCCTCTAAACTTGACCAAATCACGAACGGCCAAAATCATGACCTTCCTAACTCAATGGGGTACTGTCCAGTCCAAGACCATAGGCTAAAAGCCAAACAAGAACTCGAAACACACCTCTGATTCGAAGCACAACTTGCTGTCACAAAAATACAGCAGCGGCGCTTGCGTTTCTTTGCGTTGTTTGCGAGGCTAATGGCCATTGGGGGTTGAACCACCGACTAGAAACTCTTCCCAACATCCTAAGGGTTGGCTTGAACCATGGCTAAGGGCCCTAGGATAGCCACAATCCAAGCAACACCATGGATCACCCGAACTTCCACCGGAGAGGCGAACCTGCGCGCGTGGGTGAATTGCTTCGTTTGCTGTCATGGACCATTCCTGCGGCCATTTGATTGACCATGACATGATCTAGACATCAAGGGGTATGGTATGGACCGTGGCTAAGGGCCAGAAGCCAACCAAGATCCATACCAACCTAATAACCGAACACCAACTCATGCAGAAAATGAAAGGGATCGAAGGGGGCTGTTCTTATTTATTTTTAAAAACCGATTGGGACGTGAACCAATCCATGAAAGGGCATCTTGGTCACGTCCTAAACATATCAAGGAAGGGTTCTAACCATGGCTACAGCCCCTAGGGCAGCCACGATCAGAACACTTGCCTTAGACCAAAAATCGTGCAGCCCGAGACTCAAAATGCCTTATGGACGAGTTGCTGCCCATTCGAGTTGCTGGGGGAAGAAGACACTTTAACCAATGGTCAAATCCATTCTTAACACACCCTATATCATTCTAGATGCAGCCTGGAAAGCCTGGACTCGAGCCAACCACCCTGAAACCATCAAAAGAAGCCAAGCCGTGAGGAGCACAAGGAAGACAAACTTTATGTACATGTTTCAAAAAATGTGCTTGTCAAATATTTCGGTTTTTACCTCATAAAATCTTGATCATGAAAGGTTTAAAATCATATTATGGCTTGATTGAAGAGTGAAAGGAAAAATATAAACATGCCTGGAATTTTTTTGAACGAAAAATAATTGAAAACACGACGCGGCGCGGAGGAGACGGAGTGCTCTTTACTATCTTGTTCTTCCCTCTTGTTTCCCACAAATTTTCTCTCGGTTTTCCTCCCTAGGACTCACGATTTTCTTTGAATTTTTCTTCTGAATTTCGGTGGAAATGGTGGGGAGGGAAGTCTAGGAAAATAAATGGGAGGTTGCAAGATAGTGGGAGATTAAATGGCAAAATGAATCTTGCTTTCTTTGAGTTTGCTTGGAGATAGAAAGGATATGATATCAAGGGATTTTGAGGGATATTTTGGAGGTGTGTTGACCGATTTCTTGCTTAATAAAATGAGGGAGGATATTGCTTAATTGTTAATTAATGGTGATTAAAATGGTGGGGGAATTATCTTCCAAGATAAGAAAATGAGTTATAATGGTGAGTTGACAAACTCAATTAAATATATCATGAGGTGGCCGATTTCTTCTAAAAAAATGGGATAGAAAAATTTAACTAATTAATAATTATTGATGAATTAAATTGGAGGGATTATCTACCAAGAAAAGGTAAGGAAAGGAATCAAAGTTTGTGAGTTGTCAATTTAAATTCAAATCTTCTATGAAGTGGCCGAAGATTGTTAGATAAATGAGGATGAAATATTGCTTAATTAATAATTATTGAGGATTTAAAATGAGAGAATTAACTATGCCATGAAAGGATTAAGGAAAGATAACAAAAATGGAGAGTTGACAAATTAATTAAATCTCATAAGGGTAGTGGCCGAATTTTATGCTTATTAAGATGGAGGGAAATTATTTCTTAAATCTTGTATTTTAATTCTTTAGAGTTTTATCCATCTGTTAAATATTTTAGTGAATTAATAAATTAATTAAGGAATAACATTATCTTGCATGCATGGCTAAATCTTTAAATTAAATTGCTAACATGTTAAGTTGAAATTTCTTGATTAAAATAAGCCTAGATTAACTTATCTCAATTGGTCACATATTTTAATTTAGGCTTTTAAATTAATTATTGAACCTAAAAGAATTTACTTACTACTTATCTTCTAATTAATTAATTAAATTCTTAAACTTTCTTTAAACATTCTTTTGCATTAAATTAACTTATTATTTATCTTAAATAAATTCTAGGAATGTTTTCTAAATATTAAATTTTATCTCAAAACTCCAACTCCAGTCCGGCCTCACTTAATTAACTGAAAGGATAACCAATAAACTACTGAATAAAATAATTAAACTTAAAGAAAGAAATTTAAGTTTTCATGCATAAAAATCATTTTAATTTAAATACTAAAAATTATGCATGGTTTATACGTAGTCTGATTTAACGGGTTCTACAAGTATAGTAACATATTACTAAGAAATATAAATACAAGTATACTGGACTTACCTACAGAAAAATACAATTATCAAATGTTGATCTCATTACAATTTCTCATAGTCTTATACAGCTCTTTACTACACGCATTATATAAAAATA
This sequence comes from Primulina tabacum, assembly GCF_025594145.1. Taxonomy (NCBI): domain Eukaryota; kingdom Viridiplantae; phylum Streptophyta; class Magnoliopsida; order Lamiales; family Gesneriaceae; genus Primulina; species Primulina tabacum. The sequence goes on from NC_134567.1 coordinate 8,925,989, forward strand.
ACATAAAGATACTAATTTCACAATAAATCTTATTCCAATTATTGTACGACAAGCCAAAAACCGCAAAACCTGAACTAATCATTTTGCTACGTCGGAAACCCAATCCGATCTGAATCATGTCGACCTGATCTGAACTACGTATGATCCCATTCATAAAGATGGTGAGACCGAGAATGATGTGCTAAAGCCCAAAATATGTAGTATTATTCTCGAAAATTGAACAACCCTCTGCTCAGCAAAAGCTCATGTCAAAGATAGGGACCAAGCAGCCGAAATCTATGGATACCGATCCGAGCTCAGGCAAATAAGGCGGTGAATAAAGTTCTGCCCATATTCAACTCTTGAAAAGAATTAATCATTTGTTATAAGAAAAGAATCCCAAGAAAATCGGGATATAAATTACCAAAGATAATATCAGATCAGCCAACGGTTGGTTATAGAATTTATTGACTCAAGTGTAATAAACAATATTTATTTTGATATAATTGATAAGTGCATAAAAATGCACTTATATTATTCTTATACTTCATATAGATTGTTAGTCTTTTGGGCGGAATTACGCGCTTTTTGTTGTTTTTGGTGTGATTGCAGGTAGCTAGGTGCGACCACGACATGGGCGTGAAAATGAACCAAAATGGCGCTTAGTAGAAGAGATGTGAGCCAAGCATGCGCAACTAGGACAGAAAGATTGGCGCATATGCGCCCTCAAAGCCGCGCACATGCGCGGCCCATACAGTGAGACTCACGCATATGCGCGAGTAAGATCGCGCATATGCGCGAGCAATGCCCCAAGAAGTGAAATACCGAGAGCAGCGCGCATATGCGCGCAAAGTTCAGAAATAAATAGGCGTCGGCGTGTTTTTTTTTAGGGGTTCCGAAATTTTTTTAGCACAGCCATCACACCACTCGAGAGAAAGGAGAAAAAGTGAGAGCGCACGGATCACGGGACGCGAAGAACGGAGATAGAAGACGGTGAATCCGGACACGGAGAAGCACTTTCATCTCTCGCCAACACGTTCTTAATTCGGTTTCTTACTTTTACGTTTTTAATGATTACAAACAGGTTTTGTGGTGATTTAAATTCGAGCATGAACTAATTTTATTTTCTAGAGATTGATGTAGTCGTGGTTGAACCTATGTGAACGACGATTTGAATTTTCATTGAATTATTTCATCGTGTTTATTTGTGATTTCTTGTTTTTAATGCTTTTGCATTACTGGCCTTAATTCGATTGATTACATAATTGAAATCTAACACTCGACAGAGGGGATTGAAATTAGGACAGAAGAAATCACACAGTTAGATATTTATAACGTGCAAAAGACGTATAATTCTGACGAATCCATAAAAGAACCTTGTTTACTTTTATTACGTGTTACGTGATTTTGAATAAACATATTAAAATCAGTAATAGGTAGTACATTTCTATTTAACACTCGACAGAGGGAATAGAAAATATTGTGAGTTCTTGGTTAATAAACATGGTGCAATTTAATTAAATGTTATTCAATGTTAATTTAGCATAGGGGAGACTCGACGAAATCATATCTCTAGATTTATTTCCTCATTGAATTTTCTGCTGCGTACTAGAATTACAGGAATTGTTATTTTATTTGAATTGATTTTAAACCAACTATTTGATTCGTTTAAATAAAGTTGAGTTATGTCAATGGTGGTAATTAATATACAGTTTTAAATATTTACTCTTCGTGGGATCGATATCTGTACTCTAACCAGTACTAAAACTTGACACCGTATACTTGCGGTAGTGAAAATACCATCAACAAGTTTTTGGCGCCGTTGCCGGGGAGTAAACTATTTAATTGCATATTGATATCATTACTAATTAGTCTTTACTTTAATTTAGACTTTATTTTATTTTATTTTAGTTACTTTGTTAATCTATAATCTTTTTGTTTTGCAGTGCATGCGAAGATTTCAAAATCCCGACTTGCTAATTTTTGATCCGGAAATCGAAAGAACTGCTAGGAGATTAAGGAAAGCAAGGAGAGACGAAATTAAAGCGATGGATGAAAACAGAGATAATCAGAATGAGCTCCCAAGAGAGGTGCCAATCCGGGAACATTTCCGCCCAGTCATAAACGCTCACTACTCTGGAATAGCTCGTGGAACTATTGCTGCTAATAATTTCGAGCTAAAGCCCGCACTCATCAACATGGTTCAACAGAACCAATTTGGAGGAGCAGCCACCGCAGATCCCCATCTTCACCTCAGAACTTTTCTGGAGATCACGGATACGGTAAAAATTAACGGTGTTTCTGACGAAATTATTCGATTGCGCCTGTTTCCGTTTTCTCTCAGGGATCATGCTAGGAGCTGGCTCCAATCTCTACCGCTGGGAAGTGTTACTACTTGGGCAGATTTGGTTACGAAGTTTCTGTCAAAGTACTTCCCTCCTACTAAATCTGCTCAGCTGAAAATAGATATCACCAACTTCAGGCAGAGAGAATTTGAAGTATTGTATGAGGCATGGGAGCGATACAAGGAATTACTCAGGAAGTGCCCGAATCATGGCTATGCAGATTGGGTGCAGATTGAGTTATTTTACAATGGTTTAGATGGGCCAACTAGAGGGAATGTGGATGCAGCCGCCGGAGGTACTATTTTGTCTAAAACACCTGATGAGGCCTATGATTTGCTTGAACAGATGACCATCAACAGTTATCAGTGGCCGAGTGAAAGATCTGGATCAAGGAAACCTGCTGGAGTGTATGCTGTAGACCCGATCACATCACTTACTGCACAGGTTTCGGCATTGACCGCACAGATTGCAGCGATGAACAAGCCAGGCCAATCTACGTCTGATGTAGCATTGGTGACTGCTGAGGAAGAGCCAGTTGTGGAGGAAGCTCAGTACATCAACAATCGTGGCTTTGGAGGTTATCGAGGTAATCCTTCCCCTAATATTTATCATCCAGGTTTGAGGAATCACGAGAATTTCTCCTATGCAAACAACAAGAACGTGTTGAATCCCCCACCGGGGTTCAATACACAAAAAGGGGAAGGAAAGCCATTTTTTGAAGATCTAGTTGGCATATCTGTGACTGAGTCTGGAAAGAGAATGGCGAGAACTGAGTCTCGTCTTGATAACATGGAGACACACATGGGCAATATGGGTGCCACGATGAAGTCCTTGGAAACACAGATTGGGCAACTAGCCAATGCTTTAAAAGATCAGAATCGAGGACAGTTTCCCAGCAATACCGAGGTGAATCCTAGGGAACAGTGCAAAGCTGTCACACTGAGGAGTGGCAAGGAAATTGGGATCCCAGAGCCTACTGAAGAAAGTGAAGAGATTACAGTTGAGGAAGATGAGGAAAAGAGTGCAAGTGTTGGGGAACAGAAAGTGGAGGAACCTAAGAAAGTTATTGAGCAGCGACCCTTACCAAAGGTGAATCTTCCATACCCACAGAGGTTCAAGAAGAAAGGACTAGATGATCAGTTTGCAAAGTTCCTGGAAATTTTCAAGAAAATACACATCAACATCCCATGTGCCGATGCATTGGAGCAAATGCCCAATTATGCTAAGTTCATCAAGGATGTGATGTCCAAAAAGAGGAAACTTCAAGAGTTTGAGACCGTAAAGCTGACCGAAGAGTGCAGTGCAATACTTCAAAGGAAATTACCACAGAAACTCAAAGATCCAGGGAGTTTTACTATTCCTTGTGTTATTGGTGGTTCTAGAGTAAATAGAGCTTTATGTGATTTGGGTTCTAGTATAAATTTAATGTCTTTTTCTATTTACAGGACATTGGAACTTGGCGAGGAGAAACCTAGCACTATTACTTTGCAGCTGGCGGACAGATCACTTACCTATCCACGAGGGATAGTAGAGGATGTGCTGGTAAAGATAGATAAATTCATATTTCCTGCTGATTTTGTCATCTTAGATATGGAAGAAGACCATGAGACGCCACTTATCTTTGGACGGCCATTCCTAGCTACTGGAAAAGCCTTGATTGATGTGCACAAGGGCGAGCTCACATTGAGAGTAGGTGGAGATGAAGTCGTGTTCAACATCTACAACACCATCAAGGGACCAAATGAGGTAAGTACTTGTAATAGCATTGATATAATTGATTCATGTGTATCTCATGTTGGTGCAGGTAGGATGACAAAGGACTCTTTGGAGAGATGCTTGTTGGAATCAGCTTCTACACTGGATGAAGATGACTGGGATGTGCGAGAGGAGTTACTTGCTCTCAATACGCTACCTAAAGAAAAGAATAATGCCCAACTTGAAGAGTTACTTGAGGATGCAAGTAAAGAGATACCAAAAGCATCCCCTGTATTGAAGGATTTACCGAGTCACTTGTGCTATGCATTCCTAGACGAGGGTTCGTCACATCCGGTAATTATATCTTCTGCTCTTACTAGTGATGAGAAAGATAGGTTGTTGAGGGTGTTGAGAGAATTTAAATCTGCGTTGGGATGGACAATTACTGACATAAAGGGGATTAGCCCTACTGTTTGTATGCATAAAATATTGATGCAGGAGTCCTATACCCCTTATGTTGATCATCAGAGGAGGCTTAATCCAGCCATGAAAGAAGTTGTGAGGGCTGAGGTATTAAAATTGTTAAATGCTGGTGTTATTTATGCTATATCTGACAGTTCTTGGGTTTCACCAGTACAAGTAGTGCCTAAAAAGGGAGGTATAACTGTAGTTAGAAATGAGAATAACGAATTGATTTCAACTCGTCCAGTGACTGGTTGGCGAGTGTGTATAGACTACAGGAAATTGAATGATGTGACTAGGAAAGATCACTTCCCTCCTCCCTTTATTGACCAGATGCTTGATAGAGCAGGTGGTTATCATTATTATTGCTTTCTAGATGGTTATTCAGGTTACAATCAGATTGTCATTGCACCGGAGGTTCAAGAGAAGACTACCTTCACTTGCCCCTACGGTACATTTGCTTTCAGGAGAATGCCATTTGGTCTCTGCAATGCACCTGCTACTTTTCAGCGGTGTATGATGGCCATATTTTCTGACATGGTCGAGGAAATAATGGAAGTTTTTATGGATGATATCTCTGTGTTTGGTTCATCTTTTGATCATTGTTTGCAGAACCTAACGCTTGTTTTGCAGAGATGCCAAGCAAAGAATCTAGTGCTGAATTGGGAAAAATGTCACTTCATGGTCTCAGAAGGTATTGTACTTGTGCATAAAATTTCAGCTAGAGGGATAGAAGTGGACAGAGCCAAAGTTGTGGCAATTGAAAAACTCCCACCGCCGAAAAATGTGAAAGGAATCAGAAGCTTCTTGGGACATGCCGGGTTCTATCGTCGTTATATTAAAGATTTCTCTAAAATTACTAGACCTTAATGTAATTTATTAGAGAAATATTCTACATTTATTTTTGACGATGATTGTTTACAGGCGTTTAACAGGATCAAGGCAGCACTGTTCTCTGCACCCATCATGATAGTGCCTGATTGGAAGGAGCCCTTTGAGCTCATGTGCGATGCTAGAGACTATGCTGTGGGAGCAGCATTGGGACAAAGGCGAGACAAGATGTTTAAAGCCATCTACTATGCAAGTCGTACACTCGATGCAGCCCAACAGAATTACACCACTACTGAGAAAGAGATGCTAGCAGTGGTGTTTGCATTCGACAAATTCAGAACATATCTCATTGGCACCAAGGTAACTGTTTTCACTAACCATGCAACTCTTCGCTACTTGTTTGCCAAAAAGGATGTCCAAGCCCAGGTTGATACGATGGATACTCCTACTTCAAGAATTTGACTTTGAAGTCAAAGACAAGAAAGGTTGTGAGAACCAGGTGGCTGATCACCTATCACGACTAGAGCTGGAAGAAAGAACTGAAGGTGGAGCTATCAACGAGTCGTTCCCAGATGAACAACTTTTCAAGGCAAGTGTTACACATCCGTGGTTTGCAGATATAGCTAATTTCCTTGCTGCAGAAGAATTACCTTCAGATTTAACGTATCATCAGAAGAAGAAATTTCTTCATGATGCCAAGTTTTATCTGTGGGACGATCCTTTCTTGTTCAAGAGATGCGCTGATCAGATAATCAGACGATGTGTAGCAGAGGAAGAAGCGGGTACAATTCTAGAGCAGTGTCATTCCTCACCCTACGGTGGACACTTTGGAGCATCTAGAACAGCAGCTAAGGTACTACAGTCAGGTTTCTATTGGCCTAATTTATTTAAAGACAGTTATACTTTAGTCAAGTCATGTGATAAATGCCAAAGAGTTGGCAATATTTCTAGGCGACATGAATTACCACTAACAAATATTTTGGAGGTGGAACATTTTGATGTCTGGGGTATTGATTTTATGGGCCCATTCTCATCTTCTTTTGGTCAATCTTATATTTTACTTGCTGTTGATTATGTGTCAAAATGGGTGGAAGCAATCGCCACCAGTACTAATGATGCTCGAGTTGTTGTTAAGTTTGTCCACAGGAACATCTTCACAAGATTCGGAATGCCTAGAGCCATTATCAGTGATGAAGGTACGCATTTCTGCAACAAAATTTTTAACTCACTATTGGCCAAATATGACGTGAAGCACAGGGTGACACTGGCATACCACCCGCAAGCTAATGGGCAAGCAGAGGTATCCAACCGGGAGATCAAGTAAATATTAGAAAAGACAGTGAAGACAAACCGGAAGGATTGGGCGATCAAGCTAGATGACGCATTATGGGCGTACAGGACTGCATACAAGACACCTTTCGGGATGTCTCCTTATAGGTTGGTCTTTGGAAAAGCTTGTCATCTCCCTGTGGAACTGGAGCACAAAGCATATTGGGCTGTGAAAAGGCTCAATTTTGATATGGGAGCATCTGGCGAACAACGACTGCTGCAACTGAACGAGATGGAGGAGTTTAGGAATGATGCATACGAAAATGCCAAGATATACAAGGAAAGGACCAAGAAATGGCACGACAAGCAGATTCTTTGACGAGACTTCGAACCAGGACAACAGGTGTTATTATTCAATTCTCGACTAAGATTGTTCCCTGGTAAGTTAAAATCACGATGGTCTGGACCATTCACAGTGGAAACAGTGTACCCACACGGTGCAATTGAGTTAAAATGCAACAATGGTCAGACATTTAAAGTCAATGGTCAGAGGGTCAAGCATTATTTTGGAAATGAAGTGCGACACATGGACAACATCCCACTACGAGAACCAAAGTAGACTGAAGAAAGTCAAGCTGATGACGTTAAACCAAGCGCTGTGTGGGAGGCAACCCACATTTATTTAGTTTTGCATTCATTTTATTTATTTTATTTCGATTCTTTAGTTTATTAATTTTAATTTTCTCAAGTATTAATTTGCATTTTGCTATTTTTTTGCTGGTATTTAAAAAAAAAAACAAAAAAAAAACAAAAAAATCGAGAAGGTTATGGACAGTGTGCCCCGCGCACATGCGCGACGAATTTCCGCGTACATGCGCGATATTGGCAGAGAGGTCGGCGCATATGCGCCAATACTTGCGCGCATATGCGCCACATTCCAGCATGCCGGCCAGTAGCAGACGCGCATATGCGCCACTTCATGGCGCGCATATGCCCGCGACTCAGTTTAAGAAAAAAAAAAGGGGGGATCGCGACTTCAGAATTCAGAAACCCACTCTCCCTCACACATCACAGCACCTCCCTCCTTCAACACTCCACGCTGCCGCCTCCCACTACCGAAAGCCGACCACCGCCTTCACAACAGCAAATTTTCCACCAACACTCCGATTTCTGGTAACTCTCTCGTGAAGTTAAAGGCTTTATTTCGAAATTTTCTCAAATCTTCAGAATAGTTGAGAATTGATGTTCGATTTTTAGAGGAACTTCTGTTATTGTGACGTGGGTACTTTGTTTTGTTCTAAATCAGTTTGTGATTGGGGCATATATCGTATTGCTAACCGGATTAAGTGGTTTGGTGAAATTATAATCGTTACCTATATTGGGGTGTGATTACCAGATTTTTCTTTTGACTCTTCAATTGTTAAATTTAGCCGGTGTTGAGTGTGATATTGGATTATTGAGTTGATATGGCGCCGAAAAAGAGGTCAAAAAAGGGTGCCTCTTCCTCTTCAAGCTTCGATTCTCACCGATTCTTGAATGAGGAGGCCCAGCAGATATATGACAGTACTATGACACGGCCCATAATACCGGAACGGGGGTTCAATTTGTCCATTGCACGTGGTGTGATTATAAATGAACTGGAACGAAGGCAACGGGTGGAGTTCGCTCAACACCCTTCGGACGCCGTTATTTCCATTGTGCGAGAATTTTATGCCAACCTCCGGATTCGCCATGAGGAATCTAAAGTATTGGTCCGAGGGAAATTGGTGTCGTTCGATTCTCGAACGATCAACACGCTTTATAGATGCCCAGTTTCGATCAGGACGAGTACAGTGAGTTCCTCGAAGAAGGAGTTAATTACACAGAGGTCATCCGGACCATTTGTGAGGCCGGCGCCGTATGGAAAATGAGCTCGAGCGGGCCTACATCTTTAAAGAAAACCGACATGGGTCCTAACGCTAGTGCATGGACATCTTTTGTACTAGCCCGCATCCTCCCGTCCTCTCACTACTACGATGTCACCAAGGACAAAGCCGCATTGGTTTATGCCATCCTGACGGGCAAATCAATTGACGTGGGGAAAATCATTTATGGCTCGATTATGAGAGCCGGCGCAGGGTTAGCCACGGTTGCCCTCCCTTGTCCCCACACTGTTACCGAGCTATGCCGTCAGGCCGGCGTCTCATGGGCCCTTGATGAACCAGTTCTCAAGCCAAAGGCCCCCATTGTTGCTTTCTTTGGAGGCGCATCCTATGTTCCCTATGAGTTGCCGGACGAAGAGGAGCCCCCACAAGCACAGATTCCACCACCACTTGCAGCAGCCAGAGAGCGCAGGGGAGACAGATTGAGACGACTAGAGATTGAGATGCAGGATCAGAGGCAGTTACTAGTCGAGCAGCGCCAGGTGCTAGATTCACTTCAGTACCGCACGGACCACTTTATGGGATTCATGATGGATTTCACCTCCGTGCTCGCTCAGCGGTTCCCGCCTTTAGGTCCAGAAGATCCCATGTTTCCCCAGCCACCTGCATGGCCACCACAGTATCCAGGACCTCCTCCACAGGCCCCACCCCAGCACATGGATGAGGATGTCGATGATGATGACGGAGAGCACTGACGCTCGTCGTGTGAGGTATGCGTGTCCCATTTCTTTCTTGTTTATACATTGAGGACAATGCATATTTTAAGTTTGGGGGGTGATTTGATTATTTGATCTGAGTTGATTTGATCTGAGTTGATTTGTTGCTTTGATGTTATTTTTTTTATGTTTAATTCATTTAATCTTTATGTTTTTCTTTTCGTAGTCGTTAATTGTTTTTTTTTTTTGGAATTGTGGAATTAAGGTAATAACCAAACAATGATGAGAGTTAACCCGAAATCCATGTTGTTCCTTGATTACGAATCCGAATGCATGCTATCTTTACTTAACCGTTTACACATTAAATCACGATTGCTATGATTGTTGATACACCCGATGTCGAGAGAGTGTTCATGTGGTTTGTGATTTGAAATGAATGAGCGGACTCCAAAACCTGCATGTGATTTCTTGTTGTTGAGCTATATGTTCACTAACACAAAAATGATTCAGGCAGTCTTTGATTTATGTTGGGCCTGTTTTTCCTTGAATAAACTGTCAATTGTTAGCCCTTTGAGCCTAAATGAGAATGAGATGTGATTTGTTCTGTTTGAATACCCGAAAACATGATTTGTCTGTGTTTGTTGATTGGTAAATTGAAAGTAGTCTAAAACTTAGTTTGGCACTCTTCGAGGCGAGATACGGGTATTGTGTGACTTATGGATGATTTAGGCGATTTTTGGAACGTTTGAGCCTTTCAAGCCTACCCATAACATCATATACACCCTAGTGTCCCATGTTTGAGCTTAATGAAAATCGAATGGAGTGTGCCAAGGCACACAAAAGCCCCCATTCGTATCAATTCTAAACTCCTACGTCAACTACCAACTTTTGAGCATATACACTAATACCTACCGAAAACTGAGAGAAAACGAACCTGTGTATCACTACAAAAGTTCCTCTTCCTTGTGTGCATATAAGAATATCATGAAAAGGTGAAAAGAAAGAAAGAAATGTCTGGAAAAAAAAAAAGCTGAATAAAGAGGGAAAGAGTATGACATGTGATGTAAAAAGGAGGACAAAATGGTGAAAATGTTGTGGCAAGGCAAGTGGAAGTGAAACAAAAGGAAGGAGACGCGTGTTGAAAAATAAATTGGTTTGTTTTCTCTCACTTTTGACTATCGACCTTCATTTGAAGCCATTAGCCATAGCCTAACGTTATAAGCTTAAAAGACCTATTAGCCGAGTCACACATACCCAATATACTACTGGAGAAGAGTTGTCAAAGTTAAGCCTATGGACACTTGAAAAATGCCGTCGATAGACACAGAATTTGATTGTGTACATGTGCGCATCTCATGATATTGGATTTTATTTGGTTAATTGTTGCCTTCATAATACCACTTTGTTTAGCCAAATGTTACCCTATAAGTCCTGTTGATTTGTGAAGGTGAATGTGTGCTTCAATGGTTTTGCTAATTACGTGTGTGTCGAGGGGTCCAGAATTTTATGAAAAAGAAAAAGTTATGAACTTATTTTGGCATTTGGTTTGGGTAAACGAGAATAGCAAAACACACACGCACGTAAACTGTGAGTAATGTGGCATGTGTTTGATTCAAAATCATGGAAGCTGTAATCTCTGAGGCTAGTGGTTATCCTTTTATTCCACAATTCTTGTTCGTTTAGTTATTTATTTTTTAGGATTTGTTTAGTCGAGTCTAGTTAATGTTTTATTTATTTTCATTTTGATTTTGCTCGGGACTAGCAAAAGTTTAAGTTTGGGGGATTTGATAAGTGCATTTTATGCACTTATATTATTCTTATACTTCATATAGATTGTTAGTCTTTTGGGCGGAATTACGCGCTTTTTGTTGTTTTTGGTGTGATTGCAGGTAGCTAGGTGCGGCCACGACATGGGCGTGAAAATGAACCAAAATGGCGCTTAGTAGAAGAGATGTGAGCCAAGCATGCGCAACTAGGACAGAAAGATTGGCGCATATGCGCCCTCAAAGCCGCGCACATGCGCGGCCCATACAGTGAGACTCGCGCATATGCGCGAGTAAGATCACGCATATGCGCGAGCAATGCCCCAAGAAGTGAAATACCGAGAACAGCGCGCATATGCGCCGCTCATGGCGCGCATATGCGTGCGGCGCAAAGTTCAGAAATAAATAGGCGTCGGCGTGTTTTTTTTAGGGGTTCCGAAATTTTTTTAGCACAGCCGTCACACCACTCGAGAGAAAGGAGAAAAAGTGAGAGCGCACGGATCACGGGACGCAAAGAATGGATATAGAAGACGGTGAATCCGGACACGGAGAAGCACTTTCATCTCTCGCCAACACGTTCTTAATTCGGTTTCTTACTTTTACGTTTTTAATGATTACAAACAGGTTTTGTGGTGATTTAAATTCGAGCATGAACTAATTTTATTTTCTAGAGATTGATGTAGTCGTGGTTGAACCTATGTGAACGACGATTTGAATTTTCATTGAATTATTTCATCGTGTTTATTTGTGATTTCTTGTTTTTAATGCTTTTGCATTACTGGCCATAATTCAATTGATTACATAATTGAAATCTAACAGTCGACAGAGGGGATTGAAATTAGGACAGAAGAAATCACACTGTTAGATATTTATAACGTGCAAAAGACGTATAATTCTGACGAATCCTTAAAAGAACCTTGTTTACTTTTATTACGTGTTACGTGATTTTGAATAGACATATTAAAATCAGTAATAGGTAGTACATTTCTATTTAACACTCGACAGAGGGAATAGAAAATATTGTGAGTTCTTGGTTAATAAACATGGTGCAATTTAATTAAATGTTAGTCAATGTTAATTTAGCATAGGGGAGACTCGACGAAATCATATCTCTAGATTTATTTCCTCAGTGAATTTTCTGCTGCGTACTAGAATTACAGGAATTGTTATTTTATTTGAATTGATTTTAAACCAACTATTTGATTCGTTTAAATAAAGTTGAGCTATGTCAATGGTGGTAATTAATATATAGTTTTAAATATTTACTCTTCGTGGGATCGATATCTGTACTCTAACCAGTACTAAAACTTGACACCGTATACTTGCGGTAGTGAAAATACCATCAACAATAATTTAACTTTTTATGGTCTCATTTTACTTTACATGTATACCCATGAAATCAACATAGATAAAGTCCTTGATTATACTTTAATACAAATGAATCGTAATTCGATCTTGAAACTCATTTGTAAATAGTGTATATTTTAAATTCGTTACTAGTCGATTCAGCCGCCTAAAATAAGGATAAAGGCCGCTTGAGCTTGAGACTAGCATCTATGATATTGTGTACGTGTTTAATGGTAAAGGCATATAGATGTCCAATCATGCAAATGGGTAATCATAGGATGATTTTACCGAACAACCCTCCCTCAGACTTTCCAAAGGGTTATCATTCATCGAGAGGATAAATCCATGGTTGTGATTGTACACTATTAGTCCTTACGATCCGGGACAACATTGAGGCTTGAGGCTCTATATGCTAGGGTTGTACTTTGACTCGTTTACAGACTCCAAGAGGGTCATCAGGTGACGAGATTGGGTATAGTTGCGACACATATAGAAGCCAGTGCATTGTAGTCGGGAATTCACCGCTCATATACGGGTGTGGATATCTTGTGTGATCTGATAAAACAATAGTGCATGGAATCTCTGGTCAGAGTATGAGATGTACATTAGGGAAGGCGTTCTCCAATTGTACGTGCGATGCCACTATTTATTCTCAAAGACGTGTCACACAGCTATCGAATTAATATGCAACCCTTGATGAACCAATGGTAGCAGATTCGATCGGGATATATACGATGAAAGGACCCTATTGTACGTTAATCATAACCGATTAGTTCTTGCAGGTACTATCAATGATACCTAGGGAATCATGGGACGATGCTACTAGACGCTTTTACTATGATTCGATGGGTTTAATCGAAAAATGGTTTCTGACATTCTCATTATCAAATGTTGGTACATGGAATGTGGAGAAATTAGGGTAAGCCCGAATAAAGAAAAAATATCCCGAATCACAAAGAGTTGTGAACCCACGGCTAGCTGTATCCCTTAACTATTGAGGGTCACACAAGTATTGGTTTACTTGTTCCCGTTGAGATAATGAATTCAATGAGTTGAATTTATAAGAAATAAGTTTGATATGATCGATCGATAAACTTATAAATAAAGTTTATAAAACCTTATGAAAATTTTGAGAGTTTGACTGTTAAGAACATTCAAATAGAATGCTTCTACCTTATTTAGACATTGGTAATCTCGAAACTAAAGTGTGCATCATAATAACGAAATAGTTGAAATTGTCACATCGATGATATTTGATCACAGATTGGGATTATGATTAGATTAATATAATGGGAGCATGGATCATACGCTTGTAAGAGTATAAGCCCATCATGCAAATTTATTAAAGTTCAAATGGGCTTTAATAATTAAATTATATTTTAATTGAGTTAAAATATAGTCCATTAAGTTTTTATAAAATACGGTATTGATTTATGTAATATGGAAATATTCATGATACCATAATTTTATAAAACTTGCACACAAAGCAAAATAATATTAATGCATGATATTATCATAAATATATGTATTAAAAGAGAAAATAGAGATTGGAAAAAATTGGCATGCATTTTCGAATCTTTAATTAACTTAATTAATTAGATTAATTAAGTAAATTAAGGATTAGAAATAATAATAAGAATTTTGATTCTTATGGACAATAGTCCATCCGAAAGATTTTGCAAGGAAAAAGGATTTTCGGCTCTTCCCAATTTCTAGTGCTGCTCTCAAAATCTTTTTCTTTTGCAAGAAAAATTCGGCTTATAGTATTGATTCAATTTCTTTTTCGTGTTTCGTCTCTACACAAAAATATCTTCTAATTTTCTCGTGCAAGTTAGAAGAGTAGCAAGTAATCCGATCGTAGCTGATTCGAAGATTAAAGAAAGAGATTTGAAGAAAGTTCGTAGGAATTTTCAACAATAGTTATATCCGCTAATACTGGAATAGTTGGAGCCGATTGAATCAATTCACTAAAGGTATCTTACTAAACAACCTATGAATGATTATATCATTTAAACCATACGAGTGTCCAAAAAATATTTTGAATGTTAAATAAAAATTTTTAAACTTTCGATGTGTTTTGGACATGAGAAAATCGATGTACTAACAGTCTCAACTCTATAAATATCAGGTAGTCTCTATAATTTTATTCATTCACTCATTGTTTCACAGAAGAAATATTTTGTCACACACTTAAGTTTTCCCTTCGGACCCACTTAAGCATCAGAGGGCTACGTTGAAAACACTTCTGAGGCCCCTTAACATTTGTTCGTCAACTCATGATTCAGCTCAACCAATTCCCAACCCAAGTTTTTGCTCGGATCGCTTTATATCAACCAAGAAATCATGAGTGATTTTTTCTCACCAGACCGAACCTTAGGTACGTGAAATTTTTGGTATCATAAATTGACTTCATCAGTGGGAATTTGAATAAATAGAGATAATATGCTAAGATGAACAGGAAGACGGGGTGGTCGTGGAAGAGGCCGTGGGCCAACAAAGAGAATAATAAAGAGGCAAGCATCAATTAAAATAAGAACTGGGGGAATAATCCACCTCCTCCACCTTCTCATTTCGATATTGCGCAGCTTACTCAGCTGATCACTGCCATTGTGGAGTAAGTGTTGGCGCAGAGACAAGGAAACAATCCACCTATTAATCAGATGAGGTTACCGAGGAGATGGGAAAACTCGGGGACGTGGTGCAACTTCTGCAAGAAGCTCGGGGAGGCTCGCTTCCGCCCTGAGCCGTCCATTTCTCAGTGCAAATCCTAGCACCCGAACTCCCTACGCACTTTAGATTTCCAAATGTTGGGGAATGTAATGGGAATGGATGCCATATGAGCATCTATCTCGAGAATGGATGACATATGAGCATCTATCTCGATTCGAGAACACCAGTTTGCTGCATCATTGCTCTGACCGTATCAAATGTCGGGTCTTTCTCAACACCTTGGTAGGGGATGAACAAAAATGGTTCAATCTGATTGAGCCAGGATGTATCAGTACATTCCAAAAATTCGACCGGATTTTTTTACATAGATTTTCCAGCAACAAGAAGCAATCAATGATGAATTTGAGCCTATTTAGCATTAAACAACAAGAATATAAGATTATGCGCTCCTACCTCAAAATTTTTAATACAAAAGTGGTAGAAATCCCTCTGTTAGACCAGATTTATTAATCAGTACATTCATCCAGGGCATGAGGCTAGGAGATCTATTTTAACTTGCTGGTGAAAAAAACACCCATAGGTTTTGAACACTTACTTGCAAAGTCGGAAAAATCTATTAATATGAAGAAGGCACAAATGGCTAGGGTCGAATAGTCCAAGAAAGCACCCAGACGAAAAAAAGGCTCGGCCTAAAGTTTCACAGATTGGCCTACTCTTGACAACCCGACTACTCTGCTTGGGCAGTTTTCCACATAAACTTCTTTGAAAATGAACACATATCGGGTTGTGGAAATCTGTGAACAAAGAAATCTCATTAAGAGCGCGATGTAGTGATAAGGGCCTTCTACGACCTCCCTCGGACAGTTATTGTCATTTCCGTAATAACCATGGTCATACCATCAATGAATGCAGGCACCTGGCTGAGAAAAATGAACGAATAATCCAACGAGAATTGGACATGAAGGCTATTCTTGCCTGGTCCGCAGATGATTATAGGCATCCTAAACGAATTAGGGAAGAAATAAATCTACATGATTGGAGAAGGGGAACATCCAAATTCCCCCGAGCAGGGACCCCCTTGCCCCACCCAAAAAACTACTAGTGCACCACCTTGTGCTCAACCTCCTCCTCGAGGAGTTACAAATATGATCTCTAGAGTTCCTACGGATGAAGACTGCAACAGATCAAGGAATTCCAGTATGAGAAAATGGATAACATAGAAATAAATGACAAAATTTTCAATCCGAATAAATAATATTCTTCGGGCCAAAAAACATGCAAGGATTGTCTGATCCGCATAATGACGCTCTGCTTATTTGAGCAGTGTTAGCCAATTATGACGTATCTTGGATGTTAGTAGAATCTGGCAGTTCGTGAACATATTATTAAAGGAGGCCATCAATCAAATGGATCTGGGTGAATATAAGTTAGAGCTGGTAGTGACCGTCCTATTCAGGGTCATGGGACATGCCATTAACCCTGTTGGAATGATAAACCTTTCCCTTTCTATGGGCGAAAGAAGTACAAGACATACCAGAATAATCAATTTTATTGGGGTTGAAGCTTCTTCTACTTACAATGTCATATTGGTCCGACCCGCCATGGCCACTTTCATGGCAGTGTCTTCAGCACTTCATTAAAAATTAAGTTTATGGTCAGAAGCATAGTTCGAAAGTTCAAGGTGATTAGAAAATATCTCGGAAATTCTATGTTGAAGAAGTCCAAGTTAGAACAAAAGATTACAAAGACCGAGCCGCCGAGCCAAAAGAAATTACAGTGCATAATAATCTAAATCTGAATGAGGAGGTTGCCCATGTAACCATTGAAGAAGAATGCGAGAAGAAGATTATATCCGCTCTAACTGGAGAAGTCAGGATTTCCAAAACCTTGGTTGAACCATTAAAAGGTTGATTACTCAAGTGATTATGAAGGAACAAAGATGTCTTTGCATGGTCATCTTCCAATCTCACTAGTGTCTGACTAGAAGCTATGGAGCACTACATGAATTTTTTATCCGACTCCCAACCTGTGATACAAATTAAGAGACACTTCGGGCCAAAAAGATGCATTTATTTGAGAGAAAATAAAAGAATTATTGAAGGCTGACCACATAAGGATGTACAATTTCGATCCAGTTATCTAATGTTGTGCTTGTGCCTAAATCTTTAGCAAAGTAGAGAATGTGTGTCGACTTCCGAGATCTTAACCGAGTTTGTCTAAAAGGATTGCTATCCTCTGCCCCAAAATAAATTTTTGGTATATTCTATTGTTGGGCACAAGCTTTTGTGCTTTTTGGACGTTTATCAAGGGTATCACTAGATCCCTTTGGCCGAGCAAGATATGGATAAGGTTAGTTTTATTTCTTGATATGGAATTTTTTTTATGTCGTTATTGCTTTCGAGCTCAATAATTCCTAACCCATTTATCAAAGTCTCATGAATAAAGTTTTTAAAGATCAGATTGGCCTTAATGTAGATGTTTATGTAGATGATATTTTGATCAAGGCTAAAGCAGCGAACTCATTAATGATTTCGAAAAGATCTTCTCTACTCTTCTAAATATCAACTATCATTGAACCTGAGAAAGAATTTTTTTGGCATACAAATATACAATTTCTTGGGTTATATGATTAATCAAAGGGGTATCAAGGCCAATCTGGAGAAAATTGGTGCCCTTGCTACTATGATATTGTTCTGAAATGTTCATGAGGTGCAAAAATCTAACAGATCGGATTGTAGCATTGCCAAGATTCAATGCTCGATCAGCTGACTGGGCCCTTACTTTCATCAAAATTCTCTGCAAAGCCTCTAAATTAGAATGAATTGCGGAAAGTGAACAAGCTTTCCTAGTGCTGAAGTCCAACTTAGGCGAGCTGCATGTTCTTAGCAAACTTACTTGGGGTGATGTGTAATTTGTTTATTTGACAGCTACAAGCCGCTAGCTCAGTGTTGATCTGAAAAAAAGGCTCCTATCCTCAACCCATCTACTTTTTCAGTAACGCTTTTAATGGAGCCGAGCTCAATTACACCACAAAAGATAATTTGGCTCTAGCTTTAGTCATTACGACTCGGAAATTGAGGTTGTATTTCTTATCGCATCCCATTATTGTACTCAGCAACAACAATTTAGGGAAAATTGTCCCTCATCTAGATACTTCAAGGAGACTTGTCAAGTGGATTACTGAACTCAGTGAATATGACATAAAGATAGAGCCTAGAACTGCTATTAAGGCCCAAGCATTGGCAGATTTTATAGCCGAAACTATTCAGTGGATGATGAGAAGCAATGAAAACTTTATGCGGATGGTTCTTCCTGTCAGACTGGCAATGAGAACGGTATTCACATCATCTTACCTTGGAGTGAAGAAACAAATCTAGCTATTAAGTTGGACTTTTGGGCATCAAATAATGAAGCAGAATATGAGACATTCCTCATTGGATAAAAGGCCGCCTAGGGCATAAGAATTTCCCGAGCCATTCTCTAATCATACTCTCAGCTCATGATTCAACAAAGTAATGGAAAATTTGAAGTGAAGAATGAAAAAATGATCAAATATGGCCAAGCCTTCAATCGAGCTTGGAAAAAGTTCGTCAAGCTCATCGTCCAGTACATCCCAAGGACTTAAATGGGAAAGCTGATAAGCTAGAAAAATTTCTAGCTCCTTAGTCTGACTCCCTAGCTCAAACATTACGGAACAAGAGCTGGTCTGTCAAACAGAGCATGGAAAAAACATGGTGATTGAAGTAAATGAAGGTGGGTTGATGCGCTCCCTGAGCATTCTATGTAGACATTGAAAGTCACGCGAGACATATGCTCCAGTTGCTCGACTGGAAGCAATCAGGATATTCCTAGCCTACGCATCCTTCAAGAACTTCAAAGTATATCAAATGAATGTGAAAAATGCATTTTTGAACGTCAATTACAAGAAGAGGTCTACGTAGACCAACCCCCATGATATAAATCCTGTTACGCAAGAAAAAAAAACATGATTAATTGGAATCGCGCTCTCAATTCGATAACGTTTAAGGATCCGTTTTGTTGTCCTGATATTTTGAATCCAGTATGGATTTTGTGATAATCACATCTAAGCTATAAAACTTAGCAAGAAATATTCACGAGTGAAACAATTGAGAAACCGACGAACCTTCAAAGAACTGATCCTTGACAATCCTCATGAGGTCAATCGACAAATGCCAAAAGAATAAATCCTTGAGCTGCATTATATACTCATCACCAATATATAAGTTTGATTTGAATAACAAAGCAAGGCTTTGAATGTTTGAGAGAAAAACTCTAAAAATTTTGAATAAACTCAAGATAATAATAAAAAAGTGTGCCAAATTTCGTGTATATGCTTACAAAGTAAACAAGATATGAAAAATCTAGTTACCAAAACAATTAAAAATATAAACTAGGAAATTAGATTTTCTTCATGCAGGCGGCGCTCGATTGGTAAGATGTTACCGCTCGAGCGCGGGGTGTTCTGGAATTATCTCTTGGACAGTAAGTGTGGCGCTCAGGCGGTAAGAATTGGCCGCCCGGGCGCGGAAGGTTCTGGCCTCAAGTGTGTGCTGTTTTTTGGCTTTATCCTTGAGTTTCTTCATTCTCCTTCGGTTGCTCGGCACTCCTTCTTTATATTTCTTTTCGAATTCAGTCAATGACTTATATGCTTGATTCTCCATCACTAATCATTATCAAGCTTGAAACTCCGAGACAACGACGGTCCTTAAACCTTCGTCCAACTATCAGCACGCCACACATGATCAGATTCATATCAGAATCCTCTTCTTCAAAAAGATTTGTTCTCAAATCTTGTTTACCTACACAAAGACAAAGCAAGTTAGAAATAAAAAGGATTAAAGTATCAACATGCTTACCTTTCAACACTAGATTGTAGGTGCTACCGCCCACGTGCTCTATCAACACTTTGAACCCTAACAACATGGTTTCCTTTACTATCAACTCATCAACCTCAACATACACCAAATAACAAGTGAAACCAAATGATAAGATATAATTAATTATCACAACTATTATATTCCTCCCCTTCTTAGACCTAGTTAACACAAAAATAAAATCCAAACACATGTACGATCATAGTTCACTAGGAATAAGAATTATCTCATGCAATGAATATAGAATGAAAAACTTATTCTTTTTAAACATATATTCATCACGAATGAAGAAACTATCATATTCTATCATGCACCTTTCAAAAACATCACCAATCAAGTATAAGTCATGCAAATAGGACACACTAAATGCACTATCAATGCTATCATTTATCACTTCACATGAGTTTAAATCCAACGCATTCAATTCATTTCCATTACAAAGTCTCATCAATTTGACAATTTTTGAAATCTCAAAATCAATAACAGTTGAACTTGATTGAGGCAATATATTACCATCCTTAATTCTATTATACTTGGGCAAAAAGAATAAATCAAAGTCATACTTCCTAAATATCACATGTTCAACATTTTCTCCGAACCCTCGAAAATGACAACATAAGGAACTAAGGTAACGAAGAAGGTCATACCTCATAGTCGTTGCGGAGTCAACTACTCTTACCCTACGATGATTGCTCACAACATCATATAGATCAACTAATTGCATTTTTATACCATCAACATTTGCTCGCCTCCTCATCACGACTTCACCATAATCCTGCAAAGGAGAAGTAATAATGTTCGGGATTGAACCGATTATATCATCACAATAAGAATAAAACATTTTGTACAAGGGTACATGAAATGGCTTATGCAAGAATAAACAACTCTCTAACTCACTCTTTTGGGCCATCAAATTATTTTTCATTTTCTTTTCTTTGGCCTCTTTTTCTTTTTATTTCCTCTCTTCATTTTCTTCTCCTTTTCTTTTTATGGCTATCTCACTCTTTTGTTCACTATTTATTTCGACCATATCTGTTTCTTTTTCTAAGGCCATCTCAATTTTTTGAACGCTCTTTTTCGACCTCATCTCTTTTTCTTTTCTTTAATTGGTCCTCCAATACTTGTTTTGGGGACAAAGGAAGTAATACAATCAGTTCTTTGTTTAGGACAAATGAGTACCTATTCTTGAAACATCATGTGTCACTTTCCTATCGTATTGCCAAGATCTACCCAACAAGATATGAAAAGTACATACTTTCCTATCGAAAACGCAACTAAAACTTGCATATTTACTTTCACCTCGGCACAGTCATTCAACTATTGTAGCCTATATGGTTGAGGATGTTTTAAATCATGTAAATTCAACTTATCTATCATCTCACAACTAGCTATATTGGTACAACTTCCTCCATCTATAATGTCATTGCAAAATTTTTTGTTTACAAAGCATCTAGTATAGAACAAGTTCCCCCTCTGATTGGTGTCCTCCTCCTCGGCTTGGGTACTCATGATACGCCTAGTCACCAATGCCTCACCTACAACCGCCCCATATCCCTCACCAGGATCCTCCAACTCAGGCATCTTATCATCATAACCATCATCACTTTGAGATTCATAATCCCCATAAGCATTCATTAGCATTACCCTCTTGTTATGACATTGGTTAGCGATATGGCCAACTCCTTGAAACCTAAAACACTTGATATCTCTAGAACGATTAATAAGAGTTTCAGATTTACTTTGCACTCCTTGTTTAGGTGTCTCTTGCTTAAATTCCTATTTAGGCTTGACCACCACCGTGCCTCCGTCACGTGTAATGTTGG
Source organism: Primulina tabacum (assembly GCF_025594145.1). Taxonomy (NCBI): domain Eukaryota; kingdom Viridiplantae; phylum Streptophyta; class Magnoliopsida; order Lamiales; family Gesneriaceae; genus Primulina; species Primulina tabacum. The sequence goes on from NC_134567.1 coordinate 8,947,646, forward strand.
ACTGCCAAGATGTTGATGCACTCCCTTCTTGGGTGGTGCAGATAACTCATCTCCTCTTGATTTGTTGCTCCACCTTTATAGCCATCTGCACCATCTCGTCTAGATCCAAGTAGTGCCTAAGCTCCACATGATCTTGGATATCCCTGTTCAAACCACAAAGAAAATGTGACATCATAACCTCAATATCCTCCTCTATATTTGTCCTAATCATGACTACTTCCAACTCTTTATAGTAGTCCTCGACACTCCTCGTACTCTGCTTCAAATTCTGCAACTTCTTAAACATCTCCCTATAGTAGTGGTTGGACACAAACCTCTTTCTCATGACTCTCTTCATCTCATCCCAAGTTTTTATATGTCTCTCGATGCATCTTCTCATAGTGGTCACTAATTGATCCCACCAAATAATGCATAATCTACAAACTCACCACTGCCAACCTAATCTTTTGGAGTTCGGAGTATTGGTGATAATCGAAAACAAACTCAACTCTCTTTTCCCATTCTAAATAAGCCTCTGGGTCAGACTTACCATGGAACGACGGGATCTTCATCTTAATGCTACCCATATTCTCATCCTCCTTGCCACCATCGTAGTACCTACCCCGTACAGCTTCTCCTTTTCCTCTCCCTTATCCTCTATCACCCTTATTCCTACCCCAACTCTCATTTTGTCTCTCATAGTCGCCTCACATATCCATCTCATCCTCATATTCGCCTCTACCCACATTTTTAGATTTCGTTCTACTATCAGTAGCACTTTCCTCAATCCTATCCAACCTCTCATGCAAAGGCTACAACTCGGCCCTCATCATCCTAGAAAAATAGCCGAACAACGCCTCCATTTAAAACTTAGATAGGCCTTGGTTCTTGTCATATCCTACCTCATTCTCCAATTTTATTTCGGACATTGTACCTGCAAGAAATGTTAGTAGAAATAAAAGATATCCTCATCCAAATTCTCACGGTCACTCCAAAGAAAATTCGCTCGTCTCTCCTCTCTCTTTTTTTGTCACTACAAATATTCACCTGTCACTCCAAAGAAAATTTACTCGAACTCAAATATGTTCAATTATATTCGAGAGTTTCCTCAAGGTGCTCAAGCTTTGTATTTTTGTATGTCAATCAATCAAAATTCAACTCGTGAACAATTGTGAACGACTCACTCGGACTGCGTAGACAAGCAATTTGAATTTTTTTTGGCTGTGGAAGGCAATTGAATATGACTCTCGAAAAGGAATAGATCAAAATACCAAAAAAAAAAATAATTTCCAAATTTCGAATTTTTTATACTCTTTTTTTCCTCTTTGCACAAGTGAAACGACCTCGACATTTTTAAAAAAAAATCATAAATCATAAACTCGAAAATACTATATGACTTAACATATCAAACAATCATAATAATTTACCAATTTAAATCTCGAGTGCAACAGATAAAATTCCCTAGATCATCAACTAGCCAAAACTTCCTAAATTGACCTTTAAAAAGATAACCTAACAATAAAATAAAGTATAAAAATATCTCTATGAAAATCATTAACAATAAATATTTAATCTTTTATCTATCTAGCTAGTGCGGAACATAAATGACCCTCAGGTGTGTACTGCTGCACTCGATTCACTCAATCGTCAGCGCCTCCCATAATATCATCAAATCCTACATCATACAAACCTAATGAGTCTAATGACCCAGCACGTTCTAAACATGATTCGCAAATAATACATATACAATCACAAGCATTAAAAATCATACTTCTATTTAAAATAGCTTTTGAGCTTAAAATAAATCATTTAAAATCATTTGGAACATAAATTAAGCTTTTAAAATAGCTTTAAGCATAAATAAATTATTTAAAATAAACTTTAAGCATAAATAAGTCTTTTTAAAAATTGCTTTTAATCTTATATCATAAAATCATTTTAATCGTAAAGCTTTCAATCTTTTATCATTTTTAATGAAGTTTGATATTTGAAAGTGACTAGGTTTTATCCTTTGGTCGACTGATCAGTCTTCAGCTCCACATGGCCCATGGGGGTGGGCATTAGGCTCCACCATAGAAATACGGTCCCTCTGGGCCTTGTCCCGTAAATGAGGTCCCTCTCTGGGGCCTTGGCCAGTAAACAGGGTCCCTCTAAGGCCTTGGCCCTCACGATATCCCCACAAAATCATATATCATATCTTTTGTTACAGTTAATTCACATCCCTCAAAATATTTTTCCATTTTCTTTTAAAAGCGTAAAATATCATAACTTTCCAAAAATAGCATTTTAACAGTAAAAATTGCACAGCTTACCATAAATCATAAAATCTCATATTTTCATAAAAATTATCATTTAAAATCATAAAATATCATTTACCATGAGTTATGATCCTTCGGGACGCTGCCAAACTTTTACGTATTTTTTCAAGTGTAAAATGACTGTTTTTTCCATAGACTTAAAATTTCTCGATTTTATCTTTTTCTTACTTTCAATGACATGGGCTTATCCTAAATAATTATTTAAGTTTAAATCTAATTTTTCACAAATTTATTAAGCTTAAATCTAGGATTTGTAATTAATTCTTTAATTAATGTTTCGTGAGAAAATTAATTCCCGAATAAATTCAAACTCCGTATTCTCTTACCATATTTTAAACATAACCTTTTTATTACCTAAAATACCTTGTGAGTCATGAACCACATCCGTTGACAAATGGTTCCAATATTCAGTCATTAATTCTCATTTTTGACCTATAATCGAACAACCCGAGCCATCTCCCAATTTACTCAAGCCACCTCGAGCCAAACCTGAGCCAACCCACCTAGGCACCCTCCTGACCAGCCCTCACCCATAGAAAAAGACCCTACCTTGTTCAAACCCTCATTGACAGAAGATCCTTGCTGTGCGTGCACCCTTCCTTTCTAGCCTAAGACTCCTCTAGCCCCTTAACCAGTGATCACCTTGGACCCTCACCGACCCTGGACCATGCCCAGACTTAGCCTGGACCACCACCGAGCCCCTACCCCGCACGGCAAGCCACGCGAACAGCCCCAACACACCAGCTGCAACATGCACGCAAGATGTGTTCTTCACGTTTCCCACGAGCCAACAGCGCACCCACCTGCCAACCCCTGCCCATCTCCCATGGACCCTGATGGACCATCCTGGCTTGCACCCAGGCCAACCGCAAGCCCCTCTTCTCAACCCTTCCCTCTCGCACGCTCGAGAAGAGTCCTAGCTCAAGTAGACTCTTCCCTAGCCACTTCCATTGAGCCCTAGCCATGCTATGACTCTTCCTAGCCCTAGTACACGACCCTAGACAAGCCCCAACCAGCCCTGGCCAATCCCCAGCCCCCACGCATAGTAGACGCCCCTTGAACCTTGAACAAACCATTCAAAAACCCACGGTTTCTCCCTTATCTTATCTACAGTTTTCAGCCTGTTTTCACTTTACTTTTGTCATGTTTTAACATTATTTCATTCATATAACATCCTAAGTTGGCAGCGTGTCCATTGGATTCATAACGTTTTAAAAACCAAGTATTAAATCGTTGAAACTTAGAAAATATTTGACAAAACGTTGAACCAATAGTACAAACATATTTTCACACATAAACAATTAAAACATGCATATTATGATTTTTATGATGTTTAAAAGAGTTTATAAAATGTGCCTTTGCGTTTATAGCGCTCGAATACTCAATTGTCGACGAGGGTGCGAAGATGGACGACCTGACGACGAAGAACCCTTGATTTTCTTCCTTCTAAAATCTCGATTTTTTTAGTGTGTGTGTGCTATGAGATTTCGGCTGCCACAAGGTTGAATTGTGGTGTTTTGAAAGCCTAGGTAACATATTTATAGATTTAATCAACATACTAATGAGCTTGAGTTTTAGGCTTGCAAGCTTAAGGGCAATTGGACCTACTTTAAATAATTAAATTGGGCCCAATAACAGTTATTTAATTGGAACATAAAAATTTATAGATAATATTTTGATCTTTTAAAAACTCCTCATTTGTCCAAAACCGACTTCTCGGGAAAAATCGAGCTCGACTCGAAAAAAATTTTGAACTCTAACATTTTTAGGAGAATTAAATCATTTTCAATCATATTAGGAAGCCTTGCACATATTTAATGGAAAATAAATATTATTGTCTTTGTCGTCCCCGGTCTCCTTTCCCTTTCCTATTATCGAATATTCGGGTAAAATCCTTTAATTTCATGAAATCATGTCATATTATCATTAATCATGCAATCATACCTTTAATCATTTAATAAATATCATGCAAGCATTTAAAATCAATTTAATAAAATAATTAAGCAATTTAAATAATTTGCATGCATGTGGTTTACGTAGGCTGGTTTTCGAACGTTACGACAAGTGTGATTGTTAAACTAAAAAATCCCAAGAAAAAAATCTCAAAATTTTGAGAATCACTAATTCACGAAAGGCAAAGAATGATAGAACAAAACAGATCTGCAAACAGAACGAAAGAATAAACATATCTGATAATAACAATGGATACTTACTTGAATTCAATGAGCCAAAGCTCTGATACCAAATGATATGAATCATCTTACCCAAGAAAAGAAAATATGATTAATTGGAATCGCGCCCTCAATTTGATAATGTTAAGGATCCGTTTTGTTGTCCCGATCTTTTGAATCCAGTATGGGTTTTGTTATATTCACCTCTAAGCTATGAAACTTAGCAATAAATATTCACGAGTGAAACAATTGAGAAACAGGCGAATCTACAAAGAACTGGTCATTGACAATCCGTATGAGATCAATCGACAAACGTCACAAGAATAAATCTTTGATAAGTTTGATTTGAAGAACAAAACAAGGCTTTGAATGTTTGAGAGAAAAACTCCAAAACTTTTGAATAAACTCAAGATAATAATCAAACAAGTGTGCCAAATTTCGTAGGCGGTAAGATGTTACCGCTCGGGCGCGGGGTGTTCTGTAATTATCTCTTGGACAGTAAGTACGGTGATCGGGCGGTAAGAATTGGCCGCCTGGGCGCGGATTGTTCTGGCCTAAAGTGTGTGCTGTTTTTTGGCTTTATCCTTGAGTTTCTTCATTTTCCTTCGGTTGCTTGGCACTCCTTCCTTATATTCCTCTTTGAACTCCGTCAATGACTTTAATACTTGATTTTACATCACTAATAATTATCAAGCTTGAAATTCCGAGACAACGACGCTCCTTAAACCTTCGTCCAACTTTCAGCACGCCACACATGATCACATTCATATCACCCAGGTTTTTTAGATCACTTACTCCCTGACCATGTTTATCATCTTAATAAAGCTCTATATAGTCTAAAACTAGCACCTAGAGCTTCTTACGAGACCTTATCCAAGTTTCTAATTAATCATGATTTTACAGTAGGAATAGTTGACAAAACTCTGTTTAATTTCTCAAAGAAATATCATTCATTACTTGTTCAAATCTATGTTGATATCATATTTAGATTAACTTACCCCAAACTATGCGATAAGTTCGAGATTAGTATGATGGGCGAACTGACATTCTTTCTCGGTTTGCAAGTGAAGCATTTGGAAACTGGTATTTATATCATTCAGAACAAATATACAAAAGAACTACTAAAGAAATTTGACATGGAAACATGTTCAGCCGCATCCACTCCCATGAGTTCATCAAGTAAATTAGATAAACATGAAGGGGGAATATCAGTTGAGATGACATTTTACAAAAGTCTAATAAGTTCTTTGTTATACCTAACTACTAGCCGTCCTGATATTATGTTTGGTGTATGTTTATGTGCTAGTTTACAAGCGAGTCCTAATCAATCGCATTTCTTATCTCCTAAAAGCATATTGAAATATCTGAAAGGCACATAAAATGTGAGCTCATGGTATGCTAAGGATTCATCTTTCAATCTAGTTGGATATTCAGATGCAGATTATGCAGGATGTAAACTTGATCGCAAGAGTACAAGTGAATCATGTCAGTTTCTAGGAGGCAGACTGATCTCATGGTTCAACAAGAAGAAAACATACATTACTAATTCCACAACTGAAGCTGAATATTTAGCGGTTGGAAGTTTATGGGCTCAACTGCTCTAGATTTAGCAACAACTGAAAGATTATGAAGTAATTATTGAAGAATCATCAATCTTGTGTGACAACACCAGCTCCATCATGCTATTACATATAATCCAGTTCTTCATCAAGAACCAAGCATATTGATGTCAGACATCATTTCATCAGAGATCATGCTCTCAAGAAAGACATCAGGCCGGAATACATCTCAATTGAACAACAAGCATTGGATATCTTCACTAAGCCACTACCCGAGACTAAGTTTTCTTTATTTAGAAATATTTTAGGGCTTATTGATTTATCTTAATGATTAATTTAGGGGGAACGTAGAATTTCAATGAGTCAACTAATAAGACAAATTTCAGTGGTTCATAAACTAAACTGATTCAGTCACCAACTGATCAGTCAGCATATAAATCAACTGATCTTATCGCATAAGTTAACTAAATTTAATTTGGTTAAGTTCTTTAATAAAAATATATAACTAAATTTGGCAGTTAATTTGAATTTTTTAATTTTAAATTTCAAACGTTAAAATCTCATTTTTGCGTAACTGCCAAATTTCGGTGTCTAAAAATAAATGGCAACGGTTGAATGACATATTATTATGTTCAAACTTATAACAAACTGCCAGGTGTCCGAAATTTGGAAAGTCACGAGGCATATTTAGTAGCCGCCTTTTCTCATATTTGTTATCACACTTTCTAAATTTTCTTAAGTCTCGAATCCTTCAGAGCAAATCACTTCTATTCTCCTTCTCTTTTTACAGATAAAATTAGATCAAAATGGCAGCTCAAACCCCAGCTTTCTTATTGAATGCTATTGCAATCGATTTCGAATCGGTTCTAGCAATTTTTGATGATTCAGTTCGCAGCATGTTCGTGAAGATTGAAGCATCTGGGCTTTGTTACTTTATAGGGCCAGAAACTCAAAAGATTCACCCTGCATAAATAATATCTATCTATGAATCCAGCTCGGTGACAGACAAGGGAAAAATTCAGATGAAAGTCAGCGACCACCTTATGGTCGTAGATGAAGAATTTTTTAGGAACCTATTTCATCTTCCAGCTGAAGGCTTCACCAGTTTTTCAGAGGTATATGCTGTCAAAATTGAAGAGATATTGATCATTATTTCAGCCAGTGGAAAGGTTGAAGTCTCTGATCCCAAAAAGGAATTAAAGAGAGAATTTCAGCAACTGGCTGACATTGTTGCTAAGGGCATTCTAGCAAAAGTTGGTTACTTTGCTGCCCTCACACTCGAGAAGTTCCAAGTGATGACTGTGATTGTGAAAGGGATCAATATGAACTGGTCATCTATTCTCTTCACTATTCTGAAAAATATGGTGCAATCCACGAAGCAGTCTAAGGGTTCAGCACTTCAGCTGAGCAGACTGATAGAGGACTCAAGGATTCTTCCGGAATCTTCCTCGTCAGTTACAAAATTCAAGGTGTACAATGCTTACAATGTTCAGCCAAAGAAGTCCAACATTCACTAAACAGCTGCTAAGCCCAAGAAGCTGTCAAGGAAAAAGCAGTTGCTACTTCAAAATCTAAGAGGAAACTGGTTATATTCACCAGTGACTCAGAGAAGACCCCCCTCTCCTCAACTGATGAAGAAGCCGAGATCTCAGAAGACCAAGCCGGCTGCCACTCCAGGAGCTCTTCTTGAGCTCAGACTACTGCCCTCCGGAGTTGAGAAACCTCTCCATGCAGTTCCGATTCAGTCAGTTCTACCAGCAGCCAAACTCAAGACCAAAGCTGCAACTCACTACTTCTCCACAGTAATAACTGAATTCAGAGTGAAGCTGAAGACGATTGAAATTCTAGCTTCTCTCACCACAGTTGTCTGCGCTATCATTCTGTGCAAGCACGCCCAAAAGGAGTGCTCATCAGAGAAGTGGAGGACACAACTGGTTCAGGACTTGATATGTCTCATGCCCTAACTGATCCGTAGAGCAAGGCAAAGCTGACTGAAGAACCAAGGCCCAGCAATGCCATTCAAACACAGATATACCTTATCATGGACGCCATCATTGAGCATGCTTATCTGAAAAATCGAGCATTATGATGAATGAGGCAATTCAGAACAATCACCCTTGCCAAGAAATCAAGAAGAAAAAAGTTCTGAAACGCTTCATCTCAACTGGACTTGGCAGTGATGAAGGCTGTAAAGGCAACCTCAGTCGTCCAAGCCATGGAGAGAAGGTCATACATCTTTGAATTAATGAGAATCAAGAGAATGAGTGAGGTAACAGCTGAATTAAAGTCGAACTATGATCCAGCTGGTCCAACTGCCTACGTTGATCGAGCAGTTTTCCAACAACTGGATTCTGATCTCATCACTCTCCAAATGAATATTAAGAATTGGGAGATGGGACAGAAGTTAAATGTTCCAGTGGAAACTAGCAGTCCCACAACAGCTGAGGAGTTTATTCCAACTGAAGTTGCCGAGGAGCAGTTAGCGTTCCAGCTGAAACTAAGTCAGATATGGTATAATAGGCAGAACCGATTCCAAAGGTCCTTCTTCCATCCACCTCTGCTGATCAACCCTTCTCATCAACAACATTAATTCTTTTATCAGTATCTAAAATAGTAGCACAACCATCTATCTATAATGTAGAAGGCCTATCCATAGCAAATGTTGACGAGTTGTTGCCATCAATAGCTGAGGATATTCAAATGGAATATAAAGATGATACTGCTGCTGATAAAGTTGTTGTTGCACCAATGGAAGAAGAAGCACCTGTCCCAACAATAGAAGCAGAAGTCCAAGCTGATACAGTTCAGTTACCGACTAAACAAACTGTCACTTCAACAGTCCAGGAACCATCAACTGTTCCAGAACTGATTTCATCTCACTTGGTGCTTCCTTAGACTTTCTTCATGTTTGAAGCTACTCTTCAACTGTTCTCCTCCTGGACGACTGCAAAGGAATCATGTGCTACAAGCGATCATCAGGATCAGCCTCAGAATCAATCTGTTCAAGAAAATAGTAGCAGAAAGAGCAGAAGATATAGGCCAAGATGCTGTCACATATCAGCTTGCAATAGTGGAATATACTCAGAAGGGAAAAGAGAAAGAAAAAGCTCACACTTAAGTATTCTCCCTTGAAACTCCCACTAGAAGCTAATGTGATGTTGGACAATATTTTATCTCATCTTACATATCTTGGTTCTAATATCTCTCAAGTCAAATCCTCTCAACTACTGTATTCTTTAAGTCTGGACACATTGAAAGATCACACTATGAAGGACTTGAAGAAACTGACAAATGATGTAGCTGCTCTCTTTGAAACAGTGGAAAAGAGGAAAAGGAAAAAAGTTACAATAACAACTCTACTCTCCTCCCAGGAACTATTCAGCAACCGAATTGATTTTGTACATATAATCCTATCAAAGAAGATTGACATTGTACAAAATCAGTTGGCTGAGGTATCTACACAGGTCAGTTCAACATTCTTTCTCTTCTCCAGAACAGTGGGTGTTGACAAAAAGGGGAAGAATAGCAGACAGCAGTAGGGAAAAACAGTAAGAAGCGGAGTGAACAGACAAACCAACTTATAAAGGACCGGCTGAAAAGAAATCAAAGAAACGATCAAGGGTTCTAAATCAATTGATAGTCTGAGCGACGTTTGTAATTTTTTTATTTTGAAATATATGTACGAATATGTACATTATTTTATCTATAATCAGTTTCAGTATTTCAGTTATACCAAGTTTATCAGAAAATTCAATTCAACAATTCAGATATCTAAATTTTGTCAAACACCGAAAAGGAGGAAATTGTTGGAATTTATGAGTTTCAGAGTTTGACAAATAAATTCGTAAGGAAAGTAAAGAACCAAACTGATAGGACATAATCAAGAGATCGTAACTTAAAGAAAATTTATCAGACTTAAATGGATTAATAACTGAAGTTCCTATAAGAATAAATAAGTCTTAAAACCGATGAAATGAAGTTCAATAAACGAATTGGAAATTAGAGTTGGAGATTTCTCAAAACTGAACTGAAAAGAACTATATCAATTGACATGTTCAAAACGGAGAGATATCAGCTAGAACTGATATTGTCCAGCTGAACTGATGTGTCGATCAGGTTGACTCCTGTTCAGTTAAGCCACGTCATCTGTGAGACCCCATGATTTGATTAACGTTAATTACGACAATTAATTGAAAATAGATTTGAAATAATCTAGGCACATGGACAGTTCAAACTTCTCCATAGTTCCTTGAGGCATTGTAATGGCATATGTGTAAATAACTTGAAAAATACTCAAATAAAATTTGATGGCATGATGGTAAATAACTTGAAAAATAATCAAATAAACAAAATGGTAAAATGGGAAAAAGGAAAAGGAAATTGAATGGATGCATGTAGTAGTCCCTCAAGTACACGTGTCCTCAACTTTTGCATATGAATGAAAGTGCTTCATGTGACATGGAATGGGAGATTAGCATAATGAAATCATGATTAATAAGAATAGGAAATAACAGAGAAAGAACATGAAGTAACCGAGAGGGAAAGGAAAAAACAGAAAAGAGAATTCGAGTTTTATTTCTAAAAACTATATCGAACGTTGTCCAAACATTAAAACAAATTATATATTCGGAATTCTCATGTCGAGAGCGTTCTTTTGAGGTAAGATTCTTTTAGTTTCAGTACCTTTAATTATTGAAGTGCTGGAATAGCGTGTATCTGAAGTTGAATTTTCTGTTTGTAGTAGAATAACCGACAATAAACTTATATTCGAAGTCGGAATTGAATTATGATCTGATTTGGATTTGATATGAATTTTTGAAGTTTCAAATGATATTTGAAACTATATTAATGATTTTGAATCATGTTATTGATTGAAATGAGTATGTTATTGATGTAGATAAAGTGTAATATCAATATCTTCAGGCTACATCAACCGGAAACTAAGAATTGAGGTATGTTGCGACCGGGTAACATACGACAGGTATCTGTATTATATGATATATGTAGGATTGATTTGATTGATTGGAATAACAATACATGTCTATATGCCTTATTTGTTGATTGATGTGGCATACATGACATTGAGATTGAAATATCGATGTATAAAATAAATGTTTTGTTAACACACATCGTTTGATGCATACATCGATACATGACATGCACGTTGAGCTATGATCCTTGGATACCCTGATATGATTTGATTGGATTCTGGGGTTTGTGAACACAATTGCTATGTTGGTATTATATGACCCGCAAAGCATAGACAATTGTGGCCCCGATGATTGGATATGAGATTTGGGATTTGATGGCGCTTTGTCGACGCTATCATACGAGTATCCCTTATTGAGGCCGGTGTGCCAGCTCGAGCATTGATTTGATAGCGATTCAATTGATTCTGACATGTGATCAGTGGATGGGCATTTGACCCGATACCTCCACGACATACATGCATTGCATACCATATATCATTGTTTAGATATATGTGGTATATATGATTGGTTGTTCCATACGGAGCTTTGCTCACCCCCAAGGGGGGCTGTTGTTGTCTTTGTGTGTGGACAATGGCAGGTACTCCAGGATATCAGGAGACCGGAGAGGGTACTTCTGGAGGGAGCCACAGCTTGGGCTGAGGTTTTATGTTTATGTCTTGTTCCCAGTATATATGTATATGTATCTATATACCGGGGCATGTCCCGAGGATATGAGTTGTTTGTATATGATTGGTTTTGATTACGTGTGGGCATGTTTATGACGTGAGATTAAATACTATTTTTAGTATTCAAATAAAATGATTTGGGCTCATTGTAAAGAAAATTTAAACTCGTTTTCCGCTGTAATTAGTTAACCCTAATCAGATTGCATTGTAATAACGATTAGGAGTTAAGGGCCCCACATCATCAGTTGTATCAGCCAACAGACTGATAGTTCGTATCAAAACAAAATAGATGAAATAGAACAAAACAATTTGATATTTCATACGACTGTCAGATAAAGTCATCTACATGGACGATTCAATGGATATTAGTCACAAATGCATTCAATGCGACCGTTGGAATCGAAGAATATATATAGCTGATCGATTCAGTTGAAGAAAGTTGGTGAAAAATACTGAACAAAATATCTACGATCATCAATCAGTTTTTATACATTCTCAATCATTTCTCAGTCTATAAATCACACACTTTAGCTCTCATTTCATTGTATTTATTCGTAGCATTCGGTTTTCTTCTCATACCGATTCAGTTATCTATTGTACGATGTTGAAAAACTAATAGTTTCGGCTTGGCAGTGAAGTGAATTATTACAATCAGTAGTAATACATCAAAGTATTTTAGTGAAAAACATATCCTTGAGATAGAAGTGATGATGTAGGAGCATTTGAGGTCTACGAACATCCATAAAAATTATTGTGTTATATTTTATTGTTTATTTAGTTTTTTACAGCACCTCAGCTTTAGTATTCAATCTATATTTCATTCTAATTTTTCACTATCATTAGTTGACTAATTTATATTAACAAATAAGATTTCAGAATCAGTTCAATCAAAGAACTGATTCATACTCAAAAAGATTTAAAAAGCCAGAGTGTTTATTCAACCCACCCCTTCTAAAGTGTTGAAGGAAGAAGGACCAAACGGTCCTAGAATGCTTTTCATCTAAAAAATTATTACTCCTAGAAGACTTAATAACAAGTCAGTAAATCTAAGTATTTCTTTTAATATTGTTTATGTTGTTCCAAATTTAATTCTAGTTTAAGCTTTTTTCAACATTTTTTACTATCAAGGAGTTATTTTATTCATTTTCTACGGTCCAATCATCTAAGTATGCAAAAAAACAAGGTTGTAAATGGCGGGAGGCGGTGACGTGGCGGTCACCCGCCTAGGCGGTTGAAATTTTTTAAGTAATTTTTTTATAGATAATCATGCAATATAAAATGTGCAATTAAATAATTTTTAAGCACAAAATATAATATCATCTAGATAATGTGCAATTAATAAATATTCATCATCATATTAATGCTATCATGCTAACAAAGCCAAAAAACTAAGTTTAAATTTCAAAGTTTCAATCAATTATCCATCATTAGAACAAGTAGTAGACTAAACATAACTAATCTTCCAAATCATCTACATATGCACCATCTACTATATCCATGATCCTCTCATTATCGGACTCAAAATCAACATTTTCTTCATTCTCCTCCTCCAATGTATATAAATCTTCGTCAAGTTCTCTAACGGGAATGTTCTTTGCACTCCTCCTTGGATGTAGCACTTCATCCGCTCCCGAGGCCTCCGCTACCATTCTCCAAGTAAGTCCTGAACCCGGCTCGACCTCATCTTCCATCACCATCATTGACAAGCCAACCTTGAGCTTCACTATCTTGAGAGGATAGAAGCAAATCTCCACCCATTTCTCTTTTACTCTTCTTCTTCATAAGATTAGCATTGAATTTGACATATACAAGATCATTCAATCTTGATGTCTCAAGCCTATTCCTCTTCTTAGTATGTATCTAAAAATTTAAAACCATTGTTTAAAAAAAAGATAGATAACATAATTTATAAATTAGTTCTCAATATTTACCCCTTCAAATTGACTCCAATTTCTTTTGCACCCCGATGAACTACTTGTCAAAGAGAGAAATCTCATTGCCATTTTTTGTAAGTTTGGAGTGTCACCACCATAATTGGACCACCATCCAACTTAAAAAAGCAAAGAGGAAAAAATAATTAAACCAAAGATGGGTAAAAAAAATACATGTACTGACATGAATAAAAGTAAAAGAAAAAAGATTTACCCGAGTCAAAGTCATGGTACACATCCACCTTCTCATATGCCGCGACCGTCATTTTTCTTCCAAATTTTCCAGATTTACTCTTATACTTCAGCAATTCATCATTAGCAATGGTAGATTGCATGTTCTCGTCAGTGGCAAAAATTATCTCAACACAATTCAAAAACTCATTCATGAAATTGGTGTCATTTGATATGCTTGAATCTTTGAAGTAAAAGAGGGATTCAATAAATAAGCGGCATAATGCAAAGGACTATCAAGTCTACCCTTAAACTTCTCATCAATAATCTTCAAAATAGGGATGGTATTTTACTCTTTTTTGAAAGACTTTTTAATGTCTTCTTTGGCTTGTTTAAGAGCACCCAATAAGAATGCCATGGAGGGCTTCTTATCACCGTCAACAAGACGTAAAACTTTCACTAAAGGGGTGAAGACATTCAAAGCCAAAGAAACATCATTCCAAAAGGATATACTTGTTATCGTGGCTTCCCCCGCTTTTCCCTTCACACTACTCCTTAAAACTTTGTTTTGCTCCATTCATCGGATGTAAACATGAGTCTCAATTGATCTTTCTTGTCTTTGAGACTTTCCAAAGTCAAAAATGAAGTAGCAAATCTAGTCACCCAGGGCCTCACAATATCACTCTTCTTGGTATATTTTCTCATAATAGCCAAAGTTCTATGATGTGCATAGATGAATATCGTCAAGGCCTTTTCTTTCTCAAGTATTCCGCTAAACTTGAGTAGTTTTCCAATTTCTTCAAGCATGAGGTTGATTGTATGAGTCGCACAAGAGGTCCAAAAATTTGAGGTTGTGTAACCTTCAATAAATCCTCCGCCACCATATTGTTTGTGGCATTGTCCGTCACTACTTGAACAACATGTTGCGGGCCAATCTCAATGATATATTTTTCAACAAACTCAAATATATAAACCCCGGTGTGTGCCTCCATGGATTCTTCAATAGAACCAAGGAATGAAGTGCCTAGCTAGCAATTAACACATATATTCATAATGCTTCTCCTCTTGCGATCGGTCCATGCGTCGGTCATTATTGAACATCCATTTTTCATCCATTCTTCTTCATGTTTTTTTAGAGAAAATTTGTTCATCTCAACTTCTTGCTTCAAAAGTGGCTCTCTTAAAAGATATTCACTTGGAGATTTGTAGCCCTGACCGAACTGGCCAATCGCCTCTACAAGTTGTCTAAAACTTTGATTGTCAATTGAATGAAAAAGAATCCCCGTTTCGTATATCCATCTAGTAACATACTCATGCACATCATTTGTAAACTTTAACTTCAAAGCATCATTTATGTTTTGTTGTCTTGTCTTAGTTGGATCGATTGCGGATGTCCACTTATCAATAGGCCCGAGATTCTTTGGCTTTTTTTTTTAAAATTATCTCCCATCACTTGACAATCACCATCCTCTTCATCAACACATATGTTTACCTCTGCCCTTTCTTCTTTTAATTCTTCCACCCTTTGACGCTTTTTATTCTTGCTATATATTCTCAAGATAGTCTCCCAATCTTTTTTTGTCATCATCGGATACTTTAGGACATGCTTCAACTTGTCCTACAATACCCGCAATATGATGTTTCATCCTATAAACTCCTCCTTTAATAAGCCTCTTACACAACTTGCATGTGATTCAATCTCTTTTCTCTTTATTATACAACACCCCATATTCCCAAACAATACCATTAGACTTTGGCTTAAATTCCAACTCCGGTTTTTTTATCTTTTTTCGCCATTAATCTTCAACAATAAATAAAAAAATAAAATAATAAATTAATAATAGGAAAAAAAAATTTATTTTTGAAATCACAAAATCTGAAATATTATAAAAAAGTATGATAAATAATAAATATGCAATGCCTAACCTAAATATTCTGACTGCTGGCAGCAGTAGGCGACAGCACCGGAAGCGGTCCGTGGCGGCGGTCCGCGGCGGGCGGCGACGTGCGGATTGTGTGTGGTGGCTGAGAGTTAAGAGTTGAGAGTGAAAACAAAAAATAAAATAAAGAAAGTGAGATGTGTTAGGGTTTTAATATTTAAAATTAGTTGACTTTGACTAGATTTTTAAAATTTTTGACTAGGATTTTTAAGTTGTTTTTTAAATTGTTGACTACAACTTAAAAATCTTGACTGCCTGCCTCATCCGCCTGCTCGCCGCCTCGCCCGCCTAGCCTGCCTGCTCGCCGCCTTTCCCCACCTCGACTCGCCTGCTTGCCGCCTCGACCCGCCTCCCCAATGTCAGTATAGCTTGGGACGCTTAAAACACCCGCCTAATGCATAGGCGTCCGCCTCGACCGCCATTTAGAACACTGCAAAAAAGTAAGTCCAACACTTGTTGGTCATCTCACAAGGATGTCTTCCAGCAAGAGCTTGTAAAGCCCAACCAGCTCGGCACCCGTAAGCCCAGCTCAACTCGACACATTACTTAAGTCCAACAGAGCGTGACAAGTCATAAAAGTCCGACCAGCTCGGCACCTTAAAGCCCAACACATCCTACACATTACTTAAATCCAAAGGAGCTTGGTAAATTACAAAAGTCTTACCAGCTCGACATCCTAAAGATCAACACAGCCTGACATGTTACTTAAGTCCGAAAAATTAAAAAATCCCGACAAGCTCGGTACCCCAAAATCCAGCACAACCTAACATATAACTTAAAGTCCAACAGAGCTTGGCAAATTATAAAAGCTCGACCATCTTGACATTCTGAGGCCCAACACGTCCTAACACACTAGTTAATTCCAACAGAGCTTGGAAAATTACAAAAAATCCGACCAGATCGGCACATAGAAGCCCAGCACATCCTGACACATTCTTAAGTCCAATGGAGCTTGGAAACTACAAAAGATAAAACATCTCGGCACCCTAAATCCTAGCACAGCCTGGCACATTACTTGACTCGGATGGAGCTTGACAAATTACATAATCCCGAACAACTCAGCACATTAAGCTCAACACAGCCTCAAACATTAGTTAAGTCCAACAGAACTTGGAAAATTACAAAAGTCTGACCGGCTGAGCATGCAGTAACTCAAGCTATGTTTGGCCAATTCTTAAGTCCGGTATGTCTGATTGGTTAGTAAGTCCATCTATATATGACCGATTGTTAAGTATTTCTATGTCTGATTGGGTTTTAAGTCCAGCTATGTCTAGCCGTTTATAAAGTCCTACAGAGCTTGGTAAAATCAATTACACCCCGAGCAATGGTCCTGCTCAGGCCGATGGTTCATGACTTAGTAAAATGTCAAAACATTTGACTTATTCTCAATTATGCCACAGGCAGAGGTCCTTATCAAGTCAATGATTCATTACTTAGTAAAAGTTCAAAACATTTTACTTATTTTCAGTTATGCCTCGGGCAGAGGTCCTGCTCAGGTCGATGGTTCATTACTTAAAATATTTCAAAACATTTTACTTGTAAATAATTATTCCCAGGGCAGAAGTTCTGCATTGCTCGGTGGTTCATTGCTAAGAAAAATTTCAAAATATTTTACTTATTCTAAATTATGTCTCGGACTGAGGTTCTACTCTGGTCGATTGATTATTACTTAATGAAGTTTCAAAATATAGTAACTTATTTTCAGTTACAGCCGGAGCAGAGGTCTTGCTCGGGGAGATTGTTCATTAATTAGTAAAGTCTCAACATTTTGTGAAAGTTTAGATTGTTAAGAGGCTCGGTTGGTGATCCTATACTATTAAAAATAATATGCTAATTAATTGGGAAGGGTGAGGCTAGATGGAAGGAAATGCATAATTCATTAAAATAGGGCTGAGCCCAACTGTTACAACAAAAAAGGTACAAGTTAAAGGGTCCTCCAACCTAGCCTCAGCTCTTTTTTCAGACTCCTCGGTGACCTCGCCCTCCCCAAGAAGATCATAAAGGGCCTTCGCTCAGAGTTGAGAAACATAACCCATGAAACCGAGCTCAAAAAACTTTATTGCCTTGTTAGTACATAAGGAATCGAAATCATCAGACTTGACAAATTAGGTTTTCTTTCTTGTCCAAAGGGCCTCAGTTTCCTACCATTGTCTTAGCAACTGGCTTTCCAAAGCCTAGTTCTTCTTAGTTAGTTGGGCCCTCTGCTCGGCTCCCATCTCTCGTGCCTCTTCCAGCTCAGCCACAAGTGAAGCCTTCTCCGTCACTGCTCGGTCTCGCAGCTCTTTGAGCTGTCACATCAGTTCCCCGTGCCTAGCCCAGACGTCGGTTATATCCTTTTTGTGGGACTAGACACGAGTACGAGCCTAGAAAGCTTGGAAGTTGCGCTACCTTGCATGAATTACTCCTTGCACGGGAAAACAATAGTATGATGTTTGGAAGAATGCAAGGAAAGTGAGGACACTAAAATATCTCTTGCCCATAGGAAACCAATGGCTACTTGTTAATCCAGTTCCTGATTGGGTAGCTGCCAAACCAGATTGAGGTCGGTATCTCAAATCAAATTCTACATAATCCCAAGGGCCATTGAACCTTAGGAGCCGAGCATCAGAGAGTCCTCGGGACGTATAAGCGATCCGGAACCCGAGGCGGAGGTGTGCGATTTAGTGAGTCCTCAACCTCAACAAAAAGGCTTTTCTCGGAGGCTTGAGCCTTCTTTGAGGAGCCTCCGAGCTCCTCTACATCATTAAGAGTAGGGTCCCTAACACCTGAAGCCACCTTCTTAGCTGGCTCAACGACCTTCTTTTTTTTCCTCCGAACTAAATTATCCGGAGATTCGAGAGAAGCCTGCTTGGATTGTTCAACCATCTCGGCTTTCTTCTGCCTTAGAGTATTGACCATTTCAAAGCTCACCATTTTTTTACACGAGGAAAGAGAGTATTAAAGCTCCGAAAAAATTATAATAATAATAAAAAAAAACACTAATGATGTTAGCACGAACTATACTTATGAGCACTCTAACTCAACCGACTTCCTACAAAATCCGGATTGGCATAGGATGTCATCTTGCATCAGACTTAGTGTTCGGAAGCACTAAGCCGACATGGTGGAAAATTATGTTTTGAACCGGGGCTTAAACTCAAAATGATAGGATTCTCGAGAGGTTATCTCATCCTCTCATGTCATGGGGAAGGAGTAAGGCACGAAAGAGGTGACGTAAAAGAAAAGGTTCGACCTCCCCTTATGAGAATAGGGTTACTCCCCAAAAATTGGTGCTTAGTTTTCATTTAATGTAAAATCGGTTGGGCCTACTCATTTGATATGTACAAAAATAAGTAAAAGACCCATGGTAATCCTAAAATTGAATTATTTAATAATAACCCCTAAGGAAAAAATGGTGGAATAGCCATTGGGGGCAACTTGGTTTGGGGAAATGCCAGAGTATTTACACACCCATTGAATCAGTTTCAGGACGGGAAACCTAAGGTCCTTGTCTACTTGGCCTTAATAAAATTATGGTAGCCCAGGGAGGATTTTGTGCTTGGTCAGCTACCCCAGGCATAGCCAGTTCAAATATGGAGGGCATGCCGGATTTCTACTTAAGTTCATCGGCCAACACATGATCGAGGTGGGAACCTTCCACCCCGTACCACTTCAGCCCTACATCCCTTAATTCGACCTTTAAGGCTCTAGCCTCCCTAACACGCTTTTCATGTAGACTCAAAAGTATGGGGCTGGGGGATCGCTTAGGATCAGAAGGATGGGAATCAACAAACTCAGCTATCTCATTGATGGCTCGGGGATCGGGACCAGACATCTTGTCTTACTAAGAAAATACAAATAAATTACTAAGGAAAATTATGAAGTCTCGAGTACAAAAAATGTCTTGGTTGGGAGAAATTTGATAGTTCTGCAGCATAGCGGCAATGTGGTGAAAGTTTGAAAATAACACGAAGAAATCGCCTATTTATGGTATGGGATCTCTTAGTCATGAAAACATGATCAGAAGTATTTGGACGGTGTGGATTGGATCGGGAGTCCGAACTATTCCCTCAAGAATCTGAACAGAGGCTAAATCATGGTAGTCCACGTGGGCATCAAAGGACTGGAAATAAAAGTCACACGGATCGAGATTTTGATTCTCATGCATCTTAATCTTAACCATTAATTGCCCTCTGTTTCAACTAAACGAATAGGCCTGAACAAACTTTGAGTTAGAATCCGGAGGAAAACTTAAACCACTCGTATTACAATCTTAACTGCTCGTTTCAACGGTTGGGATGCCATCACGGAAAAAATGGCTTCAGAAATTCATTCTTTAATCGGTTCAAACCAAACATTCAGTCTAAACTTCATAATTCTTTTAGGCCGAAATGAAGGAGGTACTATTGATACCCTCGAAAAATCCGACCCGTCCCGAATCATGTTGACTGACCCAGACTACATAGGAACTATTTATAAAGATTTACTCGAAATTTGAAATACTCTCTGCTCGGTAAAAGTTTTGTCAATGATAAGGACTAAGAAGCCAAACTCAACGGTTTTTTTTCCCGAAAAACATCGCCGGAAGCGGGGGGCGGGGGGTGTAAGTTGGACCCCTACCAGTATATACAACAAAAGAGGAATAAAAATAAAACCTAAAGGGAGGGGGACTAGGCCAAGACCTCCCAAAGGCTATACAATCGTGACATCAAAAAAAAAATAAAGACATACTACAACAGAGATCCCAGATAACAGCAAAAAACACGAAAGACCATGGGGCACCCCGGAATATATCAAACGAGGTAAGACAAAATAATGGACAAGGAGAACTCTTCAGTGAACGCCCACCACCTACCGCCAAAAAAAGTAGAACAAACAATATCAACCAAGATCAGGAGGTCGCCCATATGGCAAACTCTCGACTGAGCCGCATTAAGCCTGTAATATCGTTGCTGCTGGGAGCGCGTACGACCGGGGAGAGGTAAAGATAAACACGCAGTGGTAGAAGAAGGCACAACACCCCCCTCACCGCCCACATTCTTGGACTCCAACGCAAAAGATGGCAAACTCAATGGTTACCGACCCGAGCTCAGGTAAATAGGGCAGTGCATAATGTTAAGTCTATATAAAACTTTTGAACTAAATCCTCTGTGATAAGGAAACAATCTCAAGGAAAATGAGATAGATTATTTCTAACGTCCCAAAAATTTGAAGGTCCACGTGAACCACATGCATGCAAGTTATCAAATTCTTATCTATTTTAATTAAAAAAAATTTAGTTTCTGGTAGGCATGTTTACATGTTTAAAATGTAATTTTATATTAGAATGCATAAAACTGCATTTTTAAAGGTTATTCGAGATGGGATCGAGAAACGGAGACCGAGGGCTGAAAAATGGAAAATATTTTAATTAAATAATTGTTTTTATTTATTTAAAATAAGGTTGATGTTTTTTGTTATTTTTGAAAATATTGAGTTTTGAGGTGATTTTATACGCCGAGACGTAATTTTTATTGATATTCGATTTTCATCAAAAATACGAACTTTTTGACAACTCGGCTAATAATATCACGAACTTTCCTAAACGAAATATTTTAAATACACTATTGGGATTATTGGGCCTATTATGTCATGTTAATGGAACTAAGCTACCACACTTATTACTTATCAAATATTAAGCCCAAAACCCTACCCATCTATTTGTAAACATACGCATCATCTCTCCAACACACACAAGACTCCTAGCACCCCTAAAACACACGGCACACACAATTTTCAAGAAGAAAAGCATCGGTTTTCTTGAGGGAAATTCAGCCAAGGTCGTTCGTCGTCATTCTTCGCATTGTCAACGTATTTTCGTGCGTAATATACGCAAAGGAACACCATAATTCTTTCTTTTCTCATATATCACACCCTAATATGTATTTGATTATTGTTTGCATGATAAACATGTTGTCCTTTTGAATATTTTCGTTTTTATGCATTCATGGATGATTAAGGTATGATTTTTGTTCCAAAACTTGATATGTAATTGTGTGAAGGGGCTGCCATGATTAAGGACCAAGATGGTACATTTTTATATGAGTTTAAGAGTCCTTAGACACAAAGAAATAGGCTGCACGGGTCATGGAACCAAACTAAGCGAAATATTGCATGTGTTATCGCAAGGGTTCGGTTATAAGGGAACCACGGTGCATGGCTCGGCCAGGGCTTGAACAGGGCTGGGCTGGGATGTGGTTGGGTCCGGAGAGGAGTCTTAGCCACGCTAGGACTCAAGCTAGTCAGCTAGGGAAGAGTCCAAGCGAACTAGGGCTCTTCCCAAAGCCACCCTAGAGTAGCTGCAGCGTAGGGAGGTTCGCTGCAGGGGCTAGGCTAGGTCTGTAGGGTCGTGAAAGGGTTCACGAGGGGCTAGGCATGGTGTGGGCTCGAGGGTAAGGGTCCTAGCTAGGTTTCGAAGAGTCTTAGTCTTGTAAGGGCTTCTCGGCCGCAGTACTCATCTGGTGTAGGTAGCTTCAGCGCGAGCTAGGGTCGAGTTCTAGGGGTCCAGTAGGGTCCATAGAGGTTCTGGTCAGGAGTTGGCTCAAGGTGGCTCGGGCTTGGCTCGATGAAACCTAGAGTTGGCTCGAGGGTTCTTGTCTAGGGTTCGAAAATTTAGTTTAATGGGCTAAGGCTTGAACCATGGGTTCACGGGGGTGGTTCATGGATCACAAGGGCATATTAGTGAAAGGGGATCGGTTACGGTGACCGAAAGCGCAACGGAAGTTTAAAAATCAAAATTTTGCTTGGAATTTTCGGCCACCCCACATTTTGTGTAGCAAATACAAAAACAAACACATGTCATACATAGGGTGTTTGAGAGATATACCTATCAATCTTTAAAAGATTGATTGTGGCTCCAACTTTGTTGTTAAACAACAAAGCTCTTGAATGGCAAGAAGATCTACAAGCTTCCTCCTTGAGCACACCTTGCTCAAAATTAGGCCCACCACTTGCTAAGAAGATCCCCTCTTGTTTTGCACTAGAAAAACAAAAGGATTTTTCAATGAGAATTATTTTCTTTCCTCAACACTTGAAGAAGAAAAATGAGAGAAAAATGAGGGAGAGTATCATCCAAAATTTCGGCCATTGCAAGGTGTAGGAGGGAAGGGAAGACTTTTCTTGGGTGTTGAAAAAGTTGAGTTAAGCATGTGCATGCCATGCCTTGGTTGTACAAAAAGTTGTCTCCCAACTCTTCACCTCCCTTGCATGCAATATGACTTGGGCTTGTAACAATTACAAGGCCCATGGACTATTTAAATTGTCTCAAACATATTTGAGCCTAATTAGACTTTACTTAATTTTACTCAAGCCCACTAGTTAAATAATTATTTCCAATTGGGCTCTACAAGGCCCAATGTTATTTAATTAATTCAACACTTGAATTAATTTAATTATTTGGACTCTACTAGGCCCACTAGCGTTTTATTAATTCAACACTTGAGTTAATTTAATTTAGTCCATAATAATGTTTATAAAAATCACAATTTTCAAATACATTATTTACTTGGCCTATTTTTAATTTAGGAACACATTCATAAATTAAAAATTACATTTCTCTCATAGAAGTCATACTTCTATTTTTCTCAACGCTTATAAACTCATTTATAAGCCGTTCAACACATTGAACTATTTTTACTTCTCAACGGGATCTAGAAAGCTAGTACTTGTGTGGCCCTCAATGGTTCATTGATACAACTAGCCGTGGGTTCACATCTCCATGTGATTCGGACTAAACATGTCCTTATATGAGCATACCCCAATTGCTCCATTCTTACTTATCAACTCCTTGATAACAAGAACGTCAGAACTGAAGTCTGATAGTACCCAACCAATCATGTTAAACGCCTAGCAGCATCGCTTACATGATTCCCTAGGTATCAAATGATAGTGCCTGCAAGAACCATTCAATTATGGTTAGCGTACAATACGGTCCCTTCAACTCATATATCCCGACCGATTCGACAACCATTGGTTTATCGAGAGTTGTCAATGAATTGATACTATGTGTCATGTCGTAGTTGCATCGATGGTGTAATCTATGAAACCCCTTTCATAATTACCACCATACTCTGATCAGAGATTTCAACCTACACATACATGAGAACACATAGGATATCCATACCCGAAGGTAAGCGGTGAATCCCCGACTACAATGCATCGACTCCTATATGTTTCGACAGAACACCCAACCTTGCCACTTGATGACCCCATGAGAGTCGGTAAACAAGTCAAAGTGTAATTCTAGCACATAGAGTCTCAATGTTGTCCCGGGTCATAAGTAATAATGGTGTACAACCATAAACTAGGACTTTTCCACTCGATAAGTGAGAACCACTTGGAAAGTCCTTTATGGAGGGTTGTTCAGTGCACTCTACCAGGAGCACCTATCTGCATGCTCGGACATCACAATGTCCCCTACCAATGAAACATGGTACTCACATCGCAGATACTAGTCTCGAACTCTAGCGGCCTATATCCTTCTTAGCGGCGGCTGAATCGACTAGGAACTGTTTAGAATATACAGTATTCCAAATATGAGTTTCATGATACTCATCATATGAGCATCTCATATTCTTTCTACTATTTGTATATTCAAGGGCTTTATCTATGCAACTAGCATGGGTATACAGATAAAGATTTGCCAAAACAATAATTTCAAATATTATTAAAATAAAGACTGCTTATACACAGAGTTTCATTGTGAACACTCGGCCAACATTTGCTCGACGGGCACCTACTCTTACAATTAGGTATTTTGGGAATTTTATATTAAAATTTGAATTAATTCTGGAATCAGTTGCTCTACGAATTAATAATTAAGAAATAATTAGAATGCCTTGAATTTAAGCTAAATAAAATATTAAAAATTTAATTTAAACTTAGATAATTATTTGAGATGGTCTAGAGTCAATGAAAGCAAGAGAAACTCAAAATCGAGAAATTTTACGTCTAGAGGTAAAACGATTATTTTACACCTGAAAAATAGTAAACGTCATGGCAGTTCCCTGAATGCTGTAAAATATTTTAATATGATTATTTTAAATTTTTATGGAATTTTATGATAAAATATTAATGTTAAAAGATATGTTGCAGACTTGGCTTAAAAAAAATGATTTATGCATGTTTAAATTTTATAAAGTTATGAAAATATGAAATGTTGAAGGAAGTGAAGTAATTGTGACTAATATGATGATATGATGATATGTAATGCCAAGGCTCAGTTGACGGGTGAAAGTGTCGCTGATGTCCCCGCCGTCCAGTACTGTGGTTACATGTAGATGGATCCATCGACCTTCAGCTAATACAAAAATAATAATTAACGATCTGAATTCAACGAAAAGAAAACATATATGTATATGATGAAAATGAATATGTTTATAAGGATATGAAAAAAGTTTATATTTATGCATTGTTCATGAAATGTTATGTTACGTAAAAGTATTTTCACTGTTGCAAGTGATTGAATACGTATTACTTGTTATAAAGATTATGATTTGCTGAGTCTTTAGACTCACTAGGTGTGATGGATGGAAGTGAGCATAATAATATTTATGTGGAGGGACTTGATGGTTGATCTTTTACTGGACTGAAGGTACACATAACCCGAGGACCAGTGCTAGTTTTCCGCATTTACGTTTAAGTTTATGTTAAAGATTTTTACGACTATTATGATTGATTTTGAGTGGTTTTTGAGATGTTGGTAGTGTTAGTATATTTTGAAATATTGATAGTTTAGGTTTGGCAAAACAGTTGACCATTTAATATTTTGAATTCTTCTTTTGAGTTTCAAATATAGTTGGTTGTTTTAATTTAAAATGGTGTCAAAATATTATATATATGTGTGTGTGTGTGTCGGACGAATTAGGAGTAGGGAAAAAATTGTAGTACTTTTTAAGAAAAACGAGTAGTTGACGTTTTATTATTAGATTTATAAATTGCCAAAAATAAGGTAAGATCATCACAAATATGGTATTTTACGGAACTTACTCGACCATAGTTTTTTCCTTGTAAAATACTTGCCTAGCTAGAGTTCATTATATACAAGGTACTCAGTTTCATACCTATAAATATCAAGTACTCTACGATTTGATTCATTCACTCTTTGCTTTACACAGTCACTACTTTTCTCGCATAATTAAATTTGCTCTCCGGACTTACTTAAGAATCGGAAGTGTTACACAAAAAACACTTACAAATCTCTATAAGGGCACCCACAATGGGGTGTTAAATGGGTGTACTCTCCATTGTGAGTGGGCGTTATAACGCCCATTCACAGGAGGGAGAGTGAGGGGCATTCAATTGTTTGAACGCCCCTCTGTCAGTTTATTTTTTTAAAAAAATTAGACAATTAGCGACGGTTTTTGAAAAATCCGTCGTAAATTTACGACGGTTTTTCAAAAACCGTCGCTGCCACGCGGACCCCTCTTGTTTTGAAATAGTTTTTTATTTTTCACGCGGACCCCACGAGTATTTCAAATAAAATTTTTTTAAATTTTTTTTTTCTTATAACGGTAGGATTTTTTTGTTTTTAAATTTTTTTTTCAATTATTTGTGACGGCTATTTAACGGCTAGTTTTAAATGTCTTCTATAAATACCCACAAATTTGTACATATATTTTCATTCCAACTCACTACAATCTCCAATTATACTCTCTAATATTCTCCTATCTATTTTTTTTTGAAGTTCCAAAAATCTTATTTTCTATCCGAAATGGATGAAAATAATAAGGCATTTTTTTACAAATTTCTTAAATTCTACAAACAACCCGCAAGAATATCCATCTTCCCAAAATCCACAAATTCCACCAAATTATCAATACCCACATCCATTTCCAAATATGATGTTTCCTCTCAAAAATCTTCAAAATTTCCAAGGTTTTGGAAATTCTATGAATCATCCGAATTATGCACCTCGAGGTCCATATCAACCGCTTCCAGCCGAATATTGGCAAAACATGAGTAATCCGTATTTCGTGCCGCCAGTTGTTCATGGATATAGTACCCCGCACACAAATGTTATGCCTTTCACATCTCTGATGTCGAATGAACCTGCAACTCCGACTTTTTTCCCGGAGACGCAACTTTCTGATCGTGAATCCCCAATTGAGGTGGTCAATTCAGAAAAAAAAAACGTTTTCAAATGCTGAGGGTTCAAGAAAGCGTTCAAATTGGACAAAGATTGAAGACGAGGTGTTAGCGAGAAGTTTTGTCACTATCAGCGATGATCCAGTAATCGGCAATGATCAAAAGGCGGATGCTTTTTGGGGACGTGTTGCAAGCTACTACAATGAGAATCGTCCCACAGGCTCAAACACCAAAAGTGCAAATGTTATACGATCACATTGGCACAATACAATCCAAAAGAAGGTATATCGATTCAACGCAAATTATAATACTGTTTACAGTTCATATCGAAGTGGTCACAGTGACGAAGATATATTGAGGTTTGCGTACGAAAAATATCGATCCGAAAACAATGGTGTAGCATTCAATCTCGAGCATGTGTGGAGAATTGTCAAAGACCGTCCAATGTTTACTTCACAGTCCGCTAATCACTATGTGGCCACAAAGAAGACGAAGACTTCAGAGTCCGGAGCAAGCAACACCTCGTCTAACCAAGAGGTGAGCATAGATATGGATGATGAAGATACTCGTCCAATGGGACAAATGGCAGCGAAAAGAAACGGAAAAGACAGAGTCAAATCGACCATAGAAGATCTTATAGTAAACTACAACAATATTTGCGCAAAGTTCACCGAGTACACAAGCGTGAAGAAATCCGAAGTTGATCTGAAACAAAAACAACTCGAAGTAGAGGAGATTAAGGCAAAAGCTGCTTTGTCCAGATCTGAAGCAAAGAATCGACGCTTGAAATTAAAGGAGTACGAAATCTTGAACAAAGACACCTCGCAGATGACAGAGGAACATCTTATCATACATGAATGTCAATGCCAGGATATTAGATCGGGATGGAATATCTAAACAATTTACTCAACGTTCATTTTCTATTATTATTGTTATTGTCAAATATCTGTTGGAAACTAGCCGTTGCAAAGTAGCCGTTGGAATATCTACTTTATTTAATAAATATATTTTAAAAAACATTAATATTATTTTTTAAAATTAATAAAATTATTTTATTACGAAGTTAGATTATTTTAAAAATTAGATTAATAATTTAAATAATGTAAAATATATTTAAAACATATTTCTTTAATATGAAAAAATTTAAAGATGAATGAGTGGATTGTGGGACCCATCAATAATGAGTTATAATGTTAATAAGAATGTGGGTAAAAGAGACATGTTGTTATAATGAGTATGTGACATTGGACCCCAGATTTTTTGATGAGTTGGTGGGTGTTATGACTTTGTTCATCCGCGAAGGAATCAGCTCGGCCAATTCTCTACCTAGAAGTTTCTGTTCAAATCACTCTATATCAACAAAGAAACCAGGAATAATTTTTTAATCACCAGATTGAACTTCAGGCACATAAAATTTTTGGTACCATCGCGTTTAATCGATCTAGTAGGCGATTTTATGCTCGTTTAATATGAGGTATCAAGATATAATGAGTCATAGACAAATGCAAGTTCTCGTCGGTAGAGATATTTATAATTTGGTATTTGCGTGGTTGTAAATAACTGCAATGCAATTATAACATTTTGTATGTAACATAATAATGCCAAAATCTATTATAAAATATTATCAAACAAAATCTTCACTCTTAAAATCATTGGATTCAAAAAAAGATACAGTCGGCATAAATAATATATATCATAAGAATAGGAGAGGCCAGACAAAATTTCGAAAATATATATAAATCTGGTCAAAATTAAATAAGATCATCTCTCCAACTTGTAATTATACACATTTATGTTACATTAAAATAATAGATATTTAAATTCAGTTCCCAATCACGAGCATCCTCGTCAGTGCCGTACCCTGATTAAATTTTGTCGCTGGTAGCAAACTTGTTATTGTTGGTCTGGTGGTGACGTAATCGCTCACGCCACTCATATAATGACAAGAACCACTCTGTTTTTTTTTTTTGTAGTCTTCTTCTCCAGATAACTCAGTCAGCCTCTCTTTGGGATGATTTTATGTATATATATTTGTAAGATATACGTTAATTCAATTTATATTTGTAATGAAAATAATATTTCTGGCGTAAAAAATTGATATATTTTCATGAATTGA
Source organism: Primulina tabacum (assembly GCF_025594145.1). NCBI lineage: Eukaryota > Viridiplantae > Streptophyta > Magnoliopsida > Lamiales > Gesneriaceae > Primulina > Primulina tabacum. Next base: position 8,976,590 of record NC_134567.1, read on the forward strand.
GTTAAATAAGAATTATTTGTAAAATAATATCAAACGAGTTTTTGTGATCAATTATTGTATCAAGTCAACTATTACTATGAATATGATATGATGTTTAAAAATCATCTCCAATGTTTTGAGTTGACTGTGAAACATTAATTTTTTTTTATGAACTTCACGTGAAAAATATCATGTACGAAACATTAATTGATAACCACACAATTTGGGTCCAGTGTGTGTTTTTTAAACACGTAGGCCTCTCCTTGTATTGAAATACTGGTACAAAAAAATTAGAATAATAATTGATTCTCACTTATCTCAATTTTTTTAAATAATTATAAATTTTTCAAATCAATAAAAACTATACATATGATAGTGTTATAATAAATATTACACTATGAGTAAGTCTCTTAAGCAGTCTCACAAAACTATATCTTTGAGACAAATCGATCTGATCCATATGATTTTAATGTTACATGAAATAGTGTAGAGGATTTACGGTCTTGAAATACATGAGAGAGGCCTATATGTTTAAAAAACACAGAGGTGCTCAATTTTTGATTTAAACAGAAAAAATTGAAAATCGAACTTAATCAAAAATCAAAATTTAAATTCGGATATAAATGATAAAAGAGAAGTAAGTATATATGGTTTAGTTTTGGATTATAATCATAAAAATCGAACCGAAAAAATAAAATTTTAATTAAATTAATGATTTTATTTAGACTATATATTTTATGAGATGATATTTAGTGAACTACCAATATTTTTGTTAATTTTCAGTTGACTGTTATTTATTTAATTTATTTAGATTTTATATTTCAATTTTGCTTGCTGAAAATTAATATAGTATATTTTAACTACTAATTTAAATAATTATTATCAAATAAATCGACTTGAAAGAACTGAGCTATTTTCATAGAAAACCGACCGAACCAAAGGAAAACAACTCAAATTGAAATAAAAATGGAAACTGGAAAAGACCGACAGGATTCAGATATTTTTACCAGATGCACGTGACTACCAGCTTTTGAGTTTTGTAAGGGGTAGGGACGGAGCTACCTCCTCATCTACCCCAACTATAAAAGCTATTAATATTTCAACAGCTGGAAAAATGAGATTCCAACGTACGAACTCAATTATTTCTCGATTATTGTTTAAAATAAATGAGAAATTAATTGAATTTAAAATAATAATAATAATAATAATAATTCACTCGGCAATTGGATTGTCATTCACACGGCAATTGGATTTAGAGCTTGCAACACTTGAAACTAAAAGACTTGGGATGTAGTTGATTTATCTGCTGTTGTTAAACCTATAGACTGCAGATGGGTTTATAAAGTGAAATTTAAATCTGATGGGACAATAGAACGATTTAAAACTCGTTTGATTGCCAAAGAGTATACAAAACAATTTGGTGTTGATTTTCATGACACGCTTTTTCTTACGGCTAAAATTGTGACCATTTGATGTTTGTTGAGTAATTGGACTCTTCATTAGAAGGAAGTGGCAATTGAACTTTTAAAAGGTGATTTAGAAGATGATATCATTATGTCACTTCCACAGGGTTATCGAATTAGTGATAAACACAAAGTTCGTAAGTTGTTAAGTCGATTTATGGCCTAAAACAGACATCTAGACCGTGGAATCACAAATTTGCAATTGTTATGTTCTTGGCTGAGTATTGCCGATCTAAATATGATCATCCCCCTTTTGTCAAGCATGATTTGCATGGGATTACACTGTTAATTGTGTGTGTTGATGATATTGTCATCACAGGTAGTCACGAAAAAGGCCAAATTGAACTCAAGGCATTTGTGCATTCGAAAATGCAGATTAAAGATCTTGGTGTGTTGAAATATTTTTCGGCATCAAAAGTAACTATCTAAGGAAGGCATTTACCGGTATCACATAACTATTCCTTAGAACTCATCGCAGAGGTTGGAGTTGCAGGTGCTAGGACTTATGATACACCGAAGGAACAAAATAAAAAGTTGGCAAGCCATGCACTGGACAATCTTTTCCATTTTATCACTCTTGACGATAAACTTGACTCTTTGTTACCAAACCCAGACTCGAATAAAAGATTGATTCGGAGGTTAATCTATCTTATATTTACAAGGCCTGATATGTGCTATGTAGTTCAAACAATAAGTCAGTTTATGAATTCTCCTAAACAATATCATATGGATGCGGCAGTGAGACTAGTGAGATATCTCAAGAAAAATCCTGGTTTGGGAATTTTGTTGCCAGCAAAAAGCTCAACACCTTGATGCTTATTATGACTCGACTGGGATGTGTCCTATGAGCCGCATATCCTTGATGGGGTACTGTATCAAATTTGGGGATTCTTTTATCTCTTGGAGAACAAAGAATCAGAATACCGTGTCTCGGTATTATGCGGAGGCGGAATACCCAGCTATGGCCACTACAACTTTCAAGATAATTTGGATTTTTGTTTTTGTTGACAGACACGGGGATTAACTTGGTGAGAACAACCACACTCTTCTGTGATAACCAAGCGGTGAACCATATTGCGGCCAATACCAAGCAAATCGAAATCGGTTGTCATCTAGTTTGGGAAAGAGGTAAAGATGGTACCACAAAGACACTCGATGTTTCAAAAACCTCAGCAGCTTGGTAACTTATTTACTAACAGGTTAGGCGTTAGTGCATGTGCTTTATGAGCCAACTTGAGGCTTTCATTTTATTGACTCTTATGCAAAAATATATATATTTTAATAATAATTTACGATTTTATCCAATTATAAAAATTAATTTATCTGTATACTCATGCAAGCTACATAGATAAGACCCTTGAATATATAATAGGTATCATGAGGTCTACCTCACAACGTAAGATCATGAAAATTATTAGGAAGTGTACCATATATTCTGGATATGTTCTAGTTGAATTAGCCGTCTTTTGACCCGAGACAATATAGAGGCTCTACGTACTAACATGCACTTTGATCTGTTTACCGACTCTATTGAGGGTCTTTAGATAGCGAGGATGAGTGTAGCTTCGAAATACGTAAGAGCCAATGCATTATAGTCGATGATTCAATGTTTGCCTACGGGTGAAGATATCCTATATAATTTGATGAGTTAATAATGCAAAGAATCTCAAGGCAGAGTAAGATATGTGCTTTAGGGAAAATGATTCTCTAGTTGCATATTCGATGTCACTATTATTACTCAAAGATATATCACATCGTTAGAATTCATTTGCAACTCTCAATATACCAATGATTGCAGATTCGATCGTAATATATGAGTTGAAGGGACCACACTAAAAGGTAACTGAGGATGTTACAATCAACTAAAGTATGGTTAGCTAGTAAATTATCTTTGGGATATAGGTGAAACATCTTATATACTTGAAATACAGATCTATAAAGATATATCAAAGAGGATTCTAGGGCTCACCTAATCCACTTATATCAAAACCATACTGAGGAGATTATTAATGAAAGAGTGCAGCAGAGGAAATCTCTCAACGTGTCATGGTGTGATTCTATCTAAGTTTATGTGCCTTAAGACTGACGATGAGATAGAAACCATGAGCCGTATCACATATGCATTTGTTATAGGCAATATAATGTATGATATAATATCTACTCGACCTGATATTGTATTTGCATTGAGTGTTGCAAGCATATATCAGTCGAATCCCGATCCATTGCATTGTAAAGCCATGAAGGACGTTCTTACGAACTTGAGAAGAATTAAATATTTGTTCTTGGTTTATGGGAATTGAGAATTAAAATTGGAAGGCTATACTAATTATAGCTTCTAATCAGATGTGGATGATTCGAAATCAACCTCTTGATTTGTATTCAAGCTAATGGTGGTGTTGTATCTTGGAAAAATCCAAGTAAGACACCACAACAGATTCAACCAACGAGGCCCAATACATAGCTGCATCAAATGCAGCATATGAAGCTGTTTAGATAAGGAGTTTCGTTCAATATCTGGGTGTCATTCCTGAAACAATTGACCCATTCCCGGTCTGCTGCAACAACACTGATGCCGTAGCGCAAGCAAAAGAACCAAGGTTTCATCAACGATCCAAACATATACTGAGGAAGTTCACATAATTCGGGAGATTGAGGAAAGAAAAGACATAATCAGTAGAGAAAGTAATCTCTGCAGATAATGTTGCTGATTCACTAAAACAAAACCCTGTCAGGACCATTGTTTGAGATGGACCGTGAAACAATGTGTCTAAAATCTATAAATAGTGGGCTATGGGGCAAGTAAGACATTGATAGAGTAGGTACTCGACGAGCCAACTTGTGGCTTAGGATTTATCGTCTCTTATGTAAAAACAATATTTATTTTAATAATATTTTACAGTTTTATCCATTTGTTATAATTAATTTATCTGTATACCAATGCAAACTGCGTATATAAAGCTCTTGAATATATTATAGGTAATATGAAGTCTGCCTCGCAACGTAAGATAATGAAACTCATTAAAAAGTATATCGTATTTTTTAAACATGTTCTTAGTTGAATCAGCCTCATAAAATTAGGATAAAGAGTGCTTGAGCTTGAGACTAGAATCTGTGATATAAGCATCATGTTTCATTGGTAATGACACGTAAAGTCCATTTATACAAATGAATGATCATTTGATGATGCACTGAATATCCCTCAAGTGATCATTTCATGATACACTGAACAGCCCTCCATCAGACTATCGAAGTGGTTATCACGTATTGAGTGGAATGGTCATTGTACACCATTAGTCATTTGACTATGGAAACATAGAGGCTGGCTTTACGTATTAGAATGCACTTTGATCCGTTTATCAACTCCATTGAGGGTATACAGGTGGCAATGTTTGGTGTAGTTTCAAAATACGTAGGAGCTAATGCATTGTAGTCGGGGATTCATTGTTTGCCTACGGGTGAAGATATGTTATGTGATCTAATGAGTTAATTTTGCAAGGAGTCTCTGGCCATAGTAAGATATATGCTTTAGGGAAGGTGGTTATCTAGTTGTACATCTGATGTCAGTATTATTACTCAAAGATATATCACGTTATTATCGAATTCATTTGCAACTCTCGATATATCAATGGTTGCTGATTTTATCAGTTTATATGAGTTGAATGGACCGTATTGTATGATAAACATAACTTAAGATTCTTGCAGGCACTATCAATGATACCTAGGAGATCATGGGATGATGCTACTAGATGCTCTTACCATGATCTGATAGGTGCGATCAAACTTGAGTTATGACATTCTTGATCAAGGGATGGATGAAAAAGATGATGCTAATTAGGGTAGGCCCAGATAAGAATAAATGTTATTATGAATCACAATGTAGTTGTGAACTCACGACTAGTTCTATCTCTAAACCATTGAAGGCCCCACAAGTATCGGATTCTGTGTTCCCGTCAAGATAATCAAGTTCAAAGAGTTGATTTGGCGACTTTAGTTTAATAAAGATCAAACAGATTGCTTATAAAAGAGTTTATAAATAAATTTCATGTAATGGAAGTTGTGGAAGTTAGCTTAATTGTAAAGTGAGGAGAGTGAAATTGTCTGTTTTAGTGAAAGAGTTCACAAAACTTACATCTGTCAAAAATGAAAAATGACTAATTAAATAGTTTTAATGAAACGAATTAATTATGATATGCATGATTATGTGTTTAAAAATAGGGTTTATTGTTAGAATGCATAAAACTATATTTTTAAAGGTTATTCAAGACACGATCGAGGAACGAAATCGCGGGCTGAAAAAGGAATAAATATTTTTATTAAATAACTTTTTAAAATTATTTAAAATAAGATTTATGCTATATGATATTTTTGAGAATAAGGTGTTTTGAGGTGATTTTATACGCCGAGTCCTAATTTTTAACGGTATCCGATTTTCAACGAAAATATGAACTTTTTGAGAACACTTAAACAAAATATTTTAAATATTAACAAATGAGCTTAATAGGCCTATTATACCATGTTAATGAGCCTATGCTTGTACACGTTATTTAGCAAATAAAGCCCCAAACCCTCACAACTCCACGCCTACCACACACAACACACACCTAAACTCTCCTAGCAGCAACAACACGGCACACACATCACTTTGAGAAGAAAATCACGTGGCTTTGAAGAGAAAAATCAGCAGGTCCTTAGTTCATCGATGTTCTTAGCATCTCAACTTGTTTGTCGTTCATAAAATACGCAAAAGCACGCCTTAATTCTCTCTTTCTCATCTATCACACCATATTACATGATTGATGTATGTTTGCAAGGAAAATATGTGATTCTTGTGTTTATTTTCGTTTTTATGTCATAGTATGTCAATAACTCATGTTTTTGTGAACTAAAACTTATGTTAACTTTACACTAAGGGGCTGCCATGGTAGGAGCATCATAAGGGAATATTTCAAGTAGGTTTAAGGGTCACCTAAGACATGGTTAAAGGTTGGACATGAGCTAGGGAAATCTTGCACGAAAATTATGAATTTGCATGAGTTAGGGTTCGAGCATGGCTTTCTTGATGGCCACGGCTTCTAGCTGATATTAGGATGCGACCAGGGCTCGTGCTGGTCGTGTCTTGGACTTAGGAAGAGTCCTAGCCGTCCAACCGAGGGAGAGCCCCGTAGGGGTAGGGCTCTTCTCATGGACGTGCAAGTGCGCGAACGGTGCTTGTTTAGTCTGGTGGGCAAGGGTTGGAACAGGGTCCAGTGAGGGTCAGGATTGTGAGGGCTCAGGTGGTGTGGCTCGGGCAAGGAGTCCTAGTTGGTTTAGGAGTCCTAAGTGCTCAAAGAAGGAACTCGCGCATGCTCTTGTGTCGGGCAAGAGGCTGCAGCATGCGCTAGGCACTGGTTCAAGGGGTTAGGACCGGTCATTAGGCTCCACAGATGGTTTGGTCAAAGTTTGGATCGAGGTGTCTCGGGCATGGCTCGATGAAATCACGAGATGGCTCGAGGGATTCATGCTAAGGTTTGGTTTCTTGAGTTTAAATGGATAATGGGTCGAACCATGGTCCACAGGGGTTGATTCATGGTTCACGAGGGTAATTTAGGTATAAAAATTCTATTTTAAAGTTTGGGATTAAAATATTAATGTTTGAATTAATTCGGGAATTAAACGCCTTACGAATTAATAAATATGAAATTAAATCTAGAGCCTAGAATTGAAGCTAAATAAAAATATTAAAAATTAAATTTAAGCTTAAATAATTAATTGGGATGGTCTAGAGTCAATGAAAGTAAGAAAAAGTCAAAATTGAGAAATTATGTGTCCAAGGGTAAAACGGACAGTTTACACATAAAAATGATAGACGTCCTGACAATGCCAAGAATGCTGTAAAATATGTTAATATGTTTATTTTAAATGTTTATGGAATTTTAACGATAATTCTAAAAGATATGTTGCATGCTTGGTTTAAAAAGAAAAATGATTTTTATATGCTTTAAATTTTATAAGTGATGAAAATATGAAAGTTGAAAGAGATGAAGTGATTGTGACTAATACGATGATACAATGATTATGATGATACAATGATATGTAAGGCCAATGATCAGTTGACAGGTGAAAGTGTCGCTGATGTTCCCGTCGCCCAGTACTGTTGTTACACGTAGATGGATCCATCGACCTTCAGCTGATATGAAAGTCACAATTAACGATCTGAATTCAATAAAAGAAAAACGTATACGTATATGATGAAAAAGGAAGTGTATATGATGAAAAAAAACTGTTTAAGTTTATGCATGTTCATTAAAATTATTTTAAGTAAAAGTGTTTACACTATTGATTGTAATTGTATATGTATTACTTGTTATCATGGTTAAGGTCTGTTGAGTCAATAGATTTACTAGGTGTGATCGATGCAGGTGAGCATAATAGTGATGTTTTCGAGGGACTTGATGGTTGATCTTGCTGGACTGAAGGTATACACAACCCGAGGACCAGTGCTAGTTTTCCGCAATTTAAATTAAGTTTAAAATTTAAGTTTACGTTAAAGATTTTATGACTTTTATGATGCTTTTGAGAGGTTTTTGAGAGAATGTTCGAAACGTATGCTCATTTTAAAATTCTACTGAACATTTTTTTTATAAAAAAAATGCAAAAACCGAAACCATGCCTACATAAATTCATAAAATTCGAAACATGCATTTTGTGAAATCATTCCACAGCTGAATAAAATAACTACATTTAAAAGTATGAAAAGAGCAACCAACCTAAACAATTTACCGTTTAAAAAATATAGAACGTCAAACATATTAAATATGTCAAAACCCTTAGCAAAATAAAATCATCAACCACTTAAAAAGTTGCTTAAACGTGTTCCCATAAAATCATATTCTTGCGGAAGAATACAAGGTCCACGGGTTAACGTGCGCCACCAGCTTCGCCCGTTGAGTCATCATCACCTTCAGTCCCCTCATCAAAAAGCTCACCTGCATCATTCACATCTAGTGAGTCTAAATACTCAACACACCTGTAACGTTATATAAAATACATATACATAACATGCAAGAGTGAAAAGTACTGTAATCAACATACATTTCATGATCTTAAAAGCGTAAACGTAAACATGTCGTAAAAAATCATAACGTGTCAAAACGTGTCTCATCATAACATCATATATGTATACATTTTCTTTTAATTGAATTCAGTTCATTAGTTGTGACTTTCGTATTATCATGTCAGTCGATGGACCCATCTACGTGTAACTGTTGTACCCGACGGCGGGGACATCAGCGACAACATTACCCGTCCATTGAGCCCTGGCCTTACATGTCATCATATCATCGTGTCATTGTATTAGTTACAACCAACTCCCATCATTAAGAAAATGTCATCATATTCATCACTTAATAAAATCATGTATATACGTTATTTTCCTTTGAAATCAAGCATGCAACGTATTTTTATAATTACGTAAAAATCATATACGTGATACATAAACATTTAAAAAACATTATAAATTGGTGCTCAGGGCGCTGCCAGGACAAAAAATCTCGACTCGCGTGCAAAATGACCAATTTGCCCCCGGAAACCCAAAAGACCGTTTTACCCCTGGACCTCAACATTTCGACCCGAAGCTTACCAAACTCCTTAAAATCTCCCAAAAAATATTAAAAATATTTTTTAAATGTAAACTCGAGTCCGTTTCAAAACTTAATCGATTCGTTTTAAAACTTGTCGGGGTCCCGGTTTTAACCTGAATCAACCCGAATTTTCAACCAAAATTTTCCCAACTTGAAATATGACTTAAAGCTACATGTCCAGCATAAAAACCACTTATTCCAGCCTACTTATAACCCATGAAACGACCTCTAAACTTTGCTGGAATTTTACTGCACGAGCTAACTCAAGACCCTAGTGCACCAAATGTACTATAATTTCGATCCTATCTCAAAACCACGCTGACCAGCACCTAACCAGCTATACTGGGATCGTGTTTAAACCCACGAGACTTCCCTGGACCGACCCTAGCTGACCCTACTGCCCAAAACATGAGCCCCGTTCACTACCTTAGAAGTCGCGCCGCACAAGCTATCGAACCTTCCCTCGATCTAATCCCTTCAGCCGACTCCTAGACTACTACCAGCCATTTCTTGCCCCCTTCGAGCCTTGTCACGGACCCTAGAGGGTCCTTGGCTGGAAACAAGCCATGCACAACCACGCAACCCCAAACCTCCGATCTCGCCAAACCCGAGCCCTCTTACACTAAGCATCGATCGGCCCTCAATGATTTTAACTCTTAGCCAACTCCAGCCCCTTGCTACCTTAGTTCATGACGTTATCAGTCCCTTAGCAACATGTAATTGGCAGCCCCTCGCACAAGATCAAGAAAACGTGAGTTGCACACAAGATAAACGCATTTACGTGTCAAAACCTTTACGAGAACGATTCTAAAAGAGGGACTAACGAAAGTTCACGTAAAAATGTAACATCAGCATATAATCATGGTGTAAATGATGAGAAAGGAGATACATGGAGTGCCTTAATGTTTTTACGGTTGAAAACTCGAAGATACACGCGTAAGACTAACACCGGAGAAGCGGGGAAGAAGCTGGCTTTGAAAATTATGGAGGAAACTGAAGTGGCTGCTGGTTGCTGCTGATTTACGTGAGGATGGCTGCTGTAGAAAAGAAGGGGGCGGCCACCATGTAACAAAATAGGTTTAGGGTTTTAATTAAGGAGTTTAAGTTATAAAATAATACAATAATGATCCCTTAATTAAAAGTTAAAAGGATAAACTTTTTTTTAGGCTCATTAAGCAATAAAATTAACCCATCAAGCCCAATTACACTCCCTGAAAATATTTCGTTTAGGTACGTTTTTGAAAATATTGTCCGGACCCTCAAAAAGTCCTCTGAATCGATAAAATTTGCGTACCGACTAAAAATATAACTCGGCGGGTAAAAATACTCAACCAAGGCTCATTTTTAAAAATCATACTTAAAAACACCTCATATTAAATAATTAAAAATAATTATTCAATAAAAATATTTTTCCAAATATCCGCTGTCTCCGTTTCTCGTTCGAGCGCGAAATGCAACTTAAAATCCTAATGCATGAAATTTTAAATAAACCATGAATTAAAACACATATTTATGCAATAAACATGCATTTAATGCATTAAAAAAATTTAATTAAATAGAAAAGAAGTTTGATAACTTGCATGCATGTGGTTTACGGGAACCTTCAAATTTTCGGGACGTTACAATCTATCCCCTTTAAATTGAATTTCGTCCCCGAAATTTGTTTATCCTCGATTAACAAAAAGTTTAGACTCTTAATTCAAGTATCTCAATAATCCGCGCTTCCGCTGCGCCACTATGATAAAATAAGTGTTAAGCTGTCCTTATGTCTCCTCAATCCTAATTAAATTGCCTATCAAAATCCTCGGCTGCGAATCGCAACTTAAAATGACTTAGGGTGACTTAGTTCTATTCTACTATGACCTCGAATTTTGACTTTTCACACAATTCCCAATATTAGTAATGGCAGTCCAAACTTATCGTACTTTACTTTTTTTATACTATACCCAAGATGTTCACCAACCTATTACATTATCATTTATGCAGTTCGACTTAAGAGATCTTAGCACCAAAGATTACTAATCGACTTCCATCCTCGGTAATACACTTAAAAGTTAAACCTTATCTCAACCCCATAATAATATTAACTTAAGATCCTTGAATTGAATCTTTATCTTACGACACCAAACTTACGTAATTTAACTATTTACAAGTACATCCCAAATATAAAATTGTTTCAACCTTAAATTCGAGTAGTGTTAATCCATAGAACCCAAAATATACAATATCGATCTTCTACCCATATTATAAAACCCTTCTAGCATCAATTACGTGCTTAAACTACTCTCTTCCCAATTACAAAATAGTTGAGGCCTAAGACCCTTAGACTTTCCTCATTGAAACGAATGTCACATTCTTACGTACCCTTAATGTTTAATTAATACTAGCCTATATAACTTAATAAGTTCTCTCTTGTTAATGATGGACTAACTATAATAAATCAACTTCACTTATAACCTATAGAATTATAGAATCCCCATATCAAGATTTTAGATCTCTTACTCGATAAAAATCTTAATATTTGTCCATTGGTAATCTATGTTGAAGACAACTAATTCCATTTGTTTTAATTTCAACCAAAATTTTTGTATGAACACTTATCTCATAAACTTGAAATTCAAGCTTACTCAACCCAAGTAGTATTAGATAGTATAACTCCAATACACATATCCTCTTAGTCTCAAGTTTCTTAATGACTTTCAAAAATTTCTCAAAACAAGGTGTCTACCTCAGTTCTTACATGCGTCATCAAGTAACCTAACCATCAATCATACCAAAATTTCTAGAAAAATTAAATTCCAACAAAGGTATAGTCCTAAATGGTAAGATCATGACTAAAACTTATGACACATCAAACTTAAGTTCCTAAAAATATGCTAACTAAATGTCTACTCTTATAACTTAATTAATTGATCAACTTTACCTCAAATCATTATCACTCTAAATTTAATTTACCACAACATTATTCCACTAACTCTTAGATTTTTCAAGCCCAAAATTGATTCATTTTACCATGCCCACAATTACCATTCCTTATAGCAGTATAACGAAGATATCTCATGGCTCTAAATATCCCATCAAGCCTAAATCATCAAAATTTTCTATCATTTAAACCATTCAGATCTCTCTTAATGCTAATCTAGTCCCCAAATTTCTTAACAATTGAAAAATAAATTCCTAATTTCCTCGAAAATTATTCAATCGGTTCTAAATTATGAAAATTCTACAATTACCCATAAGTTTTTGCGTTCCTAATTTCATTCTATAGGTTTCTCTTAACATAAAGTTCGATAATTTTAAGCTCATTAAACCCAAAATCAATTCTCATAACCAAATCTTAAATTTCCATCAATAGTTAAAACTCAAAGTTATACATTTTTATACTTCTAAAGATTGTCGTAGTCTTCGAATCGTTATTGCATATATGAAATCCTCAAAAATTAACTCGACTAGTAACCACGAAACATCAGTATTTCCTTAGAAAATCTACATACCCCAAAAGCATTCTTAGTTTTTAAGATTAACTTACCATAAGTAGAACATCATTACTACTAACCCAAAAATTAATATAGTCAAATCATTTTCAATCTTTCTTAACGCCCAATATTTGAATTCTTAGACATGTCCAATTCCACAGGTAACCAACATGCAATCCAATCTAGTTTTTAAAACATTTAATCTTCAAAACATAGAAACATCTAAACATGTACTGTAATACATATATCATGTAAACATGTAGGTGGTAACATTAAAACTTTCAAAACATTTAAAACATGTAAACTTACAGACTTGAGGCTTGAAGACTGAGCTGCAGAAGCTGGCGGTGGCAACCATGTACAGGAACCTGGCTCTGATACCAACTGAAACGTCTGCTCATTTTAAAATTCTATTGAATTTTTTTTTTTTAAAAAAAATGCAATGGCTGAACAATGCCTGCATAAATTCATAAAATTCGAAACATGTATTTTGTGAAATCATTCCACAGATGAAGAAAATAAATACAATTAAAGGTATGAAAAGAATAACCAACCTAAACAATTTACCGTTTAAAAATTATAAAACATCAAATATATTAAAATTTGTCAAAACCATCAACGAAATAAAATCATCAACAACTTAAAAAGTTGCTTAAACGTGTTCCCATAAAATCATACTCCTGCGGAATAATACAAGGTCCTCGGGTAAACGTGCGCCACCAGCTCTGCCCGTTCAGTCATCATCACCTCCAGTCCCTTCATCTAAAAGCTCACATGTATCATTCACACCTAGTGAATCTAAAGACTCAACACACATGTAACATTTTATCAAATGCATATACAAAACATGCAACAGTGAAAAGTACTGTAATCAACATATATTTCATGATCTTAAAAGCGTAAACGTAAACATGTCGTGTAAAATCATAACCTGCCAAAACGTGTCTCATCATAACATCATATACATATACATTTTCTTTTAATTGAATTCAGTTCATTAGTTGTGACTTTCGTATTATCATGTCAATCGATGGATCCATCCACGTGTAACTGTGGTACCTGGCGGTAGGAACATCAGCGACAGCATTACCCGTCCACTGAGCCCTGGTCTTAACATATCATCATGTCATCGTGCCATCGTATTAGTCACAACCAACTCCCATCATTCAAAACATGTTAACATATTCATCACTTAATACATAATTTTTCCTTGAAACCAAGCATGCAATGTATTTTCATAATTACGTAAAAATCATATACGTGATACATAAACATTTACAAAACATGATAAATTGGTGCTCAGGGCGCTGCCAGGACAACAAATATCGACTCGGGTGCAAAATGACCAATTTTCCCCTGGAAACCCAAAATGATTGTTTTACCCCTGACCTCAACATTTCGACCCGAAGCTTATCAAACTATGTAAAACCTCCCAAAACATATTAAACAATATTTCTTATATGAAACTGGAGCCCGTTTCAAAACTTAATCGATTCGTTTTCAAACTTGGACCGGGGTCTGGTTTTAACCCGAATCAACCTGAATTTCAACCAAACTTCTCCCAACATGAAATATGACTTAAAGCTACATGTCCAGCCTAAAAACCACTTATTCCAGCCTACTTATAACCCACAAAACGACCCCGAAACATTGTTGTAATTTTACTGCACGAGCTAACTCAAGACCCTAGTGCACCAAACGTACTATACTTTCGATCCTATCTCAAAACCACACAGACCAAAACTAGCTATACTGGGACCGTGTTCAAACCCAAGAGACTCCCCTGGATCGACCCTAGTTGACCCTACTGCCCAAAATGTCAGCCCCATGCACTACCCTAGAAGCCGCGTCGCACAAGCTATCGAACCCTCTCTCGATATAATCCCTTCGGCTGACTCCTAGACTACTATCAGCCATTCCTGGCCCACTTCAAGCCTTTTAACGGACCCTAGAGGGTCAGCTCCTTGGCTGGAAACAAGCCATGTACGACCACGCAACCCCAAACCTCCGATCTCGCCAAACCCGAGCCCTCATACACTAAGCATCGATCGGCACTCAATGATTTCAACTCTTAGCCAACTCCAGCCCCTTGCTACATTAGCTCATCAAGTTATCAGTCCCTTAGAAACATGGAATTGGCAGCCCCTCGCACAAGATCTAGAAAACGTGAGTTGCACACAAGATAAACACATTTACGTGTAAAAACCTTTACGAGAACGATGCTAAAAGAGGGACCAACGAAAATACATGCAAAAATGTAAAAATCAGCATATAATCATGGTGTAAACGATGAGAAAAGAGATACATGGCGTGCCTTAACGTTTTTACGCTTGACAACTCGAAGATACGTGCGTAAGACTTACATCGAAGAAACGGGGAAGAAGCTTGCTTTGAAAATTATGGAGGAAACTGAAGTGGCTGCTGGTTGCTACTGATTTACATGAGTATGGCTGCTGGAGAAAAGAAGGGGGCGGCCACCATGTAACAAAATAGGTTTAGGGTTTTATTTAAGGAGTTTAAGTTATAAAATAATACACTAATGGGCCCTTAATTAAAAATTAAAGGGATAAAAATGATTTTAGGCCCATTAAGTAATAAAATAAACCCATCAAGCCTAATTACACTCTCGGAAAATATTTCGTGTAGGTACGTTTTTGAAAATATTGCCCAAACCCTCAAAAAGTCCCCCGAATCGATTAAATTTGCGTACCGGCTAAAAATATAACCCGGTGGGTAAAAATACCTAACCAAGGCCCATTTTCAAAAATCATACTTAAAAACATCGCATATTAAATAATTAAAAATAATTATTCAATAAAAATATTTTTCTGAATATCCCCGGTCTCCGTTCCTCGTTAAAGCGTGAAATGCAACTTAAAATCCTAATGCATGAAACTTTAAATAAACCATGAATTAAAACAAATATTTATGCAATAAACATGCATTTAATGCATTAAAACAATTTAATAAAATACAAAAAAAGTTTGATAACTTGCATGCATGTGGTTTACGTGAACCTTCAAATTTTCGGGACGTTACATTGTTAGAGTTAGTTTTATTTTGAAATATTGCTAAGTTTATGTTTGGTAAACAATTGACGAATGTTTTGAATTAATTTCCTTTGTATTTTAAAATATAGTTGGTTGTTTTATTTTTTAAAAATGGCGCAAAGATAATTTAAAAATACATGTCTATATATATATATTTATAATCAGACGAAGAAAAAAAATTCTAATATTTTTTAAGAAAATGAGTAGTAGACATTTCATTAGATGTGGAAAAATGATATTCGGGAAAAGGATACTCCGACATTAGGAAGATCGCAACACTGTTTTTTACTCTCCAAGCTTGGTGTACGAGACCTACACCAACATTGAGGAGAGTGTGTGAGTTATAGTAGTTGTTGTTTACAATATTACTTTCACGCATTTAGTTGCATGCCTTTACGTTTCTCGTCCATTGTCAATATACTTCACACTTTAACAAATATCATTTTTGTTGAAAATAAAAGATTGAATGTTGAAATAATAGTTTTAAATATTGAAAATTAGTGTGTGATGATGTATTTAATGATATAATTATTTTTGAATTGTTTCCAAAGAAATTCTATAAATAGGTCTCAATTTTTGAAGAAAAACACAATTGAGTAGACAAAATTTTATAAAGTGTGTAGTTTAATATATTTCGTAAGTTTGAGATTTTTTACTTTTTATCGTAAATTTTTACTTTTAACACGTTATCAGCACGATACTCGAAGGTTCTGTTCTCCATATTTTTTCAAGCTCCAACACAAGAAAAATGTAACAATATTCAAAAGTAAAAGAATGTTTATTTTACTTTTTATTTATTTTTATTTGTATATATTTAAAATATAATACCATGTTATTATATAAAAGGAATCTATAACACCTCATTATAATAACGTGATGTGATTATATTATTACACTACTTATATAATTTTATTGTGTTACTGTTTATTATTGTATATATACATTTGATGATATCATGTTATTATATAAAAGGAGTCCATGACACCACATTATAATAACGTGATGTGATTATTTCACTGTTTAGATATTTTATTGTGTTATATAATAATTATATATATATATTTGTATAATGTCACATTATTAGATAAAAGGAGTCCCTGACACCTCATTATAATATTGTGATGTGATATACATAATTATTTAAATATGATTTAACATTATATACATCATATTATTTGAAGGATCGCTTGTGGGCATCGTGAGGTGCTTCAAACAAAATATTCTCCAATGAGCTGCAATAGCTTTTGTTCTAAGAATATTAACACCGATGAATTAAATCGAGTTTGGTTAAAAAAACCAAGCGGAAGAAACCTGAAGTAATCTTTCGTGAAAAATACTGTTAAATTAGATAGCATTTTATCTTATGTAAACTGAATAACTGAAAAGCAGGGGATCCGTTGTCTCATATATCAGTTCAGTTATGGCAAGAACTGAACTGACGGATGCTCTAACTGATCAAGTCAGTTTGAAAACAACAGTTAATCAGTTAAATACGCAAGATATGTTTATGGATGTTCGGAGACTTCAACTGCTCCTACGTCACCCTTTCTACCACATCGGGTAGGATCCACTATAAGACTTTGATTTATACAACTACTTGTACAAATCCACCCAGCTTAGGACTTACCCACTGCCTAACTGAAATCCTAGTCTAAACTGAAGGCAACACCTTCTAGCCAACACTTCTTTGATGTCTATGTGAGAAAGAATACATACACAAGTTAACATCTTTGTACAAGACTGTATGTCAGTGGTGGTGGTGTGTGTTCGTGTATGAGAACTAAACAAAGAATACACCAGAAAGGTGTTCTCACACACTGAGGGAAGTGAGCTTATAATCTAAGCCGATATAACTTTGGAGTGTTCCCTCAACTGGGTGGTTGTTTCCTTTTAAGCTGATACGCGATATGCGTGCCCTTATTTTTACCACACTCTCTCTAGTGTTGTATGGTTCACTCTTCGTTTCGTCTCCACTGATCTCCTCTTTATATAGGCGAGAAACTGATCGTACAGTGAGACTCAATTATTGTATCTGTTGCATCTTTAATTCGTTCATTGGACTTTGTGTCTCGACTTTTCGACTGCCCTTCTGAAATGTTTGTCTTTAATGCTCTGATAAAACGTTCATTATTGTCCTTTGACTGGAAAATTGCTTTGTACCTTTGTGTATAGCTGTAATCCACTAAATGAGTTTGTCTTGATCTACAACTGAAATGCTCCAAACTAGTCAGTTGAACTGATCTTCAGTTGGGCTAGCGAAATCAGTTGACTCGTCAGTTTAACCGATCTCGCTCTTGTTCAGTTGAACTGGTTTGCTGGGCTCTTGATCAGAACACTCCTTTGGCTGGCCAGGCTTATCAACAGCATTTCCAGAAGTAAATGTTGCAAGTAAAAATAAATTTAAACCTGGAAACAAAAATCAAAGTCAAACACAAGGTTTGGTCGTGGACGTGGACGTGGACGTGGAAGTGGAAGTGGTCGTGGTCGTGGTCGCGGACGTGGTTTTGAAAACAATCGAGATAGTTATTTCTATAATTCACCTCAAAAGGGCGTCACGAACCACCCACTGAAAATACATCATGAGAATATGAGTGTTAATAAAAATCACTCAAAACGATTTGAAAGTTCTTGTTTTAGATGTGGCACTCCAAGACATTGATATCATATTTGTCGATCCCCCGATCATCTTTGTAAGCTCTATAAAGAATCAGTAAAGGTAAAAGAAAAAGAGACCAACTTCACTGAACACAGTGGTCGTTTGAGTGATTCAACTCATTTTGATGCTGCAGATTTTCTGAATGATTTCTCTGAAAATGATCAATACATTGGTGGAATTGAAATGTAAAATATTTTATTTTTTATGTGCTCATATGCTAATATTTTATTGTATAATTATGATATGCATTATATTTTTCAATAAGTTACATATGTATTGTGAGTAATTTTTTTCATTGCATATTTTTTTGAAGTTCAAATATGGAAACTGCTATGAACAAAGCTAAACAAAGAACTAATCTCATGGAAGTTTGCATACCTAATAGTTGTACAATGCACACTATTCTCTGAGATAAAAGATATTTCTTAGAACTAAAATCAACAAAAACATTGGTGAATACAATATCAAGTCCTGTAGACTTGATTAAAGATTGTGATAAAGCACATTTTTGTTACCTAATGGTATTCTAATAAATGATGCTATGTATTCACCATAATCGAAAAAAAATTTGTTGAGTTTTAATGACATATATTCCCATGGGTATTATACTCAGAAAATAAATGAAGGAAATGAGAAATTATGTGTCTTGCCACATATAAATCAGGAAAGAAATATGTAGTTGAAAAAAATATAAGTGCTCACTACTTGATTGTATTATACACATATAAGTCCAATTGAATCAAACATGGTAATTGATAATTCTTCAATATTAATCAATTGACATGATCGATTATGACATCCTGGTTCAACAATGATACGAACAATTATAGAAAATACACATTATCATCCACTGAAAGACCAGAAGATCTTTCAAAATAATAAGTTTAAATGCAAAGCATGTTCTCTTGGAAAACTTATTATAAGATCATCACCAGCTAAAATAAAAACTGAATCACCTATGTTTCTTGAACGTATTCAGGGTGATATTTGTAGGCCAATTCATCTACCATGTGGATCATTTAGATATTTTATGGTATTGATCGATGCCTCCAGCAGATGGTCACATGTATGTTTAGTATCAACTTGAAATGTGACATTTGCAATATTACTTGATCAAATAATAAAATCGCGGAATCAATTTCTCGATCATACAATCAAGAAAATTAGACTTGATAATGCTGTGAATTTATTTCCCAGACTTTCAATGATTATTGTATGTCATGAGAATCACTGTTGAGCATCATGTTGCTCATGTAAATACACAAAATGGATTAGATGAATCATTGATAAAACGTCTACTACTTATTGCTAGACAAATGATTAAGAAAACAAAACTCTCTGTTTCTATATGGGGACATGCAATTTTACATGCTGCTGCGTTAATTCGCATCAGACCAAGTGCATATCATAAATACTTCCCATTGCAACTTGTCTTTGGTAAAGAAACAGACATTTCTCATCTGAGAATTTTTGGATGTATGGTATACGTGCCTATTGCACTGCCTCAACGAACAAAAATGGGACCTCAAAGAAATATCGGAATTTATGTTGGTTATGATAGCCCATCAATAATTCGATATCTTGAACATCAGAAAGGCGACGTGTTTACAGAACATTTTGTTGATTGTCATTTTAATAAGAAAATCTTCCAAATGTTAGGGGGAGAAAAGAAACATATCGAATAGAAAATTACATGGTATACATCATCATTGTTACATCTGGATCCAAGAACTAAACAATGTGAAAAGGATGTACAACAAATTGTGCGCTTGCAAAGAATAACAAATCAAATACCAGATGCATTTGAAAACACAAAAAGAGTAACTAAATCATATATACATGCTGTAAATGCCCCTGCACAAATTGAAATTCCAAAGAAAAAAATTGAAGACACTCATGATGTCATTAAATGCTTGAAGCGTGGAAGGTCAATCGGTTCCAAGAATAAAAATCCTCGAAAAAGAAAAAACATAGAGAAACACGATGATCACAAAATAGAGAATGATATTCCGGCAGAAATACATGATGATGAAAATGTACTGGTAGAACCACAAATTGATGAGAATCGTGAAATCTCTATCAATTATATTAATATTGAAAAAATATGAAACAGAAAAGATATAAAAGAAATTGATGAGATATTTTCTTACAATGTGGCATTTGACATCATAAATGACAATAAAGATCATGAACAAAAATATTTTGGTGAATGTAAAAATAGACAGAACTGGATAAAATTGAAAGGCGCCATCCAGGTTGAATTGGATTCGCTAGATAAACGTAACGTTTCTGGACCTATAGTCCTTACACCTGAAGGTGTAAAACCTGTTGGGTAAAAATGAGTTTTTATTCGAAAAAGAAATGTGAAAAATGAAATAATAATATATAAAGCTCGACTTGTTGCACATAGTTTATCTGAAAGGCCTGGAATTGATTATGAAGAAACGTATTCTCCTGTTATGGATGCAATCACGTTTCGATATTTGATTAGTTTGGCGGCATCTGAAAATTTAGAAATGTGTCTTATGGATGTTGTCACAGCTTACTTATACGGATTACTCGATATTAATATATATATATATATATATATATATATATATATATGAAAATCCCTGAAAGATTTAAGATGCCTGAAGCACAAAGTTCAAAACCTTAAGAATTTTATTTTGTGAAATTGCAAAGATCATTATATGGGTTAAAATAATCAGGTCTAATGTGGTATAATCGGCTAAATGAACACTTAATGAAAAAGAGATATATAAACAATTCAATATGCCATTGCGTTTTAATTAAGAAAACAACATCCAGATGCGTAATTATAGAAGTATATATTGATGATTTAAACATCATTGGAACGAATAAGGAAATTCAAGAAGTTGTGTTGTACTTGAAGGAAGAATTTGAAATGAAGGACCTTGGAAAAACAAAGTATTGTCTGGGTTTGAAATTCGAACAAAAAGAATGTG
The DNA here is from genome assembly GCF_025594145.1 of Primulina tabacum. NCBI lineage: Eukaryota > Viridiplantae > Streptophyta > Magnoliopsida > Lamiales > Gesneriaceae > Primulina > Primulina tabacum. The sequence continues at coordinate 8,997,799 of NC_134567.1, forward strand.
GAATGTTTGTTCACAGTCAAATTATGCAGAAAAGGTCCTTAAACGTTTTTGTTAGAATTAAATTTATTGTGGAGATGCTAAGGAAAAACCAGTAGATGTTGGATTAAGTACAAAACCAGTAGAACCAGTAGATGTTAGATTAGTTCAAAACCAGTAGAACCAGTAGATGTTTTAAACCAGAAGTACTTGTATCGCGCTAAAACCTGCTTAAATAATTTCTTAGCTAAAACCAGAACTAGAAGGATACAAAATTCGAAATATACACTAACAGAATCTTGCGTATCTCAAAGTCTCTAAAATATTACTGTTGATCTATTAACGTGATACCATCATTTATTGCTTCATTAAGTGCCATTAAATGCTATACAAGAACATTTAAGACGGTATACCATTTTTGGTATGAACTGCGACTGATTACTTTTGATGTATTCTGCAGGGTCCATTTTAAGCAATAAAGCTGAACCACCAAAAAGAAAAGAACCGTTCAGTTTTTGAACGTTGAATAGAGCCTATATATGGAAATGAAGGATTTCGGGAAGAAAGACGTAGCATTGAACAAAAATCTGAATTAAAAAAATATCATTCAAGCATTGTTAGAACCTTCAGTTATCTAAAGAGCTCAAACACTGAAAAAGCAGCACACACTTCATTGCATACTCTTGATCATTGAGATCATATTGTGCTAGCTATTTTTCGTTATATTTTCTCAAGCTATTCACTTCACTATTTCATTGATAGAAGAATTTGTAACTTGAAAGGAGTCTTTTCCGGAACTTAAGATCATTCAAGAAGTTGAGTTGTAAAGCTAAGAGTTTCAATAGGCGAAGGGTAAGTCCTGTTGAAGTGGGTGTGTACAATTGTTGTGCTGTATTCACCAAAGTCTTTTAGTGATACCTTCTGGAAACAGAAGAAGGGGAGACGTAGAAGATTCATCTTCGAACTTCCAGAAACAAACCTTGTGCTATCTACTGCTTTTCGGCTTTATTATTTTTCACCCACTAACCAACAGATCGTTTTCCGCACATTATCTTGTGATCTGCTGGTCTTTATACTTGAACAAGAATCGTTAAAATCTCTAACAGGATTTAGCACATCATTCGAAAAAATTTAATAAGTTGGCCATTGAGTTTAGTCAACCCCCCCTTCTAAACTCAACCCGATCCTCAACAAGTGGTATCAGAGCAGAGTTATTCTTGTTCTGAAAAATATTTAATAGACATGGCTCATTTCAGCAAAGTTCCAATGTTCTCAAAAGAAGATTTCGATGATTGGAAAATCAGAATGCACGCTCATCTTGCGGCTCAAGATGATGACATGTGGTATGTCATCACTGATGGTCCATTAAAGATCTTAAAGCCAAATCCAGCTATTGCTATCACCGAAGGTGCACCTCAGATGCTTGAAAAACCAAGATATGAATGGACAAGTGAGGACAAGAAGAAAGCCAATCTTGACAACGTTGCGAAGGACATTTTATACAAGACACTCGACAAAAATACCTTCAGCAAAATCAAGATGTGCCATACTGCCTAGGAAATCTGGGAAAAATTAATTCAGCTCTGTGAAGGAAACGAAGAAACAAAGGAAAACAAACTGTCTGTAGCCATGCAGAAGTTTGAGAATATGAAGATGAGGGCTGGAGAAACTATGAATGAATTTGATGAACGATTCAGCAGCCTCGTCAATGAACTCTCAGCTCTTGGGAAAGACTTTGGCAATAGAGAAATTGCATTAAAGGTAATGAGAGGCCTACCCAGAGAATGGGACGTCAAAACAATGGCAATGAGAGCTTCCAAGGATCTCAACAAGTTAGAACTACACGACTTGTTCTCGGATTTAAAGGCATATGAGTTTGAACTTGAAGTTCGAAGTGGAGAAGAGCCCTTAGCAAATCCACCAACCAAAGCTCTCGCAGCTACTGTTAACTCTACTACTACAGTTGCTCCAAGCTCATCTTCTGCTACTGCTTTAGAGAACACTTCTGAGAGAAGTGCTGAACAGATAAGCAATGACGCAATGTCATTATTTGTTAAGAAGTTTTCCAGATTCTGAGAAAGAATCATAGAACATTTCAAAGTCCCAACCGCAATTTCAAAAAGGAATCATCACCTAGTGATATGGCATGCTTTAACTGTGGAAAAGTTGGATACTTCATTGCTGATTGTCCAAAACCAAAGAAGGATGACCAGAGGAAGAAGAGTGTCAAACGCAATGATAAAAAGACCAGAAGAGACAGGAAGGCAATGGTTGCAGAAGAAAGTAAGTCCAAATGGGCAGACTCAAGTTCTGAATCTTCTGGTTCTGAAAGCCATTCGAGTGAAAGTGATGAAGATGAGATCAAATGTCTGATGGCAAATACTGATTCAACCTCGACATATGGAGAGGTATTTGACTTTGATTCTGATGAATTTACACGCACTGAGTTAGTCAAAGCATTACACGACATGGTAGAAGAGTATTCTAGACTTTCTCAATCATTCGAGGAAGTTAAGATCGAAAATCAGGACTTAAAAGATCAGAACAGTAAGTTAACTTGCTTGCAAGTAGACAGCTGTAATGATTTACAAGTTGAGATGAGTAAATTAAAAATGGAGAATGAAAGAGCAAAAGCAGAATACCAGAAGATGCTTTCTGAAAACCAGAAGTTATCACTACTGGTAAATGTTTGGAACAAGTCCTCTATTTCACTGGAAAAGATGCAAGAATTACAAAAACAATCTGGAGACAGGAGTGGTCTCGGATTTTGTAATAATGAAGGCACTTCTGAAACGAATACTAAGCCAAAACTGGATATGTGCAAAGGGAAGTATATTCACTTTGTGAAATCCAGTGTGGTACAGAAACCAGAAGTACCTACTGCTTCAGTAGAAAGGAATGCAAATCAGATGAACAAAATGATGCATTATGGTCTGAGTTATGTTGAACCTAAGGAAAAAGTTGACCAGAGTTCTAGAATCAGAAGAGGATTCAACTCAGGAAGACAACCTCCTATGAAGGTTAAAAACTACCAGTACTACAATTCTAGACCTGTTCAGAAGAGATACAGGCTAGACAACAGAAACAGAAGGGAAGAACAACATACTAAGATGGACAATGTTAGAAACAACAGACCCTCTGTTGCACACAACTCCATGGATACCCGAAGTATAAAAATTATACAAATGTGGGTTCCAAAGGGACTAATAAGGCTTGGACCCAAATAGATTGGGTACCAGATACTAAAATTTGTGCTTGCAGGAACAGGTGAAGAAAACCAAGATCAGTAGCTCAACATGGTATTTGGATAGTGGATGTTCAAGACATATGACTGGACAGAAAAGTCTACTATCAGAAGTAGTAAGTTGTGCTGGACCAGAGATAACCTTTGGGGATAACTCAAAAGGTAAAACCGTGGGTAAGGGTAAGATTATCCATGGTAACATCACTATTAAGGATGTGCTTTTAGTTGAAAATCTTTGTTATAACTTGATCAGTATTAGTCAATTATGTGATAATGGATTTTCAATAGCATTCCAGAAGCACACTTGCACAGTTAAAAATGCTGATGATTCTACTGTTATAACCGGAGTAAGAAAAGGCAACACCTATAAAATCTCATGGAACATAGATCATATCATTGCTCCTACATGTTTAGTTGCATCTCTAAGTAATAAACACTGGTTGTGGCACAAAAGATTGAATCATCTAAATTTTAAGTCTATCAACAATCTCAAAAAGCAGAACTTAGTCGATGGATTGCCAGACATAAAATTTATTAAGAATCATGTATGTTCTGCATGTCAACTTGGTAAGCAAGTAAGATCTAGCTTCAAAAATAAAGGCAGTAAATCATCCTCAAGATGTTTAGAATTATTACATATGGACTTATTTGGTCCAATCCCTATCATCATAAGCTTAGGGGGAATGAGATACACTCTTGTTGTTGTTGATGATTTCTCTAGATTTACTTGGGTAATTTTTCTTGCTGGAAAAGATCAAACCAGTAACCTCCTGATCAAACTTCTGAAAAAGATTCAAAATGAAAAATTAGTTTCTGTCATTAGAATCAGAAGTGATCGAGGTACTGAATTTACTAACAAGATTTTTGAGATATATCTAGATGAACAGGGCATTCATCATGAATATTCAGCTGCCAGGACGCCTCAACAAAATGGAGTAGCTCAGAGGAGAAATAGAACACTTAAAGAAGCTGCTAGAACAATACTAGCAGATGCAGACATTTCTCAGCGCTTCTGGGCAGGAGCTATTAATACAGCTTGCTACACACAAAATAGAACGATGATCAACAAGAGAAACAATCAGACTCCGTATGAAATATGGAAAGGAAGTAAACCAAACGTATCTTACTTTCATGTTTTCGGTTGTAGATGCTTTGTGCACAATAATGGCAAAAATCATTTAGCTGCTTTTGATTCAAAATCTGACACAGGTTTATTTCTTGGATATTCAGCAGTTAGTAAGGCTTTTAGAATTTTCAATAATAAAACTCTTAATGTTGAAGAATCTATTCATGTTGTCTTTGATGAAGACAGCAGTGTTCCCGAGATTACTAACATATCTAATTTAAGTAAAAGATTAGACAGGTTTTATCTGGAATTAGACAGTGAAGATGATGCAGAAGCAAGTGTCAAGGATATTCAAAATCCAGAACCAGACATTCACATTCCAGAACCAGCAGCTGATACTCCAGAACCAGCAGCTGATACTCCAGAACCAGCAGCTGACATTTCAGAACCAGCAGTCGATACTCCAAAACAATCTACTGCCTTATATGAAGACAATCTAAATCCTTTTATTTGGAGAAAATCTCATCCTCCATCTTTGGTAATTGGAAATCCAGCAGCTCCACTAAGGACTAGAAGACAGATGATAAATGAATACATGCATGCTGCTTTTATTTCTCAAGATGAACCAAAGAAGATTGAAGAAGCTTTTCTGGATCTCAGTTGGATAGAAGCTATGCAAGAAGAGCTGAATCAATTTGAGAGGAATAAAGTTTGGTTTCTAGTACCTAGACCTTCTCACCAAGCTGTCATTGGAACTCGGTGGGTATTCAGAAACAGACTAAATGAGAAAGGAACAGTTGTAAGAAACAAAGCAAGACTGGTTGCACAAGGATTCAGACAAGAAGAAGGAATAGACTATGATGAAACCTTTGCACCAGTAGCTAGGCTCGAAGCTATCAGAATATTCTTAGCCTTTGCTGCTTTAAAAAACTTCAAAGTATATCAAATGGATGTAAAGAGTGCGTTTCTTAATGGTCTACTACAAGAGGAAGTCTATGTTGAACAGCCTCCAGGTTTTTCTAATCATTTGTTACCAAATCATGTTTTTAAATTATATAAAGCATTGTATGGTCTGAGACAAGCACCTAGGGCTTGGTACGACACACTTTCACAATTTCTCATTAATCATGGTTTCACCGTTGGTACTGTAGATAAGACTTTGTTTACCTTAGCCAAAAACAAACGCATATTGTTAGTTCAGATTTATGTTGATGATATCGTATTTGGGTCAACTAACCCCGAATTATGTGCAAAGTTTGCTAAGTTAATGTAGGACCAGTTCGAGATGAGCATGATGGGAGAGTTAACATTTTTCTTAGGACTTCAAATCAAGCAACTCTGATACTGGAATCTTCATAAACCAAACTAAGTATACAAAGGAACTATCGAAAAAGTTTGGGATGGAAGCATGTGCTGCTGCTTCCACTCCTATGAGCTCATCTACTAAACTTGATAAAGATGAAGGGGGAATTTCAGTAGAGGTAACTCAGTATCGTGGTTTGATTGGTTCATTATTATACCTTACTGCCAGTAGACCAGATATCATGTTTGTTGTTTGCATTTGTGCTAGATTTCAATCAAATCCTAAACAATCACATTACATAACTGGTAAAAGAATTTTAAAATATCTTAAGGGTACTCAAAATGTAGGCCTCTGGTATCCCAAAGACTCGTCGTTTAATCTTATTGGATACTCAGATGCTGATTATGCAGGATTTAAACTGGATAGAAAAAGCACAAGTGGTTTTTGTCAATTTTTTGGTGATAGGTTCATCTCCTGGTTTAGCAAAAAGCAGACTTCCATAGCCACGTCTACGGCAGAAGGTGAATATCTGGCTGCTGGAAGCTGTTGTTCTCAAATACTTTGGATACAGCAACAACTCAAAGACTATGGAGTTCAAGCCTCTGAATCACCAATATTTTATGACAATACCAGTGCAATTGCTATATCACATAATCCAGTACTCCATTCCAGAACTAAGCACATTGATATCAGACATCATTTTATCAGAGATCATGTGCAAAAGAAGAACATTCGTCTGGAATACATTCCTACTGATCAGCAAGCAGCATACATTTTTACAAAACCTCTGCCTGAGAATAAGTTTTCTTACTTTCGAAATACACTTGGATTAATAGATTTAACTTGATTATTTATCATCATCTGATATTATGGCTTAACTTTTCCTCTGTGATTATTCAGTTTTTAATTTTGCAGAAGGTAAAAGCTGAACGATAGAGATAATCAGTAGACATAAAATTTCATTAAAAATAATAGAAGCGGGGGCGTACATTTCTCACTTTTTTTTTAACGTACTCCCTCTAGAATGCCAACCAAGTGGTCAGCTCTCCAGTAGAGGTACGTAGAAACTCCTCTGAAAAAGCAATCTTTTTCAGAGTCTTTTGCTCCTTTAAGAGCATGAGAAGGTAGACGCCATCATCAGAGACGACGTCTGCACTATCAGCACTATGGAGACGTCGATAATATTTCTTCATCATTAACAACTCCTTGGTGGAAGATGCTCGCCCACTCTCGAAGGAGGACTTAAGCTCCTGGATTTTAGTCCAGGTAGCAAGTGTCTTCTTCAGCACTTTGTCTTCTATTGCTTTCTTTCTTGCAGCGGTCACCTCCCTCATAAACTCATCAGCCAAATCAGGACTATTATCTCTTGCCATTTCTCTTCAAGAATGATTATCTGGTTTACCCCATGTTCATATTTATAGATGAAAATCAGGCACCAAAGCTCGAGAAAGTCATGACTACAGTAGATATATATATGAAACATCTCATATCAAGCTATCATCGGTTCAGTTACCAAGTATTTTCATTTAATAATTGCACTAATTTAGGTAGAACTTTATTCTGATCTTCTGTGATTTTGTGTCAGATGCAGAAAGTATTTTGTCTCATTAACAAAACAAGGCTTTCTTCAGTTTCCAGTAGAAGCTATCATAAGACGACTTACTTCCTTCTGAACTTAATCATTTATTCATTTTATTCTTCTAACATTGAGTTGTTTGCAGAAAGGAATAAAGGAACATCAAGTACTTCAACTGAAATTTTATTAGAAATTTTCCAGTACATTAAACAAAGCGAAAGTTACAGAAATCTCAAGACAATCGAAACGTCTTCTGAAATTCTAGACTAATCAAGCTCATGTCTTCAGTAATATCAGCAGCTTGTAGTATTCTTGCAAAGTACTTCAGCAGAAGAAGGAGAATCTTTTTCGAAAAGAATCTAGCAAGCTTGGGTCTTGTCAGCACTAATGTATAATCAGATACTTTACAGGGCATTATAGATGATATTAGCATTATCGATCCACCAGCACTCTCTTATTGCATTAGCATGCTTCTGGAAGGGATCGATGCTACATATCAATCTCAATGAAAGCAAACAATCTTTTTGATTGTTAATATTACAACTCCAGGAGTATGATCCAAGGATCATTATGTGCAGAACGACTTTTTCCAACATCTTCTTAGAAATCGCAGCAAGCTGTCTTCTGAACATTCTTGCTTCTGCTTTCGGATCAGTTGTTACCTCTTCTTTCATTTGATTTTTATGTTTACTTAACCTTGTTTAACCCTTGCAGGTATTTATAGTGATATTCAAAGGAGATAAGGATCCTTGCGACTGTTCAAATTCAACGGTTTAAATTGAAAGATTGCCAAGAGTCGTTTAGTATTTAATATACATGACTACTGCATTAATTGAGGGGGAACATCTTTATGGCATTTATATTAGAAACTGATTTGTCTTTTCGATAAAACAGTATACCTACCAGAAGTTGTTGAAGTGCTGCATTTGTTTCAGCATCTTATCTACTTCCAGTAGATATTATCATAAAATGACAAATCAGCTTCTGTTTATATAGCAACCGCCTCGGACAGCCCGCCAATTTTTTTAAAATATTTTAAAATGAGTAAAGTAACTGACACTTTTGCCTCTCTCTCTTCTAACATATCGACACGTGTCCCTATGTTCACTGACGGCCGTATATTTTGCTTTAACCGTTCATTTTTTTTACTACGCTTTACGAACTCAGATTATTTCCTTGTCTCTACTGCTTTTTCGCATCTACTGCTAACATACTTCTATTCTCTTTCAAATTTAGAAATGGCCGCAACATATACGTTGAATGCTTATCAGGTGAATTTTGCTTCTGTTCTCACTATTAAGGATGAGAATCTTGTCAAGATGTTCAAATCATTGGAAAAGTCCGGGCTTCGAATATTCTTGGAATCGCCTGCTGTTATCTACAAGTCTGTTCCTCTGGATTTCTATGCCAAAGCAGAAGTTGTGGAAGGCAAGATTACCTATACACAGGGAGATGCATCGATCTCTATTGATGCTGCACTTCTGGGTTCCACTTTCTTCCTACCGATTTCTGGCCTTTCCGAGCTCTCGGACATTTCAAAGGAAGACATGTCCATCGCCTTGACAAATTTTTCAGCCACTGGAGAAGAAATTTCACCCTCTTGCTTCAAAAAGCTACTGAAAATTGAGTACCAGGTACTCGCTGATATAGTAGCAAAAGCCTTGTTAGTTAAGGCTGGAACCTTTGACAAACTAACAAAAAAAAAGGTTCAAGTGATGGTGGCCATCACATCAGAAAAGAAAGTGGATTGGGGACGTTTTCTGTTTCGCATTATGAAGGATATGATTCTCAGGAAAATTACTGGATTTGCTGTGCAAATCAGTAAGATGTTGAAAGATGCTGGTTTTCCTGGAACAGCAGAAGAGGATGGCTCTTCGGTAACAATGACTGATGCTGATAGCGTGCTTGCTTTAAGGCCAAAGCTAACCGTTGGTGTGTTTGTGGCCATTAAGAAGGAGATTGGAGAATCTCAAATTGAGGGGCAGAAGAAAATTAAACGAAAAAGAGTTGTGGTCTTGTCTGATTCTGACAAAACAGAATCTGGAGAATCAACAACACCCACTCAGCAAGCTTCACTGCCTCCCACCCCAGCTAAGAAGAAGCCTCGCACAACAATCCGCATAAAAAAAACAGCGGTTCTGTCTGAACTGGAGAATGTTCCTCTCCGCCAAGTTTTTCCATTTGTTGTTTAATCCACCAAAGCCAAACCGATTGAATCAGGGCCCTCACTTGCTCAAAGCTTCAGACCAACTTCTGGTGTGGTCATTAGAGAATCTGCTACTGGTTCTTCTGCTTTTAAACCAGTAGTCCCTGCTACTTCTGAAAAAGGGAAAGAAAAGATTACTGAGTTGTCTCAGTCACCGGTGGCAACATCAACCATTCAAACAGCAATATATCTACATCTGGAAGAAGTTGAAATCTCAACCAGAGAAGATATGAAATTTTTTGACGATTGGCTTAAGGTACGTGTCTACCACCCAATCACATTTTTGAAAACTACTGGTGTTTATACTCAAACAGTAGAAAATGAGAAAAAGGTTTTTGATGCTGCCGGGCCACGAAATGTGATAGAAGCTATAAATCGTCGCAATTACATTCTGAAAAAATTCAAAATGCAGAAGATGGACACTGTTCTGAAAACCTTAAAGTCAAATTTTGACTCTGCAAGTCCTACTGCTTTTCATGACCAGAATGTCATTCAAATTTTGTCGGAGCAGCTGACAATTCTTTCTGAACAAACTGCTGATAAGGAAAAGGCCTTTTCTCGGCCTCCAAAGTTCAGTTTCACTTCTGTCTCCGCAATTTTGAAGAATCAGACAGTTGAGGAACCGACCAAAGCTTCTCCTGAAGTCAAGGTCTCTAGTACTCCTGTACCTCAAGAAGTTCCTACTCAATCATCCTCTCTTATTTCTGTTCATGATCTGGCATCGGTTGATGAGGTAATCGAATCGATTATGCCGACCCAAACAACACAAGATGAATTACTTCAAGCTATTCCTACTACTACTGATCCTTCTCCAGAATCTGCTATTGCTACTGCAACTGCTGCTGCCAGTGCTACTGTTATGACTACTGCTTCATCGTCTCTTCCAGCACTTGAGCATTTTTCAGAAGCTCACCAAGCTGATATGGCAATTTTGTTTCATACTTCACCCTCTGTTGTTGAGCCACAAGCTGTATCTGTACCTGCTGCTGTTTTGCAGCAACCAGACGAAGGGCCAACAGAACAGTCTACTGCTTCAGAAGGACCTTCTGTTGAACCAGAACCAGCTATTACGACTCAAGCAGAAGCTGCACCATTCTCTATTCCTTCTTTGCAGTCTCCTGAGCACATTGCCCGAATGGAGGAAATTAAACAAAGATTGCAAGCAAGGACTCCTTCCCCAGCTATGGAACCATTTGATCTAGAATTCCAAATTGATGCTCTCCAAAGGGATCTTGTAAATCTTTCAGACTTTGTCAAGCGGATATCTTATGAAAATGCCGCCGAATTTCATGATGCTCAATTATTCCGAGAACGCGTGTCTAAGGAAATACAGAACACTGCGGAATCTCTGAGTAAAATGCATGCTGAGACCATCGTCTTTCGACAGGCCATATCCAAAAGTTCCAGTCAGATCGCGCTTGCCCAATCTGATATATTTACCAGGATCACCGAGCATGATGAAATGTTTCGATCAATCTTCACCACCATGGACCTGATGGATGCCAAGATTGATTCTCAATCTCAAACGCTCACTGCTATTAATGATCGAGTTTCTAATCAGACTCCTTATCTGGAGATGCTGACAAATGGCATTCACAACTTATCTGGGAGAATGGATGAATTACTTGCTAAGGTCCTTCTTGATGATGCCAAAAAGGGAGGAAGACGATAGAACTGGAGCAAGTAGCAGCAGACCAACTGCAAGGATTCAAAATCCAGATGAAGCCATCTTCAGGGATATTGGAACAAACTAATTTTTCTTTGTTTTCTTTGTGTCTCTTTTATATTTATGCTTTATGTGATTTTCTCTGGATATAAATTGTTTTGATTATCTAATCCGTTCTTATCTCTATTTTACTAACACAGAACATCTAGGTTTTGGCATCACCACAAAGGGGGAAATTGTTAGAATTAAATTTATTGTGGAGATGCTAAGGAAAAACCAGTAGATGTTGGATTAAGTACAAAACCAGTAGAACCAGTAGATGTTGGATTAGTTCAAAACCAGTAGAACCGGTAGATGTTATAAACCAGAAGTACTTGTATCGCGCTAAAACCTGCTTAAATAATTTCTTAGCTAAAACCAGAACTAGAAGGATACAAAATTCGAAATATACACTAACAGAATCTTGCGTATCTCAAAGTCTCTAAAATATTACCGTTGATCTATTAACGTGATACCAGCATTTATTGCTTCATTAAATGCCATTAAATGCTATACAAGAACATTTAAGACGGTATACCATTTTTGGTATGAATTGCGACTGATTACTTTTGATGTATTCTGCAGGGTCCATTTTAAGCAATAAAGCTGAACCACCAAAAAGAAAAGAACCGTTCAGTTTTTGAACGTTGAATAGAGCCTATATATGGAGATGAAGGATTTCGTGAAGAAAGAAGTAGCATTGAACAAAAATCTGAATTAAAAAAACATCATTCGAGCATTGTTAGAACCTTCAGTTATCTAAAGAGCTCAAACACTGAAAAAGCAGCACATGCTTCATTGCATACTCTTGATCATTGAGATCATATTGTGCTAGCTATTTTTCGTTATATTTTCTCAAGCTATTCACTTCACTATTTCATTGATAGAAGAATTTGTAACTGGAAAATAGTCTTTTCCAGAACTTAAGATCATTCAAGAAGTTGAGTTGTAAAGCTAAGAGTTTCAATAGGCGAATGGTAAGTCCTGTTGAAGTGGGTGTGTACAATTGTTGTGCTGTATTCACCAAAGTCTTTTAGTGATACCTTCTGGAAGCAGAAAAAGGGGAGACGTAGAAGATTAATCTTCGAACTTCCAGAAACAAACCTTGTGCTATCTACTGTTTTTCGGCTTTATTATTTTTCACCCACTAACCAACATATCGTTTTCCGCACATTATCTTGTGATCTGCTGGTCTTTATACTTGAACAAGAATTGTTAAAATCTCTAACATGATTTTAGCACATCATTCGAAAAAATTTAATAAGTTGGCCATTGAGTTTATTCAACCCCCCCTTCTAAACTCAACCCGATCCTCAACAGTTTTAATATGGATAAATCAAAACCTTTAAGTACTCCAATGATTGTTAGATCATTAAATATAGAAAAGGATTCATTCCGTTCATGTGAAGATGATGAAGTTATTTTTGATCCAGAATTACCATATCTAAGTGTTATGGGCGCCCTTATGTATCTTGCAAATTGTACAAGACCTGATATATCTTTTGATGTAATTTATTGGCAAGATTTAGCTCATATCCAACAAAGAGACACTGTAACATAATTAAACATATATTCTATTATATGAGGAACGACAGACTTGAGACTTTTGTATTCAAAAGATACCAATCAAAACATAATTGGTTATGCTGATGCTGGTATTTGTCTGATCTACACAAAGCACGTTCCCAAATCGGATATGCATTTACTCGTGGAGGCACTATAATTTCTTGGCGTTTACAGAAACAAACACTCGTAACAACTTCTTCAAATCACGCCGAGATTATTGCACTACATAAAACAAGTCGTAAATGTGTGTAGCTAAAATCATTGACCGAACATATCCAAATCTCATGCGGATTATCATTCAACAAGAAGCATGTGACACTATATGAAGATAGTGATGTATGTGTTATTCAAATGAAAGAAGGATACATAAAAAGCGACATAACTAAATATATTCTCCCTAAGTTCTTCGCATTCACCCAAGAGCTTGAGAAGAGTAAAGATATTGATATTTGTCACATCATGTCAAGTGAAATCTCATCAGATCTCTTCACAATAGCACTTCCTATGACAATATTCAGAAAATGTATATATAATATTGGGAGCGCAATCTATGAAATTTGTGAAGAATCGTTCGTGTTAACATGAGGGAAAGTTTATGTGACTGTATTTTTTTCTCTTACTATTATTTTTATCCCAATGAGTTTTTTATAATAAGGGTTTTAACGAGACAATATAAAAACATGTAACGAAGAAAATCATTGTATCATGATCATCATTACAAGGGGGAGTGTTGAAAATAAGAGATTGAATGTTGAAAACAAGAGTTGTAAATATTGAAAATTAGTGTGTGATGGTGTATGTAATGATGTATTTATTTTTGGATTATTTCCAAAGAAATTCTATAAATATGTCTCTTAATTTGTGAAGAAAAACACAATTGAGTAGACCAAATTTTATAAAATGTGTAGTTTAATATATTTTATGAGTTTGAAATTTTGTTGTTTCACCGTTAATTTTTATTTTTAACACTTTTTATCTTTTAGTATTGTTTTTTTCAATTGTCTTGTGATATAGTTGTCAATTGTCGTGTTCTTTAATTCGGTGCACTCATTGCTCGTAATTTTCCGAACACTCGATGCGTAATGATCAAGAAAATGGCCCGACAGCTCATATTACTTTGTACACACAACATTGCTACACGCCTTTCTCATTTTTTTTTTTTGTATTCCAACTTGTCGCATCTTTTCTTCTGTTATTTTGTTTGATACTAACAATTATGGGCATGTAAATAATATCTTTTCTTTATATTTATCAGAAAATGTTAATATCTATTTTGTTTAAAATGTGATTTGTACAATTATTATTAACTACCTCTTTTAGTAAAGCGGCACAATACTAAAATTAATATTGTTATTTTGATGTCTACTAAATAATGTTTGTGAAAAAAATTTAGAGATTAAAAGTTTTAAAATTATTTGATTATTACTTAGAATAACTTTTATTTATATTTAATATTTATGTTATTTTAAGATTTTTTTTTCGTTTTAAAAAAAAAGTTGTCTAATAACGTTTTTCCTACATTAGTTGATTTAGATTTTGGGTCGATGGCCGACGGTCAACACTTGGTATTTGTTATCCCAAAGTAGAATACATTTTATTTCTCGAGCCACAATCGTTGTTTTTCGTCAACTCCGCTGGTTCTTTCCTTAGCAAATTTCGGCGAGAATGCACCACATTGTAAAGGATGTTGGGAATCGGTTTTCTCGTGTTCAAAACACAGCGAAGTTTTAAAATTTTTAATTTGGGGTTCAAACAACGTTTTTGGACACTCGTATGGTTTAAACAAAATTAAATATTCATAGGACATTTATGAATATACCTTTAGTGAATAAATCACTTGACACCAATTATTCCGAGATTGGCGGAGATACCACTTGTAGTATTTCCTACGAACGATCTTTTTGAAGCTTTTCTTCAATTATCTGATCAAGTCCATGACTAGAACGTTTGTTCCTCTTCTAAATTGCATTAGAAAATTCAGAAGAATTTTATCGTTGAGATCAGAAAGCTTGACAACTCAAACCCAAAAAATATTTTAAAGTGGCCGAAAATTTGGAGAAGCTCAAGGAGAGAGAAATTTCGAATATTAGATATAATGGAGGCTAGGGTTTTTTTCTCCTTTTTAAAACATGAGCTCTTAACCTAGTTTTCTTTATTATATGTTTATGTTTCCTTAATTAAACATTAATAGGCTTAGTTAATTAATTTGAATAGTCCTACTAGTTAATTAATTAATATATCAAAGCCCATTAAGGATTTTAATTATTTAGCATGTTGGATTTGTACTCATACAAGCCCATTATACGTAATTCTCATTACATTTTATTTAATATTTTATAAACTCAACCTTAGTTAAATATTTTAAAATCTCAATTTTTCATAAATTCAACTCCTTGAATTTATTCTCTCAAAATTTAATTATCATAAATTCAACATTTTGAATATACTATCTCATAATTTTATATAAATTCAACTCCGTCCCTCGGGACCAACAAGGGGTAGTACATGAATATTCACCTGTTGTCCATCGACTACGCCTTTCGGCCTGATCTTAGGCCCTGACTCACCCTCCATGGACTTGAATTTATTGTCTCAATGGGAACAAATGATCTAGTACTGGTGTGATCCTCAATGGTTCAGGTATACAGCTAGCCGTGAGTTCACAACTCTTTGTGATTCAGGACATTGTCCTTTATTCGAGCTTACCCTTATTTGCCCCATTCTATGTATCAACATTTTATAATGAGAACGTCAGAAATAATTTTCTCATTAAATCCATTGAATCATGGTAAGAGCGTCTAGTAGTATCGCCCCATGATTCTCTAGGTATCACTGATAATGCCTGCAAGAACCAATAGTTTATGATTAACGTATAGTACGGTACCTTCATCTCATATATGCCGATCAAATCTGCAACCATTGGCTCATTGAGGATTGCATATTGGATTCGATAGCTATGTGATACATTCATGAAATATTTATAGTGTCATCACATGAACAACTAAAGAACTATTGTCCTTAATATACATCTTACACTCTGGCCAGATATTTCATTCGCTGCTATTTCATTAGACCACATAAGATATCCATAACCGTAGGTTAGCGGTGAATTCCTGGCTACAATGCATTGTCTCCTACACATGTCACAATTGCACTCAACCTCGCCATCTTGTGACCCTTTCGGAGTCGGTAAACGAGTCAAAGCACAATCTTAATATGTAGAGTTTCAGTGTTGTTCCGGGTCGTTAAGACTAATGATGTACAATCATAACCACAAATTTTTCATCTCGATTAATGATAACCACTTGGAAAGTCAGAGAGAGGGTTGTTCTGTATAGCCCAAAATTCAGTACACGTAAAACCCATGCATTTATTTAATTGTAAAATTATTTATTTAAGTTTAAAATGATTTATAGCGATGCAAGATCTATTTAAATCGCATTATTTTAATTATTTATGTTTATGCGATGCACGTTAAATGTTTTCTTGAGTTTCATGTTTCAGGCGATTATTCGATGAGGGATCGAGGAAAAGACACCGGCGACGATTTTTGGCATTTTTAAAATGTGGTATTCTATTTTAAGTTAGGATTGTGGCATTTTAAAAGATTTATTTAATTTTTAGCATTTTAAAAGCCTAATTAATTTATTATGTGATTTTAAGATTTTAAAACTTTTAAAGTTTAGTCATTGTGCATTTTATTTTGTTAATTAGGGGATTTTGTATGAGTAGAGGGGATTAACTTTTAACTAACATTTTTATTTATCATTAAGCAATCTAATTATCCCTAATTAATCATACACACATGTTACACACACTCACACACACTTACTATGTTTTTACACACACCACATATACAATTTGCACACACACATATTTCCTTCCATTTCATTTCATCTTTTTGAAGAGAAAAACCTAGGGTTTTAAAAGAAAAGCCGCCGCCCCCTTCTCTCTATAATTTCCAGCAAGTTTCCGTCACTTTTCTTCAAGAAAATAGTGTCACGTTCGTCCCGGATCGTCTCTCGCATCCTTCCCGCTTCCGTGTCGTCGTTTCGGTAACGTTAAAGATTTAAAGGCATGTATATTCTTTTGTTTTCGCATCGATCTTGTCATATTATTAATTTTGATGTTTATTGTATGAAAAACATGTGAATGTTATGCAAAAATTTGAGCAAAAATGGATGGATTGATTTTGAAACGTTTTTGGATCTCAAAACTCGAAGTTTGCTGTCATTTTAAATACTGCGACTTTTCGGTCGACTTTGTGAAAAAACTTTCAACATATAAAATGTAGAACTTTTTGATACCTTCGATTTCACAGTAAATTCGAAATATTTTGATAAGAATTGAGTGAGAAATGACCGTTTTTGTGGGACTGCTCAAACTGCGTTTTTTTGAAAAATATGTTCTTGATGTGTTATTGAAGTTTTATTGTTGCAGGTTTCGTTGGGGATCGACGGGTGATAGCTGCTGCGTTTAGGTATATCGAGAATGATGTTGGCATGATTGTTGGTGTTTCGTTTCGTTTCATTAGGCACATGGTCGAATTAGAAGTCGTAGTGGTTTTAGCGCCAAGAGTCGTTTTTACGTGTTACGTTGCGTTGCTTATGATGCGTCATTTTGGGAGATGTTTGGGACGTTTGTGGAGTCGAGCCAGTGCCATAGTGTCCTAGGATGAGTCTCGAGGCTTTGTTCACTGTCTGTGTAATTGTATTTGGAGAACTTCAGCTTCTAAGTCGCGGAGTCCAAAGTGCACGGCGCTCGAGCGGTAATGTTGTACCGCCCTGAGCTCCACTCGTTCTGTCCGAGCGTAGTTCCCAGAAGACCTGGCGCTCGAGCGGTAATATATTACCGCCCGAGCGCGGCCCCATCTGTAAAAATGTTTAGTTTCCACTTCTTTTCAAGTTCAAATAGTGAGTTCATGTCTTTTATTGTTGGGAAATGTTCACACATCACTTTAGAGATTTTTTCGGGGTTCGATGTCATGGGTTAGTACGATGATTTAACGAGATCAAGTCCCAAGTGATCCAGAACTTCATAAGCTATTTATGTATTTCGGTGGTGTGCGCGATTACCTACCTCTAAGTTATGAAAGTTAAGTGCATGTAATCACGTTAGTAAGTGCAGCAGTGGCCCCAAGCGAGATCCAACGAATCCCTCAACGCCTAGTAAGTAAGTATGTCCGATGTGCAAAAGAAAATATTTTTAAGTTTTTGAGGTATGCTAAATGTTTTGTGACCAAATTATGTATGGGATTGGAAAGCGGTAAATCATGACCAGGGACCAATCCACCCGTTAAAGCATGAACGGAGATATCATGTATGTGGCAGTGGATTTTCCCTGTCAGCCCAGTACTGTGGTTTAGTTTGATCAAGCGTTTTATGTATGGGTCACTTGCTTTGAAACATATCTCTATGCAAAATGATGAAGTTCATGTATGTTCACTTATGTATGTTTCAAGCATGTTTCAGAAAAGTTTCACGTTATGGCACGTCTATGTTATGTATGTAAGTTCAAGCTTTTACACGCATGTTCAAGTTCCAAGTATGTTTATGCTATTACGTTCAAGTTTCAAATATGTACGCTCTACTTTATAGATGCATGTGGTTTTACTATGTTGTACTTGCTATCCCAGTTTATACATGTTGAGTCTTTAGACTCACTAGACTTGATCGATGCAGGTGAGGATGACTTTGAGGAGACGAGAGGTGCGGACTAGTGAGCTGGCTTGGACTGAGTGGGAGGCTAAACTCGACGACCGCCCATGTTTTTTTAGATTTTACGCACGACAAATTTTATTACTCTGATTTCATGTTTTGGTTTACGAAGTTTAAACAAGTGTTTCTAGCAAACTTTATTCGTGATCTTTTTATTTCAATTATTTTTGGATGAACAGTATATTTTAAATGGAAATTTGAGAGTTTATTTCTTATGTAAGAAAATTTTTATTTTTCCGCAAATTTTAAAATAGTTAAAAGTACGGTACGTTACAGTTGGTATCAGAGCGGTGTTCTTGTAAAGGGTTACGCCTACTGCCAGTTGCGAGAAGCTCATGAAGCCACACCTCAAGTCTGTAAGTTTTAAGGTTTTGAATTATCCATGTATTAAGCGTCAAGTCATGATTTCAGCTCCATGTTTTAAGTTCAAGTTACGTGCATCTTATGCTATTGATATTATATTCATGCACATTGGGTTACGTGTTGGGTAAATTGTTGGAACAGTATGCCTCCTAGACGCATGATTAACAGGGAAGCAAGGGATGAAGACAGAGAGGCTCGAGAGGAGGGGAGAGACGCTCCTCCTCCTCCACCGATAGATATGCAGGCACAGATGCTTGCAGGTATGACTCCGTTCTTCGCATAGTTTGCGGGGAACCAGGCGGCAGTGGACACGAGGGCGAGGCCCAGACCAGAGGCAGTGTACGAAAGGTTTAGGAGGATAAATCCTAAGGAGTTCTTGGGGAATACTGACCCGATGATAGTAGAAGGATAGATTAAGTCCATCGTGGTGATTTTTGCTTTTATGGAGCTGCAAGATGCAGACAGGGTCAGGTGTGCCACATTCCTTCTGACAGGGGACGCCAGACTGTGGTGGGATAGTGCGTCAGTGTTAGTGAACTTGCAAACACTGACCTGGAATGGATTCAAGGAGGTTTTCTACTCCAAGTACTTCACTGAAGAAGTACGATCCAGATTGAATACGGAGTTCATGACGCTGCGACAAGGAGAAAGAAGCGTGGCAGACTTCGTCAGGGAGTTCGAAAGGGGGTGTCACTTTGTGCCCCTGATAGCTAATGATGCCCAGGGAAGCTGAGGCATTTCATGGATGGTTTGCGGCCGATCTTGCGCTGTGATGTGAGGGTTGCTGGTCCGACTATGTATGCCGTTGCCGTTTCTAGAGCCTTGGTGGCAGAGCAAGATCAGAGAGACATCGAGGTTGACAAGTAGGGCAAGATGCCCTATTAGGCACCGCAGCAGCAACAACACCGACCTCAGTTTAAGAGGCCTTACTAGGGGCAGCCAGGAAAAAAGCCATTTCAGGGACCACCGAATGGCAAGGGTCCTGTTCCACAGCAACAGGCTCCCTAGAGGCCGGGTGAGTACTCGGCGTGCCCGAAGTGCCACCGCTAGCATCCAGGACAGTGTCTATATGGATCGGGCAAGTGTTTTAAAGTGCGGGGCCAACGATCACATGTTAAAGGAGTGCCCACAGTGGAGGTAGCCGACTCAGGTAAGAGTATTCGCCATGCATGCTCAGGAGGCGAACCCAGACACGACACTATTGACTGATAAAATCATTTAGTTAAGCACCGTATTTTTTTGCCATTCATGTTTCGATTTTTTTTTTTTTTTTGTGATTATTAGTGTGCTAGTAGTATTTGGTGACTTGTGTAGAGATTTTTCTACTGTGCTTGAGGTTAAGATTAGAATTTTTAGGATATAAGTTATGTGTTGTGCTATCGTCTCTCGGGGAACATTTTTATAAAAAGTGTCTCCTACGGAGGCCTTGATAGATTCAGGGGCCACCCGCTCTTTTATTTCGGAAACGTTCGCTAATCATCTGGATGTCAAGTCTATTGGACTTGACGTGAGCTATTCAGTGACACTCCCATCCAGGGAAGAATTATTAGCTACTACCGTGGTCAGAGACATCGATCTTGAACTGCAGGGCCACCTAGTGTATGCCGATTTGATCTTGTTGCCGATGCCAGAATTTGATATCATTTTGGGAATGGACTTGTTGACGAAGAATAGAGTTCTCATCGATTTCCAGAAATGGTCAGTGTTCGTAAGACCTTTGGGCATGAAGCAGTTCCTCTTCGAGCCAGCGAGATTGAGGAGTTTCCCTCGCATGATCTCTTGCATACTGGCACGTAGACTTATTCACAAGGGATGTCAGGCTTTCTTGGCCAGTATTATTTCCGCACCTGACGTACCCACTCCGTCAACAGCTGTTGTGCCAGTAGTCAGAGATTTTCCTGATGTCTTTTCGGATGACGTCACAGGCTTTCCACGAGAGAGAGGTGGAGTTTTCAATTGATCTTTTGCTAGGAACCGTGCCAATCTCTAAGGCACCGTATCGGTTAGCTCCAGCTGAGATGTTAGAACTCAAGCAACAGATTCAGGAGCTTCTAGACAAAGAATTCATCCGCCCTATTTTCTCACCATGGGGCGCACCAGTGCTCTTTGTTAAGAAGAAAGACAGGAGAATGAGGCTGTGTATCGATTACCGAGAACTGAACAAGGTAACGATCAAGAATAAATATCCACTTCCAAGGATCGAGGACTTATTAGATCAGTTGCAGGGAGCTACAGTGTTCTCTAAGATAGATCTTCGGTCAGGGTATCACCAACTTGTGGGGACCCGAACCTAATTCATTTTCTTAATCATCATTAGGATCAGTTAATTAATCTGGGTCTAATTTTTTTTTTTAAAATACATGAGTGTGCAACATATGATAATCAATCTGATATAAACATCGAAAGTAAGGTACAAGTCTTGTACAACATATGTTCAGATCAACTAGTGTTCAACAACTACATCAAGTGCTGAAAATCAAATCTACGTCTAAGTCTGGATCTCCACGCTAATCTTGATCTCTCATCCTCTTCTCGACCCTGATCCTGTCCCACCTGTTGTCATGCACACATACAAACACAACAACAGCCGGATAACTCCGGTGAGAAATATATTTCCAGTATAAACAACGTATACATGAAATCATATAAACAGATATAAAAGCTTGAAATAGATATCAATAACATGTATCATAATCTGAAAAACATGAATCGATATAAAACTGTAAATCAAACTCTTGACTCATAATCTCTGACTCGACTCTTTCCTAATCTAGGGATCCCGGTTCCTGGACATTGGCACACAATATCGAATCTCAGCAATAGAAGTCGATCTGCTCCTAAGAAACATCGATATAAACCAACATCCAGTGTCTTGGCGGTTCTGCCAAAGACTTGGCACATCTGCCAATAACTAGGCACCTCTGCCCATGACTAGGCACATCCGCCCATGACTAGACACATCAACCCATGACTCAATACATGCTCTGCTATAAATCAATAGACTAAGCATAGCAATCTCATGAATTGCAAACATCAATGCAATAAAATAAAGTATGTGGTTTTGGGAAACTCAAGTCGGATCTAACTCGAGGCGTATCTTCCCGGTTCAACATTGATTTATACCTTTCTTTTGTCGATCTGACGAGGTCGAAGTCTCGAATTCGAAACCTGTAAATACTCAATCTAGCAATGACAATATTGAGGAGTACAATATCAATATACAACCCAATCAATACTGGATACAATCAGAACTCAATCTAATTCTGTTTCGACAGCATAACCGCACAATCTCGATATACCCAGCAATACAAATCAATAGATATCAATCTCAACAACTCATAATCGATAACAAACTCAATCTGCTATCAAATCTGTACAATCTCAATCAAATCAAATCTAAAAAATCTTAACAATTTAATACGATATCCGTTCTTCAATCTGATTTCGATTATATGATTACAACAATCTCAGGAACAGTTAATATCAGTCATATCATAATTTCTTCCATATAGGATTTTAAAATCATACAAGAACATAACAAAACTAACGTCCTGTTGAAGCTCTTGACAAGAGAAGTACAGTACTGAATTCGGATCGAAATTCTGACGGCCGGATCTTGCGTAAATCAACTTCTAGTACATGAAGGAACTTGAATCTTTCCCGGAGCTTTCGGTTCTTCTTTGTCACAATTCTGAAGGAAATGAAACTTTTGATATATATATCATGCTTGTTTAAGCCATGTGGCTTAATCTTCAAGCTGCACGTCTCGTGCATATGCGCGACCTTCCCCGGCGCATATGCGCGAGACCTACTGGTCTCGGCATTTTGAGTCCTTCTGCTCGCGCATATGCGTACCCCATCTTCGCGCATATGCGCGAGACCTACTGTCTTGTCACTTGTCAAGTTCATCAGCTCGCTCATATGCGCGCCCTGTCTCGCGCATATGCGCGAGGTTCTCTGCCTATCTCGCATATATGCGCGCCTCTTGGTCGCGCATATGGGCGGGGGGTTCTGTCCTTGCCCAAAATTCAAGTATTTTTTTGTCTTTCCGGTCTGATCCCTTTCCGTCTATAATCACATCAATTCAAAATCAATAATCGCAGATTAACAGAATAAAAATCTCAGGCATTACATTTCTCCCCCTCTAAGATTTGATTTCGTCCCCGAAATCATAGGCAATCAAATCAGATACAAGAAGGAGATATACAGAAGCTAAATAAAGAGACTCACAATAATAAAATAACTCTGGAAATTTCTGTCTCATATCTGACTCAGTCTCCCAAGTAGCTTCTTCGATGCCATGACGACTCCACTGAACTTTCACAAGCGGAATAGTCTTTGTTCTGAGTTGCTTTTCTTTACGATCGAGAATCTGGATCAGCTTCTCAAAATAACTCAATGTCTCATCAAGTTTTGCCTCTTCTGGCAGGAAGAATATGATATGCATCAGGAAGATACTTCCGCAATAAAGATACATGAAAGACATCATGTATTCCAGATAGAGAAGGAGGTAAGGCGAGTCGATAGGCACGATCTCCTATCTTCTCGAGAATCTCATATGGACCGATGTATCATGGAGAAAACTTCCCTTTCTTGCCAAATCTGACAACGCCTCTGAAAGGAGAAATCTTAAGAAATACTCTGTCTCCTGCCTCAAATACTAGAGGTCAACGTCGAATATTGGCATATTTGGCCTGTCTGTCTTGAGTTGTTCTCATTTTCTCTCGAATCAGCTTCACTTTCTCAGTCATTTCAAGAATCATATCAGGCCCAATCTCAGGTACCTCAGAAATATCATCTCAATAAAGAGGGGATCTGCACTTCTTGCCGTACAACACTTCAAATGGAGCCATCTCTATACTCATCTGATAGCTGTTGTTGTACGAAAATTCACAAAGTGGCAAAGAATCTTGCCAACTAGTGCCAAAATCTAGCACTACAGCTCTAAGCATATCATCCAATGTCTGGATAGTCCGCTCTGACTGTCCGTCTGTCTGTGGATGATATGCGGTACTCAAATGCAATTTCGTACCTAGAGCTTGCTGCAAACTATGCCAAAAGTACGAAGTAAATCGAGGATCACGGTCTGATACAATCGACTTCGGCACTCCATGCAATCTGACCACTTCTTTGACATAAATCTCTGCCATCTGGTCATGTCTGTACGTCATCTTGTACGGAATAAAACATGCTGATTTGTTCAATCTGTCAATCACGGACCCAAATCGCATCACAACCTCGGGAGGAACATGGTAACTTCGTCACAAAATCCATAGAAATGTGATACCGTTTCCATTCAGGAATAGACAAGCTGTGCAACAAACCTCCTGGTTTCTTTCTTTCGGCTTTCACCTGTTGGCAATTCAGACATTTTGATACAAACTCTGTAATATCTGCTTTCATTTGTTTCCACCAAAACTGTCTTTTCAAATCATTATACATCTTTCTACCACCAGGATGAATACTGAATCGACTACCGTGCGCTTCTGACAATATCTGTCATTTCAAATCTGAAACATCTGGCGCAACTGAGACGATTATTCACATACAATACATCATCACGTACCCGATATTCTGATCGATGCCCTGCTCTGACCATCGATATTGAGTTCTGAACATTCTGATCAACTTTCTGAGCTTCTTTAATTCTCAAAATCAGCTCTGGTTCAGCTCGAACAGCATAGAGTCTCAATGGTTTACAATCTGTCTCAAATATCAATCCAAAAAGACAGCAATCTTCCATCAAATTTGAAACACCAATCGTCGATAAGGATAAGGAACATACCTTTTGACTCAGTGCATCAGCTGCTGCATTCGATTTTTCCGGATAATATTTGATTTCACAATCAAAATCTTTCAATAAATCAAGCCATCTTCGTTGTCTCATATTCAATTCTGACTGTGAAAACAGATATTTCAGACTCTTGTGATCAGAATAGATCTCAAACTTCTCACCGTATAGATAGTGTCGCCAAATCTTCAATGCAACTACGATGGCCGCCAATTTAAAATCATGAATTGGGTAGCGAGTCTCATGTGGATTCAATTGTCTTGAGGCATAGGCAATAACATGTTCTCGCTGCATCAAAACACCACCCAGTCCTCTGTGAGAAGCATCACAATAAACAAAAAAATTACCAGTACCTGACGGGATAGTCAATATAGGAGCACGGGTCAATCTTTTCTTCAACTATAGAAAACTAGCTTCGCACTCCTCTGACCAAATAAATGGTGCATTCTTCTGAGTCAACTGAGTAATAGGCTTCGCAATACTAGAGAAATCTTTGATGAATCGATGATAGTAGCCTGCTAAACCCATAAAATTGCGTATTTCTGGCACTGATGTCGGTCTAGGCCAACTGATCACAGCTTCAACTTTGCTAGGATCAACAGAAATACCATATCCAGATATAATGTATCCCAAAAACACAACTTACTTTAGCCAAAACTCACATTTAGACAGGTTAGCATACATTTTCTCAGCTCTTAGAATTCTCAACACAGTTCTCAAATGTTCAGCATGCTCAATCATATTCTTCGAATAAATCAGAATATCATCGATAAAAATATTCAAAAATTCATCAAGATATTTCTAAAATATGCGGTTCATCAAACCCATAAATACAGCTGGAGCATTCGTTAAACCAAACGACATGACAATAAATTCATAATAACACTCTCAGCTGATGATATCCAGATCTCAGATCGATCTTGGAATAGACAGAAGAACCCTGCAACTGATCAAATTAATCATCTATACGAGGCAAAGGATCTTTGTTCTTTACCGTAGCCTTATTCAGTTGCCGATAGTCAATGCAGAGTCTCATTGAACCATCTTTCTTTCTGACAAACAATACTGGAGCACCCCAAGGAGAAACACTCGGTCTGATGTAACCCTTGGCCAGTAAATCTTCTAGCTGATCTTTCATTTCTTTCAGTTCAATCGGTGCCATTCTGTACGGAGCTCTAGAAATAGGAACTGTACCTGGTACCAATTCAATTCTGAAGTCTATCTCTCTAACTAGAGGCAAACCCGGAATATCATCTGGGAAGATATCATCAAACTCACATACCACTTGGCAAATCTGCCAATGATGGGCTCGATTTCAGTACGTCTACTGAATACACAAGGAATCCCTCTGCTCTTTTCTGTAATAATCGAGTCATAGATAATGCAGATATCAAAGGAATTCTCGATCTAGAACCCTTACCGTAAAATTTCCATTCATCAGCCATATCAGGTCTGAATCTCACAATCTTCTGGAAACAATCTACGGTAGCTCTGTACTTGGTCAGCATATCGATACCAATAATGCAGTCAAAATCAGACAACCCAAGTACAATACAATCTAACTCCATCTCATGCCCGTCATACTGTAGCATACAATGTTTCAGAGAAACCACTGATATAAGACCTCTCCCCAAAGGTGAAGAGATAGATACTACAACAGATAATGACTCAACAGGCAATGCATGAATCAATGCAAATCGCTCAGAAATAAAAGTATGGGATGCACCCGTATCAATCAATACGTAAGCAGGATAACCACATAGAGAACAGTTACCTGCAACAACATCATCTGGTGCTTCCTGGGCCTGTTCTTCAGTCAAAGCAAATACTTTGGCCTGCTGTCTCGGAGGCTGGCTAACAGTCTGGCTTCCTCCTGGCCTTTGCTGTGACTGAGTAGTAGTCGGTGGCTGGAAAGAGTGAACAGCTGACGTTCATCTATCAGTCTGAGCCAATGATCCAGATGATTCTGCTCCCTGGGATCCTTGATAACTTCTCTGTGGACATACTCTGGTAAAATTTCCCTGCTGTCTGCTGATGTTGCAACTACCAAGCACTCCTTGGCATTGCTCGTTAGGATGTTTTCCACCACATGTTCTGCAATAAGCCCCGGTATAACTCTGGCTCTGTCGTGAACCACTGGAGCTGGATGAACTGCTGCCAGACTTCTTGAACCGTCTTCCTCTGGCTTTCATATAATCTCTCTTCCCACTGCTACTACTGCCACTATCAAATCTGGGAGTGGGTTGGTGGAACTGAGTAGAAGATGGTTGCTGTTTCGGTACTGGAGAAACAAACGAAGCTCCTTTTTGTCTAATCAAGCCAGCTTCAGCTCCTTTGGCTCTGTTCAGGGCGTCAGCAAAATTATTCGGTCTCCCATTGTTTACCAATGTGAAAATATCACGATTCATTCCATTGATAAACTGATCAGCAACTGCTTCGTCATTCTCAGCAACATGCGGAGCAAAACGCAACAAGGTAGAGAACTTGGCTACATATTCGTCAATATTCAACTGACCCTGTCTCAGATTAGCAAACTCTGCCCCCTTGTATTTCCTCTACGATGCTGGGAAAAATCTTTGATAAAATTCAGTCTTAAAGATTTTTCAAGTAATAACTGTACCTCGATGCTCCAAAGCCCTCTTAGTCGTAAGCCACCAATTCTTTGCAACATCATGCAACTGGTGCCCAATCAGTCAGAATCTACGCTCGTCTGTATAATCCAGTGAATCAAACAACATTTCTATATCATCTAGCCAACTCTCACAGTTAACAAAATTCTCGGTGCCCTTCAAAGTCGGCGGTTTGAACGACTGAAATCTCTTCAGTAGGGTTTCCATAGGAGTTGCTGTGACATCCATCGGATTAGTCGAGGTACTACCCTGTTCTAGGGATTCTTCGAGGAGGCATATCTGATTATCAAAAGGATTAGTAACCAAATAAAACAAATCTGTTTCAGTCCTCCTCCGATCATCTTACTGCTATCAAGAATCGGTTTTGATTCATTCTCAAGTCATACATGTTTCCAATCAAATCAGATAATCAGGTAAACATGTATTAAAAGCGATAAGACATGCTAGCATAGCAAAAGCAGGAAAGAAAACTCAATCTACCCCGCTCATTAGCTTCTATCTCAGTCTAAGGAACCTACGGCTCTGATACCACCTGCTGTGGGGACCCAAACCTAACTCATATTCTTAATCATCATTAGGAACAGTTAATTAATCGGGGTCTAAACATGTTTTTTTTTAAATACATGAGTGTGCAATATATGATAATCAATCTGATATAAACATCGAAAGTAAGGTACAAGTCTTGTACCACATATGTTCAGATCAACTAGTGTTCAACAACTACATCAAGTGCTGAAAATCAAATCTACGTCTAAGTCTGGATCTCCACGCTAATCTTGATCTCTCATCCTCTTCTCGACCCTGATCCTGTCCCACCTGTTGTCATGCACACATACAAACACAACAACAGCCGGATAACTCTGGTGAGAAATATATTTCCAGTATAAACAACGTATACATGAAATCATATAAACAGATATAAAAGCTTGAAATAGATATCAATAACATGTATCATAATCTGAAAAACATGAATCGATATAAAACTGTAAATCAAACTCTTGACTCATAATCTCTGACTCGACTCTTTCCTAATCTAGGGATCCCGGTTCCTGGACATTGGCACACTATATCGAATCTCAGCAATAGAAGTCGATCTGCTCCTAAGAAACATCGATATAAACCAACATCCAGTGTCTTGGCGGTTCTGCCAAAGACTTGGCACATCTGCCAATAACTAGGCACCTCTGCCCATGACTAGGCACATCCGCCCATGACTCAATACATGCTCTGCTATAAATCAATAGACTAAGCATATCAATCTCATGAATTGCAAACATCAATGCAATAAAATAAAGTATGTGGTTTTGGGAAACTCAAGTTGGATCTAACTCGAGGCGTATCTTCCCGGTTCAACATTGATTTATACCTTTTTTTTGTCGATCTGACGAGGTCGAAGTCTCGAATTCGAAGCCTGTAAATACTCAATCTGGCAATGACAATATTGAGGAGTACAATATCAATATACAACCCAATAAATACTGGATACAATCAGAACTCAATCTAATTCTGTTTCGACGACATAACCGCACAATCTCGATATACCCAGCAATAAAAATCAACAGATATCAATCTCAACAACTCATAATCAATAACAAACTCAATCTGCTATCAAATCAGTACAATCTCAATCAAATCAAATCTGAAAAATCATAACAATTTAATACGGTATCCGTTCTTCAATCTGATTTCGATTATATGATTACAACAATCTCAGGAACAGATAATATCAGTCATATCATAATTTCTTCCATATCAGATTTTCAAATCATACAAGAACATAATAAAACTTACGTCCTGTGGAAGTTCTTGACAAGAGAAGTACAGTACTGAATTTGGATCGAAATTCTGACGGCTGGATCTTCCGTAAATCAACTTCTAGTACATGAAGGAACTTGAATATTTCCCGGAGCTTTCGGTTCTTCTTTGTCACAATTATGAAGGAAATGAAACTTTTGATATATATATCATGCATGTTTAAGCCATGTGGCTTAATCTTCAAGCTGCACGTCTCGTACATATGCGCGACCTTCCCCGGCGCATATGCGCAAGACCTACTGGTCTCGGCATTTTGAGTCCTTCTGCTCGCGCATATGCGCGCCCCATCTTCGCGCATATGCGCGAGACTTACTGTCTCGGCACTTGTCAAGTTCACCAACTCGCGCATATGCGCGCCTTCTCTCGCACATATGCGCGAGGTTCTCTGCCTATCTCGCGCATACGCGCGTCTACTGATCGCGCATATGCACGAGGGGTTCTGTCCTTGCACAAAATTCAAGTCTTCTTTTGCCTTTTCCAGTCTGATCCTTTCTGTATATAATCACATCAATTCAAAATCAATAATCGCAGATTAACAGAATAAAAATCTCGGGCATTACACAACTGAAGGTAAAAGATGCAGATGTTCATAAGACAGCCTTCAGAACAAGATATGGGCATTTCGAGTTTTTAGTGATGCCATTCGGACTGACGAATGGTCCAGCAATTTTCATGGACCTCATGAATCGAGTATTTCAGCCCTACCTAGACCAGTTCGTCATAGTGTTCATTGATGATATTCTCATATACTCAAAGAGCCATGAGGAGCATGTTCAGCATTTTAGTATAGTGTTGCAGGTATTGCAGAGTCGCAAGCTGTTTGCAAAATTCAGTAAGTGTGAATTTTGGTTGGAGAAGGTAGCATTTTTGGGTCATATAATATCTAGCAGTGTTATTGAGGTGGATCCAGCCAAGGTGGCAGCCGTTAAGGAATGGGTTGAGCCGAAGAATGCGTCAGAGATCCGCAGTTTTCTTGGCTTAGCAGGCTACTACAGGAAATTCGTTCAGGGATTTTCTTTGATAGTAGTGCCACTCACTTCATTGACCAAGAAAAATGTTAAATTCGTATGGAGTGATGAATGTCAGAAGAGCTTTGACACTTTGAAGCAAGCTCTCATTTCAGCGCCAGTGTTAGCCATGCCATCAAGGCAATGAAATTTTATGTTACACATCTATGCATCTAAGCTCGGGTTAAGCGCAGTGTTGATGCAACATGGTCGGTTTATAGCTTATGCTTCCAGGCAGTTGAATGTGCATGAGAAGAACTACCCGACACACGATCTTGAGTTAGCTGCAGTTGTCTTTGCGTTGAAGATTTGGAGAGATTATCTGTATGGCGAGAAATGCGAAATATTTACTGATCACAAGAGTCTCAAGTATGTCTTCACTCAGAAAGAGCTGAACATGAGATAAAGAAGGTGGTTGGAGTTGGTAAAATACTACGATTGTGAGATTAGCTACAATCCAGGGAAATCTATTGTTGTGGCAGATGCCTTGAGCAGAAAAGTTGCAGTCGTAGCATAGTTGTCAGCAAAGAAATCTCTTCAGGCAGAGGTTCAGAGATCTGGGTTAGAGATTTATCCTAAGGGCAGGGCTCCTAAACTGTCTAATCCGACAGTCCAGTCTTCTTTGCTTGACCGAGTCCGTGCAGGTCTGCCTTCAGATGAGCAGTTGCAGAAATGGCGACTGAAGGATGAAGCCAAGGGCAGTATACTCTACACAGTTTTCGATGGTATTGTGAGGTACAGAGGAAGGATGTGGGTGCCTTGTGTTGATTCGATCAGAGAGGATATTCTGACAGAGGCACATGCATCTCCGTACTCCATCCATCCCGGAGGTACCAAGATGTACAAGGATTTGCAGATTCTTTATTGGTGGCCAGGTATGAAGCGAGATATCCGCCGATTTGTGTCTGAATGCCTCACTTGTCATCAGGTGAAGGCAGAGCATCAGAGGCCAGCAGGAATGCTTAAGCCACCACCTATCCCCGATTGGAAGTGGGAGAATATCAGCATGGACTTTGTAGTTGGTTTACCGAGGTCAGTCAGAGGGTTTAATGCTATTTGAGTTATAGTGGATCGACTCACCAAGTCGGCACACTTCTTACCAGTGAAGACGACTTTCTCCCTGACGCAGTATGTGGAGCTTTACATCAGGGGGATAGTTCGATTATACGGGATCCCAGTTTCTATTGTGTCCGACAGGGACCCGAGATTCACATCGTCCTTCTGGAAGAGTTTGCACAAAGCCATGGGGACGAAGTTGCTTTTCAGTACAGCTTTTCACCCGTAGACAGATGGCCAGTCTGAGCGAGTGATTCAGATTCTGGAGGATTTATTGCGAGCTTGTATAATTGATTTCACGGGACTTGGGAATCTAAGCTACCTCTAGTGGAGTTTACCTACAACAACAGCTTCTAATCATTATAGGTATGGCTTCCTACGAGGCATTGTATGGGAGCAAGTGCATATCGCCGATTCATTGGGATGAATTCGGTGAGAGATCAGAACTCGGAGCAGAGATTGTTCAGTAGAATGCAGATGTGGTGGTCAAGATCCGAGACAGGATGAAGACCACCCAGAGTCATCAAAAGAGCTATGCTGACAAGAAGAGAAGGGATCTAGAGTTTGCCGGAGGTGATCACATTTTTGTAAAGATAGCACCCATGAAGGGAGTTATGAGATTTGAGAAGAGAGGCAAACTTAGTCCGAGGATTATTGGACCGTTTGAAATTCTTGACAGAGTTGGGACACTAATTTATCGTGTTGCCCTCCCACCGAATTTGGCTGGGGTACACAATGTGTTCCATGTTTCGATGATGAGGAAGTACCTAGCAAATCCTTCGCATGTTTTGAGTTATGAGCCGTTGCAGCTTGCTCCAGATCTGTCATATGAGGAAAGACCTATTCAAGTCCTAGACAGACAAGAACGGAGACTTAAGAACAAAATAACCAAGTTGGTCAAAGTCCAGTGGCTAAATCAATCAGTGGAAGAGGCCACTTGGGAGACAGAAACAGACATGAGAAGTCGCTATCCGGAATTGTTTGGCTAAGGTTTAATTTCGAGGACGAAATTTATATAAGTGGGGGAGGAACTGTAGAGCCCAAAATTCAGTACACGTAAAACTCATGCATTTATTTAATTGTTAAATTATTTATTTAAGTTTAAAATGATTTATAGCGATGCATGATCTATTTAAATCGCATTATTTTAATTATTTATGTTTATGTGATGCATGTTAAATGTTTTCTTGAGTTTCATGTTTCAGGCGATTATTCGATGCGGGATCGAGAAAAAGAGACTGACGACGATTTTTGGCATTTTTAAAATGTGGTATTCTATTTTAAGTTAGGATTGGGGCATTTTAAACGATTTATTTAATTTTTAGCATTTTAAAAGCCTAATTAATTTATTAGGTGATTTTAAGATTTTAAAACTTTTAAAGTTTAGTCATTATGCATTTTATTTTGTTAATTAGGGGATTTTGTATGAGTAGAGGGGATTAACTTTTAACTAACATTTTTATTTATCATTAATCAATCTAATTACCCCTAATTAATCACACACACATGTTACACACACTTACATGTTTTTACACACACCACATATACAATTTGCACACACACATATTTCTTTCCATTTCATTTCATCTTTTTGAAGAGCAAAACCTAGGGTTTTAAAAGAAAAGCAGCCGCCCCCTTCCCTATGTAATTTTCAGAAAATTTCCATCACTTTTCTTCAAGAAAATAGTGCCACGTTAGTCCCGAATCGTCTTTCGCATCCTTCCCGCTTCGGTGTCGTCGTTTCGGTAACCTTAAAGATTTAAAGGCATGTATATTCTTTCATTTTTGCATCGATCTTGTCATATTATTAATTTTGATGTTTATTGTATGAAAAACATGTGAATGTTATGCAAAAATTTGAGTAAAAATGGTTGGATCGATTTTGAGACGTTTTTGGATCTCAAAACTTGAAGTTTATTGTCATTTTAAATACTGCGACTTTTCGGTCAACGTTTGGGAAAAAATTTCAACATATAAAACGTATAACTTTTTGATACCTTCGATTTCACAGTAAATTCAAAATATTTGGATAAGAATTGAGTGAGAAATGGCCGTTTTTGTGGGACTACTCAAACTGCGTTTTTTCGAATAATATGTTCTGTATGTGTTCTTGAAGTTTTATTGTTGCAGGCTTCGTTGGGGATCGATGGATGATCGCTGCTGCGTTTAGGAATATCGAGAATGATGTTGGGATGATTGTTGGTGTTTCGTTTCATGTCATTAGTCACATGGTCGAATTAGAAGTTGTAGGAATGTTTTTAGCGCCAAGAGTCGTTTTCACGGGTTACGTTGCGTTGCTTATGATGCATCGTTTTGGGAGACGTTTGGGACGTTTTTGGAGTCGAGCCAGTGCCATAGTGTCCTAGGATGAGTCTCGAGGCGTTGTTCATTGTCTGTGTAATCTTATTTGGAGAACTTAAGCTTCTAAGTCGCTGAGTCCAAAGTGCGTGGCGCCCGAGCGTTAATTTTTTACCTCCCGAGTGTTACTC
This sequence comes from Primulina tabacum, assembly GCF_025594145.1. Lineage (NCBI taxonomy): Eukaryota > Viridiplantae > Streptophyta > Magnoliopsida > Lamiales > Gesneriaceae > Primulina > Primulina tabacum. Next base: position 9,031,309 of record NC_134567.1, read on the forward strand.
TTTCTGTCCGAGCGTAGTTCCCAGAAGACCTGGCGCTCAAGTGGTAATATATTACTGCCCGAGCGCTGCCCCATCTGTAAAAATGTTTGGTTTTCACTTCTTTTCAAGTTCAAATAGTGAGTTCATGTCTTTTATTGTTGGGAAATGTTCACACATCACTTCAGAGATTTTTTCGGGGTTCAATGTCATGGGTTAGTACGATGATTTAACGAGGTCAAGTCCCGAGTGATCTTCAACTTCATAAGCTATTTATGTATTTCGGTGGTGAGCGCTATTACCTACCTCTAAGTTATGAAAGTAAAGTGCATGTAATCATGTTAGTAAGTGCAGCAGTGGCCCCAAGCGATATCCAACGAATCCCTCAACGCCAAGAAAGTAAGTATGTTCGACGTGCAAAAGAAAATATTTTTAAGTTTTTGAGGTATGCTAAATGTCTTGTGTCCAAATTATGTATGGGATTGGAAAGCGGTAAATCATGACCAAGGACCAATCCACCCCGGTAAAGCATGACTAGGTTTAGATCAGGATTGGGAAGCGGTAAAGCATGACGAGGGACCAATCCACCCGTTAAAGCATGAACGGGGATCTCATGTATGTGGCAGTGGATCTTTCCTGTCAGCCCAGAACTGTGGTTTAGTCAGATCAGACGTTTTATGTATGGGTCATTTGCTTTGAAACATATCTCTACGCAAAATGATGAAGTTCATGTATGTTCAAGTATGTATGTTGCAAGCATGTTTCAGAAAAGTTTCTCGTTATGGCACGTCTATGTTATGTATGTAAGTTCAAGCTTTTACACGCAAGTTCAAGTTCCAAGTTCCAAGTATGTTTATCCTATTACGTTCAAGTTTGAAATATGTACGCTCTACTTTAAAGATGCATGTGGTTTTACTATGTAGTACTTGCTATCCCAGTTTATACATGTTGAATTTTTAGACTCACTAGACTTGATCGATGCAGGGGAGGATGACTTTGAGGAGACAGAGGGTGCGGACCAGTGAGCTGGCTTGGACTGAGTGAGAGTCTAAACCCGAGGACCGCCCATGTTTTTTTTAGATTTTACGCACGACAAATTTTATTATTCTGATTTCATGTTTTGGTTTAAAAAGTTAAAACAAGTGTTTCTAGCAAACTTTATTCGTGATCCTTTTATTTCAATTATTTTTGGATGAACAGTTTATTTTAAATAGAAATTTGAGAGTTTATTTCTTATGTAAGAAAATTTTTATTTTTTCGCAAATTTTAAAATAGTTAAAAGTACGGTACGTTACATGTTCGGTACAATCATCATATGATTACCTTTCTGCATGATTGGACATCTCTATGCCATTATCATGAAACATTGTACACAACATCACAGATTCTAGTCTCAAGATCAAGCAGCCTTTGTCCTTGTTTTTAGGCGACTGAATTGACTAGAAACCAATTGTGAATATATAGTGTTTACAAATGAATTTCAAGATCGAACTACGATTCATTTGTATTAAGTATAATCAAGGTCTTTATCTATGTTGATTGCATGAATATACATATAAAGTAAAACGAAATCATGAAATATAGATTATATTAAAATAAAGATGGTTTAATACAACTAAGTCAATAAATTACTTAACCAACCGTTGGCTTACAGAACATCTACTCTAACAATCTCTCACTTGTCCTAGAGCCAACTGCCTATATATCTCTCAATTAAGTAGATCAGCAACGTTATCTGCAGAGGCGACTCTCTCGACTGAAATATCTCATATTCCCAAAATATCCCGGATGATGTGGAATTTTCTCAGTATATATTTGGATCACTGATGAGACCTTGGTTCCTTTACTTGTGCAACGACACTAGTGTGGTTGCAGTATACCGAGATTGGATCAACTCTATTAGGAATAACGCCCAACTCTTGGATGAAATTACTCGTCCAAACTACCTCTTTGGCTGTAGCAGATGTAGCAATGTATTCAGCTTCAGTGATGGAATCTGCAATTGTGTCTCGGTTCGAACTCTTCCACGAGACAGCCGCATAATTGAGCATGAATACAAAACCAAAGGTCGATTTCAAATCATCTACATCAGTTGGAAACTAGAATCAGTGTAACCTTCCAATTTTAATTCTCCACCCCCATAGATCATGAACAAGTTCTTAGTCCTCCTTAGGTACTTAAGAATATGTAACGTCCGAAAAATCAGTATACGTAAACCGCATGCATGCAAAATTATTTTAATTGCTTAATTGTTTTATTTAATTGATTTTAAATACTAGCATGATGTTTATTATATGATTAAATGTATAATTGCATGATTAAATGATAATATGACATGCTTACATGAAATTAAAGATTTTTCACGAATATTCGATAATAGGTAGAGAAAAGGAGACCGGGGACGACCAAGACAATGATATGTATTTTTAATTAATTAATGGCAAAGCTTCCTAATATGATTTAAAAATGATTTAATTTTTCTAAAAATGTTTGAGTTCGAATTATTTTACGAGTCGAGCTCGATTTTTCCCGGGAACCCAATTTTGGGTAAACAAGGAGTTTTAAAAGATCAAAAATATTATTTTATGGAAACTAATTTTATAAAATTTTACTATTTAAGTTAATTAAGTGTTATTGGGCCAAATTTAATTAATTTAAGTAGGCCCAATTATCCTTAAACTTGCAAGCCCAAAACTAAAGCCCATTAATATGTTAATTAAATTATAAATAAGTGTTTTAGGTTTTATAAACCTCATAATTCAGCCTCCTTCAGCCGATTTCACTCTCAAGCACACACCACAATTTTCGAAAAAATGGAGGAAAAGAAAAGCTTATGTTCTTCGTCGTCCGGTTGTCCAACGTCGCACCCTCGCTGAAGATCATATATTCGAGCGTTATAAACGAAAATGAACGTTTTATAAACCCTTTCAAACATGATACAAATCATAATATGAGTGTTTTAATTGATTATGCATGAAAAGTACATGGGTTTGATTATTTTACGGTACGTTGCGTATTTTCAAAGTTTTAACGATTTCGCGCTTATTTTGAAAACGTTTTTGAATCCGACGGACACGCTGCCAAAATATGATAAAATATGAATGATTTATAGCCAAAACATGTCAATATAATTGAGGAAATAAAGCTGGAACCGTAGGATTTATTTTGAAAAGAAAAAAAAAAAGAAATCGTACGTGAGTTTTGAGTTTTGTGTGCATGTTACGATTTTCAAGGGGCACGGTGCTTTTGCATGGGGTCTCAGGGCTGGCCAGAGCTGGTTGGGGGCCTGGACAGGGTCAGGTTCGAAGGCTATGTAGGGTCCTAGGGCAGCTAGGGTTCGAACTAGGGGTTGGGGAAGAGTCCACGTGAAGTGGGACTCTCCCCCATGTGCTGTACGTTGCTGGGCTGCGGGAGAGTAGTGCAGCAGGGCTAAGGGCGAGTCAGGGTAGGTCCAGTAGGGTCCAAGGGTCATGGTCAAGGGTCTGGTGTAGCTGGCTCACTGCTGGCTCGAGTAAAACAAGGGGACCGCAGGGCAGAAGGTGGAACGCGCGCAGCTTTTGGTTCTGCTTTCAAATGGTTTGATGCTGGGGTTTAAGGGGCTGGGATGGTCTGGGCTGGGTCTGGGCGTGGTCCAGGGATGGTGAGGGTCGTCTGGGCTTGGTGGTGGCTCGGCTGGAGGTGTTCTAGTTTCACTAGGAATCTATTGGCGTGAGTTCAAGCCATGTGCAGGTTGGGTCCAGTTCCAGGCGGGTTTGAGCTAGCCCGGGCTAGGTTCAGGGGCTTGGGCTTGGTCAAGAGGGTGCCTAGGTGTGTTGGCTAGGGTTTGGCTCAAGGTGTCTCGGGCATGGCTCGAGTAAATTGAAAGATGGCTCGATGGGTTCACTAATGTGTCAATTTAAAAATTTAAGAACTAAAATTGAATCCATGGGTCCACGGGTGTGGCTCATGACTTGGAAGGGTAGAATAAATCTTAAAAATGTTATATTTAAAATTTGGGATAAAAGTGATGAGTTTTGGATTTATTCGGGATTTAATCGTCGCACAAAACGTTTATTAAAGAATTAATTGAAAAACCTAGTTTTATGCTTTATAAAATTATGAAAAATTATATTTAAGTTTAATAATTATTTAGAATAATCACATGTCATTAAATGTGAGAAAAAAAGATAAATTCGAGAATTTTTATGTCCAAGGACAAAACGATCTTTTTACACTTAAGAAAATACAAAAACGCTTGGCAGCGTCCCGAAGGATCATAATGCTTGTAAAATGATATTTTATGATTTATTATGATGATTTTGATGATAATATGTATTTTTACGATTTATGGTAAAGCTGTGCAATTTATACTGTTTAAAGTACTATTTTTGGAAAGCTGTCTTATTTTATGATTTTTAAAGAAAAAAATATTTTGAGGGATGTGAATTGATTGTGACAAAAGATATGATATATGATTTTGTGGGGATGACGTGAAGGCCAAGACCCCAGAAGGAACCCATATACGGGCCAAGGCCCCAGAGGGACCTCGTTTAAGGGCCAAGGCCCAGAGGGATCCCGTGTATGGGAAAATGCCTAGAGGGATCTCGACGATCGTATTTCCACGGTGGAGCCTAGTGCACATCCCCATGGACCATGTGGAGCTGAAGACTGATCAGTCGACCAAAGGATAAAAGCTAGTCACTTTCAAGGATCAAATTTCACCCAAAAATAATATACGATTGAAAGCTTATGATTAAAATGATTTTATGATATATGATTCATGATGATGATTAAAGTTATTTTTAAATGATTTTTAAAAGATTTATTTATGCCCAAAGTTATTTTTAAAATGATTTTACTATTTATGATTTATTTATACTCAAATGATTTTTAATGGTTTATTTATATTCAAAAGATTATTTTAAATAAAGATATGAATTTTAAATGCTAGTGGAGGTATATGTATTATTTGTTATCCATGTTTAGAACGTGTTGAGTCTTTAGACTCACTAGGTTTGTATGATGCAGGATTTGATGATTTTTGGAGGCGGTGACGATTGAGTCGATCGAGTGCAACAGTACACACCCGAGGGTCTTTATGTTTCCGCACTAGTTTATTAGATTAAAGATTTAAAGATTTTGTTAATGATTTTTATCAGAGATATTTTATGTTTTATTTTTATTGTTAGTGATCTTTTCAAAGGTCGATTTAGAATTTTATTTTATGCACTTAAGATTTAAATTATTTATTTATTATGATTCATAATTATGTCAAATTATTTTATTAGAATAATTGATTTAAGAAAAAAAAATAGAGGTCGTTTCAGTTGGTATCAGAACCAAGGTTTTCCCCAAAGGGTTGTGTACTGTCACTTCGAGAAGCTCAAGAAGTCACGCCTCAAATATGTGAGTTTTTACTGCTTTATATTTTATATGCTTAAAATTCTTTAAATACTTATATGATACATGATATACATGTTAGTTGCATGCTGCATGAAAATTTTAAATGCATGTTGGTTACGTGGTTGGACGACGTGTACAGAGATGCATCCTAGAAGGATTTTGCGGAGGACTGATGAGGTTAGGCACGAGGAGGAGATTCCACAGCCTCCACCTGGTCAGGATGCTAGTGCCCGTGTACTAGCAGGTTTGGCCCGTTTTTTTGAGCAACATGTAGGGGATGAAGCAAGGGTTAGAACAGAGCCAGTTTATGAGCGTTTTAGGAGGATGCACCTCGATGAGTTTCATGGCACTACTGATCCATTCGTTGCTGAGGGATGGATTCGATCTTTAGAGGTGATTTTTCGCTACATGGACATGATGGACACTGACCGAGTTCGCTGTATCATTAATCTGTTGAAGGGCGATGCTTCCTTATGGTGGGAAGGAGCGGAGCGAGGAGTGAATATGGCAACGTTGACTAGGGAGGAGTTCAAGAGGGTATTCTATGACAAGTACTTCACAGCTGATGTTCGTTTTAGGTTTATGAGGGAGTTTATGAGTCTCCGTCAGGGGGATTGGTCTATTGCTGAATTTGTGCAGAATTTTGATAGGGGTGTGTCACTTTGTGCCCTTGATTGCCAACGATGTTGCTGAAAAATTACGACACTTCCTAGATGGTTTGAAGCCGACTATCCGTCGTGATGTGATGCTCAACGATCTTACTGACTACACTACTGCCGCTGCCAAAGCTTTTAGAGCCGAGTAGTCACACAATGACATTGATTGGGAGTTGCAGCGAAAGAGGAATCGTGCTCAGCAAGCTAGTCAGAGTAACAAGAAGCCTTATGCGGGACCACAAAAACAACCAGAACCACCAAAACCACAAGGGCAACCACCTAAAGGGAACATTCCGAATGCTGATGAGAAACCACTGTGCAAGGAGTGCAATTGTCCACACTATGGCAAGTGCATGTGAGGCACTTACAAGTGCTTCAAATGCGGAGATTTGGGACACAAGGCTAAGGATTTCCCAACGTTCAAGAAACCTACTACTGGAAGGGTCTATGTGATGCAAGCTGCGGAGGATGAGACAGAGCCGGCACTACATTGATTTCGAGGTAACCGAGCTGTTTAACATTTTTTCAATGCTTTTCTTGCATGAAATGTTAAATTGGGTTATGAGAATTGTTTGAGATATTGAAGAACTTAGAAGAATAGGGTCCATGCACTACTTAAGCTGGATTTAGGAGTCGACTTTGGGAAATTTTGGGTTAGGATTGCAATTTTCAAGATTTTGAGGACCAAATTAAAAATTAAGATTTAAGTTAGAGGTTAAGGTGAATAAGAGAATCTAAGCTCTGCATGGATGCAAAATTATTTTAATTGCTTAATTATTTAATTTAATGTATTATAAATGCTAGCATGATGTTTATTATATGATTAAATGTATAATTGCATTAATAAATGATAATATGACATGCTTATATGAAATTAAGGATTTTTCACGAATATTCGATAATAGGCAAAGGAAAGGAGGCCAGGGACGACCAAGACAATGATATGTATTTTTAATTAATTAATGGCAAGGCTTCTTAATAAGTTTTAAAAATGATTTAATTTTTCTAAAAATGTTTGAGTTCGAATTATTTTACGAGTCGAGCTCGATTTTTCCGGGAAGCCGAATTTGGGCAAACAAGGAGTTTTAAAAGATCAAAAATATTATTTTATGGAAACTATTTTTATAAACTTTTACTTTTTAAATTAAATAAGTGTTATTGAGCCCAATTTAATTAATTTAAGTAGGCCCAATTACCCTTAAGCTTGCAAGCCCAAAACTAAAGCCCATTAATATGTTAATTAAATTATAAATAAGTGTTTTAGGTTTTCTAAACCTCATAATTCAGCCTCCTTCAGCTTATTTCACTCTCAAGCACACACCACAATTTTCAAAAAATTGGAGGAAAAGAAAAGCTTGTGTTCTTCGTCGTCCGGTTGTCCAACGTCGCACCCTCGCCGAAGATCGTATATTCGAGTGTTATAAACGCAAAGGCAAGTTTTCTAAACCCTTTCAAACATCATACAAATCATAATATGAGTGTTTTATTTGAGTATGCATGAAAAATACGTGGGATCGATTATTTTAAGGTACGTTGCGTATTTTCAAAGTTTTAACGATTTCGCGCTTATTTTGAAAAGGTTTTTGAATCCGACAAACACGCTGACAAAATATGATAAAATATGAATGATTTATAGCCAAAACATGTCAATATAATTGAGGAAATAAAGCTTGAACTATAGGATTTATTTTGAAAAGAAAAAAAAAGAAACCGCACGTAAGTTTTGAGTTTTGTGTGCATGTTACGGTTCAAGGGGCACGGTGCTTTTGCATGGGGTCTCGGGGCTGGCCAGAGCTGGTTGGGGGCTTGGCCAGGGTCAGGTTCGAAGGCTAGGTAGGGTCCTAGGGCGGCTAGGGTTCGAGCTAGGGGCTGGGGAAGAGTCCACGTGAAGTGGGACTCTCCCCCATGTGCTGTACGCTGATGGGCTGCGGGAGAGTAGTGCAGCGGGGCTAAGGGCGAGTCAGAGTAGGTCCAGCAGGATCCAAGGGTCATGGGCAAGGGTTAGGCTAGGGGCTGGTGCAGCTGGCTCACTGCTGGCTTGAGCAAAACAAAGGGACCGCAAGGCAAAAGGTGGAACGCGCGTAGCTTCTGCTTCTGCTTTCAAGTGGTTCGATGCAGGGGTTTAAGGGGATGGGATGGTCTGGACTGGGTCTGGGCATGGTCCAGGGATGGTGAGGGTCGTCTGGGCTCGGTGGTGGCTCGGCTGGAGGTGTCCTAGTGTCACTAGGAATCTATAGGCGTGAGTTCAAGCCATGTGCAGGTTGGGTCCAGTTCCAGGAGAGTTTGAGCGAGCCTGGGATAGGTTTAGGGGCTTGGGCTTGGGCAAGAGGGTGCCTAGGTGGGTTGGCTAGGGTTTGGATCAAGGTGGCTTGGGCACGCTCGAGTAAATTGAGAGATGGCTCGGTGGGTTCACTAATGTGTCAATTTCGAAAATTTCAGAACTAAAATTGAATCCATGGGTCCACGGGTGTGGCTTATGACTTGGAAGGGTAGAATAAATCTTAAAAGTTATGTTTAAATTTTGGGATCAAAATAATGAGTTTTGGATTTATTCGGGATTTAATCGCCGCACAAAATGCTAATTAAAGAATTAATTGAAAAGCCTAGTTTTATGCTTTATAAAATTATGAAAAATTATATTTAAGCTTAAATAATTATTTAGAATAATCTCATCATTAAATTTAAGAAAAATATAAATTCGAGAATTTTTACGTCCAGGGGCAAAACGGTGTTTTTACACTTAAGAAAATACAAAAACGCTTGGCAGCGTCCCGAAGGATCATAATGCTTGTAAAATGATATTTTGTGATTTATTAAGATGATTTTGATGATAATATATATTTTTACGATTTATGGTAAAGCTGTACATTTTATACTGTTTAAAGTACTATTTTTGGAAAGCTGTCTTATTTTATGATTTTTAAAGAAAAAAAATATTTTGAGGGATGTGAATTGACTGTGACAAAAGATATGATATATGATTTTGTGGGGATGACGTAAAGGCCAGGACCCCAGAAGGAACCCATATACGGGCCAAGGCCCAGAGGGACCTCGTTTAAGGGCCAAGGCCCAGAGGGATCCCGTGTATGGGAAAATGCCTAGAGGGATCTCGACAATCGTATTTCCACGGTGGAGCCTAGTGCACATCCCCATGGACCATGTGGAGTTGAAGACTGATCAGTCGACCAAAGGATAAAAGCTAGTCACTTTCAAGGATCAAATTTCACCCAAAAATATTATACGATTGAAATCTTATGATTAAAATGATTTTATGATATATGATTCATGATGATGATTAAAGTTATTTTTAAATGATTTTTAAAAGATTTATTTATGCCCAAAGTTATTTTTAAAATGATTTTACTATTTATGATTTATTTATACTCAAATGATTTTTAATGGTTTATTTATGTTCAAAAGATTATTTTAAATAAAGATATGAATTTTAAATGCAAGTGGAGGTATATGTATTATTTGTTATCCATGTTTAGAACGTGTTGAGTCTTTAGACTCACTAGGTTTGTATGATGCAGGATTTGATGATTTTCGGAGGCGGTGACGATTGAGTCGATCGAGTGCAACAGTACACACCCGAGGGTCTTTATGTTTCCGCACTAGTTTATTAGATTAAAGATTTAAAGATTTTGTTAATGATTTTTATCAGAGATATTTTATGTTTTATTTTTATTGTTAGTGATCTTTTCAAAGGTCGATTTAGAATTTTATTTTATGCACTTAAGATTTAAATTATTTATTTATTATGATTCATAATTATGTCAAATTATTTTATTAGAATAAATGATTTAAGAAAAAAAATAGAGGTCGTTTCAGTTGGTATCAGAACCAAGGTTTTCCCAAAGGGTTGTGTACTGTCACTTCGAGAAGCTCAAGAAGTCACGCCTCAAATATGTGAGTTTTTACTGCTTTATATTTTATATGCTTAAAATTCTTTAAATACTTATATGATACATGATATACATGTTAGTTGCATGCTGCATGAAAATTTTAAATGCATGTTGGTTACGTGGTTGGACGACGAGTACAGAGATGCATCCTAGAAGGATTTTGCGGAGGACTGATGAGGTTAGGCACGAGGAGGAGATTCCACAGCCTCCACCTGGTCAGGATGCTAGTGCCCGTGTACTAGCAGGTTTGGCCCGTTTTTTTGAGCAACATGTAGGGGATGAAGCAAGGGTTAGAACAGAGCCAGTTTATGAGCGTTTTAGGAAGATGCACCTCGATGAGTTTCATGGCACTACTGATCCATTCGTTGCTGAGGGATGGATTCGATCTTTAGAGGTGATTTTTCGCTACATGGACATGACGGACGCTGACCGAGTTCGCTGTATCATTTATCTGTTGAAGGGCGATGCTTCCTTATGGTGGGAAGGAGCGGAGCGAGGAGTGAATATGGCAACGTTGACTTGGGAGGAGTTCAAGAGGGTATTCTATGACAAGTACTTCACAGCTGATGTTCGTTTTAGGTTTATGAGGGAGTTTATGAGTCTCCGTCAGGGGGATTGGTCTATTGCTGAATTTGTGCAGAAGTTTGATAGGGGTGTGTCACTTTGTGCCCTTGATTGCCAACGATGTTGCTGAAAAATTACGACACTTCCTAGATGGTTTGAAGCCGACTATCCGTCGTGATGTGATGCTCAACGATCTTACTGACTACACTACTGCCGCTGCCAAAGCTTTTAGAGCCGAGTAGTCACACAATGACATTGATTGGGAGTTGCAGCGAAAGAGGAATCGTGCTCAGCAAGCTAGTCAGAGTAACAAGAAGCCTTATGCGGGACCACAAAAACAACCAGAACCACCAAAACCACAAGGGCAACCACCTAAAGGGAACATTCCGAATGCTGATGAGAAACCACTGTGCAAAGAGTGCAATTGTCCACACTATGGCAAGTGCATGTGAGGCACTTACAAGTGCTTCAAATGCGGAGATTTGGGACACAAGGCTAAGGATTTCCCAACGTTCAAGAAACCTACTACTGGAAGGGTCTATGTGATGCAAGCTGCGGAGGATGAAACAGAGCCGGCACTACCTCGAACTGCATGGATGCAAAATTATTTTAATTGCTTAATTGTTTAATTTAATGTATTTTAAATGCTAGCATGATGTTTATTATATGATTAAATGTATAATTGCATTAATAAATGATAATATGACATGCTTATATGATATTAAGGATTTTTCACGAATATTCGATAATAGGCAAAGGAAAGGAGGCCAGGGACGACCAAGACAATGATATGTATTTTTAATTAATTAATGGCAAGGCTTCTTAATATGTTTTAAAAATGATTTAATTTTTCTAAAAATGTTTGAGTTCGAATTATTTTACGAGTCGAGCTCGATTTTTCCGGGAAGCCGAATTTGGGCAAACAAGGAGTTTTAAAAGATCAAAAATATTATTTTATGGAAACTATTTTTATAAACTTTAACATTTTAAATTAATTAAGTGTTATTGGGCCCAATTTAATTAATTTAAGTAGGCCCAATTACCCTTAAGCTTGCAAGCCCAAAACTAAAGCCCATTAATATGTTAATTAAATTATAAATAAGTGTTTTAGGTTTTCTAAACCTCATAATTCAGCCTCCTTCAGCTGATTTCACTCTCAAGCACACACCACAATTTTCAAAAAATTGGAGGAAAAGAAAAGCTTGTGTTCTTCGTCGTCCGGTTGTCCAACGTCGCACCCTCGCCGAAGATCGTATATTCGAGTGTTATAAACGCAAAGGTAAGTTTTCTAAACCCTTTCAAACATCATACAAATCATAATATGAGTGTTTTATTTGAGTATGCATGAAAAATACGTGGGATCGATTATTTTACGGTACGTTGCGTATTTTCAAAGTTTTAACGATTTCGCGCTTATTTTGAAAAAGTTTTTGAATCCGACAAACACGCTGCCAAAATATGATAAAATATGAATGATTTATAGCCAAAACATGTCAATATAATTGAGGAAATAAAGCTTGAACCATAGGATTTATTTTGAAAAGAAACAAAAAGAAACCGTACGTAAGTTTTGAGTTTTGTGTGCATGTTACGGTTCAAGGGGCACGGTGCTTTTGCATGGGGTCTCGGGGCTGGCCAGAGCTGGTTGGGGGCTTGGCCAGGGTTAGGTTCGAAGGCTAGGTAGGGTCCTAGGGCGGCTAGGGTTCGAGCTAGGGGCTGGGGAAGAGTCCACGTGAAGTGGGACTCTCCCCCATGTGCTGTACGCTGATGGGCTGCAGGAGAGTAGGGCAGCGGGGCTAAGGGCGAGTCAGAGTAGGTCCAGCAGGATCCAAGGGTCATGGGCAAGGGTTAGGCTAGGGGCTGGTGCAGGTGGCTCACTGCTGGCTTGAGCAAAACAAGGGGACCGCAAGGCAAAAGGTGGAACGCGCGCAGCTTCTGGTTCTGCTTTCAAGTGGTTCGATGCAGGGGTTTAAGGGGATGGGATGGTCTGGGATGGGTCTGGGCGTGGTCCAGGGATGGTGAGGGTCGTCTGGGTTCGGTGGTGGCTCGGCTGGAGGTGTCCTAGTGTCACTAGGAATCTATAGGCGTGAGTTCAAGCCATGTGCATGTTGGGTCCAGTTCCAGGACAGTTTGAGCGAGCCTGGGCTAGGTTTAGGGGCTTGGGCTTGGGCAAGAGGGTGCCTAGGTGGGTTGGCTAGGGTTTGGCTCAAGGTGGCTTGGGCACGCTCGAGTAAATTGAGAGATGGCTCGGTGGGTTCACTAATGTGTCAATTTCGAAAATTTCAGAACTAAAATTGAATCCATGGGTCCACGGGTGTGGCTTATGACTTGGAAGGGTAGAATAAATCTTAAAAGTTATGTTTAAATTTTGGGATCAAAATAATGAGTTTTGGATTTATTCGGGATTTAATCGCCGCACAAAATGCTAATTAAAGAATTAATTGAAAAACCTAGTTTTATGCTTTATAAAATTATGAAAAATTATATTTAAGCATAAATAGTTATTTAGAATAATCTCATCATTAAATTTAAGAAAAATATAAATTCGAGAATTTTTACGTCCAGGGGCAAAACGGTGTTTTTACACTTAAGAAAATACGAAAACGTTTGGCAGCGTCCCGAAGGATCATAATGCTTGTAAAATGATATTTTATGATTTATTATGATGATTTTGATGATAATATATATTTTTACGATTTATGGTCAAACTTTGCAATTTATACCGTTTAAAATACTATTTTTGAAAAGCTGTCTTATTTTATAATTTTTAAAGAAAAAAAATTTTGAGGGATGTGAATTGACTGTGGCAAAAGATATGATATATGATATATGATTTTGTGGGCCAAGCCCGAGAGGACCCCGTTTATGGGCCAAGGCCAAGAAGGACCCCGTGTATGGGAAAATGCCCTAGAGAGATCTCGATGATCGTATTTCCATGGTGGAGCCTAGTGCATACCCCCATGGAACATGTGGAGCTTAAGACTGATCAGTCGACCAAAGGATAGAAGCTAGTCACTTTCAAGGATCAAACTTCACCCGAAATGATATACGATTGAAAGCTAATGATTAAAATGATTTTATGATATATGATTCATGATGATGATTAAAGTTATTTTTAAATGATTTTTAAAATATTTATTTATGCTCAAAGTTATTTTTAAAATGATTTTACTATTTATTATTTATTTATGCTCAAATGATTTTTAATGGTTTATTTATATTCAAAAGATTATTTTAAATAAAATACGATTTTTAAATGATGTATTATTTGTTATCCATGTTTAGAACGTGTTGAGTCTTTAGACTCACTAGGTTTGTATGATGCAGGATTTGATGATTTTTGGAGGCGGTGACGATTGAGTCGATCGAGTGCAGCAGTACACACCTGAGGGCCTTTATGTTTCCTTACTAGCTTATTAGATTAAAGATTTAAAGATTTTGTTAATGATTTTTATCAGAGATATTTTATGTTTTATTTTTATTGTTAGTGATCTTTTCAAAGGTCGATTTAGAATTTTATTTTATGCACTTGAGATTTAAATTATTTATTTATTATGATTCATAATTATGTCAAATTATTTTATTAGAATTTATGATTTAAGAAAAAAAATAGAGGTCGTTTCAGAATATCTTTTACACCCTTCCAATTCATTGGATCATGGTTCGCCTGATATCTGCTTGTAACACTCAGAGCGTAAGCAGCATCAGAGTGTGTTGATATCATACCACACATGATACTACCAATGGCTGACACATATAGAATACTTGTCATCATCTCTATCTCTTCTTCAATTTTGGGCCACATTGATTTAGATAGAGTAACACTATGACACATTCGTAAGTATTTTGAGGCCTGGGGCCGAAGAGAGTGGGGGGTATTCGCCGGTGCCATGAGGTTGCACGGACAATGAGCGGCTCCTGGCAGGCTTCTAGGCGGAGAGAACATGAATGAACCGATCTTATACCGGAAGTAGAGAAATTCCAAAACTGTTCAGGAATGAGACTGTACAGTTGAATATGGCTTAAAAATATTTGATATGTACTACTCATGTCAAGAAGGTGCATCTTCTTTTCGGTAGCTCATCACATAAGAACTCCAAATTTAAGCGTGCTTGACTTGAAGCAATTTTCGGATGGGTGACCCCCTGGGAAGTTTCCTAGGGTACGTGTGAGTGAGGACATAAGCACACTGGAAAGACTCGTCTTGGTACAATGAGGACAGTCTTCGAATCTGAGGCATTACAGTTCGTATCAGAGCCGACCTCTCCTGGTACGGTGTGGTTGGGGGACGAACCAAGTAGAAGCTGGTGGGCATGTGAGACCCGGGGCCGAAGAGGGCGGGGGTGATTGAAAGGGGATCGCTTACGGTGCTTGGATGCGCAACGGAAATTTTCAAAAATCATATTTTCATAGCAAGAAAAATTCGAGCACCTCATATGATGTGTAGCAAATAACAAAAAACAAAAATTTCATACATAGTATGTTAATAATTTTTACCTATCAATCACAAAGATTGATGTTTTGGCTCCAATTAAGTTGTAAACAACTTAACTCTTGAAGTGTTGGCCCAATCTACAAGCTTCCAAAAGCACACCTTGCTCAAATGAATTATTTCCTTCAAATTAGGTCCACCACTAACTAGGAAGATCCCCTCTAATTTTGCACTAGAAAAATTAGTGGATTTTTCTTTGAGAAGTGTAGGCTTTCCTAAACAATTGAAAAAGCAAAAAAATGAGGAAAAAATTGCTCAAAAATTTCGGCAACTATGCTAGGAAGAAAGAGGGAGGAGAAATTTTCTTTGTGCTTGAAAAAGTTAAAGTGCATGTGAGACACATGCCTTGTTTATTAAAAAGTTGTCTCCCAACTCTTCACCTCTCCATACATATTATTTGGGGTTGTAACATTTACAAAGCCCATGAACTTTTATTTAAATATCTCAAACACATTGGAGACAATTTAAACTTTACTTGATTTTACTCAAGCCCACTATTGAATAATTATTTTCAATTGGGATCTACAAGGCCCAATGTCATTTAATTAATTCAACAATTGAATTAATTTAATTATTTGGACTCTACTAGGTCCACTAGTGTTTAATTAATTCAACACTTAAATTAATTTAATTTAGTCCATAATAATGTTTATGAAAATCACAATTTTCAAATACATTATTTATTTGAGCCATATTTTTAATTTAAGAACACTTCCACAAATTAAAAGTTACATTCCCCATAATCCTCTTATAAAAGTCATACTTCTATTTTTCTTGCTTATAAACTCTTTTATAAGCCGCTCAACACATTGAACTATTTTACTTCTCAACGGGATTTAGAAAGTTAGCACTTGTGTGACCCTCAATGGTTCAATGATACAACTAGCCGTGGGTTCATATCTCAATGTGATTCGGGACTAAATATGTCCTTATATGAGCATACATAGTTGTTCTATTCTTACTTATCAACTCCTTGATAATAAGAACGTCAGAGCTCAAGTCTAATAGTACCCAACCAATCATGTTAAATGCCTAGCAGCATCGCTTACATGATTCCCTAGATATCAAATGATAGTTCCTGCAAGAACCAATTTATTATAGTTAGCGTACAGTACGGTCCCTTCATCTCATATATCCCCAACTACAATGCATAGACTCCTTTATGTTTCCGCAGAACACACAACCTTGCCGCCTGATGACCCCATATGATTCGGTAAAAAAGTCAAAGTGCAATGCTAGCATATAGAGTCACAATGTTGTCCCGGGTCACAAGGACTAATGATGTACAACCATAAACTAGGACGATTTCACTCGATAAGTGAGAACCACTTGGAAAGTCCTTTATGGAGGGTTGTCCAGTGCACTCAACGAGGAGCACCTATCTGCATGCTCGGACATAACAATGTCCCCTACCAATGAAACATGATACTCACATCGCAAATACTAGTCTCAAACTCGAGCGGCTTTTATCCTTCTTAGCGGCGGCTGAATCGACTAGGAACTATTTAGAATATACAATATTCCAAATATGAGTTTCATGATACTTTTCGTATGAGCATCTCATATTCTTTCTACTATTTGTATATTCAAGAACTTTATCTATGCAACAAGCATGAATATACAGATAAAGATGTACCAAAACAATAATTTCAAATATTATTAAAATAAAGATTGTTTATACATAGAGTTTCAATGTGAACCCTCAGCCTACACTTGGCTCGACGGGCACCTACTCTAACAGTCTCCTACTTGCACTAGAGCCAACTACCCATATGCTTAAACCCCTTGATTCGCGATGATTCTCGAATAATGGTCCAGGTAAAGGCTTATTAATGGACCAGCAACATTATCTACGGAGCCGACTTTTTCAATCGAAACTTCTCCTCTTTCCACAATCTCTCGGAGGATGTGGTACTTTCTCAATACATGTTTGGATTTCTGATGAGACCTTGGCTCCTTCGCTTGAGAAATGGCTCCCAGTGTTGTTACAAAACACTGGGACAGGAGCAACTCTATTAGGAAGGACACCCAACTCTTGGACGAAATTCCTTAACAAAACAGCCTCCTTTGCTGCAGCAATGTATTCGGCCTCAAGTGGTGGAATCCACATTATTGTCTTGCTTGGAACTCTTCCAATAGACATCAGCACCATTGAGCATGAATACAAACCCAGAGGTTGATTTTGAGTCATCGATATCGCTTTGGAAGTTAGGGTTGATATAACCTTCCGATTTTAGTTCTCCACCCCCGTAAACCAAGAACAACTTATTGGTCCTTCTCAAATACTTGAGGATGTCTTTCACAGCTTTTCAGTGTGGAATAGTAGGGTTCGATTGATATCTACTCACTACACTTAGTGCAAAAGCCCCGTCAGGACGTGTAGATATCATCCCATACATGATACTACCAATTGCGGATGCATACGGAATGCATGTCAGCGCCGCTATCTCTGCATCAGTTTTGGGAGACATAGACTTAGATAGGGACACGCCATGACACATTGGTAGATGTCTTCTCTTGGACTCATCCATCGAGAACCACTTAACGATGGTATCAATGTATGTGGACTGGGTGAGACCAAGCAATCTTCTTGATCTATCTGTATAGATCTGTATTGCCAATACGATGCTTCACCCATGTCCTGCATCGAGAACTTACTCGCTAACCATATTTTAGTTGATTACAACATCCCTACATCATTCCCAATGAGTAGAATGTCATCAACATAAAGCACCAGGAATGTCACAGCATTCCCACTGACCTTCTTATACACATAGGGTTCCTCAGGATTCTTATTAAGACCAAACTCTTTGATTGTACCATCGAATATGAGGTTCCAACTCCTATATTCTTACTTTAGACCATAAATAGATCTCTGAAATTTGCATACCATATGTTCACTTCCGATAGATGTAAACCCTTCAGGTTGAGACATGTAAATCTCTTCCTTAATATCCCCATTAAGAAAGACTATCTTGGCATCTATCTGCCATATCTCATAGTCATACCATGCAGCAATGTCTAGAAATATCCTTATAGACTTGAGCATTGAAACTGGAGAAATGGTTTCCTCGAAGTCAACTCCTTGTCTTTGAAGTATATCCTTTTGCCACCAGTCGCGCATTGAAGGTCAATACCTTCCCATCCACCCCAAGTTTCCTCTTGTAAATCCATTTAAACCCTATGGGAATAGTTCCCTCATGTGGATCCACAAGATTCCACACTTTGTTCGAATGCATGCAATTCATCTCAGATTCCATTGCTTCAAGCCACTTAGATGAATCGGTGTCAAATAACTCTTCCTTGAAGGTGAATGGATCACATCCATGGTTAGGCTCATCATGGCCCTCTTCAAGAAGCAGACCATACCTCATAGGTGGTCTCGAGACTCTCTTGGATCTTCTAGAAGCTTGTATCTTCTCTCTTGGCTCTTCGGGTGTGGGTTCTTCAATTGTGGGTGTCACTCGAACCTCTTCGAGTTCTATCATTTCCTCGTTTATATCTAATAGAAATTCCTTTTCCAAAAAGGTTGCATTCCTGGAAACAAACACATTTGTTTCTTGAGGATGATAGAAATAGTATCCAACAGAATTCCTTGGATATCCCACAAAGTAACATAAAATGGATCAACTATCCATTTATCTCCCACTGCCTGCTTCACATAAGCATGGCATCCTCATATTCTAAGATAAGAATATTTGGAAGGCTTACCCATCCATATCACATATGGTGTCTTATCAACTGCCTTTGAATGAACATTATTCAACAACAGTGCCGCTGTCTCAAGTGCATATCCCCAAAAGGATGACGGCAACTCTGTGAACCCCATCATAGACCAAACCATGTCCATCAAAGTATGGTTACGACGCTCCGAAACACCATTCAATTGCGGTGTAGCAGGCGGAGTCCACTGCGAGATAATCCCATTCTCTCTAAGATACTCTTGGAATTCGGCACTCAAGTACTCACCACCTCGATCCGATCAAAGTGACTTGATGCTTCATCTCAACTGTTTCTCTACTTCACTTCTGAATTCTTTGAACCTTTCAAAGGCTTCATATTTGTATTTCATCAAATACACATACCCATACCTCGAAAAGTCATCGGTAAAGGTGATGAAGTAAGCATGTCCGATGCTTAGTGGTGATGCTAAGCGGACCGCACACATCGGTATGGATCAAATCCAATAACCCTTTGGCTCGTTTCACATAGCCCTTAAAGGGAATTTTGTTCATCATTCCTTTCAGACAGGATTCACAATTCGTGAGAGAATTAATATCAGACATATCAAACATGCCAACTCCCACTAGCTTGTTCATCCTTCTTAGGGAAATATGTCCTAATCGAGCATGCCATAATTGTGTTGAATTTAGAGTATCTTGTTTTCGCCTATTTTTTGTTGTTATTTCTTATACATTTTTAGTGGAATATCTTTCAATTTTAAGTTATAGTGATCGTTTTAAAATTCTCCAGTACCAATTAAACATTCATTCTTGTAAATGTTGCAAACACATTTGCTAAATAAACAAGAATATCCATCTTTATCAAGTATAGAAATGGAAACAATGTTTTTAACCAAATCAGGTACAAAACAAAACATCTCTTAAAATCATTGTTCAATAGCAAGTAAACATCTCCAATAGCCTTGGCAGCAACTCTTGCTCCATTGCCCATCCTCAAGAAGGTCTCACCTTTCCTAAGTCTCCTACTTCTTCCCATCAACTGTAATCATTACAGAGATGTGAGCCACAGCCAGTATCTAATACCCAAGAAGTAGAGTTAATTGAAATGTTTACTTCAATATAAAACATACTATTTCCAGAACCTTTCTGGGCAAGATATTCTCTACAGTTACGCCTCTAATGTCCAGGCTTCTTGCAGTGATGACAGATTTCAGCAGTCTTGTCAGCCTTAACTCGTGTGGCTGCCACAACGGGATTCGAAGATTGTCTTTTCAAGGGCACACTCTTCTTGTGTCGTTGGAAGGAACGCTTCTTTCCCTTCCCATGTGGACCAGTCTTCGTACCAGATGAAGAACCCACATAAAGAACTGACTTTTCTTTATTGATGGTGGACTCAAAGGTAACTAGCATATTCACCAATTCCTCAAGAGTAGGCTCCAGCTTGTTCATGTTGAAATTCACCACAAAAAGATCAAATGAGCTAAGCAGCGAGAAGAGCAACACATCAGTGGTCAACTCCAAAGGCAACGTTAGATCCATGCCAACGAGCTTGTCCACAAGCACAATCATCTTTAGGCCATGCTCATTGATAAAGATAAAAAATTGGATATTAATTAAATGTTTTATAATATAAATATATAGTTTTTGTTTTATTAAATGTTTAAATATTATATGTTTTATAATAAATTGTATAAAATATAAGTTGTTGTGTAATTATAAGTTTTTACTATTTTTTACAGGTTCGATAAAACAAGAATAAACTTGGCGTTGCAAATGGGATTAAGATGATTCTTGGACCTGTAGAAAGTTTATGTTAATATCTACAATATTGGTAGCAAGCATGAGATAAAAATATTCTCACAAGTGGGATCAAATTAAGCAACAATTAAAGTTACCAAAGAAGTGGCAGTTTTACCATGCTCTAGTATTTTGACCATATCTCTCAAATTACTTGGTCAAATGGTTAAAAAAAATACCACAATTCAAACAACTCAGATATCTATATGTTTTATTTTATGTAGAGAAGAAAATTCAGATGGGAAGATTTTCAAAAGTGATGTGTTAAAATATTAATTTCTTGGAACACCAATGAAGACTTATGTGTAAAAAATAATATTTTATTTATAGGTTGTCTCCCCAAATTTGGCTATAAATAGGGGTGCATTGTAATGTATTGAGATATCCCTAATTTTATGAACAAAACTTTGAGTTCATAATATTTCTCTCTTTGTTTTTCCTTTATTTCTTCATTTAAATATAATTAGCATGTTAAATTCATATTCAAAGTTTTACAGTTTGAATAATGAGTAGCTAACTTCCCAAAGTTGAGATGAAAAGGTGAAACTTTTGGCATGATAATAAGGCTATTAAAAGGTAAGAATCTATGTTTTATATTATTTAATCATTATTTATTGTTTATGTTATATTTATTTCTTTACATATTATTATACCTTACTTATAAGTGGGAGTTTTGATTTATTGTTTCTATATGTTACGCTAAATTCTTGGAGCCATTTAAATGTTAGTTTGGTATTACCAACCATTTAAAGTGGATGCTTTGACTTATTATATATGAATATATCATAATATTAATTTCTTGGTACCATTTAAATGTTTGTTTTGTTGTACCAACCATTTAAAGTGGATGCTTTGATTTATTATATATGAATATATCATAATATTAATTTCTTGGTACCATTTAAATGTTTGTTTGGTTGTACCAACCATTTAAAGTGGATGCCTTGATTTATTATATGATTATATCATAATATTAATTTTTTGGAACCATTTAAATGTTAGTTTGGTTTACCAACCATTTAAAGTGGATGCCTTGATTTATTATATATTAATATCATAATATTAATTTCTTGGTACCATTTAAATGTTTGTTTGGTTTTACCAACCATTTAAAATGGGAACCTTGATTTAGTGTTTACAAATATATAAATAGAACAATAAATACTTGACAACTTTTACAAGTTTTGGTATATATTATATATTTATAAGATAATAATATATAACATAATAAAAATATTATTATTTAATATATATTGGAACCATTTTATTAAGTGTATTTCAATAATGTTCATTAATATTAACTTTATTAAAATACAAGAGTGGATCCTTTAATGTCAACTACTTAAATTAAAATTTGAACAATTAAAAATTATCAATTAAAAATTCAAACCATTAAACGAAAAAAAAAAAAACAAAAACAAAAAGACATTGTAGTGGACTTGTAATTACCTTATCCTGTGGATACGATATTCGGACTCACCATGTAACGTCCCAGATTCGACGACTGTCCTCACTGTATCAAGGCGAGTCTTTCCAGCGTGCTTATGTCCTCACTCACATGTACCCTGGGAAACTTCCCAGGAGGTCACCCATCCCAAAATTGTTCCAAGTCAAGCACGCTTAACTTTGGAGTTCTTATGTGATGAGCTACCGAAAAGAAAATGCACCTTCGTGATAAGAGTAGTACCAATCAAATCTTTTAAGACCTCTTCAACTGTACAGTCCATTACATTGAACAATCTCGGAATCCCTCTCATTCCCGTGTGGGTCGGTTCATTCATGTTCCCTCCACCTAGAAGCATGCCAGGAGCCGCTCATTGTCCGTGCAACTGATGACACCGGCGATCACCCCCCGCCCTCTTCGGCCCCGGGCCTCACATGCCCATCAGCTTCCGCTTGGTTCGTCCCCGAACCACACCGTACTAAGTGAGGTCGGCTCTGATACCAACTGTAACGTCCCAAATTCGGCGACTGTCCTCACTGTATCAAAACAAGTCTTTCCAGCGTGCTTATGTCCTCACTCACACGTACCCTGGGAAACTTCCCAGGAGGTCACCCATCCCAAAATTGCCCCAAGTCAAGCACGCTTAACTTTGGAGTTCTTATGTGATGAGCTACCGAAAAGAAAATGCACCTTCGTGATAAGAGTAGTACCAATCAAATCTTTTAAGCCCTCTTCAACTGTACAGTCCATTACATTGAACAATCTCGGAATCCCTCTCATTCCCGTGTGGGTCGGTTCATTCATGTTCCCTCCACCTAGAAGCATGCCAGGAGCCGCTCATTGTCCGTGCAACTGATGACACCGGCGATCACCCCCCGCCCTCTTCGGCCCCGGGCCTCACATGCCCATCAGCTTCCGCTTGGTTCGTCCCCGAACCACACCGTACTAAGTGAGGTCGGCTCTGATACCAACTGTAACGTCCCAAATTCGACGACTGTCCTCACTGTATCAAAACAAGTCTTTCCAGCGTGCTTATGTCCTCACTCACACGTACCCTGGGAAACTTCCCAGGAGGTCACCCATCCCAAAATTGCCCCAAGTCAAGCACGCTTAACTTTGGAGTTCTTATGTGATGAGCTACCTGAAAAGAAAATGCACCTTCGTGATAAGAGTAGTACCAATCAAATCTTTTAAGCCCTCTTCAACTGTACAGTCCATTACATTGAACAGTCTCGGAATCCCTCTCATTCCCGTGTGGGTCGGTTCATTCATGTTCCCTCCACCTAGAAGCCTGCCAGGAGCCGCTCATTGTCCGTGCAACTGATGGCACCGGCGATCACCCCCCGCCTTCTTCGGCCCCGGGCCTTACACACCGAATTATACTACTTGTTGACAACCTGCTCTTGGGAGTGCAACAATCAAAGTCGCAACAAGTTTTTGACGCCGCTGCCGGGGAAGTATAATTTAATTTCAAGTCTATTTAATTTTGTTTATAGTGTATTTTTCTTTATTTGAATTTTTATTGCTTTTGTGTGTTTTTATTCTTCTGCATTTGCATTTGCATGAGCATTTGGTCACGTACACTTAGTAGTTGACTTATTCGAAATAACCCTTTATTTTTACAAAACATGGCGGAAGAACCCATCCAAGAAAATGAAGATGAAATTCAATCTCAACATGATCATGATAGACGAAGAACACCTAGAGATCACATGATTCCTACACGTACTAGTGCACCTTCATGTCTAGTTTTTCCCCCTGATGCATCTCATTTCAATTTTAAGCCTGGTATTATCCAACTTTTACCCAATTTTCATGGCTTAGATTCTGAAAATCCAATACATGCATTTACGAGAGTTTGAAGAAGTGTGCAACACATATAATGATCTAAATTGTAGCATGAACACCATTCGACTTAAACTTTTTCCTTTTTCTTTAAAAGATAAAGCTAAAACTTGGCTACAAAATCTTAGATCGGGATCCATTCGAACTTGGGATGAATTGCAACAACAATTTTTGAAAAAGTTTTTTCCATCTCATAGAACAAATTCTTTCAAAAGGCAAATCATCACTTTCACTCAAAAACAAGGAGAAACTTTTTATCAGTGTTGGGATAGATACAAAGAATTGCTTAATCTTTGTCCACATCATGGTTTTGAAATTTGGAGAGTTATTTCTCAATTTTATGAAGGCTTAACACCTAAAGATAGGCAAATGGTTGAATTTATGTGTAATGGAACATTTGAAGATAAAGATCCAAATGAGGCAATTGAGTATCTCGATTTATTAGCTGAAAATGCTTAAAATTGGGACACTATAGGTACAATCGAACCATCAAACAAGATTCAATCTCCCACATCTGGTGGAGGTATGTACACCCTCAAAGATTAACATGATCTCCAAGCTAGATTTATCTCTTTGGCAAGAAAAGTTGAGGCACTTGAATTGAAAAAAAATAGTCAATTAAAAGCTATTCAAGAAATTGCGTGTCACATCTGTGATACAAGTGATCATTCTACAAAAGATTGTCCCACTTTGCCCCCTTTTAAAGAATTGTCTCCATGAACAAGTCAATATTTTAAACAATTTCAAAAGGCCAAATTTAGAACAATTTTCTCAAAATTACAATCCAGGTTGGCGAAATCATCCAAATTTTAGTTGGAGGAATGATAATGCTGCACAATTTCCGCAACCACATTTTTAAACTCAACAAAATTTTCAAAATTATGCACATTATGTTCCTCCACCTAAAAGAAATTTGGAAGATTTAGTGAATTCTTTCATTGCAAAGCAAGAGTCATCAATACTCAAACTGCTCAAACCATGACAGATTTGAAAGATACTCTTGCTAAATTTGCATCTGCACTTAATGTTCATAAAAAAGGTAAATTTCCTTCACAATCACAGCCTAATCCTAAGGATCATCATTCACAAACTGGAACTTCTGGAACTCAACCGATGGATCAGGTAAAATCAGTTATTACCCTTCGAAGTGGTAAGGTTGTGGAAAAATCCATTCCTGAACCTTGTGAAGATGATGATAAATTAACTCCAAAGGGTAAGGATATGGAACCCATAACTTGCGAAGAGGAGGTTCAACAGACAGTGTCACCTTCATTCCCTCATGCATTGAAAAATACAAAAAAATCAAATTTGAATTCTGATATATATGATATTTTTAAACAAGTAAAAGTTAATATTCCTTTATTAGATGCAATAAAACAGGTACCATCATATGCCAAATTTTTGAAAGACTTGTGCACTGTGAAAAGAAAATTGAATGTGAAAAAGAAAGCATTTTTAGCCGAACAAGTAAGTGCAATCATTCAAAATAATAATACTTTGAAATACAAAGACCCTGGTTGTCCTACTATTTCATGTATTATTGGAGAACGAAAGATTAAAAAAGTTTTGCTTGATCTTGGAGCTAGTGTGAATTTACTTCCATATTCAGTTTATCAAGAACTCAATCTCGGCGAGTTAAAATCTACTTCGGTAACACTTTTACTTATCGATAGATATGTTAAAGTGCCAAGAGATATGGTAGAAGACGTGTTGGTCCAAGTTGATAACTTTGTATATCCTGTCGATTTCATAGTTTTATATACACAACCTATCGAAGCTTGTAATGCAATTCTTGTAATTCTGGTTCGTCCATTTTAGCAACTTCTAATGCTCTTATAAATTGCAGGAATGGAATAATGAAGTTGTCATTTGGTAACATGACCTTGGAGCTCAATGTTTTTAATCTTTGTAAGCAATCACATGAAAAAAGAGATGAAAGTGAAGATGAAAATCTTATTGAAACTCTTGTGGAAGAAAACATTCAAGAAGGGAGTACTCGTGATCAATTAGATATTTGTTCAATTGAAACTGTTAAAGAAAATATTGAAATTGATCTTGATGATTTTATCAGGTATCACTCGTTACCAGGATCAGAGAAAGAATTTGAGGCAAAATATGAGAACAAAGACGAACCACCCATATTGGAGTTAAAACCCTTGCCAGAAGAATTGAAGTATGCATTTCTTGGAGAAGATGAAACATATCCGGTTGTAATTTCTTCCAAACTAGCAAGTGATCAAGAAGGTAAATTAGTTGATATGCTTAAAAGACATAAAAATGCAATTGGTTGGACACTAAAATGTCTCACGGGCATTAATCCACTAATTTGCACTCACAAAATTCACTTAGAAGAAAATGCAAAAACATCTCAACAACCCCAAAGGAGATTAAATCCACACATGAAAGATGTTGTGAAAACTGAAGTTCTCAAACTACTTGATGTTGGGATTATCTACCCTATTTCTGATAGTAAGTGGGTAAGCCCAACACAAGTAGTTCCAAAAAAATCAGGCATCACAGTGATAAAAAATGAAAAAGGTGAATTGTTAACAAGTCGAGTCCCATCTAGTTGGCGGACGTGTATTGATTATAGAAAATTAAATGACGCCACTAGAAAAGATCATTTTCCATTACCATTTTGGATCAAATTTTAGAAAGAGTAGCAGGTCATCCATACTACTGTTTTCTTGATGGATATTCAGGTTATTATCAAATTCTCATTGCACTCGAAGATCAAGATAAAACTACATTCACATGTCCTTTTGGAACATTTGCATTTAGAAGGATGCCATTTGGATTATGCAATGCCCCAGCAACATTTTAAAGATGTATGCTACGCATTTTTAGCGACATGGTTAAAAATTGTTTGGAGATTTTCATGGATGATTTAACTGTTCTTGAAAATTTGGAAAAAGTTTTAAAAAGATGCGAGGAAAAAAGGTCTTATTTTAAATTGGGAAAAATGTCATTACATGATTACTTCTGGGATTGTTTTGGTTCATGTCGTGTCATCTCATGGAATTGAAGTTGATAAAGCCAAAGTTGATGTCATTGCCCATTTACCCCCTCCAAAAACCATTAAAGAAATTCGCTCATTTTTGGGACATGCTGGATTTTATAGGAGGTTTATAAAGGACTTTAGTTCAATCTCTAAACCCATTCGTAACGTCTTAACAAAAGACACTGCATTTGAGTGGACTCAAGACTGTCAAAATGCTTTTGACAAAATCATTCGACATTTAACATCAGCTCCTATCATGCAACCTCCTGATTGGTCTTTACCATTTGAAATCATGTGCGATGCTAGTGATTATGCAGTAGGTGCAGTACTGGGTCAAAGAAGAAACGGTAAGCCTTACGTGATATATTATGCAAGTAGAACTTTAAACAATGCTCAAATGAATTACTCCACAACTGAAAAAGAACTACTTGCTGTAATATTTGCATTAGATAAATTTCGTTCTTATTTGTTTGGATCAACGACTATTGTGTTTACTGATCATTCTGATATTAGATATTTGTTGACCAAACAGGATGCAAAGCCACGACTGATACGATGGATTTTGTGTCTCCAAGAATTTGACATTGTGATAAAAGATAAAAAAGGAACCGAGAATGTCGTAGCCGATCATTTATCGAGACTAGTAACAGGATCATCTTGTGAAATGACACCAATTAACGATAATTTTCCCGATGAACATCTATTTTCAGTTACTACTACACATTGGTTTGCTAACATAGTAAATTTTCTAGTGACAGGAAAAATGCCACCGCAATGGAGTTCCCAAGATAAAAGAAAATTTTTGAATGAGGTAAAAAACTTTTATTGGGATGATCCGTATCTGTTCAAGTATTGTCCAGATCAAATTTTTCGACGTTGCATACCCGACAATGAGGTAAGTAGTGTCATTAAATTTTGTCATTCAGAAGCATGCGGAGGACATTTTTCTTCAAAGAAAATGGCTACAAAAATCTTGCAGTGTGGATTTTATTGGCCCACTTTGTTTAAAACACACACGAAATCTGCAAGATCTGTGAAAATTGTCAAAAATTGGGTGCGATTTCAAAAAAAAAATGATGCATTTGAATCCTATCATTGAAATTGAAATCTTTGACTGTTGGGGAATTGATTTTATGGGACCTTTTTCACCGTCGTTTGGATACTTGTATATTTTAGTTGCAGTTGTTTATGTTTCCAAATGGATAGAGGCAATTCCATATCGAAAAATGATCATAAAATCGTCATCAAATTTTTGAAAGAAAATATTTTTAGTAGATATGGAATTCTTCGAGCCATGATAAGTGATGGGGGAACTCACTTTGTTAATAAACCATTTGCTTCATTAATGAAAAGATATGGTATTACTCACAAAGTAACTACTCCTTATCATCCTCAAACAAATGGACAAGTTGAATTAGCTAATAGGGAGATAAAGAAAATTTTGGAAAAAACTGTTAACTCAAATAGAAAAGATTGGTCTCTGCGACTTAATGATGCACTTTGGGCATATCGAACAGCTTTTAAAACATCATTGAATATGTCTCCCTATAGGTTGGTTTACGGAAAACATTGCCATTTGCCTGTGGAATTGGAACATAAAGCTTATTGGGCGATCAAAACTTTTAATTCAAGCATGGATTATTGCAACAAATTGCGCAAATTGCAACTTAATGAACTTGATGAACTCAGAAATGATGCGTATGAGAATTCAAAGATTTATAAAGAAAAAATCAAATCATTTCATGATAAAACAATTCTTAGAAAATCTTTTGAGATTGGTAAAAAAGTTTTGCTTTATAATTCTCGACTTCACATATTCCCAGGAAAATTACGATCAAGATGGACATGCTCATATGTTGTAAAGCATGTGTATCCTTATGGAGCTGTGGATATTGAAAATTCTAAAAATGGTGATGTTTTTAAAGTGAATGGACAAAGGCTTAAACCATTTTTGGAAAATGAAATCTTTCAGGAAGAGTTTATTTCCCTTTCTGATCCTTAAATTTTTATGTTGCATTTAATTTTATTTGTTTTTATTTCAGGTTTCCTTAATCTTTTTATTTTCCTGGTTAAATGGCAGATAACGGTACTTCGTGACTCTCATAGTCGGTTAAATCAGTTTCCCACAATTGCTGATACAAAAATAAAAAAAATCATTTCTTTTCTTTTCAAAATGGATGAAAATTTCTCAAAAATTTGTAAATATTTTCCTTCTGTTTCTGAAAATGTTCGAAGAAAAATTTATGCAGGTAGGTGTGAAAGATTGAGATTGTTAATGCAAAAAGGAATTCCAGAAGATATTCGTCTTGTAATAGAAGCTAGGGTCCGATTAGGAGGAGAAGTTCCATAATCATTGCTCATTCCGGTATTTGTCTGGATTAGGAAAAAGCACTTATGCGAAAAAACGAAGGGCCAAAAGGTTAGGGGTTTGTCATAAGTGTGCAAGATGGACTTGTGACAAACGATGCAGATCTTTGGGATGTGTTTCCGATAAAAGAGAAGATAAAATTGATTTCATTAAGAATGGGCTGAGAAAGGAGTCTTTAGATAACATCTTATTGACTCTTGAGACGCATTCTAGTGGACATGTGCAAATTGAACTTCTCCGTTTATGGAAACAATTTCAAGATGAGCGTCATAGTCTTGGGAATCCGACTAAAAAAGACCGTGTTTGCCAATTTATAAGAAAATTGGATGGGAAGCATATCCTCGACTCATAGAAGGCGTTGAAGCCGTTTCTATACGTAAAACCAGAGGAAAATTGTGAGCCACAATCACACTACTGTTTATATGCATGTGTGTCATTATTATTTTTACTGTTTATTCTGATTATTCTACTTACAGCTATGACCCATAGTTTTGTCATGATAATATATTACCCCTATAAAATCTCTCATCTTTTTCTCTATTTTCGCAAACCAAAAAGAAAGTAAAAACATGGTTGGATCCTCTGCACAAACATTGAAAAATATTTGTGTATTTTGTGGGTCGAGTTCTGGAAAAAATAAAGTATTTGTAGAAGCAGCGAATAATCTTGGAAAGATATTGGCTGAGAGAAAAATTCACTTGGTATATGGGGGAGGTAATATTGGGTTAATGGGATCTATTTCAACATCTGCTCATCTTGGAGATAGTCAGGTTTTAGGTATTATTCCTACAGCTTTAGCTGAAGGAAATATTACAGGTGTTACGATTGGGAAGGAATTAAAAGATTGAAAATTCTGATGCTTTTATCGCACTACCAGGTGGTTTTGGTACATTAGAAGAAATTTTTCACACTGTTTCTTGGGCACAACTTAATATCCATAATAAACCTGTGGGCTTGTTGAATATCAATAATTATTATGACAGTTTGTTGACATTTCTTGATAAAGCTGTGGAACAGAATTTCATTTTAGAAAATTCACGGCGGATGCTCATCTGTGCTTCGACTGCCGACCAATTAATTGATGATTTGGAAGCTTTTGTTCATAAGCCTGATCCGATGATAACAAATATCAATTGATCGCAATCAAGCAGTAAGAAAAGAAAGTTGGATCATTGATTCAAAAATCGTGGATTGGTTTGCGTTTGTTTCAGTTTGTTATCTTCAATAAAATTCCAGGTGATATCTCTTTCATTATGTACTCTTTATTAATAGTTATTTTTACATTAGGGACAATGTCATATTCTGATTGGGGGGAAAACAAACTTAAAAAAAATAATTAAAAAAAATTATTTTAAAATAAAAACATGTAAAATTATTTTAAAATAAAAAGATGTTTATTGTTTGTATCTTAGTAATTTTTGCAAAAATATCATACATTACATGTTTGAAAGGTTTAGATTAGAAATTGTAATAATCTATCTAAGGATGTTTAAATTTTTATTTGAAAAAAAAATTCAATTTTAATATTTTGATCACTATAAAAATATGATTTATGAAATCTTTTTGAATGATTAACCATTGTGATAAAATCAGTTATTAAAGTATATGGCCCAAGATATACCTGACAAGAGTGCCTAAAATTTTTAAACTCACACATATTTTGTGAGTGAGTGGTGAGGATTGAGAAAACAGCTTGCGAGCCTTTATTGATCATCAGAGAGGCTATCTATTGTTTAGATCTTGTGTTCTTATTTTGAAAAAAAAATTGATATTTCCTGAAAAAAAAGAAAAAAAAAGAAAGATGTTGAAGATTTATGTAATTTCTAAGTTTTATGCTGCGACCCATTTATCTCTAATAAAAATACAAATAAAAAAAAAGAAAAAAAAAAAGAAAGAAAGAGAGAAATACATTGTACAAATTAAATAAATATGTGGTCAAGAAGCATAAACTTAGTCTGATTCCATGATGTAAAAAAAATCAGGAAAAAAAAATATATAATAAGAACAACTGGATTTTGAATCTATGGATTTCCTATCTTTTGATTAGTTTGGCTCGTTTGTCTGTCTGCATTCTGTAAACTATTTTCCTGAGCATTTATCTGTATTCCAACTCCATGAGAGAAATCATTCCCGTAAATTGAAACACTTATTAACCTGTGAGGATATGGAGTTGAGACTCTTAGTAGGAATTTCTGAAGGCCATGTACATTTAACTACCTGAAAATAAGCTTTGAATTGATCAGTTCATATTATTTCATAAATTATAATTGTAATGATCTTGATATTACTTTGACAGTTTTCAAATTTAATTTAAACACTTGGATAGTTCTGATTACATTTTTATTTAAATTAATCAATATTTTTTGTGTTGCTATTAACGCTTAAATTGCTAGGGACTAGCAATAAGCTGGTTGGGGAGTGTGATAAAGATAAAAAATTGGATATTAATTAAATGTTTTATAATATAAATATATAGTTTTTGTTTTATTAAATGTTTAAATATTATATGTTTTATAATAAATTGTATAAATATAAGTTGTTATGTAATTATAAGTTTTTACTATTTTTTACGGGTTCGATAAAACAAGAATAAACTTGGCGTTGCAAATGGGATTAAGATGATTCTTGGACCTGTAGAAAGTTTATGTTAATATCTACAATATTGGTGGCAAGCATGAGATAAAAATTTTCTCACAAGTGGGATCAAATTAAGCAACAATTAAAGTTATCAAAGAAGTGGCAATTTTACCATGCTCTAGTATTTTGACCATATCTCTCAAATTACTTGGTCAAATGGTTAAAAAAAATACCACAATTCAAACAACTCAGATATCTACATGTTTTATTTTATGTGGAGAAGAAAATTCAGATTGGAAGATTTTCAAAAGTGATGTGTATTAAAATATTAATTTCTTGGAACACCAATGAAGACTTATGTGTAAAAAATAATATTTTATTTGTGGTTGTCTCCCCAAATTCGGCTATAAATAGGGGTGCATTGTAATGTATTGACATATCCCTAATTTTATGAACAAACCTATGAGTTCATAATATTTCTCTCTTTGTTTTTCCTTTATTTCTTCATTTAAATATAATTAGCATTTTAAATTCATATTCAAAGTTTTACACTTTGAATAATGAGTAGCTAACTTCCCAAAGTTGAGATGAAAAGGTGAAACTCTTGGCATGATAATAAGGTTATTAAAAGGTAAGAATCTATGTTTTATATTATTTAATCATTATTTATTGTTTATGTTATATTTATTTCTCTACATATTATTATACCCTACTTATACGTGCGAGTTTTGATTTATTGTTTCTATATGTTACACTAAATTCTTGGAACCATTTAAATGTTAGTTTGGTGTTACCAACCATTTAAAGTGGATGCCTTGATTTATTATATATAAATATATCATAATATTAATTTCTTGGTACCTTTTAAATGTTTGTTTGGTTTTACCAACCATTTAAAGTGGATGCCTTGATTTATTATATGATTATATCATAATATTAATTTCTTGGAACCATTTAAATGTTAGTTTGGTTTTACCAACCATTTAAAGTGGATGCCTTGATTTATTATATATTAATATCATAATATTAATTTCTTGGTACCATTTAAATGTTTGTTTGGTTTTACCAACCATTTAAAGTGGGAACCTTTATTTAGTGTTTACAAATATATATAGCAAAATAAATACTTGACAACATTTACAAGTTTTGGTATATATTATATATTTATAAGATAATAATATATAACATAATAAAAATATGATTATTTAATATATATTGGAACCATTTTATTAAGTGGATTTCAATAATGTTCATTAATGTTAACTTTATTAAAATACCAAGAGTGGATCCTTTAATCTCAACTACTTAAATTAAAATTTGAACAATTAAAAATTACCAATTAAAGATTCAAACCATTAAAAGAAAAAAAAAACAAAAAAAAAACAAAAAGACATTGTAGTGGGATACGATATTCGGACTCACCGAATTATACTACTTGTTGACAACCTGCTCTTGGGAGTGCAACAATCAAAGTCGCAACACTCATGGACCGAGGCCCCATCTCGCATGCGTAAAGTGATCAGCTCCTTGACGGTAGCATGCCTAAGAGGTAGAGTCTGCTCACCAAAGAGCTCCTTGAGATGCAAATGAATGTCAGCAGCACTCTTTGCATCTTCAAAACGCCTCTGCAGCTCATCTTTCATAGAAGCCTGCATATAACACTTTTCTTGCAAGTCAGGGTCACACCAATCCTTGTAAGTCTGCAATTCCTCAGGAGTTCAACTAGTCGGAGCCTTAACAGGGGGTGACTCAGTAAGTGTATATGCTATCCTCTCCGAATTCAAGACGATTTTCAGATTTCTTAGCCAATTGAGGTAATTAGGTCCAGTTAAAACATGTTTGTCGAGTATAGCAGATAATGGATTGCGAATAGAAGGCATTGTCAAAATTTGTACTGAAACATAAAACAGATAAATGTTAATGACTATTTTAAAATATTTAGTAAGATATAAAGTGTGGACTTTTACTTCATAAATTTTCGCTCCCACTGTTTTGACATTTTTCACTACCCTCTAGTGAAAACGAGAAACTCTTTTCCTCAGTAGGTACATAAGATCCAATTAGCAAATTATGATCCCGAATAATATCGGCCAATCATAATTTCTAAAAGGTAGTTTCCAATTGCATCTCCATGCAACCCTTTACATAAACTTTTTTCTCACGTTTGATTAGGACCCAATA
This sequence comes from Primulina tabacum, assembly GCF_025594145.1. Classification (NCBI taxonomy): domain Eukaryota; kingdom Viridiplantae; phylum Streptophyta; class Magnoliopsida; order Lamiales; family Gesneriaceae; genus Primulina; species Primulina tabacum. The sequence continues at coordinate 9,065,180 of NC_134567.1, forward strand.
ATATGACGTCGTTCATCTTTACGTGTCAAGCCTTACCATCGATGTTGAACCTTAATGGTCGATCGCCATGAGTTCCCTCAATAATATGAGCCGAAATCATGGGAGTTCCACGTAGTTCACATCACCATGTCAATAGATGTCACATCTTTCCAGTGTCAAGGGCTCCCCCAATAATATGAGCCGAGCCTCGAGCATGAGTAGCGTTCATCATGCACCCATTGTCGATGCAAGACATGAAAATTATAAACACCTTTCTAGTTTCCCTTTTAGGGCTTGATTTTTATTTTGAATCTTATTCAAAATGAGGGTTTATAATTTTGAAAGGTCTCATCATTAATTTTGTATAAAAGCTCGCCATGTTTGATCGTATGTTTGCCGGATTCATGCAATTTTGTTATTATCATAATAATAACACACATACTCATTATTTATAATATATCATGCATATATTATAAACAGTAAACTAAACAAGGATGATCAATCGTCCCAAAAACTAATGGCCCGTGTGAGCCAAACACGGGCCTAGGTCCAATCCTAGGGGATGCATGGGATGCAAATGCACAATTACACAAGCCTCCAATATTTACATGTCTTCGATCTTCATCATCATCATGGTCACCATATTCCAATCTTGATCTTCCACTATACTAATATTTACAAATAAATATTCATGGCAAATAGGGATACATCTCATGGGGTGGGAACGAGCTATAAACCAAGTACACTTATAAATTGATAATTATTACAATCATTCAACACAAAATATCATAGCATACACCTAGCAAATTGGGCTTGGGCTTTTGATCATCTTTCATGCATAATATCACATATCATACACCATCAATTAATTATCACAATAATCAATTGATCCAAGGGCTTCCCTTGCTGCCCCTTGCTGCCCGAAATACTCTCAAAATCGACCTCGGTTTGTTGCGAAAAATTATCTCATGCGCTTAGAAATTGTTCTCAATATAATATCATGTATTTGCTATACAAAATAGTAACCATAGCTCTGATAGCACTTGAAATGGGATCGGTTACGATGCTCGGATACGCAACGGAAATTTTCGAAAATCATATTTTCATAGCAAGAAAAATTCGAGCACCTCATATATTGTGTAGCAAATAACAAAAAACATAAAAATGTCATACATAGTGTGTTAAGAATTTTTACCTATCAATCACAAGGATTGATGTTTTGGCTCCAACTAAGTTGTAAACAACTTAGCTCTTGAATGGTTGACCCAATCCACAAGCTTCGAAGAGCACACCTTGCTCAAATGGATTCTTTCCTTCAAATTAGGTCCACCACTAACTAGGAAGATCCCCTCTAATTTTGCACTAAAAAATTAGAGGATTTTTCTTTGAGAAGTGTAGGCTTTCCTCAACAATTCAAGAAGAAAAAAATGAGGGAAAAATTGCTCAAAAATTTCGGCAACTACGCTAGGAAGAAAGAGAAAGGAGAAATTTTCTTGGTGCTTAAAAAAGTTAAAGTGAATGTGAGACACATGCATTGTTTATTGAAAAAAAAGTCTCACAACTCTTCACCTCCCCATGCATATTATTTGGGCTTGTAATATTTACAAAGCCCATGGACTTTTATTTAAATATCTCAAACACATTTGAGACTATTTAAATTTACTTGATTTTACTCAAGCCCACTAGTTGAATAATTATTTTCAATTGGGCTCTACAAGGTCCAATGTTATTTAATTAATTCAACACTTGAATTAATTTAATTATTTGAACTCTACTAGGTCCACTAGTGTTTAACTAATTCAACACCTGAATTAATTTAATTTAGTTTATAATAATATTTATGAAAATCACTATTTTCAAATACATTATTTATTTGAACTATCTTTTTAATTCAAGAACACTTCCACAAATTAAAAGTTACATTATAGAAGTCATACTTCTATTTTTCTTAGCGCTTATAAACTTCTTTATAAGCCGTTCAACACATTGAACTATTTTACTTCTCAACGGGATCTAGAAAGTTAGCACTTGTGTGACCCTCAATGGTTCAATGATACAACTAGCCTTGGGTTCACATCTCAATGTGATTCGGGACTAAACATGTCCTTTATGTTTCGACATAACACCCAACCTTTCCGCTTGATGACCCCATATGAGTCGGTAAACAAGTCAAAGTGCAATGTTAGCATATAGAGTCACAATGTTGTCCCGGGTCATAAGGACTAATGATGTACAACCATAAACTAGAACGTTTTCACTCGATAAATGAGAACCACATGGAAAGTCCTTTATAGAGGGTTGTTCAGTGCACTCAACGAGGAGCACCTATCTGCATGCTCGGACATCACAATGTCCCCTACCAATGAAACATGGTACTCACATTGCAGATACTAATCTCAAACTCGAGCGGCCTTTAACCTTCTTAGCGGCGGCTGAATCGACTAGGAACTGTTTAGAATATACAGTATTCCAAATATGAGTTTCATGATAGTCGTCATATGAACATCTCATATTCTTTCTACTATTTGTATATTCAAGGATTTTATCTATGCAACAAGCATGGATATATAGATAAAGATGTGCCAAAACAATAATTTTAAACAATATTAAAATAAAGATTGTTTATACATAGAGTTTCAATGTGAACCCTCGGCCTACACTTGGCTCGATGAGCACCTATTCTAATAGTGATAGCTTGTGTCATGAGGTTGCACGGACAATGAGCGACTCCTGGCAAGCTTCTAGGTGGAAGAAAAATGAATAAACCGATATTAAAATTGAAGGAGAGGAATTCCGAAACTGTTCAGGTATGGGACTGTGTAGTTGAGGAGGGCTTAAAAAGATTTGATGTGTATTACTCATATCAAGAAGGCGCATCTTCTTTCCGGCAGTTCATCACATAAGAACTCCAAAGTAAAGCGTGCTTGACTTGGGGTAAATTTGGGATGGGTGACCCTTGGGAAGTTTCCTAGAGTTCATGTGATTGAGGACATAAGCACGCTAGAAAGACTCGTCTTGGCACAGTGAGGATAGTCGTCAAATCTGGGGCGTTACAATTATCCTCTCTTGAACTCTTTCATAGAGAATCTTTTTAGAATGACATCGATTTAAGTCGTTTGGTGAGCCCTAGCATCCTCTTTGATTTATCTTTATAGAATTGTATTCTCAATACATATGATGCTTCACCCATGTCTCTCATGAAGAATTTACTTTTTAACCACACTTTAGTTGATTATAGTAATCCTACATCATCATTTCAAATGAGTAGGATATCATCAATATAAAGTACAAGGAATGTCACTGCACTCCACTAATTTTCTTGTATACAAATGGTTCCTCATGAATCTTAGAAAAACAAAATTCCTTGATAGTGTTGTCAAATACGAGGTTCCAACATCTTGACGCCTTCTTGAGACAATATATTGATCTCTGAAGTTTGCATATCTTATGCTCACTTCTTACTGATATGTATCCCTCAGGTTGTGACATATAAATTTTTTCTTTAATGTCTCCATTGAGGAATATTGTCTTTACATCCATTTTCCATATTTCATAGTGTTATTATGGCTAGTGGTATTCTAATGAACATAAACATGGCAACTAGTGAGAAAGTTTTCTCATAGTCAATTCCTTGCCTTTGAGTATAACATTTTGCAACCAATCTTGCCTTGAGTCAATACCTTCCCATCCGCCCCAATCTTTTTTTTTGTAGATCCATTTGTATCCTATGGGAACGATCCCCTCAGGTGGATCCAATAATGTCCAGACTTTGTTTGAATGCATAGAGTCCATCTCAGACTGCATGGCTTCAAGCCATTTAGATGAATCAATATCAGATATCGCTTCTTTGAAGTTCATTGAATCACATTCGTCACAAGATTCATCATGGCCTTGTTAATGAAGAAAAGTATATCTAATAGGTGATCTAATAATCTTATCATACCTTCTAGGTGCGTGAACTTCAACTAATGGCTGTTGGGATTAAGTTCAATTTCTACAGTTGAGGGAGTATCTTGAATTTTTTCCAGTTCTATTATCTCATTTTTTCTATGTAATAGACATTTCTTCTCTAGAAATTTGGAATTTCTTCAAACAAACACTTTTTCTTCTTTGGAATTATAGAAATAATATCCAACTGAATTTTTTAGAAATCACACAAAATAGATCTACTATCCAATTTGTCTCCCACTATTTGCTTTACATAAATAAGACATCCCATATCTCATGTAAGAATATTTGGGAGTTTCTCTCATGCATATCTCATATGGTGTTTCATCCATTGCTTTTGTATGGACATTATCCCACAACATTACCGCAGTTTCAAGCGCAAAGCCCGAAAACAATGTAGGCAATTTAGTGAATCCTACCATTGATCGAACCATGTCCATCAAAGTTTGAATACGACGTTCAGAAACACCATTCAATTGTGGTGTTGCTGGTGGGTCCACTGTGAGAGAATCTCAGTCTCTTTTAGATAATCCAAGAATTCAGTACTCAAGTATTCTCCATCTCGATCAGATCGAAGTGTCTTAATACTCTTTTAAATTTTTTTTCCCATTTCTGATCTGAATTATTTGAACTTTTCAAATGTTTTAGATTTGGGTCTCATCAAGTAGACAAACTCATATCTCGAATAGTCATCAGTAAAGGACATGAAGTAGGATTGCCTATATTTTGTGCTAACACTTAACGGGCCACAAACGTCTGTATGCACGTTCCACATTTTCATTGAAGGGAGTCTTGGTCATTTTTTCTTTTCGACATGATTCACAAATAGGTAAAGAATTTATGTTTGATAAGTCAAACATACCTTTTCCCACTAGTTTGTACATCTTTTTTTGATAAATATGACTAGTTTAGCATGTCATATTTGTGCGGGATTTGGATCATCTAATTTTATTTTGTTTGTTGTTGTTTTCATATGTGTTTCACATATTGTCAACATAATATCTTTTAATTATAAGTTATAGAAGATCTTTCATTAATTCTTCGGTTTCTACTAAACATTCATTTTTATAAATATTGCAAACACTTTTAGCAAAAACACAAAAATAATCATCCCTATCAATGGTATTTTGCAGGTCGAGTTCAGACATTCTGCAACGTGACTTCTTGCCAAAAAGACTTGATCTTCGAATGCACTTGTCTGAATTGTTTGAATTGATCTAACGATCTGAAATCCTGAAAATACAATTAACGAGCGGCTGGACCTAAAACAACTCAACCCTGTTATTTTTGTCAATCACAAAAGCTTAGACTAAAATTAATAAAAAATTGCAAACATAAATGAGTGTTAATTACTATGTTCGATTATTTTATAAATAAGCTTAGGTTTGATAAATCAATATTTTGTGTTACTCATATAAAATAATTTCAATGAAAGATTCTCTGCTAAAACTCTGCCGCCACATGTTACACGACTTTCATTTTTCAACTTTTATGACTGCTTGGACCCAAAGCCAGCTAAAATCGACAAATTGTTTTCAATTGTTTTTGCCTTATTATCAAATAAATTAAAATCGTACTAAAATCTTATTAGAAGCGTTTGTGATGGCAAAAAAAATGTGATTCTTGATTTTCGGTTTAAAAATAGGTTTGTATGTTTCTATAAATTCAAATTCTGCATTAAATTTTTTTAATTTAATTTAAAATTCAAAATTTGTTAGATATTAATTATGCTTCTACAGAATTGATTCTATAAAAAGTTAGTATTATAATAACTTATTTATCAAATAATAACTTTTTTTTTTCAAAATTTTCATTTATGTTTACAAACACTACCTATTTCTAAATTTTTTTTTCACTTTTATAATCTATAAATTAAATATTTTTTAAAAGTATAAGTTGTTGCAAACTCCCCTAACCCTAGTAATTTAAGACTAGGGAATTGCTCAATATTCTCCCACTTTCACTCGGGAATAGGGAGTGGCTTAAGTTTTTGCGTTGGTCTTTGATGCTCTGCTTTGACTTGTTGACAAGTCAAACACTCGGATACAAACCTCATAATATCTCTCTTCATGCCTGTCCACCAATATAACAATTGCAAGTCCTTGTACATTTTCGTGCTTCATGGATGAATGGAATATGGTGTGTCATGAGCTTTCTTCATAATAAGACCTCTCATAGAATCGTCCCTAGGAACCCATAAACGATCTCGATAACAAACTATACCATCCATCTCGGAATATAACTTTCGGCCCTTGGCTTCATCTCTAGCTCTCCACTTTTGCAACTGCTCATCAGTGGACTGTCCATCACCAATTCTATCTCTCAAAGTCGAATGTACTGATAATGTGGCAAGATTAGGGGCCTCGCCCCTAGCATAAACTTTAAGCTCAAACCACTGTATCTCGGAATGCAACGGTCTTTGGAGTGATAATTGAGTGATAACCGCTGCTTTTCGACTCAATGCGTCTGCCACAACATTAGCTTTCCCCGGATGATAGCTAATCTCACAGTCGTAGTCCTTTACTAACTCAAGCCATCTTCGCTGTCTCATATTCAATTCTTTTTGGGTGAAGAAGTATTTCAAACTTATATGATCGGTGAATATTTTTCAATTCTCCCCATAAAGGTAGTGTCTCCATATCTTCAAAGCAAAGACTACTGCTGCAAGCTCAAGATCATGGGTAGGGTAGTTTTTCTCGTGAATTTTCAACTGTCTCGACGCATAAGCTATAACTCGGTCATTTTGCATCAGAACTGCGCCCAAACCAAGTTTAGAAGCGTCGGTATAAAGAGCATACTCCCCTTGCCCCGATGACATAGATAACACTGACGCTGAAATCAAGGCTTGCTTCAACTTGTCAAAACTGTCTTGACACTCGGGTCCCCATATAAACTTTACATTTTTCTATGTCAGGGCGGTCATGGGTACCGCTATAGATGAGAACCCCTAGATGAACTTGCGATAATAGCCAGCTAGTCCCAAGAAACTTCGAATCTTGGTAAAACTCTTTGGTACTGGCCACTCTTTCCCTGCCTCCACTTTACTCGGAGCAACTTCAACGCCGTCACCAGAAATGATGTGGCCTAGGAATGCCACTCTATCAAGCCAAAACTTGCACTTGTTGAATTTTGCATACAACTTTCTATCTTGCAGTACTTGCAGTGCTGTACTCAAATGACGACTATGCTCTTCTCTGCTCTTGGAATAGATCAATATATCATCAATGAAGACTATAATAAACTGATCCAGGTACGGCTGAAATACGTGATTAATGAGATCCATGAAGATCGCTGGCGCATTGGTCAACCCAAATGACAGGAACATAAACTCATAGTGCTCTTATCTAGTACGGAACGCCGTTTTGTGAACATCTGACACCTTTACTTTCAATTGATGGTATCCTGAACGAAGATCAATCTTTGAGAATATAGTTGCTCTTTGTAACTGATCAAATAAATCCTCAATTCTTGGCAGTGGATACTTATTCTTGATGATGACCCTATTAAACTCTAGAAAATCAATGCAAAGACGCATACTACCATCTTTCTTCTTCACAAACAATACCGATGCACCCCATAGAGAATAACTAGGGCGAATAAAACCCTTGTCTAGCAACTCTTGGATTTGATCTTTTAGTTCTTTCATTTCAGCAGGTGCTAGATGAGAAGGTGCTTTAGATATAGGAACAGTGCCCGGCATTAGATCAATGGAGAATTCCACTTCACGATCAGGGTGGAATACCAGAAACGTCCTCGGGAAAGACACTAGGAAAATATCTGACAATATCAACATCCTCAAATTTCTGACTGATAGGAGCATGTGCGGTAGTGACACATGCTAGAAAAGCATGGCATCCATGCTTAATAAGTTTCCTCGCACATAGACAAGAGATAATGTGCGGCATTTGTTTGTTTCTCGCTGCCTCAAAGACAAAAGATTTACCACTAGGTGGTCTAATAGATACTGATCGATGACGGAAATCAATCGAAGCTCCATTTACTGATAACCAATCCATATCAAGTATAATATCAAATTCGGGCATAGGAAGCACAATAAGATCTGCCCGCACCACATCTTTGCATAAACGAAGCTCCAGATTCTTGACAATTTTAGACGTGAGCATTTGATAACCGGAAGGAATAGAAACTTTGAAACCCAAACCCATATCTTGATGAGTAATATTAAGTCTTTTGATGAATGTTTCAGATATGAATGAATGTGTAGCCTCTGAATCTAGCAATGCATAGGTAGCTACCCCGTGAATGTTAATCCTTCCTGCGGAGAAAATTTCTTTTAAAGCTTTTCGTGTTGAAGCTTAAAGAATTTCTCTCATTAATTTCCCAAAGTTATGTGATGATTACGTGTTGAACTTAAGCACTTCTTCAAAAATTGCATTTTAGCCCTTCAATTTTTTGAAATTTGCATTTTAGTCCCCAAATTTTTGGATAATTGTAATTTGGCCCTCATATTTCTCAAAAATTCATAATTTAGTACCTAAATATTTCGGAAATTCTTATTTTGATCCCTTAAGTTTCTAAAATTTGATTTGTGGTCCTTTAATTATTGAAAATTACATTTTTGTCCTCAAACTTTCGAAAATTGTACATTTGACCCCAAAAATTTCGAAACTCCAATAAATCCCTTATTTATGATTTTCTTTAAATTTTGGCCCTCAAACTTTTTATTTGGAATCAAATCATCCTTTACATAAAATGAGGCACAAAATTAATATTATTAATAATGGTTTCTAAAATCATATCTCAAGTTCAACTAGGTAGAACATGCAACCTAATTTCCACTAGGTTAAATCTTGTTCCCATTTCAATTCTAATAACCAATTTAACATTTCATGCAATAATAAGCAATATAAAAATGTTAAATGACTAGGTTACCCGTGATAAGCGTAGTGTCTGCCTCCTCCTCGGCTTCTTTAACATTCATAACATAAGCTCGTCCCACAGTAGGCGCTTTCCTCTTTGGGCAATCAATAGCTTTGTGCCCAACCTCCTTGCAGTAGAAACACTTGAATGTCCCCCATTCACATTTGCCAAGATGTAGGCGATTGCACTCCTTGCATGGTTGCCTCTCAGCAGGCTTTGGTGCCCCAGGATTCTGTGGCCTTTGCTTTCCTTGCTTCTTGTTTTGATCTTGGGGCTTTTGAGGCCCTTGAGGTCTAGGAGGTCCCGTATACTGTTTCTTGTTTGGATGATTGTTATTGTGGTGTTGTTGCCTCTTGCTCTGCAATTCAAACTCAATGTCCCTCAAAGCTTGCTCAGACCTGAATGCACAAGTGGTAGCAGTAGCATAATCCAATGGATTCATCATCATAACATTATTTCGTAAGGTAGGTCGTAGGCCATCCATGAAGTGTCTAAGCTTCTCTGCAGGATCCCTCGCAATAAGGGGTACAAAGTGACAACCCCTATCAAATTTCTTTACAAACTCCGCAACAATCAAATCTCCCTGACGGAGGCTCATAAATTTCCTCTACAGTCGCCCTCTAACATCAGCAGTAAAATATTTCTCATAGAAAATCTCCTTGAATTGAGGCCAAGTAATAGTAGCAAGGTTAACACCATGCTCAGCTCCTTCCCACCATAAAGAAGCATCATCCCTAAACAGGTAAGTGGCACACCTCACACGGTCAGCATCCCCCATATTCAGGTAGCAAAAGTGTACCTCGAGTGAACGAATCCAGCTCTTAGCAGCAAAAGGATCGGTAGTGCCAGAATATTCCTTTGGCCCTAGCCTCCGGAAGTGATCATAGATATCCTATGGTTGCCTAGGTGCCTGCTGTAACTGCTTACTGCTGTATCTGCTTCTCGAAGAGACTAGCCATTCCCTTTAAAGCACGAGTAGCAGCATCCCCTGGAGATGGTGGTGGGGGTGCACTCTCTTTGATGGTTCACACTGTTCTCGGCTTGATTCTCATTCATAGGGGCACGTCTAGGAGGTATTTTATCTGAACGTTTTTCAAATTCTAATGTAACCAACATGCATTTAAAATCTAAATTTCTACTCATGTAACATATCCTTATTCACCTAGCAATTTAAGCATAGAAAGCATATATACTCAAAAAGCTAGTAAACATGTAACGTAAACATATTACTCATGTCATCATGCAGGTAACATCATACTGAATTATATAAAGCATGTAAAAACTTACAAATTTGAGGCTTGACGACTGATCTTTCCGGCACTGACGGTGACACAACTCTCTACAGGACCTTTGCTCTGATACCAACTGAAACGTCTGCTTTTCTTAATGTTAAAAAGTTCCAAAAAAAATTTATTTTTAACATAACATGAAATGGTCGAACCTTTACCAACACATGAAAATATTTTTATAAAATATTTTGCCCACTTAAAAATAAAACATCAACCAACTAGTATTTAAAAATCATGAAATCGTCAATTGTTTTACCAAACCTAATAAGCAATAAACGCGAAGAATATCATCTTCTCAAAAACAACTCAAAAGTATAAATAAATAGTCTTAAAAATCTTTTAACGTGAATCGTAGTCATAAATCATAATTGCGAAAAAGTAGAAGCGCTGGTCCTCGGGTCGTGTGCATCTTCAGTCCAGTCAGGTCAACCATCAAGACCTCCATCAAACTCACATGCATCCATCACACCTAGTGAGTCTAAAGACTCAACACACCATAATCTTGATAACAAGTAATACGTATAAAATCACATGCAACAGTGAAAGATACTTTTACATAAAAATAACATTTCATGAAGATGCATAAACTTTTAACATAACCCTTTTCATAATCATTTTCATAATGCATAACTTAACCTCAACCTTTATCCTTTTCCTCAATCATAACATGTATCCTCTTATCATGATCATAAACATTTTTCTTATTATTGAATTTAGATCGTTAATTGTGACTTTCCTCAATTCTCAAAAAGTCAATGGATCCATCTACATGTAACCATAGTACTGGGCGACGGGGATATCAGGGACAATTTCTCATCCACTGAGTCTTGACCTATCCTCATCAAACGGAAATACGATCGGCGGGAAACGGAAATATGATCGGCGGGATACTTCTGGGGCATTTTCCCATAAATGGGCTCCCTCAGGGGCCTTTTCCCTCACGATATTCACATTCTTACCTCAAATCCTCATATCCTCAATAGCCACAATTACTTCACTTCCTTCAACGTTTTACATTTTCATCACTTTACAAAAATCATGCATAAATATCAATTTTCTTTTGAAACCAAGCATGCACATATATTTTAAATGTCAACCTTAAAGCATAAAAATCCATGGACATTTAAAAATCACAATTTATTCATGTAAAGTTTATAAAAATTTCGAAATAATCATATATCATAAAAACATAATTCAGAGCACTGGCATGACGTTTACTATTTTTTAAGGTGTAAAATGATCGTTTTACCCCTAGACGTAAAATTTATCGGTTTTGACTTTTTCTTGGTTTATTAACTCTAACATGACCCAAATAATTATTTAAGCCTAAATTAAAATTTTTATAATTTTATTGAGCTTAATACTAGGCTTTTTAATTAATTCGTAATTAGTCGTCTTGAAGGCGTTTTGATCCCGAAAAATCCCAAACTTTAATATAAAATTCCTAAATTCAAAAATTAGTCTTTTTATATTATTTTAGCCCTTGTGAACCATGACTTGACCCCCTGTGAGCCGCGTTTCGATTTATTTTAGCTTTAAAAACCCTAAAATGACCCATAAAAGTCCCACCCGAGCCATGTCTCGATTTTGTCGAGCCACCCTCTAGCCATGCCAAACCAAACCCTGACCAACCCCTTATTGCACCCTACTGGACCCTTGGAATCCATAGGATCCGACCACAACTCGAAATTGTGACCCTTTTCCCATGATCATGTAGCGGCCGAGAGACCGCTCAAGCATGGACTCTTGCTGTGAGCTTAGGGACCTAGCCGACACTCCAGCCCTTGAACCAACCTACTTAGCACTTGCTTAAGATCCTAAGGACGAACCCTAGCCCGGCCCTTGAACCACATACCGATCCCCCAAACCCCTGGAAGCCTGCACACCCTGCGCATGTGCTGTGCGATTCTCGGGTAGGAGTCCTAGTGGTTAGGACTCCTCCCAGCCACCTCGAATCAAACCCTAACGTGGTTAGGGTCCCTACTCCGACTGAACCATCCCCTGACCGGGCCCTGGCCCCAAGCCATGACCCTCCAGCCCCTTCAACAAGGAACCCGATCACCCCAAACACCATGACAGAAAACCGACTCCAGCTTGATTCGTTTGTGGTTTCCGTGAGCATGGTGTGTCTCTAGGACTCTAAAACGTTTAAAAACTTTACTTGATCATAACTTACCATCATGGCAGCCCCCTTCACATGTAGAGCATGAGTTTGGATCAAAATTCATAAGTTTTAGACATGTATGTGCAATATTCAGAAAATAATAAAAGAATTTCATGTTTCTCAAGCACACAATATTTAAAACGATAATACGATGTGATATATGAGAAAAATATATATATGGCGTGCTTTTGCGTTTTAAAAGCACGAATATACATTGACGACGAAGAACGGGGACGAGGAGACAATGGCTTTGATGCTTCCCTTGAATATCCGAAAATTCTTCTTCAAAATAATGAGTGTGTGGCCGTGTCTTTGGGAGAGAATTTCAGAGTGGAAAAATTCAGAAGTGGCGTGAGTTATGTGATGGTTTATGGTAGGTTTTAACACTTTAAATATTATAAAAATCACTCACCAAGGCTTAGGCCTATTAAGCACACAATTTAGGCTCATTAGTGCTTAATTAGAGTTTAATTAAAATCTTAAAATATTTTTGGTTACATAAGTTTGTGAATTTAATAGCCGGATTGCTAAAAAGTTCGTATTTTTGTTGAAAAACCAACACCGATAAAATTTACGTCCCGGCGTATAAAATCACCTCAAATCCCCTTATTTTCAAAAATATGAAAAAGCATCACTCATATTTTAAATAATAAAAATCAATTATTTAATAAAAACATTTTACGTTTTTCAGCCCTCGGTCTCCGTTCCTCGATCGCAACTTGAATAATCCTTAAAAAATACAGTTTGATGCATAATGAAAACAAAACCCTTTTTAACATATAATCATGTATGTCACATAATCAATTAAGCAATTAAAATCAATCAATTAGCCATTTTTCATATTTCTTAGATTTGCATACAGTTGGATTACGTAGTCTTAATGTTGAACTTTACAGATCCACTAATGTCCCGACTTTGTTTGAATGCATAGATTCCATCTCAGACTGATGGCTTCAAGCCACTTAAATGAATCAGTATCAGATATCGCTTGTTTGAAGTTCATTGGATCACATCCATCACAAGGTTCATCATGGCCTTGCTTAATGAAGAAGAGTATATCTAGTAGGTAGTCTAATAATCTTATCAAACCTTCTAGGTACGTGAACTTCAAGTAATGGCTGTTGGGATTAGGTTCAAATTCTACAGTTGATGGAGTATCTTGAATTTCTCCAAGTTCTATCATCTCATTTTTTTCTATATAATAGAAATTCCTTCTATAGAAAGGTGACATTTCTTCAAACAAACACTTTTGTTTCTTTGGGATGATAGAAATATTATCCAACATAATTCTTTAAAAATCCCACAAAATAACACAAAATGGATTTACTATCTAATTTGTCTCCCACTATTTGCTTTACATAAATAAGACAACCCATATCTCATGTAAGAATATTTGAGAGTTTCTCTCATACATATCTCATATGGTATTTTATCCACTGCTTTTGTATGAACATTATTCAACAACATTACCGCAATTTCAAGCGCAAAACCCCAAAACAATGTAGGCAATTCTGTGAATCCCACCATTGATCAAACCATGTCCATCAAAGTTCGAATACGACGTTCAGAAACACCATTCAATTGTGGTGTTGCTAATGGGTCCACTGTGAGAGAATCTCACTCTCTTTTAGATAATCCAAGAATTCAGTACTTAAGTATTCTCCACCTCGATCAGATCGAAGTATCTTAATACTGTTTTTTAATTTTTTTCCCATTTCTTATCTGAATTCTTTGAACTTTTCAAATGCTTCAGATTTGTGTCTCATCAAGTAGACAAACTCATATCTCGAATAGTCATCAGTAAAGGTAATGAAGTAGGATTGCCCATATTTTGTGCTAACACTTAACGGGCCACAGACGTCTGTGTTCATGTTCCACGTTTCCATTAAAGGAAGTCTTGGTCATTTTTTCTTTTCGACATGATTCACAAGTAGGTAAAGAATTTATGTCTGATAAGTCAAACATACATTTTCTCACTAGTTTGTACATCTTTCTTTGGAAATATGACTAGTCTAGCATGTCATATTTGTGTGGGATTTGGATCATCTAATTTTATTTTGTTTGTTGTTGTTTTCATATGTGTTTCGGATATTGTTCAATACAATATCTTTTAATTATAAGTTATAGAAGATCTTTCATTAATTCTTCGGTTTCTCCTAAACATTCATTTTTATAAATATTGCAAACACCTTTAGCAAAAACACAAGAACAATCATCCCTATCAATGGTATTTTGCAGGTCGAGTTCAGACATTCTGCAACGTGACTTTTTGCCAAAAGGACTTGATCTTCGAATGCACTTGTCTGAACAGTTTGAACTGATCCAACGATCTGAAATCCTGAAAATACAATTAACGAGCGGCTGGACCTAAAACAACTCAACCCTGTTATTTTTGTCAATCACAAAAACTTAGACTAAAATTAATAAAAAATTGCAAACATAAACGAGTGTTAATTACTATGTTCGATTATTTTATAAATAAGCTTAGTTTTGATAAATCAATATTTTGTGTTACTCATATAAAATAATTTCAATGAAAGATTCTCTGCTAAAACTCTGCCGCCACATGTTACACGACTTTCATTTTTCAACTTTTATGACTGCTTGGACCCAAAGCCAGCTAAAATCGACAAATTGTTTTCAATTGTTTTTGCCTTATTATCAAATAAATTAAAATCGTACTAAAATCTTATTAGAAGCGTTTGTGATGGCAAAAAAAATGTGATTCTTGATTTTCGGTTTAAAAATAGGTTTGTATGTTTCTATAAATTCAAATTCTGCATTAAATTTTTTTAATTTAATTTAAAATTCAAAATTTGTTAGATATTAATTATGCTTCTACAGAATTGATTCTATAAAAAGTTAGTATTATAATAACTTATTTATCAAATAATAACCTTTTTTTTTTCAAAATTTTCACTTATGTTTACAAACACTACCAATTTCTAATTTTTTTTTTCACTTTTATAATCTATAAATTTAATATTTTTTAAAAGTATAAGTTGTTGCAAACTCCCCTAACCCTAGTAATTTAAGACTAGGGAATTGCTCAATATTCTCCCACTTTCACTCGGGAATAAGAAGTGGCTTAAGTTTTTCCGCTGGTCTTTGATTCTCTGCTTTGACTTGTTGATAAGTCAAACACTCGGATACAAACCTCATAATATCTCTCTTCATGCCTGGCCACCAATATAACAATTGCAAGTCCTTGTACATTTTCGTGATTCCCGGATGAATGGAATATGGTGTGTCATGAGCTTTCTTCATAATAAGACCTCTCAAAGAATCGTCACTAGGAACCCATAAACTATCTCGATAACGAACTGTACCATCCATCTCGGAATATAACTTTCGGCCCTTGGCTTCATCTCTAGCTCTCCACTTTTGCAACTGCTCATCAGTGGACTGTCCATCACCAATTCTATCTCTCAAAGTCGACTGTACTGATAATGTGGCAAGATTTGGGGCCTCGCCCCTAGCATAAACTGTAAGCTCAAACCACGGTATCTCGGACTGCAACGGTCTTTGGAGTGATAATTTAGTGATAACCGCTGCTTTTCGACTCAATGCGTCTACCACAAGATTAGCTTTCCCCGGATGATAGCTAATCTCACAGTCGTAGTCCTTTACTAACTCAAGCCATCTTGGCTGTCTTGTATTCAATTTTTTTTTGGTGAAGAAGTATTTCAAACTTTTATGATCGGTGAATATTTTGCACTTCTCCCCATAAAGGTAGTGTCTCCATATCTTCAAAGCAAAACTACTGCTGCAAGCTCAAGATCATGGGTAGGGTAATTTTTCTCGTGAATTTTCAACTGTCTCGACGCATAAGCTATTACTCTGTCATTTTGCATCAGAACTGCGCCCAAACCAAGTTTAGAAGCGTCGGTATAAAAAACATACTCCCCTTGCACCGATGACATAGATAACACTGACGCTGAAATCAATGCTTGCTTCAACTTGTCAAAACTGTCTTGACACTCGGGTCCCCATATAAACTTTGCATTTTTCTTTGTCAAGGTGGTCATGGGTACCGCTATAGATGAGAAACCTTGGATGAATTTGCGATAATAGCCAGCTAATCCCAAGAGACTTCGAATCTCGGTAAAACTCTTTGGTACTAGCCATTCTTTCACTGCCTCCACTTTACTCGGATCAACTTCAACGCCGTCACAAGAAATGATGTGGCCTAGGAATATCACTCTATCAAGGCAAAACTCGCACTTGCTGAATTTTGCATACAACTTTCTATCTTGCAGTACTTGCAGTGCTGTACTCAAATGACGACTATGCTCTTCTCTGCTCTTGGAATAGATCAATATATCATCATTGAAGACTATACTAAACTGATCTAGGTACGGCTGAAAGTACGCGATTAACGAGATCCATGAAGATCGCTGGCACATTGGTCAACCCAAATGTCATGACCATAAACTCATAGTGCTCATATCTAGTACGAAACGCCGTCTTGTGAACATCTGACACCTTTACTTTCAATTGATGATATCCTGAATGAAGACCAATCTTTGAGAATATAGTTGCTCCTTGTAACTAATCAAATAAATCCTCAATTCTTGGCAGTAGATACTTATTCTTGATGGTGACGCTATTAAACTCTCGATAATCAATGCAAAGACGCATACTACCATCTTTCTTCTTCACAAAAAATACCGATGCGCCCCATGGAGAATAACTAGGGCGAATAAAACTCTTGTCTAGCAACTCTTGGATTTGATCTTTTAGTTCTTTCATTTCAGCAGGTGCTAGACGATAAAGTGCTTTAGATATAGGAACAGTGCCCGACCTTAGATCAATGGAGAATTCCACTTCACGATCGGGTGGAATACCTAGAAACGTCCTCGGAAAAGATGTAACGACCCATTACAGGCCCAGTGGACCGCCCATACGGCCCACTGCCCCGATCGACCCAAGGCTATCCCGATCTTGGGCTCCCTGAAAGGGGCCTTTTCCCTCACGGGCTTTCCATAGGCGTCGTACGGGTTACTCTTAGGATCTCCCTCTCCCTACCAAGGGGTTTCTTTCGCCTCCCCAGGACTCTATCCCATGACCTATAGGATAAGTACATTGATATCAAGAGTCATGGGGAGGCGAAAGAAACCCCTTGGTAGGGAGGGGGAGATCCTATGAGTAACCCGTACGACGCCTACGGAAAGCCCGTGAGGAAAAGGCCCCTTTGAGGGAGCCCAAGATCGGGATAGCCTTGGGTCGATCGGGGCAGTGGGCCGTATGGGCGGTCCACTGAGCCTATAACGGGTCGTTACAAAAGACGCTAGGAAAATCTCTGACAATATCAACATCCTCCATTTTCTGACTGATAGGAGCATGTCCGGTAGTGACACATACTAGAAAAGCTTGGCATCCATGCTTAATAAGTTTCATCGCACATGGACAAGAGATAATGTGCGGCATTTGTTTGTTTCTCGCTGCCTCAAAGACAAAAGATTTACCATTAGGTGGTCTAATAGATACTGATCGCTGACAGAAATCAATCGAAGCCTCTACAAAATTGATTCTATAAAAAGTTAGTATTATAATAACTTATTTATCAAATAATAACCATTTTTTCTCTTAAAATTTTCACTTAATTTCATAGATTCATTCGGTCTGAATGCTACATGAAGAACATAAGCCAGATGACGGAACGGGAAGACCTAGGATATAGAAGATCATACCGTGTTTCAGCAGTAACATATTGTTCCATGGAGCTAAGGTCCAAAATATGGAAGAAAGAAGCGTTTCCACCACTCTATCACCCAGAACTATATGAATAAGGGAAAAACTCCAGGAAAGGAAAATTAATGATTCATATAAATCACTTAGTGGAAAATGTTCCGAATAAATCCAACGAGTAACTAATAATCCTGTTATAGATAACAAATTCATTATCATGCCCTTTTCGGATGAATCATATAATTTTACGATTTCGTCGACCAATCCTTCCCAATTCACATCTTTGTTGAAAGAACTTCTTTTGTAATTCCTTACATAAGGATTCAGAAAATACCGGATCCCCACCTACACAAGCAAATTGTTGATAAAACAGATTTCCGGAAGTCCACAGAAAAATTATTGCTAATTGACCGAAGTGAGAAGCAAAAATATTCTGATAAAGACGTTCCTCAGTAATATCATCCGCAATCGCCTGAATCTCGAGACGTTCTTCGAACCAATCATAGACTTTATTGAGATAGGTGAAAATCCCCCTCTCAGAACCGTGCCATTTTTTATTAACACAATGGCACCGGGCCTTTATTGCAAGTTACTCGTTGGATTTATTCGGAACATTTTCCACTAAGTGATTTATATGAATCATTAATTTTCCTTTCCTGGAGTTTTTCCCTTATTCATATAGTTCCGTATTTCAAAAAAAATAAAAATATTATAAGCACAAACCGCTTCTTCCAACGCGTGCCCCATTCGTTCCGCTCACAACAACCCAATTAGTTCTCCGGGTGAAAAAACATTAGACAGTCCGTCTTCTGAAACCAACACCTTTGATGTTATTTGTAGCAACCAAGTAGTTAGCTTGTCGGAATTAAAGTAAATAAGAACGCAATTTTCTTTGGTTGGACTAAAAAAATGAAAAATCCAGGCTCTGTTTATAAAAAACCCAATTGGTGAGGTCATATCTAGTATTCAGAGTTTGCCTCGATTTGGTACCGCTCTCGCGGCCCGCACCGAGTTTACAAACACTACCTATTTCTAATTATTTTTTTCGCTTTTTATTATATATAAATTTAATATTTTTTAAAAGTATAAGTTGTTGCAAACTCACCTAACCCTAGTAATATAAGACATTGATTGCTTGTAAATTTTCACAATGGTGGATCTGCTCATGACTCAGAAATGATCCCACAACCCCTATTGGCTATTAGGTAGGTTAACATCATTCAATTTGGCAGTCGCACCATATTTAGTTCAAACTTGTTCAATTTGTTTCGAGGTATTAACCTATAACTCAATTAATATTTTTTTTACTTATATTGACTTTAAATTCGGTTTAATACAGTTGCTCGTAAGTTTTATTACAGTGAAAATGTATCACTTTTAATGATGAATATTATCGAGGAGAGGCCAATGCATGTTGCTATATTTTATAGGAATCCTGAGCTTCGAAAATTTATATTTAGCTTGAATCCAAAGAATGTTGCTGCGTGCTATGACCGACCGAGTCCAGCTCAAGCACACAAAAGACAAATTCATAAATAAGTTTTGCTTATTTATTGACCACACTCGAGAAGTAATAATAATGTTCGATGATGATGAATTTTTGTAGAAATTTGAAATTATAAAATTGTAGTTTTAGAAAATTCTTCATTCAAAATAAAATAAAAATTTAGATTGCGAAAATATTCGAGAGCTTTAATTTTTTTATACTGACTATTATGTTTTATCAAATTTATTATGTTGATGAATGACTTTTAAATATTCACGCAAATCATGTCTTACAATTAGGGAGTATTTGGATTAACTTCTACTTATTTTGAAGTAATTCTCTTCGAGATTATTAAAAAAATGAGCGAAAATCAAAAGTATGGAGTGTCTTAAAATAAAATTTCAAATTAAAGTTAATACAAGCTAAATTTTGAGTGTTTACAGAAAAATTGATTCAAAGCCTAATTTTTAGTAAATTGATAATAAATCATTATCCTATATAACCTTTATCTCTTTCAATTATCTAAATTTGGGTACATACATTATCAAAAATTTAATTATATAATTATTGTTAAGATTAGAGGGGGAGAGTAAATAATCTCAACAAATTATAGAAATATTTTGTTTGGGTTAACAACACTGAAATGTAATTCTCATCGTGAAGTATAAATAAACCTGCAATTCATTACTGCACTGAAAAATGCTCACTGATAAGGGTTGAACACAAAAAATGCTTTAGGTAAGAACAATCAGGCTGTCAAATATTGCAAAAAGACAGGATAATTTAAATATGAATAACACAATTTTGTTTCAGAATGTTCGGATCTCAATTTCTCCTACGTCATCACTTCTTCCTTACGAAATATATATTTCACTTGAATATTTTAATAATTGCAATACTTTGCAACTGTCTACTTCAGAAGGACTTATCACACAACCTAATTAAAACTCTTAGTATCTCAGAAACTTAAACAGTTTGAGCAGTAAGATTTCTTTCTCTCAATCACAATGATTTCTCAAAAGAAATTCTAAGCATGAATTGATCCTTAATTATCATATTAAAAAAGTATCAGTGTTAGATTGCTATGATCAGTTGAGCTTTCAAACTAGAAGAAATTTTCTTAGACAAATCGAAATGTTGAAGCTAGGAGAGTTCTTAAGCATGCTTAACTGATCTATTTATAGTCATCACCTGCACAGTCGTATTTTTGAATCAAAAAATCCGTTACAAATACAGACATCGTTGTGTCATGTTTTCGTCATTTCTGACAAATAGTACAATTCAGTTAGTGTACATTGATTCTGACATTCAACAGACTAAAAAAGTTATCACGTGAGATCTAATTCAATACTCAGAAGGGCTCTGCTCTTAAAGAATGATTAGCAGATGTTCGGAGAGTGTATGTTGCTTAAACTAACTGATCTTCCGAGATATATTGTTCTATTAGTTGTCCTTTGTTAAACTCGACTTCTTTCAGCGACCTTTTATATCAGCTTGACTTCTATCATTAACCCTTTTTTCATCGAATAACTCTCGAACATTTTCACTTAGGAAATGGTAGGGCTCTAATTAATAGTTTTGCTCTGGAAACATAATAAGGTAGAGTAATCGGTTTCCTTCTTGAATTCAGTTCAGCTAGCTCTCTAGTTATCAATTTGAACAGCAGCCTTCTTAAATAATCAATACATAAATGTTCTAACAATTTTTTTTTCCTTTTTCGTAATTTAAATAATTATGCACTTTAATGTAGAAACACTCAATTGAATAGATACAAAAGAATTAAAAATTCTGTAAAACTATTAAGATGAAAGTACAAAAAAAATGGTAACGTCCCAAAAATTTGAAGATCCACATGAACCATATGCACACAAATGATCAAATTTCTTAGGTACTTTAATTCAATATTTTTAATGCATTTATGCATGATTGTGACATGAATATATGTTTTATTGCATTGTTTATTAAAGTTTCATGCATAAGGCTTTTAGCAGTATTTCACGCTCGAATGAAGAACGAAGACTGGGAAAAATTAAGGAAAAATGTTTTTATTAAATAATTATTTTTAATTATTTAATACATGGTGTAATTAAGTGAGATTTTCGAAAATGGGCTTTGGTTGAATACTTTTATTCGCCGGGTCATATCTTTAACCAATACGCAAAATTTAGCAAGTCGCGGGACCTTTAGGGTTTGGGCAATATTTTCAAAAATGTACTTAAATGAAATATTTTCGGGAATGTTTTGGGCTTAATTGGAGTATTTTATTGCGTAATGGACCTAAAATCCTTTTAACATTTTTAATTTTAATTAAGGGCCCTTTATAACCCTTAATATTATAACTTAAACTCCTTGATTAAAGCCTTAACCTAATTCCCTACATGTTGGCCGCACCTCCACCATTCAGCAGCAACACTTTTTCGAAAAATACAGCAGCCATTTCGGTTTTCTCTATACGTTTTCAAGAAAGTTCCTTCCCCACCTCTACGGTGCAAGTTCTACGCGTACATCTCTAGGTTTTCGAGCGTAATAACGCAAAGGTACGCCCAAAATCTCGTTTTTCTCATTATTCACATCGTAATATGCTGGTTTGTGTGTTTATGCATGAGAAATCTTTTGATTATTATGTGGTATCATGTTTGTATAGTTTTGACATGAAATATACCTACTCTTTGATGCAACTCACGTTTTTCATGACTTTTGTGTAAGGGACTACTACGACTAATGTTTTAAGGGCTGTATAAGTTGGGAGTCATGGTGTCAAGGGGCTGGAGTCACGAGGTAGTCACGATTTGGTGAGGTCCGATCGCATTCTCTTGGTGGTTGGTCTTGGTTGGGCTAGATCGGAAGATAGGAGGGAGCCGGCAGTGCAAAGGCTGTTCCAAGCCTTGGACCAGACCCTGATGGGTTTGGGTCATGGCCTAGGATGGCTCGAACACCGCTGGTCTTGGTCATAGGGCCGAACGAGGGAGGTAAGTGAAGGAATGTCTCGGTTGGGGCTTGTTTCGAGGTCTCTCGGGTGGTCGCGCTTAACGGCGTGCATGGGGCTGAAGGCTAGGGCTAGGACAGTCCAAGAGGGTCCAGAGGTGGGTTAGGAAGAGTTGGTTCGGGTCTGGTCCTTGTTGGTTTGGGCTAGGGTCGAGATTTAGGAAGATAGTTGCACTAGGGTTCGGTTCGCTTTGGTACAGTAAAATACAGCGAATTTCAGGGGCTGTTTGAGGGTCTTAAGTGGTCTAGTCTAGGTTGTTTAAGGGCTGGTAGGGTACGGTTAAGGCATGGTTTAATTTTGGAAAGTTTCGGTTGAGTTTCGGATTAAAAGCGGGACCCCAGTCCAAGCTTTAAAACAAATTATAGAAGTTCTTGCATGGGCTCGAGTTTACGTCTAAAGAACGATTATAATTATGTTTTGAGGTGTTTTAAGTATTTTGGTTGGCTTTGGGTCGAAATTTTGAGGTCTAGGGGTAAAATAGTCAATTAGGGTTTCAAGGATAAAATGGTCAATTTGGGTTTCCAGGGGCAAAATGATCATTTTGCACCCGGGCCGACTTAGCAGTCCTAGCCGCACCCTGATCACAATTTGACATGTTTTAAATGTATATGTTATATCGATAATGACTTTTATGTACATATGAAAAATACATTGCTGTATTCCAGATGGTCTTTCCCGATTTGTGTGTGCTTGGTGTATGGTGTGTAGAAGATACAACATGTGATTTGCCCTTTTTCAAATTATTGTTCAGCCGGTATCTTTTCTGAACTAGCTTCCTGTTATAGTAATTGGAGTAGCCATTTGAATAATTTTTGCTAAAGCTTTTTGGTGATTGACTGCGTGAATCAGTTACCTCTTTTGGGCTATAACCAATACCACATCTTTTGCCCTTGTTCATACTTTCAGTTGGTTGTTCAACCATTTACTTAGTTCCGGTTGTTCTTGTTCCATAACTGATTTGACAAAGTGAATATATTTTCCTTTGCCCATAATCAGTTTTGGTCGAGTATCTTTGGGAGACATTTCATCTTGGTTACTGAACTCTAAACCAGTTTTATCAGTAACTGATTTCTGTGAGTTCTGTATATCAGTCAATGCAACAGATGATTTCTTCCAAATCTTAATAAGCTCATCTTTCTTTTCATTTTTCAAGCATTAACTTTTGAATCATTAATTGATCCTTGCTTCTTTCAGTATTGAGTTCAGCAATCTCTTTTTTCAGACTCAACATATCAACTGATTCATCAGTTTTAGTCTTATTGTCTATAGAATCAGTTTGCTTTACTCTAGCCTTTTCAAATGATAAGGCAAGCTTATGATACTCACTAACCATATCATGCAAAGTTGAAATAAGTTCTTCTCTGGTAAAATCAGTTGAGCTAAAGTCAAATACCTGTTGGCTGCTGGACCCCAGTTCTATATCACCAGCCATCAAGTATTTCACTTCCTCTTCATTGTCACTAGAACTGCATGAAGTTTCTGGTTCTGACCCCTTGCTGTCAGTTTCTGCCCATTTTGATTTGCTCTCTTCAGCCAAGAGCACTTCATGTTTCTTCCTAAAGAACTTCTTATCATCCTTAGATCTCTTTTTGTGCTCATATGTTTTCTTTCTTCTTTCAGTTGAGCCTTGACTGTCTTTCTTTGGTTTGGTACAGTCAGCAATAAACTGACCTGGTTTGCCACAGTTGTAGCAAGCGTTTGATTCTTCCTTGGAATTGCTTCTATGATATCTATTCAGAAAATTTCCCTGATTTTTCCTCATAAATCTTCCGAACTTTTTAATGAACAATGTCATGGCATCATTGCTAAGTTGATCAGCAGCTTTTTCAACTGAGCCAGTTGACTCTGTTCTAACAGCAGCTAAGGCAGTCGTGGCTGCTGGAGTAGAAGATTCTCCTTCTCGAGTTTGCAGCTCAAATTCGTAAGCTTTCAAATCAGCAAATATATCATGAAGCTCAACTTTGTTCAGATCCTTGGATTCCCTCATTGCCATGGTCTTCACATCCCACTCCTTGGGAAGACCTCTGATTACCTTCAATGCAACTTATTTGTTTGTGTACACTTTTCCAAGTGCATTTAATTCATTGATATAATTTGGCAAGAGGTCAATAAATTTGCTGAAGAGAAGCTCCAAGTTTTTTAAGAATGGGTAAATTTCAGAGTCTATGTTTTTGCCAAGGACCTCAACAAAAAGTCTAAGCTGAAAAGATTTATTGCTCTAGAAAGAGCAGTGCTGAAGTTTGTCAAAGCTTCTTCAATTTATCAAGCTTTGCAGAGGAAGAGGTATTTCTTTGATCTTTCAAGAGAAAAGAAGCTGAAGCAGATTGTTATTGAGCTTCGGCAAAATTTCAATCCCACAAGTCCAACTTCATTCAATGATAAAGCAATTTATGCTCAACTGGAGACAGATTTAATTGGACTACAAGCAGAAATTAAAAAGTGGGAAATGGATCAAGAACTGATCATACCAGAATTTTCTCAAGAAATTGTGACTGAAGATCTAGCTGAACAATCAGCTGGAAAGTCTGACAAGGACAATACTGCTATCCTTTCTCAGAAAACAGATGTCTCCTCATCTTCAATTGCTCCATCTTCATTTGTGTCACCTTCTCCTATTGATGATCCCAAGATGTATTCTGAAGCTGATTTGACACTAGCTCATATTGATGAAATTATTCAATCAGTGATTCAAGAAACTTCCACCAATGAACCCTTGTCAGTTGATCACTCCGCTGATCAAGCAGTTGAAGAGAATCCCATCTTAACTAGCGGGCCAGTTGAAACTGTCATTTCTGAACCAAATGTTCAAGAAATAATGTCTGTTCAATCACCAGATCACCACATTACTGAGAATCTGAAGGATCTATTGACTACTTCAGAAAATCCTCTAACTGTTGTGTCAGCTCGAATCTCAGATGATCATCAGGCAGAAGCATCAGTTCATGACCCTCTAGTTGAAGACCCTGCAAACTCTCACATTCAGCAGGAAAGCTCAAATGCTAATCAACTTCAGTCTTCACCTCCTCTGGTCCAAGCGGAAGTAACTGAAACAGATATTCCAGCATCGACTATTGCTGCAACAATGATATCTTAAAGAACCATGGTGGTTTTTGATCGAATCTCTCAGGAAACTGGAGCGTCGGATCAGCCAAATCCTCACTCTGCCAAAGATCTCGATTTTGCTCTTGAAGAGATTAAGGACATTCAGCATAATATACAGAGAGTGATTAATGATTTGTACAAAATTCAGCATACTCAACTAGCACATTCTCTGAAGCTAGAACATGCTGAAGAATTCAACTCAGAGAAACTGAAAGCAATTCAAGAAGCCTTAATCTCTCTTTCTCAGTTAGTGGACGCAATTCAAAAGAACAAAGGTTTGGCTCAGAGTCTGTCCATCACTCAAGACGTTATCAGCAAACGAGTTGAAAATCTGGAGACTCTTGTAACAAACAAAATAGATTCGTTGCAAACCACAATGCTCTCTGCCGTCTCTAACATATCCTCTTCTGTCAATCTCTTATCAATCGATGTTCGGAAATTATCTCTTCAGATGTGTTTATTTGACAAAAAGGGGGAAGAGATTAAAGAGTTGCTAGATCATCAAAAGAAGATCAGTCTTTGAGTCATTGTCTGTTACTCAACTCTAAACTTTTATGTTATCTACGATGAGTTCAGTTGTTCGGTTATTTTGTGCTTAGTTTTGTCAAACACCTTAAAGGGGGAAATTGTTGAAACCAAAATTATGGCGTTTGACAAATTGCCAACTGATTATGCGAACCAACTGAATCTAGTAAACTGAACTCAGCAACTGAATATAGTAAACTGATCTACGCAACTGAAATGCAACTCAGTTATTCTCCTCACCAGTTTATTGCCCAGCAACTGATTAATTCAGCTGAACGCGTCATTAACAACCGACAAATAGTACCACTACAGTCTGCAACTATTAGTGGAACGCCACATTTCAGAGGTCACAGAGTACTGTTGTCAGAAGAATAACGACGTGGCATATCAACGGATATAATATTCAAACAGCAGTTAATGTTACCGTTGAAATGGAAGCTTATAAATAGTTGAAGAGAGCAGCTGAGAAACAAACGAACCTACAACGAATTTCCAAGCTTGCTGTTACGCTGCAAAATTCTTTTATTGCATTCAAATATCGAAAGCTCTCACTCACTTGATATATCAGTAGCATTCAGGCTATACATTTGAGCTTAATAGCACTTTGTAATATCTGCAAACTCTTTAAGTCTTGCTAAGTTCAGTCAAGGACTGTAAAAGCGTTTGTAGCTAAGAGTTTCAGTTTTGGCATTGATAAGTCCAAACTGAAGTGGGTCAGTACAAGTCTTTTATTTGATCAAAGTCTTTTAGTGGATATCCTATCTTCGTGATAGAAGGGGTGACGTAGGAGTTATTCAAGTCTCCGAACATCTAGAAACAATTGTGTTCTTTTACTTCAGTTATTATATTTCAGTTAGATATTCTATCTTTCAGTCAGTTCATATTCCGCAACTGTTTTTCTTCAGTTTAACTGATTGTCATTGACCGACGTGATACCTAGAATCAGTTTGTAACCAAACTGAATCCAAATCTCGAAAAGAATTTAAAATTCGTAAAATGTCTATTCAACCCCCCCTTTTAAACACTTTTCATCCTTCCAACCGATCCTTTCAGAATTTGTTATTGGGAGAATAAAATAGTAGACTAAGTTTTATTCCATTAAAACTCTATTCTTTTTCTGAATCTTTTTAACATTATATTTTTTTAGTTAATGGAATTTTCCCTAGGTTCCAATTAACCATTTACATGTGAAGAAGAGGATGAGACACAAAAAATTGGATAGACTTCAATCATCATTCACGTGAAGGACAAGAAAAAATCAGGCGCAGTATTTCTCCCAATTTTCTCCAGGATTCTAGTACTTATCTTTTTATTATTTTTATTTTTTTATGTGTTTGCAAACCGAGTCGTGCTTGGTTAAGTTTTAATTTCTAATTCAAGGGATAATTCTGTTGCTTCAATTTCATCAATGTGAGGTTTTTGTGCTTTAATTAAATATTCTTTTTTTGTTCAATTATTTGTTGGTTTATGATTAATTTTTATGAAAGTTGTATATTGTTTAATCTGATAATTTAATTCGATATATAATTTTCTATTCATATCCATGAATTTAGCGTTTCGTAATTATCATGAACTACTGATACATATGTAGTGCTAGATTTGATTTGTTGTGCTATCATAATATATTTAGTCTAAATAAATCGACGAAACTAAATCTATCAATTACGGCTATCTCAATTGTTAAATTTCAAGATTAATTATTTCACAAAGCAAAAATGCGATTTTTAATTACTATGGAACGATATTGTGCTCAATTAGTTACTGATATGTTTTGACTGGATGATGAGTTTAGTCAAGTAAATTAAGAAAACATAAGTATTTTAGTGGCTACTCCTATAATCTAAGATTAATTGCTTGGAAATGCATGAATAAATCAAACGTTAATTGATGAAGAGTGATACAATTAAATATTGGAACCCACTTGAATCAAAATGCTCATACTGAATTCTTCATTTTATTCCACAGATCTCGACCGATTAATTTTTTATTAAAATTTATTATTTCTCATAACGTGCTAATTTTAATCTTATTAATCTATTTAGTTTCTAACAAAAAAATCACCATTTCATTTGTTTTTCCTTGAAAGAAGTCATCTTCCATTCCATGTGGCTTCGAACCTACTCATCATTATACTCGGTTTATTTAGAGAATAGAAATTTAAATTGTGTAATTCAACGAAAGCTCATCAAATTGTGGCGCCGTTGCCAGGGAACAGTGTAAGGTTAGTTTCTTTCGAGTTCTGTTTTGTTTTATGTATTTTTTGCCTTGTTCTTGTCATATATGTTAGCTCGAATATATTCGAAAATAGAAAAGACATCAATGAAATTAAGAAAAAACGAGACTACGAGATCAATCAACATCAACATCATCTCCTGGATTGAACGTGGCATTGAAATCAAGTGATTCGTGATTGAACTTTTCTTGCACAGTAAATCTTTGATAAAAATAAAATAAAATTTTATGCTCGAATGAATCTCAAGTTCATGAGTCAAGTTATAAATAGCATGTAAAGTATGAGTATCGTTCCAACAAAGATTGATTAGACAAATTTAGCTTAAACAAAATTCTTTAGTTAACTAATTAAAATGAAAATTGAATTAATTAATAAAATAAATTAAAAGTCAAATAAAATAATTTAACAAACACGATATAAATAATATAAATAAAATTAATAAATAAACAATTGTTTGAATTTTGATTTACCTACCCTTGAATCTTTTTTAATGATTGAATTTCAATTATTAATTCATGATTTTGACGGAATTTCATAGTCTATCAATATATTCTGTCGTGCTATATTAATCTAATTAACAAAACGCAGTAACGCAGTGTCTTTTTTTTATTTAACAATTGCAATCGAATTAACAAACCATGGAATCCTCTAGCTTTTGACCTATTGGACTATGGCTATCAACATGTATCCAATCTCATGTGTCTATGCAAGTTGTAGATCTATGAATTATGTTATATTATCATGTCATAAAATCATCTATCGGTTTCAATTATAATACATAAAATTCCTTCGAAGTTGTTCATATTCCAAAGTTGCAAGAAAAATCAATAACATAATCAAATATACTTAAACAAAATTCGATTTTCAAAAAGAAATCAAAACATAAATGCTTGGGGATACAATCCACTTAATGCCAACTATAGAAAAGAGAAAAGAAGAAAAAATATTATTCAGTTGTTGTTCTTCGGTTGAGTTCTTTTGCTCGCCTCCGTCTCCTAGCTTCTCGCCCCTTCTTGTGTGCTTCCGCGCTAAATCCTCCAAATACAGCCTTCCAAAACATGATTAGGGATGATATCATTTATTTCGGACCAAAAATCTACGACAGAAGGAAATAAATCGTCCAGGTTACTGTTTCCAAATTGCGTCGTGCCGTGCAACCTCCTCGCATTTTCTTTCAGTCAGACGTGCTAGGGTGGGTGCCAGAAAAGTGCACTGGGGAGAGCAAAACCACCCGTCTTAGCGCAAGGTCCTCGCAAATCTCTCTCTTGCAAGCTAGGGTGGGTATTAAAACTCGCCCTAATGTGCTCTGATCGTTATTTTGCCAATAATTCCATTCTTTTTAGTAAATCCACCTACAAGTCATGAACTGAAACATGTGAGTGGCAAACAATATGCATAAATTATGGCTAAAACAGATAAAAATTCAGACTCGGTACCCTAAACTTATGCGATAATGGATTAAAAATAACATAATGAAATATTAAAAAACGACCTTTATCAACCTTCTCATACTAACTTTTGCTCACCCCCGAGCAAAATAGGTTGTAAGATAAAATAAAAAATTGAAAACTAAAATAAAAAATAGTTGAATAACAATCTCATTGTTCACATTCATGCCTCATCGAATCTTTCACATACTTCCCCGTCAATAAAAAGAACACTAGTTATCACACACTCTTTGAAATTTACCCACTACATTTTTCATTGAACATGAAGGTGTGTTTGTGCTATGTTGTGTCTAGTAGATTGTATTTAAAATAGAGTCATTCTCAAGAATTGTAAATAACTCAATCGACATGTTGTTGCAAGTCTCCTTTTTTTACACCTCTTTTTCACTAGTTAATAACCAGCAAACACAAATCAGTAGGACTTCTTATGTGTAAAATACAGCTCAAGTGGGGGGGTTACCAAAGGCAATATAAGATAAACAAACGTAGGGAGTACCATTTTGGATTAATTTGCGCACATTCAGAATTTTCATATGATTTCATTCAACTCCATATATTCCTCCCTTTTTAGCCTAGAAATATGATTTCATTCCTTTATTTGTCTCCCCCTCACCTTACAACTCCTTTTTCAAAATTCTTTTTTGCAAGAAACTTTTCTTTCATAATCGAAGTTTTTTTCTTTTTATGTACTCCCTTAGGTTATGAATATTTGGCTTTGGTTTCATCTTTTTCTAAGGGTTTTATGATACTCATTGTAAGGATGAGTTTCATATGATTTATGTTTTATGGTAGGCTTAACTCAGTTCAGTAGTCCAAGAAAAATTGCCTAAATCATTTTCATGCAGTTGGTGAGCGCTCCATTTCAAAGGACATTGTTAGGATCGAAAAAGAGTTTAGAGTGGGGTAAATAAATTCTTTGAAAATATTTGCTTTTAAAATATGTTTTCAACCGTTTTTTGTGTGGTTGAAAATTTTCCTCAAACGGTTAGAAATATGAACCACTAGACAAGTGTGGAAACCATTTCAATATTTCTATAGATGATTTAAGCGGTTGGAAATCTAATCAACAAGATATAGTTAAAGCTGTAAGAACATGCGGAAAGTAAAGACACAAGATTTTTATATATGTTCGGAGATAAAACTCCTACGTCACCCATTCTTCCTCTTTAGAAAGGATTCCACTAAAAGACTTTGGCTTTACAAAAATCTTTGCAATAGCCCACTCCAATCAGGACTTATGACACTGCCTGGCTTGAAACTCTAAGTGATTACTTTACACTTCTGGATTTAAATAACCATCGATTCACCAGACACAATATTAACCAAATAACCAAAAGGTTATTGATAAGATTAAACAATCTTGTTTTGGTAGCTCGAAAAAGATCTTTGAAAGATCAAATATCTTTCTGTTGAGTGTGTGCTTGAATGAGTGATTTAAGTATGTAATCTTTGATTGTGCTCAGACTCTTGAATTAAGCAAGCTTGGAATTATATATGTAGAAAGCTTGTATATCTTATTTTTCTCGCGTATATCTTTGCATACATCCTACTCTGCTTATATAAACTGTCATTCCAATGGTCGGAAAAAGGTACGCAACGTTAACCTGTAACCATGGAGTGATGTGTCACTATGAGCTGTAAATGAATTAAATGTTCTTCAGCAAGGCATTTAATGTTCTCTTTCACGGCACAACTTTGAATCACGTTTCATCATGAAGAGTTACTTCCAAGTATCCTTTTATTGATACTGTTTTTACCATCAGAACTTGTAGGACATAAGTAATCTTTCTCTTCTGAGATAGTGACTTAAATGCAGATCAGTATAGGGGTTTGTGAATAACATAGTTGACTTGTGGCAATGCATACCCATTTGAATGTTCTGAACCGTTCAGAGAATGTATTTATTAAGTGAGCAATAAATGGCTCTTTAATGACTTCGACATATGTTCTTCAAACAGCCGGTTTGAACTTCTTCTTCTTTAAACAGTTGAAATTATATGCGGTTTGAATTCTTTAAGCGGTTGAACTGATTGTGCAGCCTGGATTGTTTAAGCGGTTGAACCGGTACCTGTTATACATAAAACTTTGCAGCTGTTTCCTGAAATAGTCAAGTGCTATTCTGATTTTTCTGATCACTAAAACTTTTGGGTAAAAATAATTTCTCCATGATTTCTCCCTTTTTGGTGATGACAAAACCTAGCTACAAAACTTTCTTTTGTCCTTGGATTTGTTTAGCTTGTTCTGCTTTAGCTCACTCTGCAACTCTTTTCCTAACTGATTCTTCTGCTTTCAAAGATTCCTTCTTCCGCTCTCTTTCCCCCTTTTTGACATCACCATGGACAAGGAATTGTATGATCTCAGTAAGTTGTGCTCCTTGGGCATCCATACGTTGGTCAACATGTGCTTTAAGACGAGATATTTGTCCTAAAAGCTCAGTGCACATGTTGAGATGTGAAGAATTGTGCTTGTCTTGCCGGATGGTAACACTTGTATGCATAGCAGAGAATTCCTTGGAGAGAGCAGACTTCATTGATTGAAATGATTCTTTGAGATCAAAATGCTTGCGGTTAAGAGCAAGAATCAATTGATCCATAGTCGTAAGTCTGTCCAAAATCTCTTTTTGGCCGATTTCATGCATTCATTCTTTTCTTCTGGTTCATTATGATCAGATGAAGAAATTAATCTAGCTTTGAATGAGACCAGTTGAGACGAAGCTTTTTCAGGTGACTTTGGGGGATGTTAATCATCGAATTCACCAGCTATACTTTCGATTACTATGTTAATTTCTTCATGTGAGTCAGCAAGCACTTTGTCTGTTGCTTCCTGTGCTTGCAGAGAGTTTGAAAGAGCTTCAGACATAGGGAAATTTTGGGGCAAAGAGGCAATAGTTACCTCGTATTTCTTTGGATCTTAAGGGGACCATACCAATTTTGCTTGGAGAGAGTCTTGAGCAAGATCATCACCAGGATGAGACTGGAGAGAGGAAGATTCTTCCTTGCGAGTCGTGTTCCGATCAAAATCAGACACAAATGGCATACCTTAATTGACAGAAGTTGGTTGGAATTCTAAAAGACTGACTTGAGATAAGACATAAGGCATTCCTAGGCCGGTTGATGAAGCAGAAGCTTCTTCGTCATGAATCGAGTGAGAGGCTGACATGGGGTCCGATTCATTTGAAGGCAGATTTTCTCAATAATGAGAGCATCCTTTTGCATGAATGTTTAATCTGGTGGTTTAATGTTGACCACATCACTGATCAAAATGGTTTCTGTAAGGCTTGAGATTTATTAGTCTTCATTGATGTGATATTCGGAAGATATGAGTATGCATGACATGTAATGAGAGGCACTGAATGAGATTATGAAGAGTTGCATAAAGTCTAGACCGCACCCGCGCTACGAACAAGACCGCACCCGCGGTTGATGGACAGAGAGTTGGAGATTATTTACAGAAGTGACACCGTACCCGCGGTGAAGAAGTACCGCACCCGCGGTGCATGGCCAGTAGGGTAAGAAATTTTATGCGAAGCAAGACCGCACCCGCGGTCCACAAGACACCGCACCCGCGGTCGTCGAATGCTGGAAAATGAAAAGTGGTGCCGAGCTTAAGCGCACCCGCGGTCTAGACGGAGCGCACCCGCGGTGCCCTGTGCGAGAAAGCCACCCTTGATTCTTATGTTGACACATGGCATATATATATATATATATATATATATCCCCTTGGGCTGAGTTATTCTTCATTTCCTGAGGAGAGAACCGAGAGTTATTCCAAAAAGTGGTGAAAGGCTTCTTTCATTTTAGAATTGAGCTTGTGCAAGATTTAGCCATCCAAACTTTAATCCAAGTTGAGATTCTTGTTCCTCTTGACAAGGGCTTCAAAAGGGTATACTTTCTATATCTTTTCAGTATGTTTTGAAGTTGACATGTGGAGGAAATTCAGATATGTTTGTGATTATATGTTCTTGAGATCATAGATGTCGTAGAATCATAAACGGATCGATTATCGGATGTCATTTACAATTGTTATGAAATTCCAGCATATAAGTGCATGAGATTATGCAGATTTTCAGAGTTTGAAATGTTTATGGTATTGACTACGAGTTGAGGATATATATGTTGAGATTTGAATTGATCGTTATCGAGAAACTATGCCGTTATACCGTCGAATTGTATCAAGAATTGATATTGAACCGTACTAGTATTAGTTTGAGTTGTGATTTGATAGTGTGCATCTCAACATTGTCATTTCAGATTTGGATTGACAGGTTCGATATCCCTACTTCGAGACTTCGAATTATTCCAACGACAAGAAAGGTATAATTCATGTGAATTCGGGAGATACGATTCGAATCAGACTTGGTTGGAGTTTCCCTAAATCACATACTAGATTTGTTATTTATATTTGATTATGATTATGTCTTGTTTATAGATTTATATTCAAGCATTGAGATAGGAGAGTCATTGGCAGACTTGCTAAACTAGACGTTCGGTGGTATCGACGCTTCGGATCAGATTCAATCCGATTGTAGACATTCGATACAGACGGGGCCGAAGTCTAGGAATAAGACGTACAATTACCCCGATTGGGAGGGTAGGTGACATACAGTGACGTCTTATTCACACCGGGATCCCTAGAGTTAGAGTTGAGTCGAGTCAAGACATGATTTGATTTGAATTGCATGTTTATATAGATTGGTTTCATAGACTATGGAACCCATTGTTATTGCTTGCATTCATGATTTATGATTATGTATCAGCATGCGTACATGTTTTATACTGGGATTTGTTCTCACTGGAGTTTCCGGCTGTTGTTATCTCTGTATGTGTGCATAACAACAGGTGGGGCAGGATCAGGGTCGCGACAGAGATGAGAGATGGACATAGCGTGGTGATCACGGGCGTAGCAGATGAACTAGTAGTTGTACTTTTGACATGTACTGTACTTAAATACTGGTTTGTAGAACATGGACAAAACAAGATATGTATATTATGTTTGTTGTAATGAAATAAATATAGAACTATCTTTTGCTTAAGTTATAAACATGTGAGTTAATGTTAAAAGAAAAATTTTGACCCGTATATTTTAACAATGATCCGATTAATCCCGAAAAGAACTGAGTTAGAGCCCGGGTCCCCACAACAGGTGGTATCAGAGCAGTAGGTTCTGTAGACTGAGAAAGAATAGAATGAGCGGGGTAGATCGAGTCTTCTTCCTTGCTGTTGATGTGCTAGCATGATTTATTGCTTTCCCTATTACATGTTGTATTGTTATTTGAATTGAGTTACAGCATGTACTTGTAAAGACTTAATCAGAACCGATTCTGGATCAGAGGTATATGATCAGAGGAGGATTGAGACAGATTCTATAGACTGTGTACTAATCTGTTTGATAATCAGATTATGCCGCCTAGAAGAATACCACAACCAGCTGCAGGTCAAGTGCTAGAACAAGGTAGTACGTCAGGTACTCAGATGGATGTTACAGCTACACCTATGGAAACCTTACTGAAGAGATTTCAATCGTTCCATCCTCCGATTTTAAAGGGCACAGAAAATGCAGTGGATTGTGAGAGCTGGTTAGACGATATAGAGATGCTGTTTGGAATCTCTTGCTTATACAGACGAACGAAGAGTGAAACTAATCGGGCATCAGTTGCAAGAAGTTGCGAAAAGCTGGTGGTTGACCACAAAAAGAGCCTTAGAACATCGAGGTATCGATATTACTTGGAAAGTATTTAAAGATGAATTTTATCAACGTTTCTTTCCAGTGTCGTATCGAAAAGACAAAGGGGCCGAATTTGCCAACTTGAGACATGGGCAGTGGAACATAGAAGAGTATGTTGCCAAGTTTTCTTCCTTGCTCCGATTTGGGCCA
Organism: Primulina tabacum; assembly: GCF_025594145.1. Taxonomy (NCBI): domain Eukaryota; kingdom Viridiplantae; phylum Streptophyta; class Magnoliopsida; order Lamiales; family Gesneriaceae; genus Primulina; species Primulina tabacum. The sequence goes on from NC_134567.1 coordinate 9,100,786, forward strand.
CACGTGGCAGGAAATGACGAAGCGGTCGTGGACCAGTTCATCAATGGTTTGAACCCGGATATTTTTACTTTGGTGAACACGGGACGACCCAATACCTTTTCTGATGCACTGAACCGAGCAAAGGGAGCAGAGGCTGGCTTGATCAGGCAGCGAGGAGCTTCTTATAGTGCTCAGAGCCAGAGACTGCCATAGCCTGCCGCCCAATTTCCACCACCTCCTCCTCGATTTGATAGTGGAAGCAGTAGTAGTGGCAAGAAGGATTTTTTGAAAGTTAAGGGTAAGCAGTTTAAGAGATCAGGGAGCAGTTCGTCGAGCTCCAGTGGGTCAAGACAGAGAGGTCCTGGCCAGAGTACAGAAGTGACAGGTGTGTATTGCACTCCTTGTGGAGGCCGACATGCCACAGAGAAGTGTCAGGGAGTGATGGGCAGATGTAACATATGTAAGCAACAGGGACATTTCGCCAGAGTCTGTCCCCAGAGAGGTGCACAGAGATTTCAGAGTGCAGGATCATCAGCATCAGTGACTCAGCCTGAGAGGCAAGCTTCGTCTGTCCATTCCTTCCAGCCCACGCCTACACAGTCCCAACCTAGAGCCAGAGGTGGCCAAACAGTGAGCCAACCTCCCAGACAGCAGGCTCGAGTGTTCGCACTGACAGAGGAGCAGGCCCAGGATGCGCCAGATGATGTGATTGCAGGTAACTGTTTTCTTTGCGGGTATCCTGCATATGTATTGATAGATACAGGTGCATCACATTCATTCATATCAGAACGTTTTGCATTGACACATACATTGCCTGTCGAGTCATTGTCTACTGTAGTGTCTATTTCTTCTCCGTTGGGGAGTGGTATGATATCTGTGACTTCAGTTAGACATTGTATACTACAGTTTGAGGGACATGAGATTGATTTAGACTGTGTTGTACTTGGCTTATCTGATTTTGATTGTATTGTCGGGATTGACACGTTGACCAAGGACAGAGCCACCGTAGATTTTTTTCACAAGATTGTCAGATTCAGACCTGAAATGACAGAAGAGTGGAAATTCTACGGAAAGGGTTCCTGATCTCGGATTCCCTTAGTGTCTGCTTTAACTATGAATAGATTGCTGCAAAAAGGAGCAGAGGGGTTCTTTATTTATTCTGTAGATCTCCAGAAATCGAGCCCGGCATTGGCAGATTTGCCAATAGTACGGGAGTTTGCAGATGTATTTCCTGACGAAATTCCAGGGTTACCCCCAGTCCGAGAGGTAGATTTTAACATTGAGCTCATTCCAGGTACAGCTCCTATTTCGAGAGCTCCGTATAGGATGGCGCCAATAGAATTGAAAGCACAACTAGAAGATCTTCTAGCCAAGGGATATATCAGACCTAGTGTATCTCCTTGGGGCGCATCAGTGCTATTTGTGCGAAAGAAAGACGGTTCTATGAGATTTTGTATAGATTACAGGCAACTGAACAAGGCAACGATAAAGAACAAATATCCTTTGCCTCGTATCAACGACTTATTTGATCAGTTGCAGGGATCATCTATCTATTCCAAGATTGATTTGCGATCGGGATATCACCAACTCAGAGTTCGAGATGTTGATATACCGAAGACGGCATTCCGAACCAGGTATGGACATTACGAGTTTGTTGTCATGCCTTTTGGTTTAACGAATGCGCCAGCAGTGTTCATGGGACTAATGAACCGTGTCTTTCAGAGGTATTTAGATGAATTTGTGATTGTTTTTATTGATGATATTTTGGTGTACTCTAAGAATCTGAATGAGCATGCCAATCACTTGAGAATTGTGTTACAAACACTAAGAAATGAAAGATTATTTGCTAAACTGTCAAAGTGTGAGTTTTGGCTGAGACAGGTTGTCTTCTTGGGTCATATCATATCTGGAGATGGTATTTCGGTAGATCCAAGTAAAGTTGAAGCGGTGATCGGTTGGCCTAGACCGACTTCTGTGCCTGAGATACGCAGTTTCATGGGTCTGGCAGGATATTATCGACGATTCATCAAAGATTTCTCCAGCATTGCGAAGCCGATTACCCAGTTGACACAGAAGAATGCGCCATTTGTGTGGTCTGCGGATTGTGAGTCTAGCTTTCTAGAATTGAAGAAGAGACTGACCAGTTCACCTGTCTTGATGATTCCTTCAGGTACTGGCGATTTCGTTGTATATTGTGATGCATCCCACAAAGGGCTAGGGTGTGTTCTTATGCAGCGGGGTCATGTGATCGCATATGCCTCTAGACAACTGAAGCCACACGAGATTCGATACCCCATTCATGATCTTGAATTGGCGGCGATTGGATTTGCATTGAAGATATGGCGTCATTATCTTTATGATGAGAAATTTGAGATTTACTCTGATCATAAGAGCCTGAAGTATTTGTTTTCTCAATCAGAATTGAATATGAGGCAGCGTAGATGGCTTGATCTACTGAAAGATTTTGATTGCGAGATCAAGTACTATCCAGGGAAGTCAAATGCAGCAGCAGATGCCTTGAGTCGAAAGGTACGTGCCCTATCCTTATCGACGATAGGTGTTTCGAATTTAGTTGAAGAGTGTTGTTTGTCTGGTTTAGCATTTGACACAGATAGTAGACCATTGAGACTTGCCACGATTCATGTTGAGCCAGATTTGATTATGAAAATAAAAGAAGCTCAAAGAACAGATCAGAATGTACAGAAGTCAATTCAGATGGTCAGATCAGGACATCAGTCTGAATATCAGGTACATGGCTTTGTCCTATATGTGAATAACCGTCTTGTAGTGCCCAATGTTTCATATTTGAAACAGCAAATTATGTCAGAAGCGCACTGTAGTCGGTTCAGCATTCACCCTGGTGGCAGAAAAATGTACAACGACTTGAAGACACAGTTCTGGTGGAAACAAATGAAATCAGATATTGCCGAATTTGTGTCTAAGTGCTTAAATTGCCAACAGGTGAAGGTCGAAAGAAAGAAGCCCGGAGGTTTACTTCAGAGTTTGTCTATTCCTGAATGGAAATGAGATCACATTTCCATGGATTTCGTGACGAAGTTACCCCGATCATCCCGGGGTTGTGACGCGTTTTGGGTCATTATTGACAGATTAACCAAATCAGGGTGTTTTATTCCATACAGAATGACATATCGACACGATCAGATGGCTGAGATATATGTTAGAGAGATAGTCAGATTGCATGGTGTGCCGAAGTCTATCATATCAGATCGTGATCCACGATTCACTTCACACTTTTGGCACAGTTTGCAGCAGGCCTTACGTACGACCTTGCACCTGAGTACTGTTTATCATCCACAGACAGATGGACAGTCAGAGCGGACTATCCAGACTTTAGGGGACATGTTGAGAGCTGTAGTGCTAGACTTTGGCACCAGTTGGCAAGATTCACTACCGTTTTGTGAATTTTCGTACAACAACAGCTATCAAACGAGTATAGAGATGGCACCGTTTGAAGCATTATATGGCAAGAAGTGCAGATCTCCTCTATATTGGGATGATATATCTGAGGTACCAGAACTTGGGCCTGATGTGATCCGTGAGATGACAGAGAAATGTAAAGATAATTCAGAAGAGGATGAAGACGGCACAGGATAGGAAAGCCAAGTATGCCAATACCAGACGTAGACCACTAGTATTTGAACAAGGAGACATAATATTCTTAAAGATTTCTCCTTTCAGAGGCGTTGTCAGATTTGGCAAACGCGGGAAGTTGTCTCCTAGATACATCGGTCCATACGAGATTCTTGAGAAGATTGGCGATCAAGCATATCGATTAGCTCTTCCTCCTTCTTTATTCGGGATACATGACGTTTTTTTTCATGTATCGATGTTGCGTAGATATATGCCTGGTGCTTCTCATGTTATTCAGCCTGACGAAGCTGAGCTTGATCAGACTTTGAGTTATACTGAGCAACCGATACAGATTCTTGATCGAAAAGAAAAGCAGCTCACAACGAAGACTATTCCGCTAGTGAAAGTCCAATGGAGTCGTCATGGCACTGAAGAAGCGACTTGGGAGACATAAGCAGATATGAGACAGAAATATCCCGAGTTGTTTACATGATGTAAGTAATTATTCAGCTTTTGATTATATTGCCTCGTATACTTACATTGATAGAATTACCTGCGATTTCGAGGACGAAATCATTTCTTAGAGGGGGAGAAATGTAAGGCTTGAGATTTATTAGTCTTCATTGATGTGATATTCGGAAGATATGAGTATGCATGACATGTAATGAGAGGCACTGAATGAGATTATGAAGGGTTGCATAAAGTCTAGACCGCACCCGCGCTACGAACAAGACCGCACCCGCGGTTGATGGACAGAGAGTTGGAGATTATTTACAGAAGTGACACCGCACCCGCGGTGAAGAAGTACCGCACCCGTGGTGCATGGTCAGCAGGGTAGGAAATTTTATGCGAAGCAAGACCGCACCCGCGGTCCACAAGACACCGCTCCCGCGGTCGTCGAATGTTGGAAAATGAAAAGTGGTGCCGAAGCTTAAGCGCACCCGCGGTCTAGACGGAGCGCACCCGCGGTGCCCTGTGCGAGAAAGCCACCCTTGATTCTTATGTTGACACATGGCAAAGATATATATATATCCCCTTGGGCTGAGTTATTCTTCTTCATTTCCTGAGGAGAGAACCGAGAGTTATTCCAAAAAGAGGTGAAAGGCTTCTTTCATTTTAGAATTGAGCTTGTGCAAGATTTAGCCATCCAAACTTTAATCCAAGTTGAGATTCTTGTTCCTCTTGACAAGGGCTTCAAAAGGGTATACTTTCTATATCTTTTCAGCATGTTTTGAAGTTGACATGTGGAGGAAATTCAGATATGTTTGTGATTATATGTTCTTGAGATCATAGATGTCGTAGAATCGTAAACGGATCGATTATCGGATGTCATATACAATTGTTATGAAATTCCAGCATATAAGTGCATGAGATTATGCAGATTTTCAGAGTTTGAAATAGTTATGGTATTGACTATGAGTTGAGGATATATATGTTGAGATTTGAATTGATCGGTATCGAGAAACTATGCCGTTATACCGTCGAATTGTATCAAGATTTGATATTGAACCGTACTAGTATTAGTTTGAGTTGTGATTTGATAGTGTGCATCTCAACATTTTCATTTCAGATTTGGATTGACAGGTTCGATATCCCTACTTCGAGACTTCGAATTATTCCAACGACAAGAAAGGTATAATTCATGTGAATTCGGGAGATACTACTCGAATCAGACTTGGTTGGAGTTTCCATAAATCACATACTAGATTTGTTATTTATATTTGATTATGATTATGTCTTGTTTATAGATTTATATTCAAGCATTGAGATAGGAGAGTCATTGGCAGACTTGCTAAACTAGACGTTCGGTGGTATCGACGCTTCGGATCAGATTCAATCCGATTGTAGACATTCGATACAGACGGGGCCGAAGTCTAGGAATAAGACGTACAATTACCCCGATTGGGAGGGTAGGTGACATACAGTGACGTCTTATTCACACCGGGATCCCTAGAGTTAGAGTTGAGTCGAGTCAAGACATGATTTGATTTGAATTGCATGTTTATATAGATTGGTTTCATAGACTATGGAACCCATTGTTATTGCTTGCATTCATGATTTATGAATATGTGTCAGCATGCATACATGTTTTATACTGGGATTTGTTCTCACCGGAGTTTCCGTCTGTTGTTATGTCTGTATGTGTGCATAACAACAGGTGGGGCAGGATCAGGGTTGCGACAGAGATGAGAGATGGACATAGCGTGGTGATCACGGGCGTAGCAGATGAACTAGTTGTTGTACTTTTGACATGTTCTGTACTTAAATACTGGTTTGTAGAACATGGACAAAACAAGACATGTATATTATGTTTGTTGTAATGAAATAAATACAGAACTATCTTTTGCTTAAGTTATTAACATGTGAGTTAATGTTAAAAGCAAAATTTTGACCCGTATATTTTAACAATGATCCGATTAATCTTGAAAAGAACTGAGTTAGAGCCCGGGTCCCCACAGTTTCAATTGATACCTCTGAGGTTGGAGAGTTTTTGTGTGCCGCAGAAGAAGAGGAGGATTGATTCTGTGTTGCGGTATGAACTTTGAAAGTCCCAGAACTCAGCTCTTCATCGAAGTTTAGTACCGAGTCAATTTTTCCTTGACCTTCAAACGTTGGTAATTCCAGTTTCTGACCTTCTGAGCTACAATCATGGATAGTGATAGAGCATCCATTTCAAGTTGAGAAATGACTTTCTAGTCATCTCTTGCGGTTGGACATGCAGGATCAAAATTGTTGCGTCTTAATTGTTTCATCTGAATTTCTAAGAATTCTCGACGACGCAAAGTTTTTTGAATGTTAGATGTTTTTGTCCATACCAATATGGAATGTTCAAGTTTTGCAGCTGCTTTGATTTTGTCCGGTTTGAATCAACGAGTCGAATGTTGTGACCGTTCTAAATTGGACGCATTGATCAAACATTTCCATTTTCTTCTGAACAATCTCATTGACTCGTTCTATTGTTAAAGTAATGGTAGTATTAATAGAGTTGATCTTTGATGGCTCCTTGATCAGAGTTTGTTTCCCTTTATCTATGGGATGACGGATGGGAATACCTGAGAAGGAAGATGTAGTTTTCGGTTCAGCAATCTGAATTACTTTTGCGATCGCAGGGATGGGTGGAGGAACCAATGGTGCAGACAGATGCTTGGTCATCTTATTTTGGCAGTTTTGGGCTTGCCTGACCTTTATTTCTTCAAGACCTGATAAATCGGTACATCATATTTTTATTCTTCATCAGAGCTGGATTTCAAAACCAGATTTCTCTTTGTACCTTTTGGAGTTGTATCAGTCTTCTTTTGCTTTTCAAACTCAACCCCATTGTCTGTTTTGATATAGACTAACTCCTCGTCGGTTAGTTGATTCTTTTTAATAAAATTTTCAACTATTGGCCAGTTGAACAGATTGGTCTTTCCAACTTCAGCCATTTTCACTGGTTGAACTCCTGCATCAGTTAGCAGATGGCAGATTTGAACCGCAAAGCCTTGAGACTGGTTTTCTTTCTTTATCATTGCAGTGAGTGTTTTAACAGGACATCATACCAGTTGACTTTTAGATTTGAGGTAATGGTGGCCATGACAAAAAATTTTTCAAAGGTTATTTTGTCATAAGCACCAGCCTCGGTGAGAACCCCTTTTGCCACTATATCTACTAACAATCTGAACTCAATCTTCAGATCTGGTTTTTGACAAGTTGGAGAAGATATTGGTGATTCAGAGATAGAGAAATTACTTCTCCGAAGATCAATGTTTCCCTCTGAGAGAGTAGAAAAATCTGTGATACCAGCAACTGGTAGTTTAAACAATTCAATAAACATCTTCTGGATAAAAAGAAGATTCTTTCCCTAAACGACACAAATTATTTCTCCATTTTACATATTAGCATAGTCAAAACATTCCTTCAGTAGAATGACGGAATACTTCTCACTGCATCCCAGAAAGTAACGGTGACCAGATGATTCAAGCGTTCTGAACATAGCTTGCATTTGCTTGTTTGGAATGGCTAACACAGATGCAAAGTTGATGGCGATGGTGTTGTGATCAATTGATGCGGCCATTTTTGGTGAATAAGATGATTTAATCTGCAGGATAATTTTTTCAAGCAAAGTATCTTGGAAGAGGTAGGTGAGATTAGTAATTTCAGTGTTAGAACGAGATAGTGATAATTCAAATACAAAATATCTCAAAATGTATGAATCTTTGGTTCAGAGAGTTACTGAGCAGTCCACGTGGAGGACTGTAAGTGGCGGGAATTTTTAAAAATCTGAAATCTTTTAGACGGCGATATAATGATTTGATTTAAGTTTTAAGAAGTTAAACGTCACGTCTTTTAGGGAAGTTACAGAGTTTTGATTATTTTTTACGAAATGATGTGGAAAGTCGTGCCCCAAAATAAGAAATCGAACCAGTAGCTATAATATGATTAGAGGGTAAGCGGTTTAAGTCATTTAGTAAACATGTGCTTTTAATTTTTCAACCGCAGCGGTTGTAAACGTGTCTTTTATTTTTTAGCCCACTATTTTATTGACTAAACCGATATTTTTCCTTAAATATATACATTATATGAACTTATCCTCGGAATATGAACCATGACTACTTTGCGTGAATCTCTTCATATCCTTCAGTCACTAATTATGATTGTGACTCTTCGTATGATTTGTATCTATAAATATGAGCAAACTAGTTAGTCAGAAACACATTTGAGGATCAGAGAAGGAACAAATGGATAAAGCGAGTAGCTCTAAGCAATCAGACATGGCGGAAGAATATATGCAATCCATAGTGGTTGCTAGGAAGACTGATCTGGAGGACATCGTCTTAGAGAAGACGCTGTCAACCTGGATGAAAATCCATGAACTTCAGTTCTCACTTGAGGGAGGACTTGTTGCCACTCCCAAACAAGTGGCGACACTGAAGAAGTATCAGCGTCGTCTCCGCGTTGCTGATACCGCAGACATCTTCACTGATGAAGGTGTCTATCTTCTAATGCTCTGGAAGGAGCGGAGGGCTCTGAGAAGGATTTCCTTATCAGAGGACTTTACGCGCACCTCCATCAGAGGGTTAACCCCTTTGTTGACCTTCTGGAGGGGCGCCGTGAAAAAAAAAATCTCCGTTGTAAGGGCTCACCTATATAAATGAAATTTTATTTTGTTTACTGCTGTCCCTTCTACTGCTTTATTATTATCTGCATTTTAATTTATGCATAAACACATACACACATTAAAATGACTATGATAAATCAATTAAACCCAGAATATTACGGAATAAGAAAACTTAGCGTCTGGGAGCGGTTTTGTGAATATATCAGCTGTCTGTAGATCTGTTGAGATATATTCAAGACGAATCTCTTTCTTCATGACATGTTCTCGGATAAATGATGTCTTATGTCAATATGCTTTGTCTGGGAGTGCAATACAATGTTGTATGTGATGGCTATTGCACTTGTGTTGTCACAGAATATGGGAGATTCAGCGGTTTGGATTCCATAGTCTTTGAGCTGTTGCTTCATCCATAGCATTTGTGCACAGCAACTTCCAGCTGCAAGATATTCTGCTTCAGCGGTTTATGTGGTAATAGATGTCTGTATCTTAGTAAACCAGGATATTAGTCTATCGCCAAGCAATATTTTTACCAGTAGTGGAATACATTCATTTTAAAATGTGTGATTGACGGCTGTTATTGCATGCATGCATTTAAATGAATTTTTTGAGATTTATTTATTTCTTAAAAAGTTTTCTAACAGTATTTTAAGTAGCAGACGTTTCAAAAATTGTTCTAGGCACTGCACTATTTCTTCCGATACTCCTTATGTCCCGATTACCTACTACTAGAATTCATAGGCATAGGCGGTTCTTTCTTGTGAGCTTTACTGTGTCCAAAGTGCTTACTACTAGAATCAGTAGGCTTAGAAGATTTTATCTTGTGAGCCTGACTGTTGTAGGATCCATTTTTCCTAGAGGATTCAGTTTTCCTCTCTTCTCACTTTTTGTGAACACCAAAAGGTTGATAATTGTAATAGTTCGTATTTTTGTTATCAAATTTCTCATTGTTCTAAATTTTGACATGCTTAATTGATACACTTGTATGTTAGTTTGTTGTAGAACGAAGTTTTATGATCTCAGAGTAAATTTGGGCTAATAAGATTATTTTTTATTACATTTGAAGTTGCCAAGATAAAACTGTGAAAAAGGATAAAAACAAAAAGAAATCCTGGAACAAGACGTGGTCACGCCTTGTGATTGTTCTTTAGATGTCTGTCAAACTAAAGCTGGCGAGAATTTCAAGCTGTGAAATTCGAAATTTGTGAAGATTATGATAGACTTTTAAGTCCTAATTATGGCGTTTGACTTGTAAAAAAAATCTTGAAGAGAGAATTTGTTATTAGGAGAATTAAATAGTAGACTAAGTTTTATTCCATTAAAAACTCTATTCTTTTTTTGAATCTTTTTAACATTATATTTTTTTAGTTAATGGGATTTTCTCTAGGGTCCAATTAACCATTTACATGTGAAGAAGAGGAGGAGGCACAAAAATTGGATAGAATTCAATCATCATTCACGTGAAGGACAAGAAAAAACCAGGCGCAGTATTTCTCCCAATTTTCTCTAGTATTCTAGTACTTCTCCTTTTATTATTTTTATTTTTTATGTGATTGTAAACCGAGTCATGTTTGGCTAAGTTTTAATTTCTAATTCAAGGGACAATTCTGTTACTTCAATTTGTTCACTATGAGGTTCTTATGCTTTAATTAAATATTTTTTTTTTGGTTCAATTATTTGTTGGTTATGATTAATTTTTATGAAAGTTATATATATGTTGGTTAATCTAACAGTTTAATTCGATATATAAATTTCTATTGTTATCCATGAATTTAGTGATATGTAATTATCATGAACAATTGAAACATATGTAGCGTTAGATTTGGTGTGTTGTGCTATCATAATATATTTAGTTTGAATTAATCGACGAAACTAAATTTATCAATTACAGCTATCTCGATTGTTAAATTTTGAAGACTAATTAATTTCACAAAGCAAAAATGCTATTTTTAATTAATATGGAACAATATTGTGCTCAATAAGTTATTGATAAGTTCTGACTAGATGATGGGTTTAGTAAAGTAAATTAAGAAAACATAAGGATTTTAGCGGCTACCCCTGTAATCTAAGATTAATTGATTGGAAATGCATGAATAAATCAAATGCTAATTGATTAATAGTGATACAATTGAATATTGGAACCCTCTTGAATCAAGATCTGCTCATATTGAATTCTTCATTTTATTCCACTGATCTCGATTGATTAATTTTTTGTTTTAAATTTATTATTTCTCCTAACATGATAATTTTAATCTTATTAATCTATTAGTTTCTAACAAAAAAATCCCCTTTTCAATTGTTTTTCCTTGAAAGAAATCATGTCCCATTCCATGTGGCTTCGACCCTACTCATCATTATACTCGGTTTATTTAGAGAGTAGAAATTTAAATTTGGTAATTCAACGACAGCACATCAAATTGTGGCGATGTTGCAGGGAACAATGTAAGGTTAGTTTCTTTTGAGTTCTATTTTGTTTTATGTATTTTTTGCCCCATTCTTGTCATACATGTGAACTCGAATATATTCGGAAATAGAGAAGACAACTAGGAAATTAAGAAAAAAACGGGACTACGAGATCAATCAACATCAACATCATCTCCTGATTTGAACGTGCCATTGAAACCAAGTGATTCGTGACTGAGCTTTTCTTGCACAGTAAATCTTTGATAAAAATAAAATAAAAGTTTATGCTCGAATGAATATCAAGTTTATGAGTAAAGTTATAATATAGTGTACAAAGTATGAGTATCGTTCCTACAACTATTGATTAGACAAATTTAACTCAAACACAATTCTTTAGTTAACTAAACGAAAATTGTATTAATTAATAAATTAAATTAAAAGTCAAATAAAATAATTTAACAAACACGATATAAATAAAATTAATAAATAAACAATTTTTAAAATCTTAATTCACCTACCTCTGAATCTTTTCTAATGATTGAATTTCAATTATTAAGTCATGATTTTGACGGAATTTCATAGTCTATCAATATACTCTATCGAGCTATATTAATCTAATTAAAAAATTGCAGTAACCCAGTGTCCTTGTGTTATTTAACAATTGCAATCGCATTAACAAACCATGTAATCTTCTAGCTTTCGACCAATTGGACTATGATTATCAACATGCATCCAATTCTCATATGCCTATGCAAGTTGTAAATCCATGAATTATTTTATATTATCATGTCATAAAATCTCCTATCGGTTTTAATTATACCACATAAAATCCTTTCGAAGTTGATCATATTCCAAAGTTGCAAGAAAAATCAATAACATAATCAAGTATACTTAAACTAAATTCAATGTTCAAAATGAATCTCAAAATAAATGCTTGGGGATACAATCCTCTTAATGCCAACTAAAGAAAAGAGGAAAGAAGAAAAACGATTATTCAATTATTGTTCTTCGGTTGAGTTCTCTTGCTCGCCTCCGTCTCCTAGCTTCTCGCCCCTTCTTGTGTGCCTTCTCACTAAATCCTCCAAATCCAGCCTTTCAAAACATGTATTAGGGATGATATCATTTATTTCAGATCAAAAATCTACGACAGAAGGAAATAAATCGTCCAGGTTACTGTTTCCAAATTGCGTCGTGCCGCGCAACCTCCTCACATTTTCTTTCAGTCAGACGCGCTAGGGTGGGTGCCAGCAAAGTGCACTGGGGAGAGCAAAACCACCCGTCTTAGTGCAAGGTCCTCGCAGATCTCTCTCTTGCATGCCGGGGTGGGTATAAAAACTAGCCCCAACTTGCTCTGATCGTAATTTTGCCAATAATTCCATTCTTTTTAGTAAATCCACCTACAAGTCGACCGAAACATGTGAGTGGCAAACAACATGCATAAATTATGGCTAAAACAGATAAAAATTCAGACTCGATGCCCTAAACTTATGCAATAATGGATTAAAAATAACATAATGGAATGTTAAAAAACGACCTTTATCAACCTTCCCATACTAACTTTTTGCTCACCCTTGAGCAAAATAGGTTATAAGATAAAATAAAAAATAGTTCAATAACGATCTCATTGTTCACATTCATGCCTCATCAAATATTTGACATACTTCCTCGTCAATAAAAAGACAACCATTTATCACACACTCTTTGCAATTTACCCACTACATTTTTCATTGAACGTGAAGGTGTGTTTGTGCTATGTTGTGTCTAGTTTAGTGTATTTCAAATAGAGTCATTCTCCAGAATTGCAAATAACTCAATCGACATGTTGTTGCAAGTCTCCTTTTTTTACCCCTCTTTTTCACTAGTTAATTACCGGCGAACACAAATCATTAGGACTTCTTATGTGTAAACTACAACTCAAGTGGGGGGGGGGGGGGGGGGGTGTTAGCAAAGGCAATATAAGATAAACAAATGTAGGGAGTACCATGTTGGATTAATTTGCGCACATTCAGAATTTTCATCTTATTTCATTCAACTCCATGCATTCCTCCCTTTTTAACCAAGAAATATGATTTCATTCCTTTATTTGTCTCCCCCTCACCTTACATCTCCTTTTTCAAAAGTTCTTTTTTGCAAGAAAATTTTCTTTCATAATTGAAGTTTTTTTCTTTTTATGTACTCCCTTAGGTTATGAATATTTGGCTTAGGTTTCATCTTTTTCTAAGGGTTTTATGATACCGGATGTAAGGATGAGTTCATATGATTTATGTTTTATGGTAGGCTCAACTCAGTACAGTAGTCCAAGAAAAATTTCCTAAATCACTTTCATGCAGCTGGTGAGCGCTCCAGCTCAAAGGACATGTATTCAAGTTAAAATACCACCTCATGCTTATTAAATTTCCCACAAAAATTTTGAATTTCACTACTATTCACACAATTCACTAGCTACAACATACAGGCTTAAAAATATTCAACATTCACACAAAAACTTCATGCTTCAGCAGCAGTGATGTTAGACAAATGGAAAAAAATAAAATCAATAGGACTGTCTATAATAAATTCGGCCAAGTGTCACCATTCCATCATTTTGAACAAATTTTTTTACATGACCAGACCCAACTAAATGCATGATATTTTTTATGACTATAAATAAATAAAAAAATAACTACCCTAAAAGAAAAGAACTACCCTTTTCCCTACTAAAGTCATACATTGTCCCAAATACATTAGATGACACACTAGACACAAAACCGAATAAACATGCATAATTAAATGCAAGAATACAAAAATAAAAAAAGGAAAAAAAAACAAGGAGAGAACTCCCCAGGTTGATTGTAAATTAGTGGCTTTATGTTCTACCGATGTACATCAATCTTTTTCAAACGTTCACTACTTTTTATCTTTAAAATCTTACTAATTTTTTTTTTAATTTGAAACATCGATTCCAAAATAACTCAACATTTCAAAATCCTAAATGAATAAAAATCCATAAATCGTCAACTATCAAAATCATACGTCAATATTTAAAAATAATCCAAAATTAAACTTCAAAATAAAGCATGAAACTCTAAATAGAAAATTCTCAAAATCTTTTCGTAAAAACTTTAAATACTAATAAGTGCGGAAGAATAAATGTCCATCGGGAGTGTACTGTCGGACTCGATCTACTCAAGAGTCAGCAGCTCCCTCAATCTCATCCTCACCTACAATTATTCAAACCTAGTGAGTCTAATGACTCATCATATTCTAACAATGGTAAAAAATAATACATATACAGGTTCATGAACAAAAATCATACTTTTATTTAAAATAGCTAGTATAAATTTGTAATCATAAATAATTAAATCGTAAAACTTTCCATCATCGTATATCATTTTTGGTTGAAGTTTGATATTTGAAAGTGACTAGCTGTAATCGTATCATTATAAAGTCTCGGGCCTGCCACTTATGGACCCTACAATCACAGTTCTTGGACCCAGCCCAGCTTGCACTTATTCACAGGACTCACCACCCCTGGCAGTGGTGTTTGTACCTGCCCAGGTTTCGATCCAATGACCTCCAGGCTAAGTACATTGATCATTGAAACCTGGTACCAATTGAGCTACTAGCTCAATTGGTACCAGGTTTCAATGATCAATGTACTTAGCCTGGAGGTCATTGGATCGAAACAAGGGGAGGCACGTATACCACTGCCAGGGGTGGTGAGTTCTGTGAGTAAAATAAGCTGGGTCGGGTCCACGAACTGTTATTGCAGGGTCCATAAGTGGCAGCCCAAGACTTTACAATAAAAGGCGCCTTGCAGCTCAAGTGGCTACCAAGAATCAATGGACTATGTACTTAAGCCAGGGAGTCATAGGTTCGATTCTTGGGGAGGCAGTGACTCCAGCACCTGGGCTGGGGAGTTCTGTGAGTGGGGCCGCGGGTGAGTCGTCGGGTCCTTACAATCATCATTTGATCGACTGATCAGTCTTAGCTCACCATTACGTATGGGAAAGGGCACTATACTCGTCGTAAGTGAAAATACGATCGTCGGGCTCCCTCTAGGGTCTTCTCCCATAAACGTACTCCCACTGAGGCCTTCTCCCTCACGATATTCTCAATCATATCATATTTTCACAGTCAAATTCATATCCTTGAAAATATTTTCTTTACTTTTTATTCATAAAATATCTTGTCCTTCAAAATTCGTAAAAGTGCAATTTACAGGAAAAGTGTACAACTTTAGCATATATCATAAAATCTCATATTTTCATTATATACGTTTTAAAATATCATTTAGCATGTATTATGATTTTTCGGGACACTTTCAGATCTTTCGTACTAACCGGGATATAAAATGACCATTTTGTCCTAGGACTCTAAAATTCCCGATTTTGACATTTTCTTACCTTTATTGACTCGAGCCTATTCCAATTCATCATATAAGCTTAAAATTAACTTATAATATTTTTCTTAGGCATAAACCCGAGTATTTTTATTTAATTACTTAATAAATAAACAATAAAGCGTTTTGATCTCGAATAAATTTAAAACTTAATATTTTCTTCCCAAACTTTAAACATAAACCTTTCATACCTAAATTACACCCGTGAGCTACGAACCAACCCTCGTAAACCAAGGTTCGAGCCACTTTCCTTTCTGATAGACTTAATTTAATTGTGGTGATGATAGTCAAAACCAGTAGATCGCGTTAGTAAAACCAGAAGATAGTATAAAAGCAGAAGTTCTCGCATCGTCTTAACAAAGCAGTACTCTTCGAGTACTTATCGGCTTAGAAAAACAGAAGCAAAACTTGACTTTTGTTGAATCAGAACCAATCGATCTTATATTAAATGTTACCGTTACTTTACCGAGTACAAATATTAAATGCATCATTAATGCTGAACAAAGTCTCATTTAATACGTTTTACCAAATATGGTATGAAACAAGACTGATTGTTCTGAAGCTTTTTGCAGGAACCTTTTTAGGTAATAAAGCTGATTCTATCAGAAGTCAAAGAAACCGTTTTGTTTATTGACGTTGGATTCAAGACTTCTATAAATACACAAGATCAACAACGTTTATAGGTTACCCAACACCAAAACAACGTTTACATTCTGATATATACGAACGTCGATTTGAGCACGCAGAACTACTTATCATCTTCAAAGCTCAATATACAGAAAAGCAACACACGCTTCACATTAGTCATCTGATCTTTTTGAGATTATCTTTGAGAAGAGTTTGTAATCTAGAAATGAGTCTTTTCTAGAACTTTGCTGTATTCGTTTTATTGTGTTGAGAAACTAAGAGTTTCAGTATGCAAAGGATAAGTCCTGCTGATGTGGGTGTGTACAAGTGTTGTACTGTAAAAACCAAAGTCTTTTAGTGATACCTTCTGGAAACAGAAGAAGGGGAGACGTAGAAGATTTTATCTTCGAACTTCCATAAATAAACATTGTCTACTGCCTACTATTTTATTGTGTTTCACCGTACTCCATCGGTTTGTTTCCGCAGTATTTATTGTGATCTGCTGGACTTACTCTTAAACAAGAATAGCTATAATCTCTAACATGATTCTAGCACCCTTTGCAAAAACGACCGTCGAAGGAAAAAGTTTATTCACCCCTCTCTAAACTCTATATCGATCCCCAACAAGTGGTATCAGAGCAGATTTTTCTTGCTCTATATTTACAACAGATATAGCACACTTCAGGAAGGTTCCCATGTTCTCAAAAGAAGACCTTGATGATTGGAAGATCCGGATGCAAGCTCATCTTGCAGCTCAAGACGATGACATGTGGTTTGTCATCACAGATGGTCCTTTGAAGATCTTAAAATCTAACACTGCTGTTGCTGTTACTGAGGGAGCACCTCAGATGGTGGAGAAGCACAGAAGTGAATGGACTAGCGAAAATAAAAAGAAAGCCAATCTTGATAATGTTGCGAATGATATTCTTTACAAAACCCTCGACAAAAATACCTTCAGCAAAATCAAAATGTGTTCTATTGCTAAAGAGATTTGGGAAAAACTCATCCAAATCTGTGAAGGAAATGAGCAGACGAAGGAGAATAAACTGTCCGTAGCAATGCAGAAATTTGAGAATCTCAAAATGAAAGCTGGAGAAACTCTAAATGAGTTTGATGAACGTTTCAGTAGCCTGGTCAATGAACTACCAGCTATTGGGAAAGAGTATTGCAACAGAGAAATATCACTCAAAGTTATGAGAGCTTTACCCAGGGAATGAGACGTTAAAACAATGGCTATGAGAGTCTCTAATGATCTAAACAAGTTGGAGCTACATGACTTGTTTGTTGACTTAAAAGCCTATGAGTTCGAACTGGAAGTGAGAAGCAGAGAAGAGCCCTCAACAAATCTACCGACCAAGGCTCTTGCTGCTACTGCTACTGCTGCTGCTGCTGCTGTAGTTGTTCCACAAGCATTACCTGCTACCATCATTGAGAGCACTTCTGAAAAGACTGCTGAAAATATCAGCAATGATGCTATGTCTCTCTTTGTGAAAAAATTCTCTAGATTCATGAAGAAGAACCACCGAGCCTACCAAAGCCCTAACCGGAACTTTAAGAAGGATTCACCATCGGGTGACATGGCGTGCTTTAACTGTGGAAAGATCGGTCACTTTATTGCTTATTGTCCAAAGCCCAAGAAGGATGACCAGAAGAAAAAGGAATACAAGAGGAATGACAAGAAATTCAGAAGAGACCGCAAAGCAATGATTGCTGAGGAAAAAAATCTAAATGGGCTGATTCTAGCTCTGAGTCTTCTGACTCAGAAAGTCATTACAACGAAAGTGATGCAGAAGAGATCAAATGTCTCATGGAAGATATTGAACCAACCTTGACATCTGGAGAGGTACTTGACTTTGACTTTGACTCTGACGAATTTACACGAACTGATTTAATTAAAGCACTGCATGACATGGTGGAAGAGTACTCAAGACTTTTTCAATCATTTGAGGAAGTTAAGATTGAAAATCAAGACTTAAAAGATCAAGTCAGTAAGTTCACTTGCTTGCAACATAACAGCTGTAATGATTTAAAAGTTGAGATGAGTAAGTTAAGAACTGAGAATGAAAGAGTGAATGCAGATTATCAAACAATGAAGTCTGAAAACCAGAAGCTATCTCTTTTGGTAAATGCATGGAACAAGTCTTCTATTTCCTTATAGAATATGAAAGAATTGCATAAGCAATCCAGTGACAGGAGTGGTCTCGGATTCAGCAATAATGAAAGTACTTCCGAAACAAGTACTAAGCCAGAGCTGGATAAAGGCAAAGCAAAATTCATTCACTTTGTCAAATCCAGTGTGGTATATGAACCTGAAGTACCAACTGTTCGAGTTGAAAGGACTGTAGTTCAGACGAACAGAAGGAAGCATTATGGTCTGTTTTGAGAATGACAGGCAGGGAAAGAGGCCCTATCAAGCACCCCAGCAACATCACTCACATCAACAGCATTTTAAGAGACTTTTCCAGGGACAGCAGGGAAAGAGGCCGTTTCAAAGATCGCCGAAAGGCAAAGGTCTTATTCTGCAAAAGAAGGTTCCTCAGAAGCTTGGTGAGTATCCAGCGTGCCCGAAATGCAATCATCATCATATGGGAGTGTTTATGGGGTTTGGGCAAATGCTTCAAGTGTGGAGCCAGTGATCACGTGGTGAAGGACTGCCCGCAGTGGAGGCAGTCGCCCCAGGGGAGCGTGTTCGCCATGCATACCGAGGAGACGAACCCAGACACGACTCTACTGATTGTTAACCCATTTAATTCAATACTGTATTATTTTTGCCATTCATGCTTCAAATTTTACTTTGGAATAATAGTATGTTGTTTTTGTATTTTGGAGACTTTGGATAGAGATTTACAACTATGCATGAGGTTAAAATTAGTATTTTGTGCTAACATTCCTCAGTAAATATCTTCATAAAAAGAGTAGCCACGAAGGCCTTGTTAGATTCCGAGGCCACTCACTCTTTTATCTCAGATACGTTTGCTAATTATTTGGATGTCAAGTCAATTGGACTCTACGTGAGCTACCCCGTAACTGTCCCATCAGGGGAAGAGTTATCAGCTACTAGCGTGGTCAGAGATATCGATATTGAATTACAGGGCCACCTAGATTACGGTGATCTGGTTGTGTTGCCAATGTTAGAGTTTGATATTATCTTGGGGATGGACTAGCTGATGAAGAATAGAGTTCTAATTGACTTTCAGAGAAGATCAGTGTTGGTAAGACCGTTGGGCATGGAGCAACTTCTTTTTGAGCCGGATAGGTGGCAAAGTTTCCCTTGCATGATCTCTTGCATGCAGGCACGAAGACTTATACATAAAAGGTGTCAGGGATTCTTCGCCCGTATTATTTCAACACCTGACTCACCCACCCCGTCGATATCTGATGTACCAGTTGTCAGAGACTTTCTTGATGTTTTCCTTGACGACGTCACATGCCTTCCACCAGAGAGAGAGGTGGAGTTCGCTATTGACCTTGAGCCATGCACTGTGCCAATCTCTAAGGAACCGTACCGTTTGGCTCCAACAGAGATCTTAGAGCTCAAACAGAAATTCAGGAGCTCCTAGAAAAAGAATTCATCCGCCTAGTTTCTCACCATGGGGCACACCAGTGCTCTTTGTAAAGAAGAAAGATGGAAGCATGAGGTTGTGTATCGACTACCGAGAATTGAACAAGGTAACGATCAAAAACAAATACCCATTACCAAGGATCGAGGAATTATTCAATCAGTTACAGGAAGCTACAGTGTTCTCTAAGATAGATCTACGTTCTGGGTATCATTAACTGAAGGTAAAGGATGCAGATGTTCATAAGACAGCCTTCAAAAGTAGATATGGGATCCCAGTTTCTATTGTGTCTGACAACTGATTTTTGCCCCTTATGTTTCGAGAATTACATTATTGACCCTTATGAATTCAGAATTTGCACTTAGGTCCCTTATCTTTCGAATTATTGCATTTCGGTCCCTTAAATTTTCGAAATTCCCTATTAGCCCTCAAATTGTTATTTGGAATTAAATCATCCATAAAATATGGCACAAAATTAACATCATTTTCCATGGTTTCTAAGATCATAACTTAAGTCCAACTAAGGTAGAACATGCAACCTAAATTCCACTAGGTTAGATCTTGTCCCCAATTCAATTTTAATAACCCATTTAACATTTCATGCAAATGAAAGCAATATAAAAATGTTAAATAACTAGGTTACCTGTAACGCCCCGAAAATTTAAAGGTCCACGCGAACCACATGCATATGATTTATTAAATTCTCTTGTATTTTAATTAATTGTTTTAATTGCATTAAATTAATTATGTTGTACATATTTGCATGTTTAAAAAATATTTTTCTACATGGTTGCATTAAAATTTATTTTTAAAAGGTTATTCGAGTTGCGATCGAGGAACGGAGACCGATGGCTGAAAATAGAAAATGTTTTTATTAAATAATTATTTTTAATTATTTAAAATATGATTGTGGGTTTTTCTTATTTTTGAAAATAAGGGTTTTGATGTGATTTTATACGTCGGGACGTAGATTTTATCGGTGTTGGTTTTTCAAACAAAAACTCGAACGTTTTAGAAACCCGGCTATTAAATTCACAAAATTATGTAACCAAAAATTATTTTAATATTCTATTTAAATCCTAATTAAACTAATGGGCTTAATTTAGAGGCTTAATAGGCCTAAAGCCTAGTTAGTATTTAAATAAACAATATAACACATGATTAGCTCCCCAAAACCCTACAATCCCTACACAAACACTTGCCTCACTTCTGAAAATTCACCCCAAGACACACGGCTCACAACATCACGATATTGAAGAAGAAAAATCGAGATTTTTGCAAGGAAGAGTCTAGCCAAGGTCTTGCTCCGTTCTTCGCAATCGTCAACGTAAAATCGTGCGTTAATTACGCAAAGGCACGCCTATTCTTCCTTTCAAAACCATCATCACATCATAGTATTCTTTTATGCATGAAAAACATGAAAAACAAGTAACATATTATGTATTTTCGTTTTTGTATGTATCATGTAAGTTTCAAGTGGGATTTTTGATCCAAATTGTGTTGTTTGTGTGCATAAAGGGGCTGCCATGTCTAGGGAAGGTTATGGTATGGTTTTACATGAATTTCAGACACCTAAACACCACCTAAACACCACACACGATTCAAACGCATGCTGGGAAGCAACTCGCTGTCATGGGAAGCAAGGGGCTCGGTTTTTGTTCTTCACGGCTAGGCTGGAAGTTGGCTGGTTCCAGGGGCTAGCCAATGTCGTGATGGAGTCAAGGGAAGAGTCCTAGCCATGCTAGGACTCGAGCTAAGAGGTTGGGAGGAGTCCTTGACAGCAAGGACTCCTACCCGAAAAGAGTCATGGACTGGCGCAAATTCTGTGCTTGTTGCAGACTTGTGGGCGCGGTCCAGGGGGCCTGGGCTGGGTTAGGTCGACTCCTTGGGGTCTTAAGTGAGTGCTCATCACGATGGTTCAGGGGTGGCTCGGTAGGTTAGAGTCCTGGAAGTTAGAACAAGAGTCCTTGTCAAGGTGTAACTCTCGGCCAGCTTAGGGTAGTTGTGTGAGGGCTTCGATGTTCTGTTTGGTGTGGTTTCCGTGTGTTCCTTAGGTCCAGTAGGGTACTATAGGGTGTTGGTCAGGGTTTGGACCAACATGGCTTGGGGGTGACTTGATAAAATCAAGAGATGGCTCGGGGTCGAAGTTTATGTGTCATATTAGGGTTTCCTAAGCTTTAAAACTTGAACAACGGCTCACGGGGGTCGATTCGTGGTTCATGGGGACTAAAATAATATAAAAGACTAAACTTAAAATTTAGGAATTTTATATTAAAGTTTGGGATTTTTCAGAATTAAAACGCCTTCAAACACGTCCGAATACGAATTAATTAAAAAGTCTCGTTTTTAAGCTACATAAAACTATGGGAATTTTAATTTAAGCTTAAATAATTATTAGGGACATGTTAGAGTCAAGAAAATCAAGGAAACGTCAAAAACGTAAAACGTCACGTCCAGGGGTAAAACGGTCTTTTTACACCGGAAAATTAGTAAACGTCATGGCAGTGCCCTATTTGCTGTTTTATATGCTAATATGATTATTTTTAATGTTTATGAATTTTTACAGGGTAAAATGATTGTTTTATATTTTTATGATTTAAAATGTTAAAATGTTCATTTTAAATGCCTATGGATTTTCATGATGAAACAATAACATTAAAAGACATGTTGCATGCTTGATTTAAAATGAAAAATGTTATATGCATGATTTTTATTAAGTGATGATAATATGTTGAAGGATGTGACGAGATTGTGACTAACACGATGATATGTTGGAGATATCGTGAGGGTTATGGTCTCAGTGGGAGCCCGACGATCGTATTTCCTTGGATACGGATATGTATATGTATATGTATATGATGATATGATAATACGTAAGGCCAGGGCCCAGTTGACCGGTGAGAGTGTTGCTGGTGTCCCCCGCCGCCCAGTACTGTGGTTACATGTAGATGGATCCATCGCCTAACACGTATATGAAAGTCAAAATCAACGATCTGAATTCAACAAACACGAACATGAGTAGGAATACGAATATGGACATGAATATGAATATGTTTAAGCGATATGTTTATGTATTTTGAAAATTTTTTTATGCATCATGAAAATGTTTGCGAAAATATTTAAGTTTAAGTTTATGCATCCTCATGAAAATGATATTTTAAGTACAAGTATTTTTCACTGTTATATGTTAACTGTATTACGTATTACTTGTTACCAAAGATAGGACGTGTTGAGTCTTTAGACTCACTAGGTGTGTTGATGCAGGTGGGATTAATGGCAATGATATTGGAGGTCTTGACGGGTGACTTGCTGGACTGTCGGTGCACATAACCTGAGGACCAGCGCTTCTATTTCCGCATTTAGTTTATCGCTTTAAGTTAAAGATTTCTACGACATTTTACTTTATGATTTTGAGAGATTTTTGAGAGGTAGTATGGGCTACACTTTTCAATTAATTATTGCTTTCTAGGTTTGGTAAACGATTTACAATTTCATGTTTGACTTCTCTCTTTGGATTTTCAAGCACTAGTAGGATGTTTTATTTTAAAAATGGTGACAAGGTATTTTAAAACGTTTGTATATAAGTATATTTATTTACGAGAAAAAAAATTTCTAGTACTTTTTAAGAAAACGAAAAAGATGAGACGTTTCAGTTGGTATCAGAGCAAAGGTCCTGTAAAGGGTTGTGCCACCATCAGCACCGGGAAGATCAGTCGTCAAGCCTCAAAGTTGTAAGTTTTTACATGTTTTATATGATTTTATGATGTTACCTGCATAATTATATGAATCATATGTTTACGTCACATGTTTAATAGCTTTATGATAATATATGATTTTTATGCTTTAAAATTTTTATACGTGATACGATACGAAATGAAAAATTATTTGATTTTAACGCATGTTGGTTTGTGGTGGAATTGGACTATGTGATTTTTGGGTTTTAGTATTGACGTTTTACTTTTTGGGCTATAAGTTAATCGTGAATTTTATGAATGTTTTGGGACATGTAGATTTTCTAAGAAAATATTATGATTCATGGTTACTAGACGAATTAATATTTGGGAATTAAACGTAAGGAATAATGATTCGAGGATTTACAACGACTTTGGGAGTATAGAAATGTATAAATTGGGATTTTAAGTTTTGACAAAAGGTAAGATTGGTTATAGAAATTGATTTTGGGTAAATAAGTTTAAATTTATCGAAATTATGCTATGGGAAACCTGTAGAAGAAAATTAAGAATGCCAAAAATTTATGAGTTAATTAAGGAATTTGGGGATTAGTTTAGCAATAAGTGCGAATTGAATGGGTTATATGATAAGAATTTTCGATGATTTATACTTTTAAGAATATTTGGAACATTGAGATTTCTTGATTATAGTGTTATAAGGAATGTAGATCATGAGTTTTTAAGGATTAATCAATACTAAGCTTGAAAAATCTAAGTGTTAGTGGATGCGTTTGGGATTTTAAGGTTGAAATATGATAAGTTGATGAATATTTTGGGTATAAAATAAGAAAAGTAATATATGATAAGTATGGTCATCCATA
The DNA here is from genome assembly GCF_025594145.1 of Primulina tabacum. Lineage (NCBI taxonomy): Eukaryota > Viridiplantae > Streptophyta > Magnoliopsida > Lamiales > Gesneriaceae > Primulina > Primulina tabacum. The sequence continues at coordinate 9,124,974 of NC_134567.1, forward strand.
TTTTTATATTGGGAATTTTAAGAAAAGTTGAAATTCGAGGTTATAATAATATAGCATTAAGTAATTATGAGTCTTTTTAAGTTGTCATTTGCAAATAATGATTTAGAATGAAAATTAATTGGGATCAAGTAGACGTAAGGACATTCTAGAACTTAAGTTTTATTAGAGTAGCGCAGCGGAAGAGTGGATTTTTGAGATACTAGAACTAAGACTAAACTTTGGGTTATTAAGGATAAGCGAATTTCGAGGACGAAATTCAATTTAAGGGGGGGAGATTGTAACGCCCCGAAAATTTAAAGGTACACGCGAACCACATGCATATGATTTATTAAATTCTCTTGTACTTTAATTAATTGTTTTAATTGCATTAAATTAATTATGTTGCGCATATTTGCATGTTTAAAAAATATTTTTCTACATAGTTGCATTAAAATTTATTTTTAAAAGGTTATTCGAGTTGCGATCGAGGAACGGAGACCGATGGCTGAAAATAGAAAATGTTTTTATTAAATAATTATTTTTAATTATTTAAAATATGATTGTGGGTTTTTCTTATTTTTGAAAATAAGGGTTTTGAGGTGATTTTATACGCCGGAACGTAGATTTTATCGGTGTTGATTTTTCAAACAAAAACTCGAATGTTTTAGCAACCCGGCTATTAAATTCACAAAATTATGTAACCAAAAATTATTTTAATATTCAATTTAAATCCTAATTAAACTAATTGGCTTAATTTAGAGGCTTAATAGACCTAAAGCCTAGTTAGTATTTAAATAAACTATATAACACATGATTAGCTCCCCAAAACCCTACAATCCCTACACAAACACATGCCTCACTTCTGAAAATACACCCCAAGAAACAAGGCTCACACACATCACGATATTGAAGAAGAAAAATCGAGATTTTTGCAAGGAAGAGTCTAGCCAAGGTCTTGCTCCGTTCTTCGCAATCGTCAACGTAAAATCGTGCGTTAATTATGCAAAGGCACGCCTATTCTTCCTTTCAAAACCATCATCACATCATAGTATTCTTTTATGCATGAAAAACATGAAAAACAAGTAACATATTATGTATTTTCGTTTTTGTATGTATCATGTAAGTTTCAAGTGGGATTTTTGATCCAAATTGTGTTGTTTGTGTGCATAAAGGGGCTGCCATGTCTAGGGAAGGTTATGGTATGGTTTTACATGAATTTCAGACACCTAAACACCACCTAAACACCACACACGATTCAAACGCATGCTGGGAAGCAACTCGCTGTCATGGGAAGCAAGGGGCTCGGTTTTTGTTCTTCACGGCTAGGCTGGGCGTTGGTTGGATCCAGGGGCTAGTCAAGGTCGTGATGGAGTCCAGGGAAGAGTCCTAGCCATGCTAGGACTCGAGCTAAGAGGCTGGGAGGAGTCCTTGACAGCAAGGACTCCTACCCGAGAAGAGTCATGGACGGACGCAACTTCTGTGCTTGTTGCAGACTTGTGGGCGCGGTCCAGGGGGCCTGGGCTGGGTTAGGTCGACTCCTTGGGGTCTTAAGTGAGTGCTCATCACGATGGTTCAGGGGTGGCTCGGTAGGTTAGAGTCCTGGAAGTTAGAACAAAAGTCCTTGTCAAGGTGTAACTCTCGGCCAGCTTAGGGTAGTTGTGTGAGGGCTTCGATGTTCTGTTTGTGGTGGTTTCCGTGTGTTCCTTAGGTCCAGTAGGGTACTCTAGGGTGTTGGTCAGGGTTTGGACCAACATGGCTCGGGGGTGACTCAATAAAATCAAGAGATGGCTCGGGGTCGAAGTTTATGTGTCATATTATGGTTTCCTAAGCTTTAAAACTTGAACAACGGCTCACGGGGGTCGATTCGTGGTTCATGGGGACTAAAATAATATAAAAGACTAAACTTAGAATTTAGGAATTTTATATTAAAGTTTGGGATTTTTCGGAATTAAAACGCCTTCAAACACGTCCGAATACGAATTAATTAAAAAGTCTCGTTTTTAAGCTACAAAAAATTATGGGAATTTTAATTTAAGCTTAAATAATTATTTGGGACATGTTAGAGTCAAGAAAATCAAGGAAACGTCAAAAACGTAAAACGTCACGTCCAGGGGTAAAACGGTCTTTTTACATCGGAAAATTAGTAAACATCATGGCAGTGCCCTATTTGCTGTTTTATATGCTAATATGATTATTTTTAATTTTTATGAATGTTTACAGGGTAAAATAATTGTTTTATATGTTTATGATTTAAAATATTAAAATGTTCATTTTAAATGCCTATGGATTTTCATGATGAAACAATAACATTAAAAGACATGTTGCATGCTTGGTTTAAAATGAAAAATGTTATATGCATGATTTTTATTAAGTGATGATAATATGTTGAAGGATGTGAAGGGATTGTGACTAACACGATGATATGTTGGAGATATCGTGAGGGTTATGGTCTCAGTGGGAGCCCGACGATCGTATTTCCTTGGATACGGATATGTATATGTATATGTATATGATGATATGATAATACGTAAGGCCAGGGCCCAGTTGACCGGTGAGAGTGTTGCTGGTGTCCCCCGCCGCCCAGTACTGTGGTTACATGTAGATGGATCCATCGCCTAACACGTATATGAAAGTCACAATCAACGATCTGAATTCAACAAACACGAACATGAGTAGGAATACGAATATGGACATGAATATGAATATGTTTAAGTGATATGTTTATGTCTTTTGAAAATGTTTTTATGCATCATGAAAATGTTTACGAAAATATTTAAGTTTAAGTTTATGCATCCTCATGAAAATGATATTTTAAGTACAAGTATTTATCACTGTTATATGTTAACTGTATTACGTATTACTTGTTACCAAAGATAGGACGTGTTGAGTCTTTAGACTCACTAGGTGTGTTGATGCAGGTGGATTAATGGCAATGATACTGGAGGTCTTGACGGGTGACTTGCTGGACTGTCGGTGCACATAACCCGAGGACCAGCGCTTCTATTTCCGCATTTAAGTTTATCGCTTTAAGTTAAAGATTTCTACGACATTTTACTTTATGATTTTGAGAGATTTTTGAGAGGTAGTATGGGCTACACTTTTCAATTAATTATTGCTTTCTAGGTTTGGTAAACGATTTACGATTTCATGTTTGACTTCTCTCTTTGGATTTTCAAGCACTAGTAGGATGTTTTATTTTAAAAATGGTGACAAGGTATTTTAAAACGTTTGTATATAAGTATATTTATTTACGAGGAAAAAAAAAATTTCTAGTACTTTTTAAGAAAACGAAAAAGAGGAGACGTTTCATTACCCGTGATGAGCGTAGTGTCTGCCTCCTCTTCCGCTTCCTCGGCATCATAACATATGCTCGTCCCACAGTAGGTGCATTCTTCTTTGGGCAGTCAGCTGCTTTGTGCCCTTCTTCTTTGCATATGAAGCACTTAGAAGTACTCCACACACATGGCCCATAGTGTAGTCGATTGCACTTCTTGCATGGCTGTGATTCTGCAGGTTTAGGTGCTGCAGGTGGTGGCTTCTGCTGTCCTTGCTTCTTGACTTGACCTTGGGGCTTTTGAGGCCCTTGAGGTCTAGGAGGACCCGTATATGGCTTCTTGTTAAGCTGATTATTATTCTGATGTTGTTGCCTCTTACGTTGTAACTCAAAGTCAATGTCATTCAAGGATTGCTCCGCCTGATATGGATAGGTAACTGCTGTAGCATAATTCACAGGACGCATCATCATAACCTTATCCCGAATGGTAGGTCGTAGGCCATCCATGAAATGCCTAAGCTTTTCTTCCGCATCCCTGGCAATAAGGGGTACAAAATGACAACCCCTATCAAACTTCTTCACGAATTCAGCAACTAGATACGTCTCCCTGACGAAGAGTAATAAATTCCCTCTTTATTCGACCTCTGACATCAGCAGTAAAAAATTTCTAATAGAATTTTGTTTTTAATTGAGCCCAAGTGAGTGTAGCAAGGTCAACACCATGCTCGGCTCCTTCCCACCATAAGGAAGCGTCATCCCAAAACAGATAAGTGGTACACCTCAAACGGTCGGCATCTCCCATGTCCAGATAGCAAAAGTGTACCTCAAGTGAACATATCCAGCTCTCAGCAACAAAAGAATCGGTAGTGCCAGAAAATTCTTTCGGCCCTAGCCTCCGGAACTGATCATAAATATCATGTTGTGGCCTAGGTGGTTGCTGTAGCTGCTGCTGTTGCATCTGCTGGAACTGTAGCTGTAGCTATTGCTGCTGTAACTGCTGTTGTTATAACTGTTGCTCGAAGAGACGAGCCATCCCCTCTAATGCGCGAGTAGCAGGATCCCCTGGAGGAGGGGGTGGTGGTCCATTTCCTTGATTACTCCCTCACCGATTAACACTGTTCTCTTCCTGATTCTCGATAACGGGTGCACGTCTAGGAGGCATTTTATCTGAATGTTTTCCAAATTCTAACGTAACCAACATGCATTTAAATCTAAGTTCTCTAATCATGCGATATATCCTAACTCTTTTAGCATTTTAAACATGTACAACATAAATAATCAAAAAGCTAGTAAACATGTAACGTAAACATATTGTTCATGTTATCATGCAGGTAACAACATATTAAATCATATAAAGCATGTAAAACTTACAAATTGAGGCTTGACGACTGAACTTCCCGGCGCTGATGGTGGCACAACCCTTTACAAGACCTTTGCTCTGATACCAACTGAAACGTCTGCTTATTCGTTTTCTTAAAAAGTACTAGAAAATTTTATTTGTTTTTTTAAAACCTCACATCTTCGGCCTAAAAATATAAATAAAAATACTTTTGCACCATTTTAAAATAAACCATCCACTAATAATTTAAAATCCAAAGGGAAAAGTCAAAACAAGAAATCGTAAGACGTTTTGCCAACCTAAAAAGCAACAAATGTTGAAAAGTGTAGCCCATACTAAACCTCTCAAAATCTCTCAAAAATCATAAATAAAATGTCGTAAATATCTTTAACTTAAAATCATAAACTTAAATGCGAAAATAGAAGCACTGATCCTCGGGTTATGTGCACCGACAGTCCAGCAAGTCACTCGTCAAGACCTCCAACATCATAGTTATTTATATCACCTGCATCATACACGCCTAGTGAGTCTAAAGACTCAACACGTCCTATCCTTGATAACAAGTAATACTAATACAGTTAACATATAACAGTGAAAAATACTTGTACTTAAAATATCATTTTCATGAAGATGCATAAACTTAAACTTAAACATTTTCATAGACATTTTCATGATGCATAAAAACATTTTCATAAAAACATAAACATATCACATAAACATATTCATATTCATGTCCATATTCATATTCATGTTCATGTTCGTTTTTGTTTAATTCAGATCGTGATTGTGACTCGTATTCTTGATTGTATTGGGCGATGGATCCATCTAGAGAAAACCACAATACTGGGTGGCAGGGGACACCAGCAACACTCTCACCGGTCAACTGGGCCATGGCCAACATATTAACATATTCGTATACGTATTCGTATCCGTATCCAAGGAAACACGATCGTCGGGCTCCCACTGAGACCATAACCCTCACAATATTTCCAACTTGTAGTAGTCACAATCCCTTAACGTCCTTCAACATGTTACCATCACTTAATAAAAACATGCATAATATCATTTTTATTTGAAACCAAGCATGCAACATATCTTTTAATTCTCCAATTTAATCCTTGATAATCCATGAGATTTAAAAATCATATTTCGAAATGTAAAAATTCATAAACATTATACAGAAACATATCAGCATATAAAACAGCAAATAGGGCACTGCCATGACGTTTACTAATTTTCCGATGTGAAAAGACCGTTTTACCCCTGGACGTGACATTTTACGTTTTTGACCTTTTCTTGATTTTCTTGACTCTAACATGTCCCAAATAATTATTTAAGCCTAAATTAAAATTCCCATAATTTTATTTAGCTTAAAAACTAGGCTTTTTAATTAATTCGTAATTAATCGTTTTGAAGGCGTTTTAATTCCGAAAAATCCCAAACTTTAATATAAAATTCATAAATTCTAAATTTAGTCTTTTTATATTATTTTAGTCCCCATGAACCACGATTCGGCCCCCGTGAGCCGTTTTTCAAGTTTTTAAGTTTAGGAAACCCCAATATGACACAATATCTTCGACCCCGAGCCATCTCTTGATTTTATCGAGTCACCCCCGAGCCATGTTGATCCAAACCCTACCAACACACTAGAGTACCCTATTGGACCCAAGGATCCCACGAAAACCACAGCAAACAGAAAATCGAAGCCCCCACTCCCCTAACCTAAGCTGGCCGAGAAGTCCATATTGGACAAGGACTCTTGTTCTAGCTTCCAGGCCCCTACCAACGAACCCAACCACTAAACCAACCTGTTCTGCACCCACTAAGGACCCTAAGGACTCAACCTGACCCAGCCCTGGCCCCCTGGACCGAGCCCACAAGCCTGCACAAAACACAGAACTTGCGTGCCCCTCCTTAGCTCCTCTCGGGTAGGAGTCCTTGCTTTTAAGGACTCCTCTTAGCCCCTTAGCTCGAGTCCTAGCATGGCTAGGACTCTTCCCTTGACTCCCCCACGGCCCTGGCTAGCTCTGGAATCCAGCCAGGCTAAGCCCTAACCGTGAAGACAAAAACCGAAGCCCTTGATCCCTTATGACGGCAAAGTGTCCAAGCTTGAGACGTTTTCCTGTGGCAGCGTGTTAGTGAGGTTCTAGGACTCCTTAAATCCGCGTAAAACAATACCATAACACTACCTAATCATGGCAGTCCCTTTGTGCACATAAACAACACAATTTGGGTCGAAAATCCTATTTGAAAATTTCATGTTATGTGCAAAAACGAAAAGTACATAAAGTGTCACTTGTTTTGCAAACATTTCATGCATAAAAAAAAATACTATGGTGTGATGATGGTTTTGAAGGAAAGAATAGGCGTGCCTTTGCGTTATATACGCACGAAAAACCGTTGACGTCGAAGAACGGAAGGACACCTTGGCTAGCTTTCTACTTGAACCTTCGAAAATTCCTTCACTAAGTGGTGCCGTGTGTGTGTGCTTTTGGGAGAGAATTTCTGAATTCCTCAAAGTGTGTGGCCGTGTATTAGAGGTGAAAAGTGTAGGGTTTAAGGTGCTTTAGTATATTATATACACTAATTAAATTACTAACTAGGCTTTAGGCCTATTAAGCCTTTACATTAAGCCCATTAATTTCAATTAGGATTTAATTAAATCATAAAAATGGTTTTGATAAAATAGGTTTGTGAATTTAATAGCCGGGTTACTTAAAAGTTCATATTTTTCTTGAAAAACCAACACCGATAAAATTTACGTCACGGCGTATAAATTCACCTCAAAACCCCTTATTTTCAAAAGTAATAAAAAGCATCACCCATATTTTAAATAATTAAAAACAATTAACCAATAAAAACATTTTTTATTTTTCAGCCATCGGTCTCCGTTCCTCGATCGCAACTCGAATATCCTTTAAAAATACATTTTTATGCAAAATGACATTAAATCATATTTAATATAAACTCATGCATGTCACACAAATAATTTAGCAATTAAATCAATTAATAACTTATTTTCATATTTCCTAGATTTGCATGCAGTTGGATTACGCCGTCTTAATTTTGGACCTTACAATGCAACAGTGAAAACTACTGTAATCAACTTACATTTCATGATCTTAAAATCATCAACAGAAACATATCGTATAAAAGCATAACGTGCCAAAACATGTCTCATCATAATCACTTAAGAAACCTTAGCACAAAAATTTACTGACCGACTTCTATCCCCGGTAATACACTTAACAGTTTAACCTTATCTCAACCCCATAAAAATATTATCCTAAGATCCTTGAATCGAAACTTTATCTTACAGCACCAAACTTACGTAACTTAACTATTTACAAATGCATCCCAAATATTAAATTTTTGAATATATTAAATTCGAGTAACGTTAGTCCATAAAACCCAAAATATACGATATCGATCTTCTACCTAAATAATAAAACCCTTCTAGCCACGGTTACATGCTTAAACTATTTTCTTCCCAATTACAATAAAGTTGAGGCACAAGAACTTGGACTTTCCTCCTTGAAACAAATGTCGCATTCTTATGTATCTATAATACTTAATTAATACTAGTGTATAAAACTTAATAAATTATCCCATGGTAGCATTATACTAATTTTAATAAATCAACTTCACTTATAACCCATAGAGTTCTAGAATCCCCATATCAAGATTTTAGATTTCTTACTCGATAAAAATCTTAATATTCGTCCATTGATAACCAGTGTTGAACACAACTAATTTTCTTTTTTTTATTTCACCCAAAATTTCCATATGAACACCTATTTCATAATCTTGAAATTCAAACTTATACAACCCAAGTATTCTAAAAATAACCTAATTCCAACACACATAATCACTTATTCCCAAGTTTCTCCATGACTTTCAAAAATTCCTTAAGACATGGTTTCTAACTCACTTCTTACATGCATCTGTCAAGTAACCTAACCATCAATCATACCCAACTTTCTAGAAAAATTTAACCCTAACAAAGGTATAACTTTAACTGTTAAGATCATGACTAAAACTTATGTTACACCAAACCTTAAGCTCCCAAAAATAAGTTAAGTTACTGTCTAATCTTATAACTTAACCAATTGATCGATTTTACCTCAAATTGTTATCACTCTAAATTTTTAATTTTTTACAGCATTATTCTACTAGCGCTTAGATTTTCAAGTCCAATCTTGATTCATCCTATAAAGCTCTTGATTACCATTCCTTATAACATTATAACCCAGATATTTCAAAATTCTAAATATCCCTTCAGGCCTAAATCACTGAAAATTCATATCATTTAAACCATTAAATTCTCTCTTATTGCTAAACTAGTCCCCAAATTTCTTATCAATTGCAAAATTAATTGTTAATTTCCTCGAAACTTATCAACTTGATCCTGAAATTTCAAAAATTCCTCAATTACCCATAAGTTCTTGGCGTCCCTAATTTTTTTTTATCGGCTTCCCGTAACATAAATTTCAATCCTCTTAATCTTATTAACCCAAAATCAATTCTCATAACCAATCTTACGTTTCCATCAATACCTAAAATCCCAAATTATACATTTTCATACTTCTAAAGATCGTCGTAGTCTTCATATCATTTTCTTTTATATGAAATTATAAAATATTAACTCAACCAGTAACCACGAATCATCAGTATTTTCTTAGAAAATCTACATGCCCCAAAAGCATTCATAATTTTCAAGATTAACTTATAACCCATAAGTAGAACATCAGTACTAGTAAACAAAAATAAGTATAGTCAAATCATTATCAACCTCTCCTAACGCCTAATATTCGAATTCTTAGACATGTACAATTCCAAACGTAACCAACATGCAATCCGATCTAATTTTTAAAACATTCAATCTCCAAAACATATAAACAGTTCAACATGTACCGTAAATAATCGTAAAATGTATATCACGTAAACATGCAGGTGATAGTAGTAAGTTATTTAAAACATTTAAACTTACAGACTTAAGGCTTTTCGACTGAGCTTCTGAAGTTGGCGGTGGCAAAACCCTCTACAAGAACCCTTGCTCTGATACCAACTGAAATGTCTCGCTCATTTTAAAATTCTACTGAAATATATTTTTAAACTATGGCGGAAAATACACACGCTCAAAAGTATTTAAATAACTTAAACATGCGTTTTTAAAAAAAAGCATCCATCCTCTGAATAAAATAACTGCAGTTAAATAAATCTTAAAAATAAATAAATCTCTTAGTCTGTTGATTTAAAAGATAAACTAGAACATATAACAAAAGTCTGATGGATTGACAACCCATAACAAGATTCAAAAACATTTAACCATATTGCTTAAACTCATGTCTCGTAAACATATTAAGCGGAAGAAATGCAAGGTCCTCGGGTTATCCAGTGCATCATCCAGCTCCACCTACTCAGTCTTCAGCGTCTCCAGTCTCCATAACATCATGTTCACCTGCATCATTCACACCTAGTGAGTATAAAGACTCCACACCTGTAACGTTATAACGAGTACATATACATAACATGCAACAGTGAAAAGTACTGTAATCAACATACATTTCATAATCTTAAAAGCATTAACATAAACATATCGTATAAAAGCATAACGTGCCGAAACATATCTCATCATATACATATACATTTTCTTGATTGAATTCAGTTCGTTAGTTGTGATTTTTGCAGCAGCTCTATCGTATCAGCTCTATTCGATTGATCCATCTACGTACAACCATGGTACCCGGCGGTGGAGACATCAGCGACAACATTATCCGTCTACTGATCCCTGACCTCAGCTCATAATATCTCATATAATCATATAAGTCACAACCAACTCCCGTCCTTCAAAACGTGTCATCATATTAATCATTTAATAAAATCATGCATATACGTAAATTTTCCTTAAAATCAAGCATGCAACGTATTTTCACAATTTCATAAAAAATCATGTTCATGATACATAAACATTTAATTATAACATGTCAAATTGTGCTCAAGGCGCTGCCAAGACTAAAAACTTGACCCGCGTGCAAACTGACCATTTTGTCCCTGGAAACCCAAATGGTCAAACCCAAAAATGACCATTTTACCCATGTACCTCAAAATTCGACCCGAAGCTTACTAAACTCCTTAAAACACCTCCAAACATTTTTAAAAATATTTCATAGAAGTTAACTCGAACCCGAATCAAAATTTAGTCGATTCGTTTTAAAACTTGGACATGGGTCGCGGTTTTATCCCGAATCAACCCGAAATTTAACCAAATCTTTCCCAACTCAAACCATGACTTAACCTTACTTTACCAGCACCTAAACCAATTATTTAAGACCACTTATGACCCCCAAACCATAACCGAAAGTTGCTGGAATTTAGTTTCACAAACAAGCCTTAACCCTAGTCGCGAATTTGAACCGAACCAACGACCCTACACCTAACCAGCTTTGACCAGCCCCGAACTAGCCCCTCCTAGACCACCCTAGAAACTTTTTATATTGACATGACTCGAGCTCACAGCCCCATGCAAGCTGCACGAATCACGCACTCGCTAACCACCAAAGGAACTCCACCCGAGATCAACTCACACACAACTCGATCGACCGACCCTAACACCAAAGCATCAACATTCGAGCCACTCCTGGACCATGAACCAGAACAACCAGGGTCTGGTCCAAGGCTAATAATGGCCCTTTCATGGCCGGCCCTTAATTCCTCCAACCTAGCCTCAACCGAGACCAACCTTGCATGGTCGGCGCCCTTAATTCCTCCAACCTGGCCTCAACCGAGACCAACCACAAGACAAAACATTCGGCCCTCAACAAATCATGGACCCTCACTCGACTCCAACACCTTGACGCCATATATCTCAGCTTGTACAGCCCCTAAAATCGAAGACCTAGCAGCCCCTTTCATGAATTACACAATAGCGTGAGTTATATGCGAGGAAAACGAACATTTCATGTCAAAGCTTTGCAAAATGACACCACTTGATACATCAAAGAATTCCTCATGAAAATACATATATATCAGCATATAAATGTTTTGAATGATGAGAAAAGGAGATACAAGGAGTGCCTTTGTGTTTTAAATCTCGAAAACTTTGAGATAATCGCGTAGAACGTGTAATGTACCATAATTTTAAACTACTTTAAAATTTCTGGAAAAATAAAAATTTTCTTAATTAAATAAAAACCTTCAAATTGCGATAACAATAAACTGATCATTCAAAATATTTGCAACGAAAATATCACAAATAAAGTTTGCTAAAAACACTTGTTTAAATATCGTAAACAATGACGTGAAATCAGCATACTAGAAACATTGTATAATTTCTTAAAAACATGGGCGGTCCTCGGGTTTAGCCTCCTGCTCAGTCCAAGTCAGCTCATTGATCCCCACCCCTCGTCTCCTCAAAGTCATAATCACCTGCATCGATCAAGTCTAGTGAGTCTAAAGACTCAACATGTATAAACTGGATATAGCAAGTACTACATAATAAAATCACATGCATTTTTAAAGTATGACTTACATACTTGAAACTTGAACGTAATAGCATAAACATACTTGAAACTTGAACGTAGTAGAATAAACATAGACGTGTCATCATCATAAAATTTTTCTTAAACATACTTGCATCATATATACTTGAGCATACATAACATTATTTTGCGTAGAGATATGTTTCAAAGCAAGTGACCCATAACTAAATGCGCCTGATCAGACTAAACCACAGTACTGGGCTGGCAGGAAAAATCCACTACCACATACATGAGATCCCCGGTCATGCTTTATTGTGTGGAAAGGTCCCTGGTCATGTTTTACCGCTTTCCAATCCTGATCTAAACTCGGTCATGCTTTACCGGGGTGGAGAGGTACTCGGCCACGTTCATCGACTTCCAAATCCGTTCATAATTTGGTCACAAGACATTTAGCATACCTCAAAAACATAAAAATATTTCTTTCGCACGTCGAACATACTTACTTGGCGTTGAGGGATTCGTTGGATCTCGCTTGGGGCCACTGCTGCACGATCTAACATCAGTTCAAACATTTATCTTTCGTAACTTATACGTATTAGTCATGCTCACACACAAAATGACAATTTCCTTATGACGTTCTAAATATCTCGGGACTTGACCTCGTTTAATCATCGTACTAAATCACTACATCAAACCCCAAAACAATCTCTAAAAACAAATTAAAAAAAATTTATTTTTTTTTTAAAAGGGGTACACGTACCTCGTGTAAGGGTCCGGGTAGGGGTCCGGTTAGGGGTCCGGGTAGATGCCTGAAATTTGCATTTTGGAGGAAAAAGGGCACGGACCCCGTGTAAGGGTCCAGCTTTGGGTCCGTATAGGTGCTGGAATTTTGAACAAATGGAATTCCCTACACTTGTGACTTAATCCTACTCACTCGATCATAAGGACCGTGAACCAACACCTCAAGAAACATCCTAGGATTCTAAGGCACTGATTCAAACTCAAACAAACACCCCAAATCTAATACGCATCACAAACAATGCAACATAATCTGTGAACACGACATTTGACATCAAAACGCATTCTACGACTTCTAATGCAGACAAGTACCTATCGATACAAACCGACACACCAAGAACCATCCCAACATCATACTCAACATACTTAAACATAGCAGCAAACACCCGTTGATCCCCAACAAAGCCTGCAACAATAAAACCTCAAAAACACATCAAGAACGCATTTTTCAGAAAAACGCAGTTTGAGCAGTCCCACGAAAACGATCATAACTCACTCATTTCTTATCCAAATATTTCAAATTTACTGTTAAATCGAAGGTATCAAAAAGTTCTATATTTTATATGTTGATAGTTTTTCCAGAATATCGACCAAAAAGTCGCAGTAATTAAAATGACAGCAAATATTGAGTTTTAGATCCAAAAACGTTTCAAAAATCGATCCAACAAATTTTTGCTCAAACTTTGTACATCATACATGGATTTTTACGTATAATAATCATCACAACACATAATATGACGAGATCGATGCAGGAATAAGAGAATATACGTGCCTTTTGATTTGAAATGATTGAAGATGACGAATACCGGTGCGGTAGAATAGGGGAACCGGGGAACGCTTACTACATGATTCTTGCTCGAAAACCAATGTAAATCTTCAGAAATTTTGCAAGGGAGAGGGGTGGCTTCTGCTAAACTCAAGAACCCTAGCTAATCTCCAAAGTTTGAAACGTGTGTCTGTGTGTTGTGTGTGTGCGTGAGTATGGTGTAGTTTAGGTAAAGATTTTGATTAATTAATTAATTAGGGGCTAAAAATTGGTTTAGTTAAATAATTAGAAATAAAATAATACTAACCTAATTACTTAACCCCACTAAAGGATCAAATAAACTAATTTGCAAGGTTTAAAAAAATCCCTACTACTCAACTTAGTAATTTTGAAAACGTAAAATCTTAAAAATCACTTAATAAGTAAATTAGGCTTTTTTATTTTTAAAAATGCTTAAAACTCAAATAATCATTTAAAATAACAATTTCCTCGACTTGAAATAAAATACCAAATTTCAAGAATCACATATATCTTCATCGGTCTCTTTTCCTGATCCCGCATCGAATATTCGGCTGAAACATGAAACCCAAGAAAATATTTTAATGTGCATCACATAAACATAAATAATTTAAAATAATACAATTTCATAAAACATGCATCGCTAAAATCATTTTAAAATTAAATAAATGATTTACCAATTAAATAAATGCATGGATTTTACGTGTACTGATTTTGGGCTCTACAGAACGTGCACCGGAGAGATAGGGAGGGATTCCTTTGCAAAACCTATGGGATTTTCTAAGGTTGGAGCTGCTGGAATTTTTAAGAAAGCTGCTGAAACTTGAAGGGGACGGCGGCCATAAGGAGGTAGGGAGATTGGGGTTTTGATGATATGTTTAAATATAATATAATTAGTACAATGGAATTTTGATTAAAATTAATGAGATTAAGTAGAATTTTAGGCCCATTATGCATAAAATAATCCCATTAAGCTCAAAAAAACTCTCGAAAAATATTTCGTTTTGGTATGTTTTAGAAAATATTGCTCGAACCACCAAAAAGTCCTCCGACTCGCTAAAATTTGCGTATCGGTTTAAAATACGCCCCGACGAGTAAAAAAAATACTCCACCAAGGCCAATTTTAAAAAATCACACTTAAATACACCATATAATAAATAATTAAAACTAATTATTTAATATAAAAAATTTTCATAATTACCCCTGGTCTCCGTTCCTCGTTCGAGTGCGAAACTATTAAAAGCCCTTATGCATAAAACTTTAATAACCCATGAATTAAAACACATATTTATGCAATAAACATGCATTTAATGCATTAACACATTTTAATAAAATACAAAAGAAGTTTTATAACTTGCATGCATGTGGTTTACATAAACCTTCAAATTTTCGTGACGTTACAATTTTCCTTTCTTGCCAAATCTTATAACTCCCTTCATAGGTCTTATTTTCACAAATACATGATCGCCTAATGTAAACTATAGCTCTCTTCATCGCTTATCGGCGTAGCTCTTTTGTCGGCTTTGTGCAGTCTTCATCCTATCTTTGATTTTGACTACTAGCTCCGCTGTTTGCTTGATCAAGTCCGGACCAAATTCCCCTCTTTCACAAACTTCATCCCAATGTATAGGTGATCTACACTTCCTCCCATAAAGTGCCTCGTATAGACAATTGGTAACTATTGTTATAGGTGAACTCGACTAGAGGTAACTTCGGTTCCCAACTTCCTTGGAAATAAATCACAAAAACTCGGAGTAGATCCTCCAAAATTTGAATCACCCTTTCAGACTGACCATCGGTTTGATTACTGAATGTTGTACTGCATAACAAATTTTTCACCATCGCTGCATTTAGACTCTTTCAGAAAGATGAGGTGACCTCGGATCTCGGTCAGAAACAATAGACACTGGAATCACATGCAGTCAGACTATCTCTCGAATATACAACTTTGCATATTGCGTCATTGTGAATGTCGTCTTGATAGGTGGAAAATGCGCTGATTTCTTAAGACGATCAACTATCAACCAAATAGCATTGAAACCTCTAATATTTTTCGGCAGTCCCACCACAAAATCAATAGTAATATTTTTCCATTTCCACTCGGGAATAGGAAGTGGCCTAAGCTTCGCGGCTGACCTCTGATGCTCAGCCTTAACTTGCTGGCATGACAAACACTCAGACACAAAACGCAAGATGTCTTGTTTCATTCCCGACCACCAATACAACAAATGTAGATCCTTGTACATCTTCGTACTTCCAAGATAAATGAAGTGCGGGGTATTGTGAGCTTCCTTCATAATAACCTCTCGCAATAAATCGCCAATAGGAACCCATAGTCGATCTCAATATCAAACTATGTCATCCTCCAATACAGCTTCCGACCCTTAGCTTCATCTCTCAGTCTCCATTTCTATAATTGCTCATCCGAAGACTGACCTTCTCAAATTCTATCCCTCAGAGTCGACTGAATTGTTATAGTAGCAAGATTGGGGGCCTCGTCCTTAGCATATACTGCACGTTCGAATCGATCTCGGAGCGCAATGGTCTCTGAAGTTATAATTGAGTAATGACTTCTGTCTTTCGACTCAACGCATCCGCTACTACATTAGCTTTTCCCAGATGGTAGCTAATATCGCAGTCGTAGTCCTTTACCAACTCTAACCATCTTTATTGCCTCATATTTGACTTTTTTTGGGTGAAAAAATAATTTAAGTTTTATGGTCGGTGAAAATCTTGCACTTCTCTCCATAAAAATAATGTCTCCAAATTTTCAGTGTATAAACTACTGTTGCAAGCTCGAAGTCATGAGTCGGGTAATTCTTCTTATGAACTTTCAACTGTCTAGACGCATAAGCTATAACTTAGTCATTCTGCATCAATATTGTGCCCAAACGAAGTTTCAAAACGTCTGTGTATAAAACATACTCTCCTTGCCCCGATGGCATCGACAGAACTGGCGCTGAAGTCAAAGCTCGCTTCAACTTCTCAAAACTCTTTTGGCATTCGGATCCCCAAATAAATTTTGCATTCTTCTTCATCAAATCGGTCAAGGGTACCGCAATATTAGAGAAACCTTGAATGAACTTTCAATAGTAGCCAGCTAGACCCAAGAAACTACGGATCTCGATTACGCTCTTTGTACTGGACATTCTTTGATTGACTCAACTTTGCTTGGATCAGCATCAACTCCATCTCTAGAAATTATGTGGCCTAAGGACGCCACTCTCTCTAGCCAAAACTTTAACTTGCTGAACTTAGCGAATAACTTTCTATCAAGCAGTATTTGTAGCATCGTTCTCAAGTGCTGACTATGCTCCTATCGGATCTTTGAGTAAATCAGAGTGTCATCTATGAAGATTATGACGAATTGATCCAGATGCGGCTGAAATACTCGATTGATGAGATCCATGAAGATCGTCGGCACATTGGTCAACCCAAATGGCATGACCATAAACTCATAGTGCCTATATCGAGTCCTAAAAGCTGTCTTATGAATGTCGAACTCTTTTACCTTCAGCTGATGGTATCCCAAACGAAGATCCATCTTCAAGAAAATTGATGCTCCTTGCAATGTGTCAAATAAGACTTTGATTCTAGGCAAGGGATACTTATTCTTGATGGTGACCCTATTCAGCTCTCAATAATCTATACAAAGTCGCATACTGCCATCTTTTTTCTTCATAAATAATACTGGTGCGCCCCACAGGGAACAACTAGGGTGAATAAAACCTTTCCAGAAATTCTTGAATTTGTCTTTTAACTCTTTCATCTCAACGGGTGCTAGACAATAGGGTGCATTAGAAATTGGCACAGTGTCCGGCTTCAACTCAATAGCAAATTCCATTTCTCGCTCTGGTAGGATGCTAGAAACGTCCTCAGGAAAGTCTCTGACGACCTCAACATCCTCTAGCTTCTGACTCTCGGTAACAAGTAATGACGTAACACATGCTAGAAAAGCTTGGTAGCCTCGTTTCATAAGTTTCTTTGCACACATGCAGGAGATAATGTGAGGCATTTGCTTGTTCTTCGCTACCTCAAAGACAAAAGATTTCCAGCTGGGCGGTCTAATTGACACTGACCTCTGTCGAAAATCTATCGAAACTCTATTTAATGATATCCAATTCATGTCCAGAATGATGTTGAATTCAGGCATTGGGAGTACGATAAGATCTGTCCGTACCACATCTTTTTGCAAACGAAGCTCCAGATTCTTCACAATGCTCAAAGTGATCATTTGATCACCGGAAAGAATAGAAACTTTGAAGCCTAATCCCATATCCTCGAGTATAATATTTAGTCGCTTGACGAAGGTTTGGGATATGAATGAGTGTGTAGCTCCCGAATCCAGCAATACGTAGGTAGCTACCCCAAGAATGAATATCCTTCCTGCGATGAATACAGCGTCAAATATATTCGTGTTGAAACTTAAGGAATTTCTATCACAATTTTCCCAAATATTTTTAAAAATTACGTGCTTGGACTCTAATTTTTCCAAAAAATAAATTTGAATTTTAGTCCCATCAATTTCAAAAATTGCATTTTAATTCCTTTAGTTTTCGCAATGGCATTTCAAACCCTCAAGAATTTTGAATTCTGCAAGCCCTAAACTTTCGAAAATTATTGATTTAACCATTAGGATTTTGGAAATTATGAAAACAGCCCCTAATTACCTAATATTTGCAAACAACCCCAAGACTTTTAAAATTTGAAATCTAGTCCCTGAATTTTCGAAAATTCAATATTCATCCTAGAATTTTCGATTTATCCGGACTTTCATTCCCTGGACTCTTTAAAAATACGAATTGGTCCTTAAAATATCGGCTATGTGCAATTTAGCCCCTTAATTTTTTGAAATTTATAATTGGGCCCCTAGGTTTTCGAAAATTTATTCATACATGCCCCAAATTCTCGATTTTTCTCAATTTCAAGCCTTAAAATTCTTACTTGGATTTAATTCAATCCTTTGCATTATTAAAGCTTATATTTTATACTTAATTTTTATCATTTTCAATGTTATCCCTTAAATTCAATCATAGTAAAGCATGCACCCTAATTTATTCTAGGTTCTTCATTATCCCAATCAATCATAATATCCAATCTAACATTTCATGCAATAAAAACAATATAAAAACGTTAAATAACTAGGTTACCAGTGAGTAGAGTCGTGTCTGGCTCATCCTCGACTTCTTCAGCATGCATCACATAGGCTTTTACCACAGTTGGTTCTTTCTTCTTCGGGCAATCAGAAGCTTTATGTCCTTTTTTCTTGCATATAAAGCACCTATATGATCCCCACATGCACTTTCCATAGTGTAAGCGATTGCATTATTTACATAATGGCCTCTCCTTAGATTTTGGTGCTCCGGGCTGTGGTGGCTTTTGATGTCTCGGCTTCTTCCATTGTCCTTGGAGCTTTTGTTGGCCGTGCACTTTTGCAAGTCATGTAAATTGCGTCTTGACTGGCTGAGAGCTCTGCTAGTGCTGCTGCCTTTTGCACTGCATCTCAAAATCAATATCTTTCAGAGCTTGCTCAGCTTGGAATGCACAGGCAGTGGCAGCTGCATAATCCGTCGGTCGCATTGTCATCACATCACGGCGTATGGTAGGTCGAAAGCCATCCATAAAGTGTCTTAACCTCTCAGCAGCATCCCTAACAATAAGGGGTACAAAGTGACCGCCCATATCAAATCTCCTAAAAACTCAGCCACACTCTTGTCTCCTTGACGGAGTCATAAATTTCCTCTTCAAGAGTCCTTGGATGTCAGCAATAAAATACTTCTCGTAGAAAATGTCTTTGAATTGCACCCAAGTGAGTGTGGCAAGATTGACACCATGTTCAGCTCCTTCCCACCAAAGAGAAGCATCATCTCGAAGCATATAAGTAGCACACCTAACTCGGTCAGTGTCTCCCATATGCAGATAACGAAAGCGCACCTCAAGTGATCGAATCCAACCCTCGGCAGCAAACGAGTTGGTGGTGCCAGAAAATTCCTTCGGGCACAGCCTCCGGAACTGATCATAAACTTCGAGTTGTGGCCTCGGAGCCTGCTGAAACTGCTGCTCAAAGAAACGTGTCATTCCCTCTGGAGCACGTGTAACAACATCCCCATTACGAGGTGGGGGTGCATTCCCTTGACGATCTCCATTAGTCTCAACTTGCCTATCTGTACTAGGTGCGCATCTAGGAGGCATTATATTTGAACGTTTTCCAAATTCTAAACGTAACCAATCATGCATTTAAATCTAAGTTTCTAATCATGCAGCATATACTAATCCCTTTTTGAGCAACTTTAAGCATATACAACATTTAACCTCAAAAAGCTATTAAACATGTAACGTAAACGTAATAAACCATGTAAACATGCTAGTATCATCATAAAAAAATCATGTAAAGCAATTAAACTTACATAATTGAGGTTTGACAAATGAGCTTTCCGGAACTGACGGTGGCACAATCTTTTGCAGGAACATTGCTTTGATACCAACTGTATGCCTGAGATTCGACGACTATCCCCACTGTACCAAGAAGAGTCTTTTCACCGTGCTAATGTCCTCACTCACACGCACCCTAGGAAACTTCCCAGGGGGTCACTCATCCTTAAAATTGGCTCAAGTCTAGCACGCTTAACCTTGCAGTTCTTACGTGATGAGCTACGAAAAGAAGATGAACCTTCTTAATATGAGTAGTATCTATCAAATCTTTTAAATCATCATCAACTGCACAGTCCTATACCTGGACAGTTTTGGAATCTCTCTCCTTTCGGTGTGATATTGGTTCATTCATGTTCCCTTCGCCTAGAAGCCAGCCAGGAGCCGCTCATTGTCCGTGCAACCTCATGGCACCGGCGACCACCCCCCGCCTTCTTCAACCTCGGGCATCACATGCCCACCAGCTTCCGCTTGGTTCGTCCCCGAACCACAACGTATTAGGAGAGGTCGGCTCTGATATCAACTGAAACGTCCACTACTCGTTTTTCTTTAAAATGTACTAGGGAAAAAATTTTTCCTCCCCACTTAAGCATTCGGCCGAAAATATACATAAATATATTTTAAAGTACTTTTGCACCATTTAAAATAAACAAACAAAACCTATAATTTGAAGATCCAAAAAGAAGCATTCAATTCACAACGTAAAGTCATGAACGTCAACCAAAACCTAAAAATAGCATTTTCCAAATAAAGCATAAACTCTTAAATCTCTCAAAACCACTCAAAAGCATATAAGTCATAAATAATAAACGTAATTTTATTTGCGAAAAACTAGCGACGGTCCTCAGGTTGTGTGCAGCTTCAGTCCTGCTAGTACAACCATCAAGTCCTCCATTAACATCAACATCATGCTCACCTGCATCGATCACAACTAGCGATTCTAATGACTCGGCAAACCTAAATCATGATATCAAGTAATATATATACATCCACATGCAACAATAAAAATACTTTTAACAAAATAGCTTTTCATGAATATAAATTTTAACATTTTCCTTTCAGCATAATATATCATATTTCCTTTCATCATATATGTTTCTTTTTCATCATATACGTATACATTTTGTTTTTCTTGAATTCAGATCCTCAATTATGACTTTCATATTAGATGTAGGTCGATAGATCCATCTACGTATTACCATGGTACCGGGCAGTGGGAACATCAGCGACACTCTCATCCTTCAACTGAGTCATGGTCTTACATATAATCATATCATCGTATTAGTCACAATTAATTCAGCTCCTTAAACTTTTCATATATCCATCACTTATAAAAATTCATGCATATATAAATTATTTTTCTTTTAAACCAAGCATGCAACATGTCTTTTAGCATTAACGTTTTATCATAAAATTCAATAAACATTTGAAATAAATATTTTAACATATATTACAGCATTCAGGAAACTTCCAGGACGTCTAACATTTTTTAGGTGTAAAATTACTATTTTGCCCCTGAAACCCTAACTTTTCCAATTTATCATTAGACCTTATAACGACGACCCAAATCATTCCAAACTTAACATAACACCTTAAAATACATTAAAATAACGCGGTACTGAATTAAATGAGTTACCAGTCAACATGGTCGTGTCTGGGTTTGCCTCCTCTGCCTGCATGGCGAACACCCTACCCTGGGTCGGCTGCCTCCACTGTGGGCAGTCCTTCAACATATGATCGTTGGCTCCACATTTGAAGCACTTGCCCGATCCCCATAAGCACTGTCCCGAATACTAGCAGTGGCATTTTGGGCATACCGGGTACTCACCAGGCCTCTGTGGAGCCTTCTGCTGCGGGATAGGACCCTTGCCTTTCGGCTGTCCCTAAAATGGCATTTTCTCCTGCTGTCCTTGGAAAGTCCTCTTGAACTAGGGTCACTGTTGTTGCTGCTGCTGAGATGCCATGTAGGGCTTCTTGCCCTGTCTGTCGACTTCTATGTCTCTCTGGTCCTGCTCTGCCGCCAAGTCTCTAGATACGACAACGGCATAGGTAGTCGGACCAGCAACCCTCACATCACGGCGCAAGATCGGCCGCAAACCATCCATAAAATGCCTCAACTTATCTCGGGCAGCGTTAGCAATTAGGGGCACGAAGTGACACCGCCTCTCGAACTTCCTCACGAAATCAGCTATGTTGTTGTCTCCCTGACGCAATGTCATAAACTCCCTAGTCAGTCTGGATCGTACTTCCTCAGTGAAGTACTTGGAGTAAAAAAACCTCCTTAAAGCCATCCCATGATAGAGTCTGCAGATTCACCGAACAGACGCGCTCTCCCACCACAGTTTGGCGTCTCCTATCAGTAAAAATGTGATGTACCTAACTCTGTCTGCATCCTGCAGCTCCATAAACGCAAAAATTACCTCGATGGACTTAATCCATCATTCAGCTACCATCGGATCCATAGTCCCCGAGAACTCCTTCGGGGTCCATCTTCCTGAACCTCTCATAAACAACTTCTGGTCTTGGCCTCGCCCCTATACCCACTGCAGCATTGTTCCTCACAAACTGTGCGAAGAACTGGGTCATCCCTGTAAGCATCTGAGCCTGCATGTCTGGGGGTGGACGAGGAGGAGTGGCCCTCTCCTCATCCTGAGCTTCCCTATTCTCATTGCCTGCTTCACGCACAATCCTACGTCTGGAAGGAATACTATTCCAAAATTTACCCAACACGTAAACCCCAACATGCATGAAAATAATATCTATATCATAAAATGCACGTAAGTTGAATTTAAATAAGCACATGCTGAAATCATGACTTGATGCTTACTACATGAAATAATTTACAACTTTAAAACTCACAAACTTGAGGTGTGACTTTCTCGCAACTGCATTAGGCATAACCTTTTATAAGGACACCGCTCTGATACCAACTGTAACGTGCCGTACTTTTAAACTATTTTAAAATTTGGGGAAAAATAAAAATTTTCTTAAATAGATCGTATCATCAAATTGCGTTAACAAATATTTGTTCGTCTAAAATATTTGGAATAAAACAACTACCATCAAAGTTTGCAAAAAAGAAACATTTAAACATTGTCCGCACAACTCATGAAATCAAGTATTTGGACATGCATAAAGTCTTAAAACATGGGCGTTCCTCGGGTTTAGACTCTTGCACAGTCCCAGTTGGCTCATTTGTCCCCACCCCTCGTCTCCTCAAAATCTTCCTCACCTGCATTATTCAGGTCTAGTGAGTCTAAAGATTCAACACGTATAAACTGGAGATAACAAGTAATACGTAGTAAAACAACATGCAACTTAAAAGTAGAATGTGCATACATAAACTTGAACGTAATAACATAAACATAGACATGCCATCATCATAAAACTATACATAAACATACTTGAACATGCATAAAATTATCATTTTGCGTAGATGATATGTTTCAAAGCAAGTGACCCATACATAAATGTGCCTGATCAGACTAAACCACAGTACTGGGTGAAAGGGGATCGGTTACGGTGCCCGAATGCGCAACGGAAGTTTCAAAAATTTTCAACAAGTGAAAATCCGAGCACCCACTAGTAGTGTAGCAAATAACATAACACAAAATTATGTCATACATAGTGTGTTAAAGAAATATACCTATCAATCTCAAGAGATTGATGATGGCTCCAACTAAGGTGTGAACATCTTAACTCTTGAATGGCAAGACAAATCATCAAGCCTCCTTGTTCTTGAGCTCCTTTCTTCAAATTAGGTCCACCACTAACAAGGTAGATTCACTATAATTTTGCACTAGAAAAATTAGAGAATTTTTTTTAGAAGAGTATATTTTTCCGCAACCAAAAAGAAGAAAAATGATGGAGGAGAAGTCATGATATTTCGGCCATAGCATCCTCTTGGTTATGAGAAAAAGGTGTTGTGTATCCCAAAGGCATGCCATGCCTTGGATGTGAAAAAATTTGTCTCCCAACTCTTCACCTCCCCATGCACATTTTATTTGGGCTTGTAACAATTACATGACTCATAGACTTTTATTTAAATGTCTCAAAAATATTTGAGACCATTTAAACTTTACTTGATTTTACTCAAGCCCACTAGTTTAATAATTATTTCTAATTGGGCTCTACAAGGCCCAACAATATTTAATTAATTCAACACTTGAATTAATTTAATTATTTGGACTATACTAGGCCCAGTAGTATTTAATTAATTCAACACTTGAATTAATTTAATTTAGTCCATAATAATGTTTATGAAAATCACAATTTTCAAATACATTATTTGTTTGGCCAACTTTTAATTTAGGAACACTTCCTTAAATTAAAAGGTACATTATCCTTATAGAAGTCATACTTCTATATTATTTACGCTTATAAACTCCTTTATAAGCCGTTCAACACATTGAACTATTTTTACTTCTCAACGGGATCTAAAAAGTTAGCACTTGTGTGACCCTCAATGGTTCAATGATACAACTAGATGTGGGTTCACATCTCCATGTGATTCGGGACTTAACATGTCCTTATATAAGCATACCTCAATTGCTCCATTCTTACTTATCAACTCCTTGATAATAAAAACGTCAGAACTCAAGTCTGATAGTACCCAACCAATCATGTTAAATGCCTAGCAGCATCGCTTACATGATTCCCTAGGTATCAAATGATAGTGCCTGCAAGAACCATTCAATTATGGTTAGCGTACAGTACGGTCCCTTCAACTCATATATCCCGACCGATTCGATAACCATTGGTATGTCGAGAGTTGTCAATGCATCGATAATATGTGTCATGTCGTAGTTGCATCGATGGTGTAATCTATGAAACCCATTTCATAATTACCACCATACTCTGATCAGAGATTTCATACTACATATACATGTGATCACATAGGATATCCATATCCGAACGTAAGCGATGAATCCCCGACTACAATGCATCGACTCCTATATGTTTCGACAAAACACCCAATCTTGCCACCTGATGACCCCATGAGGGTCGGTAAACAAGTGAAAGTGCAATGCTAGCATATAGAGTCTCAATGCTGTCCCGGGTCATAAGGACTAATGGTGTACAACCATAAACTAGGACGTTTTCACTCAATAAGTGAGAACCACTTGGAAAGTCCTATATGGAGGGTTGTTCAGTGCACTCTACCAGGAGCACCTATCTGCATGCTCGAACATCACAATGTCCCCTACCAATGAAACATGGTACTCACATCGTAGATACTAGTCTCAAACTCAAGCGGCCTATATCCTTCTTAGCGGCGGCTGAATCGACTAGGAACTGTTTAGAATATACAGTATTCCAAATATGAGTTTCATGATACTCATCATATGAGCATCTCATATTCTTTCTAAAATTTGTTTATTCAAGGACTTTATCTTTGCAACTAGCATGGGTATACAGATAAAGATGTGCCAAAACAATAATTTCAAATATTATTAAAATAAAGATTTTTTATACATAGAGTTTCATTGTGAACACTCGGCCAACATTTGGCTCGACGGGCACTTACTCTAACATTGGGCTGGCAGGAAAAATCTACTACCACATACATGAGATCCCCGGTCATGTTTTACCGGGTGGATTGGTCCCTGGTCATGCTTTACCGCTCTTCAATCCTGATCTAAACACGGTCATGCTTTACCGGGGTGGAGAGGTCCTCGGCCACGTTGACTGACTTCCAAACCCGTTCATAATTGGTCACAAGACATTTAGAATACCTCAAAAATAAAACATTTTCCCCTTGCACGTCGAGCATACTTACTTGGGGTTGAGGAATTCATTGGATCTTTCTTGAGGCAGCTGCTGCGCATACTAACATGAGTTCAAGAACTTACCTTTCATAACTTAGACGTATTAATCATGCTCACACCAAAAAATGACAAATTTCTTATGACGTTCTAAATCTCTCGGGACTTGACCTCGTTTAATCATCGTACTAAACCACGATATCGAACCCCAAAACAATCCCTATATTTTCCCAAACATGGAAGACACAACCCCGTGTACACATCCTGGTTTGGGTCCGTGTAGCCTCTGCAAACTTAACCTACGGAATTAACAAAGGCATGAACCCCGTGTCAGGGTCCGGCTCCGGCTCCGTGTAGACTCTGGAAATTCACACCACAAAAGAAACAAGGGCATGGACCCCGTGTCGGGGTCCGGCTTTGGGTCTGTGTAGACTCTGAAAATGGTAACCAACGGAAATCACTAAACTTGTAGCTTAATTGTAACGCCCCGAAAATTTCAAGGTCCACGCGAACCACATGCACACAAGTTACTAAATTCTTTGTGTATTTTAATTAATTGTTTTAATTGCACTAATTAATTATGTTGTTCATATTGACATGTTTAAAATATATTTTTCTACATGGTTGCATTAAAATATATTTTTAAAGGTTAATCGAGTTGCGATCGAGGAACGGAGACCGAAGGCTAAATAAGAGAAAATATTTTTATAAATAATTGTTTTTAATTATTTAAAATAAGGTGGATGCTTGAATGATTTATTTTGAGTGACTAAATGATTAATCGTGCAATTTTGTTTGATTTCATGATTTAAAGATTTTCAAATGAATATCGGTGGTCGGCCGGGGACGGAAGACTGGAGACGATTAAGGTGTTAAAAATTTAAAATTTAAAATTTAATTTTTAGTTAAGAAAATATTATTTTAAATATTTTAAGAATTTTATCATTGTTAAGGTAAAATTTAAATTAATTAGAAGGAGCAAGGAATTTTATGTATTTTATAATGGGATTTTTGGAAATATGTATTTTTAAACCTTTTAAATTTAAAGCTAATGATTTTATTAATCTTAATGAGCTTATTTATTAATTAAAAATTATGGTTGATTAAGTCCATTAATTAAATGATTATAGAAGTCTTTTTTATTTATTTTTTTTAGTAGAAGATAATAAATAAATAAGAGTCCTAGTCCTACACATACCTAAACACCTAAACGCACACACACCTGCACACACCGAAACACACACACACACAAATTACGAAAACATGTTGGCCGAAACAATGAAGAACGGCAGCCATTCCAAAGGATTTTCAAGGTGAAGTTTTGAATTTTTTTATCGTTCGTTCGTTGATTTTCTTCCTCGTTCTTCCTTCCAACAACGATCACCCGACTCCCGTGCATCCCAATATGGGTTTTTGGAGGGGTTTTGACAAGAGAAAAGGGTAGAAAAAATAGAAATCGTTATGCGTTCGTCGCCGCCTTTCACCGCTACGGTATTCGTATTTCGAGCGTTTAAACGCAAAGACACGCCATAATCTTTATTTTTCTCATCTATCACACCATATTATATATATTATGCATGTTTGCATCAAAATATGAAACACTACCTTGTATTTTCGTTTTTATGGCTTATTATGCCTAAAACTAGAGTTTTATTTTTTGAAAACTCTTCATAATGATGCACAAAGGGGCTGCCATGGTAGGGGTACTTGAAGTGATGTTTTTCCACATGTTTAAGGGTCCCTATGTGTATGTTTAAAGGCTGAAAAATATAGGACACCATTATGAACGAAAATTGTATGTTTTAGAGTTCTAGGGTACGTTTGAAGGGCTAGGCATTGGTTTGTTCTAGGTCCTAGGATGGTTGAGTAGAGGCTGGACGTGGTGGTTAAAGGCTGGAGTCGAAATTAGCCTAAGTTCGAATCATGTTAGGACTAGAAACTCTTGGTGCAAAAAAATTCAGTAGCTTCCTAGATGTGTTCAAGGTACTTAATGGGCTTGATTTGGGTAGAATATGGTTTAATTAGGTGTTGTTAAGCTTTGGTTCAAGTTGGGTAAAATTTGGCTAAGTTTCGAGTCCATACGAGTCAAAACCGAGAGGTACGCCTAAGTTTAAAAACGAATCGGGAAAACTATCAAAAAGCTAAGTTTTTAAGATTATGTGATAAGTTTGGAATGATTTGGGATATCGTTTCGAGGTCTAAGGATAAATACGAAAAATTATGCTGCTAGGGGTAAAACGGTAATTTTACACCCAAAAATTAGTATACGTCATGGCAGTGCCCTGAATGCTGTTTTATATGCTAATAAGATTATTTTAAATGTTTAAGGATGCTTTTATGATTTAATATGCTAAAATATTTATTTTAAAATGTTTATGGATTTTTATATCAAAATGTTCATTTTAAATGTTTATGATTTAATATGTCAAAATGTTATTTTAAATGTTTATGATGTTGAAATGTTTATTTAAAAGATTTATTGATTTTTATATGTTAAAAAGTTTCTTTTAAAATGTTTATGGATTTTTACGATAAAACGTTAACGTTAAAAGAAATGTTGCAAGCTTGTTTTTTTAAAAAAATGATGTTAAATGCATGATTTTTTTAAAGTGATGAAAATGTGAAACATTTGAGGAGGTGAAGTAATTGTGACTATTGAGGATAATAATGGGGATGTCGTGAGGTGAAAAGGCCCCAGAGGGAGCCCATTTTAGAGAGAAGGCCCCAGAGGAAATCCATGCATGGGAAAAGGCCCCAGAGAGAGCCCATCTATGGGTGAAGTTTCCTTAGGGAGCCCCGAAAATCGTATTTCCATTCGATGAGGATAGGCCAAGGCCCAGTTGACCAGTGAGAATATTGCTGATGTCCCCGCCGCCCAGTAATATGGTTACATGTAGATGGATCCATCGACATTTTGAGGATGAGGAAAGTCATAATTAACGATCTGAATTCAATAAAAAGGAAAAATATTTATGATCATGATGAAAGGATATATGTTATGAAATGAGGAAAAGGAAAAAAATGTTGAGGTTTATGTTATGCATATTCATATGAATATATTGAGGATGATATGAAAAGGTTTACGAAAATGTTTATGAAAAGTTTTATGTTTAAGGTTGATGCATCATTATGAAAAGCTTCTTGTTTAAAGTTTACACATCATGAAAATGTTTACGAAAATGTTATGTTTAAAGTTTATGCATCGTCATGAAAAACGATATTTTATGTATAAGTATTTTCACTATTGTATGTGATCTGTATATGTAGTACTTGTTATCAAGATTATGGTGTGTTGAGTCTTTAGACTTACTAGGTGTGATTGATGGAGGTGATTATGATATTAATGTTAATGGAGGTCTAGATGGTTAGTCTGACTGGACCGAAGGTGCACATAACCCGATGACCTACGCTAGTTTTCCGCACTAGTTATGATTTATGATTTTAAGTTATGTTAAAGATATTTTTATGACTTTTATTTATTTATGAGTGGTTTTTGAGAGGTTATAGTATGAGATATACTTTTCAAATGTTATTTTAGGTTTAGAAAATGTTGGATGATTTTATGTTATTTCATTTGGTTTTCAAATTATAGTTGGTTGAGTTATTTTAAAATAATGTCAAAAATATTTTATGGTTCTCCGAATGCTATGTGAGGTTTTAAAAAAAGAAAAAAAAATTCTAGCACGTTTTACGAAAACGAGTAGCAGACATTTCAGTTGGTATCAGAGCAATGGTTCTGTAAAGGGTTGTGCCACCATCAGTGACGGGAAGTTCAGTCGTCAGGCCTCAAGCTGTAAGTTTACATGCTTTATATGATTTATGTGATGTTACCTACATGTTTACATGATCTAAACGTTAAGCTACATGTGCATACACATTTTGAAGTTGATTGACGTTTATGTTTAAGGTTGCATAGCAAATGATTTTTTTTTATCTTGCATGGTTGCATGACTTTGTTATGCTAAAAGATTATATGCTTCATGATTTTTATACGTGTTACGATATGAAATAAGAAATTATTTTATTTTAATGCATGTTGGCTTTGTGGTGGAATTGGATTGTGTTGATTTTTGGGTTTTAGTATTGACGTTCTACTTTTTGGACTATAAGTTAATCGTGAATATTATGAATGTTTTTGGGACTCGTAGATCTTTCTAAGTAAATACTGATGACTCGTGGTTACTAGTTGAATTAATTTTTGGGAATTACTCATAAGTAATAATGATTTGAAGACTGCGATTATCTTTGGAAGCAAGAAAATGTATAAATTGGGATTTTAAGTTTTGATGAAAGATAAGATTGGTTATGAGAATTGATTTTTGGATGAATAAGTTTAAAATTATTGAAATTATGTTATGGGAAACCTGCAAAAAGGAATTAAGAATGCCAAGAACTTATGGTTAATCATAGGATTTTCGAAATTAAGGACCAATTAAGATAATTTTTGAGAAAATTAAGAATTTATTTTGCAATTTTTAAGGAATTTGAGGACTAGTTAAACAATAAGTGATAATTGAATGGGTTAAATGATAAGAATTTTTGACGATTTAGACTTTTAATAATATTTAGAACCTCGGGATATCTGGGTTATAAGGTTATAAGGAATTTCAATCAAGGGTTTTTGAAGATGAATCGATATTAGGTTTGAAAATTTAAGCGTTAGCGGATGAATTTGAGATTTTAAGGTTGAAATATGATAAGTTGACGAACATTTTGGGTATAAAATACGGAAGATAATATAAGATAAGCGTGGTCATCCATATTTTTATTGGGAATTTTAAGAAAAGTTGAAATTCGAGGTTATAACAACATAGAACTAAGACATCATGGGTCATTTTAAGTTACGATTTGCAAATGAGGAAATTAGAAGGAAAAATTAATTGGGATCAAGGAGACGTAAGGACATTCTAAAACTTAAGTTTTATCAGAATAGCGCAGCGGAAGCGTGGATTTTTGGGATACTAGAACTGAATACAAACTTTTGGTTATCAAGGATAAGCGAATTTCGAGGACGACATTCAATTTAAGTAGGAAAGATTGTAATGCCCTGAAAATTTCAAGGTCCACGCGAACCACATGCATACAAGTTACTAAATTTTTTGTGTATTTCAATTAATTGTTTTAATTGAACTAATTAATTATGTTTTTCATATTTACATATTTAAAATATATTTTTCTACATAGTTGCATTAAAATGTATTTTTAAAGGTTATCCGAGTTGCGATCGAGGAACGGAGACCGAAGGCTGAATAAGAGAAAATATTTTTATTAAATAATTATTTTTAATTATTTAAAATAAGGTTGAGGCTTGAATGATTTATTTTGAGTGACTAAATGATTAATTGTGTAATTTTGTTTGATTTCATGATATAAAATTTTCAGACGAATATCGGTGGTTGGCCGGGGACGGAGGACTGGAGACGATTAAGATATTAAAAATTTAAAATTTAAAATTTATTTTTAGTTAAGAAACTATTATTTTAAATATTTTAAGAATTTTAGCATTGTTAAGGTAAAATTTAAATTAATTAGAAGAAGCAAGGAATTTTATGTATTTTATAAGAGGATTTTTGGAAATATGTATTTTTAAACTTTTTTAATTTAAATCTAATGATTTTATTAATCTTAATGAGCCTCATTTATTAACTTAAAATTATGGTTGATTAAGCCCATTAATTAAGCGATTATAGAAGGCTTTTATTATTAATTTTTTTTAGTAGAAGATAATAAATAAATAAGAGTCCTAGTCCTACACATACATGAACATCTAAACACACACACACATTAACACACACACACAAAATACGAAAACATGTTGGCCGAAACAATGAAGAACGGCAGCCATTCCAAAGGATTTTCAAGGTGAAGTTTTGAATTTTTTTCTGTCCGTTCTTCAATTTTCTTCCTCGTTCTTCCTTCCAACAACGATCACCCGACTCCCGTGCATTCCAAGGTGGGTTTTTGGAGGAGTTTTGACAAGAGATAAGTGTAGAAAAAAATAGAAATCGTCATCCATTCGTCGCCGACTTTCACCGCTACGGTATTCGTATTTCGAGCGTTTTAAACGCAAAGGCACGCCTTAATCTTTATTTTCTCATCTATCACACCATATTATATGTATGATGTATGTTTGCATGAAAAATATGAAACACTACCTTGTATTTTCGTTTTATGGCTTATTATGCATAAAACTAAAGTTTTCTTTTTTTAAAACTCTTCATAATGATGAACAAAGAGACTGCCATGGTTGGGGTACTTGAAAGGATGGTTTCCCACATGTTTAAGGTTCCCTAGGTGTATGTTTAAAGGCTGAAAAATTTAGGACACGATTATGAACGAAAATTGTATGTTTTAGAGTCCTAGGGTACAGTTGAAGGGCTAGGCATGTTTGGGGCTGGTAGGTTCGGTCCAGCAGCATGTCATGGGTTTGTTCTAGGTCCTAGGATGGTTGGGTAGAGCCTGGACATGGTGGTTAAGGGCTGGAGTCGAAATTAGCCTAGGTTCGAATCATGTTAGGACTAGAAACTCTTGGTGTAGAAAAATTCAGTAGCTTCCTAGATGTTTTCAAGGGACTTAATGGGCTTGATTTGGGTAGAATATGGTTTAATTAGGTGTTGTTAAGCTTTGGTTCAAGTTGGGTAAAATTTGGTTAAGTTTCGAGTCCATACGAGTCAAAACCGAAAGGTACGCCTAAGTTTAAAAACGAATCGGAAAAACTATCAAAAAGCTAATTTTTAAGCCTAAGGAATATTTATGAGAGTGTTTTAAGATTATGTGATAAGTTTGGAATGATTTGGGATATCGTTTCGAGGTCTAAGGATAAATACGAAAAATTATGCTGCTAGGGGTAAAACGGTAATTTTACACCCAAAAATTAGTAAACGTCATGGCAGTGCCCTGAATGCTGTTTTATATGCTAATATGATTATTTTAAATGTTTAAGGATGTTGCTATGATTTAATATGCTAAAATGTTTATTTTAAAATGTTTATGTATTTTTATATCAAAATGTTCATTTTAAATGTTTATGATTTAATATGTCAAAATGTTATTTTAAATGGTTATGATGTTGAAATGATTATTTAAAAGATTTATGAATTTTTATATGTTAAAAGTTTTTTATTAAATGTTTATGGATTTTTACGATAAAACGTTAATGTTAAAAGAAATGTTGCATGCTTGTTTTTAAAAGAAAAGGATATTAAATGCATGATTTTTATAAAGTGATGAAAATGTGGAACATTGGAGAAGGTGAAGTAATTGTGACTATTGAGGATATGAGGATAAGAATGGGGATGTCGTGAGGGAAAAAGGCCCAGAGAAGGCCCATTTTCGGGAGAAGGCCCCAGAGGGAACCCCTGCGTGAGAAAAGGCCACAGAGGGAGCCCGTCTATTGGAGAAGCCGAGGGAGCCCCGACGATCGTATGTCCATTCGATGAGGATAGGCCAGGACCCAATTGACCGGTGAGAGTGTTGCTAGTGTCTCCGTCGCCCAGTACCGTGGTTACATGTAGATGGATCCATCGACTTTTTGAGGATGAGGAAAGTCACAATTAACGATCTGAATTAAATAAAAAGAAAAATATTTATGATCATGATGAAAGGATATATTTTATGAAATGAGGAAAAGGAAAAAAAATGTTGAGGTTTATGTTATGTATGTTCATATGAATATGCTGAGGATGATATGAAAAGATTTACGAAAATGTTTATGAAAAGTTTATGAAAATGTTTATGTTTAAAGTTGATGCATCATTATGAAAAGCATTTTGTTTAAAGTTTACACATCATGATAATGTTATGTTTAAATTTTATGCATCGTCATGAAAAACGGTATTTTATGTACAAGTATTTTCACTGTTGTATGTGATCTGTATATGTAGTACTTGTTTTCAAGATTATGGTGTGTTGAGTCTTTAGACTCACTATGTGTTATTGATGCAGGTGATTATGATATTAATGTTAATGGTGGCCTTGATGGTTGGTCTGACTGGACTGAAGGTACACATAACCCGAGGACCTACGCTAGTTTTCCGCACTAGTTATGATTTATGATTTTAAGTTATGTTAAAGATATTTTTATGACTTTTATTTATTTATGAGTGATTTTTGAGAGGTTAGAGTATGGTCTATACTTTTCAAATGTTATTTTTAGGTTTAGAAAATGTTGGATGATTTTATGTTATTTTCTATGGTTTTCAAATTATTGTTCGTTGAGTTATTTTAAAATAATGTCAAAAATATTTTATGATTCGGCCGAATGCTATGTGAGGTTTTAAAAAAGAAAAAATAATTTCTAGCACGTTTTAAGAAAACAAGTAGCAGACATTTCATTAATCCTCCTAACTCGATCGTACGGACCGTGAACCAACACCTCGAGACCCATCCTAGGATGCTATAACAATGATTCAAACTCCCACGACGCCTCAAACAACGATACAAATCATACAACGCAACTCAAACCGTGAACACGCTATTTTGACACCAAAATGCTTCCTACGACTTTTAATGCAACCAAGTACCTATCGACACGAAACGAAGCACCAAAAATCATCCCAACATCATACTCACAATGCTTAAACGCAACAGCGATCACCCAACGGTTCCCAACGAAGCCTACAGCAAATAAACTTCAAGAATACGTCAAAAACACATTTTTAGAAAATTACAGTTTGAGCAGTCTCACGAAAACGATCATAACTCACTCGTTTCTTGTCCAAAAATTACGAATTTACTGTCAAATTGAAGGTATCGAAAAGTACTACATTTTATATGTCAAAAGATTTTCCAAAAAGTCGACCATATTTTCGCAGAAATCGAAATGACAGCAGAATTTTGGTTTCAAGATCTAAAATCGTTTCAAAATCGATCCAATCAATTTTAGCTCAAACTTTGCACAATATTCATGAATTTTTACACATAATAAAGATAAGAACATGTACTATAACGAGACCGATGCATAAACGAAATAATATACATGCCTTTTGATCTTTAAAGTTAGCGAAACGACGACACCGAAGCGGGAAGGATGCGAGAGTTGATCCGGGACGAACGTGGCACGATTTTCTTGAAGAAAACTTGCTGAAAAATTACAGAGGAGGGGCGGCTGCTGAACTCTCCAAGAACCCTAGCCTCTTACTCAAAGAAATGAAGTGGAAGTGAACTTGAATTTTGTGTGTGTGTGCATCGGCGTTGATAGACATGAATTAATTGTGGCGATGAAAATAAAAACCAGCAGACCAGCAGCACTCTTTAAGAAAACAGTAGACAAAAAGAAAATCAGAAGCTACTGGTCTAGTAAAACAAAAGCAGTAGAAAGGATAGAAAAACAGAATCAGTAGAAGATGTTGCATAACGTGACTACTTTAAATGTTACCGTTAAAGTTACCAAGTACTAGTATTAATTGCAGCATTAAATACTATACGGAGTCATTTAATTCACTTTACCGAGTTTAGTATAAAACATGACTGAATGTTTTATAGCTTTTCTGCAGGAACCTTTTTTTGGTAATAAAGCTGACTCTATCAGAAATCTGAAGACATCTTCTGATCATAAACGTTGAACTCAGTCGATTATATATACATGGAACAAACCCTTACAAAAGAGAGAACTCTACGCATAATATCTTTTCAAGGATCAACGCTATTTCACTCAACGAGACAACCTCGAAATTCCTTGATAACTTTGAGTTCAACACAAAGAAAAGTAGCACACGCTTCATAGCAAATATCTGATCTTTTGAAGATCATCCTGTGCTACTGATTCTTACACTCTTCACAATCTTTTACAACACTTATACTTTATCATGAAGAGCTTGTAATCTGAAAAGAGTCTTTTCAGAACCTTTTGTATCACGTACTTTTTGAGTCGAGTAACTAAGAGTTTCAGTAGGCAAAGGTGTAAGTCCTTCTGAAGTGGGTGTGTACAAGAGTTGTACTGTAATATCCAAAGTCTTTTATTTATACCTTCTGGAAACAGGAGAAGGGGAGACGTAGAAGATTTCATCTTCGAACTTCCATAAACAACTACTGCCTACTGTTATTATTGTCTTTCACTTACTTCATCAGATTGTTTCCGCACCTATAATTGTAATCTAGGTGAAGGTATACGCAACAAGATAAACTACTATCTCTAACATGATTTTAGTACCTCATCAAAAGAAAGGAAAAACGAGTAGAGTGTATTCACCCCCCCCCCCCCCCCCCTTCTAAACTCAACTTCGATCCTCAACAATTGGTATCAGAGCAGGTTATTCTTGTTCGTGAAAAACTACAACAGATGGCACACTTTAGCAAGATCCCTATGTTCTCTAAGGAAGATTTTGGTGATTGGAAGATTAGAATGCAAGCTCATCTTGCAGCACAAGATGATGACATGTGGTATGTCATCACAGATGGTCCATTGAAAATATTAAAGCCTAACACAGCTGTTGCTGTTACTGAGGGTGCACCGCAGATGGTTGAAAAATTAAGAAGTGAATGGACCAGCGAAGATAAGAAGAAGGCCAACCTTGATAATGTTGCAAAGGATATATTATATAAAACTCTCGACAAGAATACCTTTAGCAAGATTAAAATGTGTTCTACTGCAAAAGATATTTGGGAAAAGCTCATCTAGATATGTGAGGGAAATGAGCAAACGAAAGAAAACAAACTGTCTGTAGCAATGCAGAAGTTCGAAAATCTAAAAATGAAAGCTGGTGAAACTCTAAATGAGTTTGATGAAAGATTCAGTAGCTTGGTAAATGAGCTAACAGCTCTGGGTAAAGAGCATAGCAACAGAGAAATAGCTCTCAAGGTGATGAGAGCCTTACCCAGAGAAAAGGATGTAAAAACAATGGCTATGAGAGTGTCCAAAGATTTAAACAAGTTGGAACTGCACGACTTGTTTGCAGACCTGAAAGCATACGAGTTCGAACTGGAGGTAAGAAGTGGAGAAGAGCCCTCAAGTCTACCTACCAAGGCTCTTGCTGCTACTGCTACTGCTACTACCTCTTCTACTGCTGCTACAGCTGTACCTCAAGCATTACCTAATGTGATCATTGACAGTACATTGGAGAAGACTGCTGAACAAATCAGTAGTGATGCTATGTCCTTGTTTGTAAAGAAATTCTCCAGGTTCATGAAAAAGAACCATCGAACTTATCAGGGTCCCAATCGCAACTTCAAGAAAGATTCACCATCTGGTGATACGGGATGCTTTAACTGCGGAAAAATAGGTCACTTCATTGATGATTGTCCTAAACCAAAGAAGGATGACCAGAAGAGAATGGATCACAAGAGAAATGACAAAAAGTCCAGAAGAGATCGAAAAGCAATGATTGCTGAAGAAAGCAAATCCAAATGGGCGGACTCCAGTTCTGAGTCATCTGATTCAGAAAGTCATTCCAGTGACAGTGATGCAGAAAATGTTACATGTCTCATGGCAAACACTGATTCAACCTCGACATCTGGGGAGGTATTTGATTTTGATTCTAACGAATTCACACGAACTGATCTGGTTAATGCATTACATGACATGGTAGAAGATTATTCTAGACTTTCTCAATCATTCAAAGAAGTTAAGATCGAAAATCAGAACTTAAAGGATCAGAACAGTAAGTTAACTTGCTTGCAAGTAGACAGCTGTAATGATTTACAAGTTGAGATGAGTAAATTAAAAACGGAGAATGAAAGAGCAAAAGCAGATTACCAGAAGATGCTTTCTGAAAACCAGAAGTTATCACTACTGGTAAATGCTTGGAACAAGTCTTCTATTTCACTGGAAAAGATGCAAGAGTTACAAAAACAATCTGGAGACAGGAGTGGTCTCGGATTTTGTAATAATGAAGGCACCTCTAAAACAAATACTAAGCCAAAACTAGATATATGTAAAGGGAAGTATATTCACTTTGTGAAATCCAGCGTGGTACAGAAACCAGAAGTACCTACTGTTTCAGTAGAAAGGAATGTAAATCAGATGAACAGAAGAATGCACTATGGTCTGGATTATGTTAAACCTAAGGAAAAAGTTGACCAGAGTTCTAGAATCATGAGTGGATTCAACTCAGGAAGACAACCTCCTATGAAGGTTAAAAACTACAGGTACTATAATTCTAAACCTGTTCAGAAGAGATACAGGCTGGACAACAGAAACAGAAGGGAAGAACAACATACTAGGATGCACAATGTTAAAAACAACAGACCCTTTGTTGCACACACTTCCATGGATACCCGAAGTACAAAAATTGTACAAATGTGGGTCCCCAAAGGACTGATAAGGCTTGGACCCAAATAGATTTGGGTACCAGATACTAAAATTTGTGTTTGCAGGAACAGCAAAAGAAAACAGAAATCAGTAGCTCTACATGGTATCTGGACAGTGGATGTTCCAGACACATGACTGGACAGAAAAACCTACTCTCCGAGATAATGAGTTGCACTGGACCAAAGATAACTTTTGGAGACAACTCAAAAGGTAAAACCGTGGGTAAAGGTAAGATTATCCATGGTAACATAACCATTAATGATGTGTTACTAGTTGACAACCTTTGTTACAATCTAATTAGCATTAGTCAACTATGTGATAATGGTTATTCTGTAGCTTTTCAGAAGCACTCATGTGTAGTTAGAGATTCTGCTGAAACTACTATATTAACTGGAAAGAGAGAAGGCAACACCTACAGAGTCTCTTGGAACTCAAATCATGTCAACACTCCTACATGCTTAGTTGCCTCGCTTAGTAATAAACACTGGCTATGGCACAAGAAATTGAATAATCTGAATTTCAAGTCAATCAATCATCTCAAAAAGCAGAATATAGTTGATGGCCTACCTGATATTAATTTTGTTAAAAGCCATATTTGTTCTGCTTGTCAGCTTGAGAAACAGATAAGATTCAGTTTCAGGAACAAAGATAGCAAGTCAACTTCAAGATGTCTGGAATTACTGCATATGGATCTATTTAGTCCAATCCCTATCATGAGCTTAGGGGGAATGAAATATACTCTTGTTGTTATTGATGATTTTTCTAGATTCACTTGGGTAATATTTCTCGCAGGAAAAGATCAAACCAGTAGCCTCCTGATCAATCTTCTGAAAAGGATTCAAAATGAAAAATCTTCTTCCCTCATTAAAATCAGAAGTGATCGGGGTACTGAGTTCACTAACAAAAATCTTGAGTTATATTTGAATGAACAGGGGATTCATCATGAATATTCAGCTGCCAGAACACCTCAACAAAA
Organism: Primulina tabacum; assembly: GCF_025594145.1. NCBI lineage: Eukaryota > Viridiplantae > Streptophyta > Magnoliopsida > Lamiales > Gesneriaceae > Primulina > Primulina tabacum. The sequence goes on from NC_134567.1 coordinate 9,164,046, forward strand.
CGGAGTAGCTGAGAGGAGAAATAGAACTCTAAAAGAAGCAGCTAGAATAATGCTAGCAGATGCAGACATCTCTCAGCGCTTCTGGGCTGAAGCAATTAACACTGCTTGTTACACGCAAAACAGAACTATGGTCAACAAAAGGCACAATCAAACTCCGTATGAAATATGGTAAGGGAATAAACCCAACGTATCTTATTTTTATTTGTTTGGTTACAAATGTTTTGTACTAGATAATGGCAAAAATCACTTAACTGCATTTGACTCAAAATCAGATGCTGGACTATTTCTTGGTTACTCTGCAGTAAGCAAAGCCTTTAGAATTTTCAACAATAGAACTCTTAATGTTGAAGAGTCGATTCATGTTGTCTTCGATGAAGACAGCAGTGCTCCTGAAATATCTAACACGTCAGATTTAAGTAACAGGTTAGACAGGATCCACTTGGAACTGGACAGTGAAGATGATGTAGAAGCAAACATCAAGGATCTTCAAAATCTAGAACCAGACATTCCGATAGTGGAACCAGAAGTACAGACATTAGATCTGCCTATACCAGCAGAAGACACTCAAGAACCTACTACTGATTCCGTCAAGAACAATCTCAATATATCAAATCAGGAAGATATCCTTTTAAATCCTTTTATTTGGAGAAAATCTCATCCTCCATCATTGGTTATTGGTAATCCAGCATCGCCTTTGAGAACCAGAAGGCAAATGATAAATGAATACATACATGCTGCGTTTATTTCTCAAGATGAACCAAAGAAGATTGAAGAAGCTCTTTTGGATCCCAGTTGGATAGAAGCTATGCAAGAAGAGCTGAATCAATTTGATAGGAATAAAGTTTGGTTTCTAGTACCTAGACCTTCTCACCAAGCTGTCATTGGAACTCGGTGGGTATTCAGAAACAAACTAAATGAGGAAGGAATAGTTGTAAGAAACAAAGCAAGACTGGTGGCACAAGGATTTAGACAAGAAGAAGAAATAGACTATGATGAAACCTTTGCACCAGTAGCTAGGCTCGAAGCTATCAGAATATTCTTAGTCTTTGCTGCTTTCAAAAACTTCAAAGTATATCAAATGGATGTAAAGAGTGCGTTTCTTAATGGTTTACTACAAGAGAAAGTCTATGTTGAACAGCCTCCAGGTTTTTCTAATCATGTGTTACCAAATCATGTTTTTAAATTATATAAAGCATTGTATGGTCTGAAACAAGCACCTAGGGCTTGGTACGATTTAATCATGGTTTCATCGTTGGTACTGTAGATAAAACCTTGTTTACCTTAGCCAAAAACAAACACATATTATTAGTTCAGATTTATGTTGATGTTGTCATATTTGGGTCAACTAACCCTAAATTATGTGCAAAGTTTGCTAAGTTAATGCAGGACCAGTTCGAGATGAGCATGATGGGAGAATTAAAATTCTTCTTAGGATTACAGATTAAACAACTTGATACTGGAATTTTTATAAATCAAGCCAAGTACACCAAGGAGCTTCTGAAAAAGTTTGGTATGGAAGCATGCTCTGCTGCTTCTACTCCAATGAGCTCATCTATTAAACTTGATAAAGATGAAAGTGGAATTTCAGTAGAGGTAACTTAGTATCGTGGTCTTATTGGTTCATTGTTATATCTGACTGCCAGTAGACCAGATATCATGTTTGTTGTTTGCATTTGTGCGAGATTTCAATCAAACCCTAAACAATCACATTACATTGCTGGTAAAAGGATTTTAAAAGATATTAAGGGTACTCAAAATGTAGGCCTCTGGTATCCCAAGGACTCGTCGTTTAATCTTATTGGATACTCAGATGCTGATTATGCAGGATGTAAACTGGATAAGAAAAGCACAAGTGGTTTTTGTCAATTTCTTGGTGACAGGATGATATTCTGGTTTAGTAAAAAGCAGACCTCCATAGCCACATCTACTGCAGAAGCAGAATATCTGGCTGCTGGAAGCTGCTGCTCTCAAATATTATGGATTCAGCAACAGTTAAAAGACTATGGAATTCAAGCCTCCGAATCACCTATTTTCTGTGACAATACCAGTGCCATTGCAATCACACAAAATCCAGTACTTCATTCCATAACGAAGCACATAGACATCAGACATCATTTCATCTGAGATCATGTGCAGAAGAAGAACATTCGTCTGGAATACATTCCTACTGATCAGCAAGCAGCAGACATCTTTACAAAACCTCTCCCTGAGAATAAGTTTTCTTAATTTCGAAATACAATTGGATTGATAGATTTAACTTAATTATTTATCATTATCTGATATTTTGGCTTAACTTTTCCTCTGTGATTATTCAGTTTCTAATTTTGCAGAAGGTAAAAGTTGAACGATGGAGACAATCAGTAGACATAATATTTCATTAAAGATAATAGAAACGGGGGCGTACATTTTTCACTTCTGTTTTAACGTAAACTCTCCAGGATGCCAACCAAGCGGTCAGCTCTCCAGTAGAGGTACGTAAAAACTCATCTGAAAAAGCAATGCATAAGAAGGTAGACGCCATCATCAGAGACAGTGTCAGCACTATCAGCACTATGGAGACGTCGATAATACTTCGACATCATCATCAACTCCTTAGTAGAAGATGTTCGCCCACTCTCGAAGGAAGACCTAAGCTCCTGGATTTTAGTCCAAGTAGCAAGTGTCTTCTTCAGTACCTTGAACTCTATTACCTCCTTTCTTGCAGCAGTCACCTCTCTCATAAACTCATCAGCCAAATCAGGACTATTATCTCTTGCCATTTTTTTTCTTAAGAATGACTATCTGGTTTAACCCATGTTCATATTTATAGATGAAAACCAGGGACCAAAGCTCGAGAAAGTCTTGACTACAGTAGATATATGAAACATCCCATATCTAGCTCCCATCGGATTTGTTACCATATATTGCACTAATTTAAGAAAAACCTTATTCTGATATTCTGTGATTCTGTGTCAGAAGAAAAAGGTATTTTGTCTCATTAACAAAACAAGGCTTATTTTATCTTCCAGTAGAAGCTATCAAGACGACTTCTCTTCTTCTGAATTTTATTCATCATTCATCAGTTATTTATCTTATTTAGCCAACAGTAAGTTATTTGCAGGAAAGCAGAAGGGAATATCAAGTACTTAAACTGAAATTTTATTAGAAACCATTCCAGTACATTAAACGATGCAGAAGTAAAAGCAGTAGATCGACAAATGCTCTTTAACAAGAAGCTTTACATTAAACTTTTTGCATTCAGCAGATCGTAGTATCTTCAGCAGGAAAAGGATGGTCTGCTTCGAAAAGATTCCAGCAAGCTTGGGTCTAGTAAGAATCTAGCAAGCTTGGGTCTTGTTAGCACTAATGTATAATCAGATATTTTCCGGGGCATCAGCTTCATCGATCAACCAGCACTCTCTTATTGCATTAGAAAGCCTCTGGAAAAGATCGATGCTACACCTCCGACTAAATGGAAGCAACAAATCTTTTTGATTGTTGACATTACAACTCCAGGAGTTTGATCCAAGGATAATTACGTAAAGAATGACATCTTCAAACTTCCTTCTGAACATTTTTGCTTCGGCCCCTGGATCAGACTCTAACTCTTCTTTAACTTGAGCTTTCATTTTAGATTATGAATGTTTAACTTCGTTTAAGTTGTGCAGGCATTTATAGTAATCTTCGGAAGACACAAAGACTCTTGCGACTGTTCATTTTCAACGGTTCAGATTGAAAGATTGCCAAAAGTCGTTTGGTGTTTAATATCCACTTATTAGTTGCATTTACCGAGGGGGAACAGTATCTTAGTCAGACTAAGATTTTTATACCTTTTTCAGAAAACAGATAGAGTATTTGTCTTTTCGATAAAACAACAAGTCTGCTGGTTTTGTCACAGTGCTCAAATATTTCAGCACTCTGAAACTTCCAGCAGACGTTATCATAAAACGACAAATCTTCTTCTGATTATTTTTAGTAACCGTCTGGACAGCCCGCCTATTTCAAATTTTTAAATCATTCGCGTCTCTGACAAACTTTGCAAGTTTTTTTTTTTTCAAATATTCAACCATAAACATACTGACACGTGTCCTTATGTTTACTTGACGGCTGTACATTCATTTTAAAATATCACCTTCTCATTTTTCACTTTTACCGTTTCAAAACTGTTGCTACTCAGCTACTGCTTTCTCTTAATCATCTTCTATCTACTGCAAATTTTATCTGATCTTTTCATCGTAGAGAAATGGCCGGAGCATACACTCTTAATACATATCAAGTCAACTTTGCTTCAGTTCTCAATATCAAAGATAAGAATCTTGTTAAAATGTTTAAAGACCTTGAGAAATCAGGACTTCGAAACTTCTTGGAAGCACCAGCTGTGATATACAAAAATGCTCTTCTGGATTTCTACGCTAAGGCAACTGTGCATGAAGGAAAGATCGTCCACTCTCAAGGAGATGCATCCATCTCCATTGATGCCGCACTATTGGGCGCAACTTTTCTCCTCCCACTTTCAGGTACTTCTGAACTATCTGATATTTCCAAGCTAGAAATGTCTATTGCTCTTAGCACTTTCTCAGCCACTGGAGAAGAATTGTCTCCTTCTTGCCACAAAAGTTACTCAAAATGGAATATCAAATTCTGGCTGATATTGTGGCGAAGGCTATATTAGTCAAAGCTGGCACGTTCGATAAGTTAACAAAGGAGAAAGTTCAAGTGATGGCTGCCATCACTAAGGGAACTAAAGTGGATTGGAGTCATTTCATATTCAGAATCATGAAAGACATGGTCATCAAGAAAAGTTCTGGATTTGCTGTTCAGATCAGCAAAATGCTCAAGGATGCTGGTTTCGCTTTTACAAGTGAACAGGATGCTGTTTCGGTAACAATGATTGATGCTGAGAATGTACTCACTTTAAGGCCCAAGCCAATCGTGGCTGAATTTGTTGCCTTGAAAAAGGAGATTGGAGAGACTCTTTCTGAGACTCAGAAACCTCAACGAAAGATTAAAAGGAAAAGAGTGATCGTCTCTACTGATTCTGATAAAACAGTATCAGAAGAGTCTGCTGCTGATGTTCAACCATCCCTACCAACTCCAATCAAAAAGAAAGCATGGACTGTTCTTAAAATCAAGAAGACAGCAGCAATTTCTGAAATTGAGAAAGTGCCAATCAGACAGGTGTTTCCACAAGTGGTTCCATCTGCACGATCCAATGCTCCTACTTCAGTGCAAGCTGCTGCATCTGTTCCAGCAACATCTACTGCTTCTACTTTCAGACCAATGTCTGGAATAGTGATTAGAGAACCAACAAGGGGGTTTTCTGCATTTCGACCCATTTTGCCTATCTCATCAACCGACAAAGGCAAAGGAAAGATGATTGAAGAACCACAATTTTTTGGACTCAGAACAACTGTGACCACAGGTGTTGATCTTCATTTGGCAGAAATAGAAAGCTCTGCCAATGATGACATGAATTTCTTTGACGAGTGGCACAAGGTCCGAATTTTTCATTCTTTTGCTTACTTCAAGACGAAAGGATCCTATGGGAAAATAATGAACGCAGAGAAGAGGGTCTTCCAGCTTACCAAAACAGAAAATGTAATCGAGGCATTGCGTAGAAGAAGCTACATCCTCGAACAGCTGAAATTTCAGAAGTTGGAATCGGTTCTGAAAATTCTTAAATCAAATTTTGATCCTACAATTCCTATTGCTGTTCAGGATCAAAACCTCATTCTGATTCTAACTGACAAATTGAAACAGATGAGTGAGCAACTTCTTGATCAAGAAAAGGGCTTTGGCGAGCCAATTGAATATCAAGTCGGCCTTGTTCCAGACTTTCCACAGATCCAAACAGTTGAGGAACGGACTACAGCTTCACCAAAAGCTTCTGTTCTCAGTACTCCTGCATCACCAACAAGGCCTCTTCAGTCATCATCTCTTTTGTCTGTGCATGAACTGGCTTCCGTTGAAGAAGTCATTGAGTCAATTGTTCCCACGTCCCCTACTACTCAGGAAGCAGTTTCAGCTACTTCATTGCCACAATCACCCTCTCCAACCGCAGAACAACATATGGCAGAATCAGATGCTGTATCTCTTTTGCCAACTCTAGAGAAATTTTCTGCTGCTCATCAAGCTGAAATGAAAGTTCTTCTGAACCAGCAATTTGAACCCATAACTGCAGAACAATCAGCTTCACCTACTGCCGTTGCTCCAACAGAAGAGAACTTGGTCTCCAACTTGGTTGCTCCTGATGAAGAGATTGTTCCTACCATAATTGCTGCCGAACCAAATGTTTCTGCTATTCCAGATGAAACCTCTGCTGACTCTGGTCCTTCTACTGCTGTGATGGACACCACTTCCCTCACCACCAATCAAGTCTCTACTGCACTGATTGTCACTGATCCTGTTCAAACTCTCACGGACACTCGCGCTGCTGAAATGAGGCAACGCATGCTTGCGCGAACCCCCTCACCTGAATCAGAATCATTCAATTTTGAGTTTCAGATTGACGTTCTGCAAAGGGAACTCAATAACCTGTCTGATTTAGTCAAGCGGATGTCCTGTGAAAGCATATCAGAATTTAGTGGTGCTCAGCTCTTCAGAGAACGAATGAGCAAACAAATATATAAAACTGTGGAATCCGTGGAGAAAATGCATGCTGAAACCATTATTTTCAGACAAGCTGTATCGAGAAATCATAGTCACATCGTGCTTGCTCAAACTGATATACTAAATCGACTCACCGAGCATGATGATCTCATTCGATCATTTTCCACCTTCATGGAAGTAATGGATGCCAAGATTGATTCTCAAACTCAATCTCTCACTACTCTCAATGATCGTATCTCTACTCAAGCTCCGTATCTGGAGATGTTAACCAATGGCATTCAAAACTTGTCTGGAAGAATGAATGATCTTATGGCCCATGTGATTGCCGCTGATGCCAAAAAGGGGGAAGAAAAACGAAGAGATTCATCTGAAGCAGAACTAAGGCAATCAGAAGCTGAACCTTCAGATAGAAGATTTTAGGATCCTCAAGATGAAGAAGTCATTTACAGGGACATTGGAACTGATTGACAATTTACTGTGTTAATTTCATTGATATTATCCTTTTGCTAACTGATTATCTGTTATTTAACGCTTTCCTACTGTTTAGATTTTGGCATCACCACAAAGGGGAAAATTGATAGACATGAATTAATTGTGGCGATGAAAATAAAAACCAGCAGACCAGCAACACTCTATAAGAAAACAGTAGACAAAAAGAAAATCAAAGCTACTGGTCTAGTAAAACAAAAGCAGTAGAAAGGATAGAAAAACAGAATCAGTAGAAGATGTTGCCTAACATGACTACTTTAAACGTTGCCGTTAAAGTTACCAAGTACTAGTATTAATTGCAGCATTAAATACCATACAGAGTCATTTAATTCACTTTACCGAGTTTAGTATAAAACAGGACTGATTGTTTTATAGCTTTTCTGCAGGAACCTTTTTTTGGTAAAAAAGCTGACTCTATCAGAAATCTGAAGACATCTTCTGATCATAAACGTTGAACTCAGTCGATTATATATACATGGAACAAACCCTTACAAAAGAGAGAACTCTTCGCATAATATCTTTTCAAGGATCAACGCTATTTCACTCAACGAGACAACCTCGAAATTCCTTGATAACTTTGAGTTCAACACAAAGAAAAGTAGCACACGCTTCATAGCAAATATCTGATCTTTTGAAGATCATCCTGTGCGACTGATTCTTACACTCTTCACAATCTTTTACAACACTTATACTTTATCAGAAAGAGCTTGTAATCTGAAAAGAGTCTTTTCAGAACCTTTTGTATCACGTACTTTTTGAGTCGAGTAACTAAGAGTTTCAGTAGGCAAAGATGTAAGTCATTCTGAAGTGGGTGTGTACAAGAGTTGTACTGTAATATCCAAAGTCTTTTTTTAGTTATACCTTCTGGAAACAGGAGAAGGGGAGACGTAGAAGATTTCATCTTCGAACTTCCATAAACAACTACTGCCTACTGTTATTATTGTCTTTCACTTACTTCATCAGATTGTTTCCGCACCTATAATTGTAATCTAGGTGAAGGTATACGCAACAAGATAAACTACTATCTCTAACAGGATTTTAGTACCTCATCAAAAGAAAGGAAAAACGAGTAGAGTTTATTCACCCCCCCTCTAAACTCAACTTCGATCCTCAACAGGCGTGTATGTGTGTGTGTTAGTGGTGTGTGTGCGCGTGTGTTTGTAGGTAATTAGAGGTAATTATATGATTAATTAATAATTAACAACTAATTAAAATACTAACCTTCCTCTAACTTTAAATAAAATCTCTTAATTTAAAATAAAATGTACAAGTGATAGATCTTTAAAACTTTAAAGTTATAAAATCACCTAATAATTAAATTAGACTTTAAAAATGATAAAACTAAATAAATCATTAAAAATTCTCCAATCATAACATAAAATAAAATACCACATTTTAAAATTGTCAAAATTGTCGCCGATCTCTTTTCTTCGATCCGGCATCAGATAATCGCCTGAAAAATGAAACTCGAGAAACATTTTGTCGTGCATCACAAAGCATAATTAATTTAAAATAATGCATTTGAATAAATCATGTATCGCTAAAAATCAATTTAAACTTAAATAAAAAATTTAAATAAATGCATGGGTTTTACGTGTACTGATTTTGGGCTCTACACGAATCTAGGCGTTACAAAGATTATTTTTGTTATTTTAGTGTATAACTATTTTGTGGATTATCATTAACTAGAATAATCCTTAGTATGAGTATGTTGGGTAATTTAGAAATTGATACTTTGGTTTTTATTTATTTATTTAGAAAGACACTGTTGTTATTTTATTTTGCAGTTGTTTACTTATTTTATAAATTTCTAATTGTTGAGGTTCAATTATTGTACCTGTAGGATAAAGCAATCGAAATGATGTATTTGAGATGTTGTACAATTTAAAAATTTGAGTTGCATTGTTAACATCATCTATAAATTTTGGTAAAATAACAAAGATTCGGTCATAGACTTAATATCAGTCTCAAAGTCACGAGTTCGATTAGCAGTGATCCTTACAATCATTAATTAGATTTTTTTTTTTTTGCAATAATTGTGTCTGCTGGATAGAACAATCGATGCACTCCTTACAATATATGAGATATATATTGTTGAAGTACAATAATTTTCTATACTGAATAAAATATTCGAAAAATAATATTTGAACCGTTGTATAATGACACACACTCAATCACACACTAATTAAGTAGAATAGTTATTATAGAAGTAGTGTTTTGGATATTAAAAATGGATATATCGATTCCGTTAGTTAGTTCTCCTACGCCACACAATCTTTATAATATATTATAATATAGATCGTAATCGTTGTACACGAAGCTATGATATTATTTAATATTTCTAATTAATATTTTAGAGCTATATTATGAAAGAATTATATTTTTTATAAACTGACAAATACATATAGCAAAATACTGTTCTGGAATCCTCTTTTATTTAGTTGCATAATATAACAATGGTTGAAATTTTAAAAAAATGAATTGGTAAGTAATTAATCAAATTCCAAGAACCCTCTTGGTCAATATATAATAATTGAAATACACACACTACTACTTGTTAAATTAATTATATATAATAGAAAGTAACATATTATTTTCAATGAAATTTACCTAATTTTAAATATCAAATATATTATATTATTATCCCAATATGCTCTTATTTTTAAATATAAAAGTTAAGGTAAGATCAAACGCTTATTATCTAATCAAAAACGATAGTTGTTGGCAACAATATAACTCAAATATTTTAAATTGTATAATAATTCAAGTATCACGTTTCGATTGTTCTACCGCACATAAACAATTATTGTGTTCAATGATCTTATTCTCAATAATTTCACTATTTATAATCACATATGACATTGGCTATGATATCAATTTTAAGATCAAACATGACATTCGCTACGATATCAATTTTAAGATCAAATGTTTTCATTTTTATTAAAAAAAATATAGCTAATGAAAATGATGAAATTCAAAATTTTTAAATTATGACTCAAATTTCATGTTTCTAAGAATTATTGCACAATAACGATATATATGTATGTATGTATTTTGAATATTGAAACAAAGATATAAAAATGAAGTTTGTTAATATGTTGCTTTCGAGCAAAATGTGGATGTACTCAAAGTGGATCCCACGGATGAATAGGGAATCAACCAATCAACATGTGACTATCAACACGATGATTCAATGAATTTTTACAAAAAGAAAAAGGAAAGATTCCCAATAATTCTATAAAACTCATATCCGTACGTTGAATATAATTTCTCTGCAAATTTTCCCATTTACGACGAAAAGGCTCTCCCCCACATTTGCGCCGGCCGGAGGACCTTTTTTTTTTCCTTTCAGGTATGATTTCAAAGCAAAGTTACCAAATTTTCTCTTTATATTTTCTGAATTTTCGGTAAGGAAGATGGATTGGCGTCGATTTTTGTTGCAGTTTTAAGATCGCTGATGGCTTCGAAGCGGATCTTGAAGGAGCTCAAGGATCTTCAGAAGGATCCTCCTACCTCTTGCAGTGCTGGTATATTGCTATTATTTAAGATTTTTTTAAAAAAAATGAAGATGATAAAGTCTTGATTTTGATTTGTCTATGCAAGTGGGTTTTTTGAGAACAAAATTTTTGTTTTATTTTTTAGATTATAGAGCTATATTGGGGGATAAAAAGGTGTAAAATGATAAAAATACGTATGTGTTCTAATGTTTAAATGGTCAAATTTTACTAGTAATTTTTCTGGTCAGTTTTGCTTCAGAATTGTCTTAGTTTTTTATTGATCTTCTTCGGGTGAATTTTTACTGAATTTGATTTAAAATGTTATATAATCTACCTTTTCTCTGTTTAAATCGGACAATTCATTGTGCACAAGTGAAAAACCTTCAAATTTTTTAAGTGGTTTTTTTTATTTCTTTGCTTGAGGGTTGGATTGGTGATGCGTAATGAGTTGGAAAGCTCTGCTGGAATGGTAATGTTACAAATCTAAGTATAAATATCAAGTCAATCTTCTTCGTGATAGATGAATTCTTAAGAATTTTGACGAGGTTTGACTTCAATTCAAATAAGAAAGAATGAAAAAAGAAGATCGTGATCAGGTTTTTGAGTAGATTTACTAGCTTGGCAGCGATTTGTTCCAAATCGACGTGTGTAGTCAGACACATTTTGGGATCAAATTCTGCGTATGTGTTTCTTAGGTATGATATAACAAGTCCTGGACAAGGTTTTGAATGTAATGTATTCAGTGCTTTTCTTGAAAATACTTTTGATGCTTTTGTCAAAGACTTGATCATAATCTGGTAATTGAGATTATTATGTAGTTTTTTTTCTTTATTTGAAGTATAGGTAAGATCGTGACATGGACAAAAGTGACACAAATGATGCTTTAAAAATAAGTTCTCCGTTTATTCTTATTGTTCATAGACGTATCATTTGTGTATATTCTCATGCTGCATGCACTCAGAAAGTTTCCTGGTTGTGGCTCAATCTCTTGGTCGTCTGTATTTTTTGTAAATCCAAATGTATGTAATATATATTTTAGTCAAGATTGTGCATGAACGTTCTTTAGGCTTACAGGGAGCAAACTTGAGACTTCTCTTTGTATATACTAAATGTTTGCTTTCTTGTTAATATGAATTCAAGGTCCTGTTGCTGAGGACATGTTTCACTGGCAAGCGACGATCATGGGTCCTCCAGACAGTCCATATGCCGGCGGGGTTTTCCTGGTTACCATTCATTTTCCTCCAGACTACCCTTTCAAGCCTCCTAAGGTGTTTTTAGTACCTAACATTGTGCTTTATATTTCATTATTACCAATTTTTGTACCAAAATGTGTATTTCATGTAAATTCACCTTAATGATCTGCAGGTTGCTTTCAGGACAAAAGTTTTCCATCCAAATATAAACAGCAACGGAAGCATATGCCTCGATATATTGAAGGAGCAGTGGAGCCCTGCCTTAACTATTTCAAAGGTTTATTTTATTTATAATAGCCTAGCCTGTAATGCTGATTCATCCTGATATTTTAATATTAAAGTTCCCAAAAATTCAAACTTCACTTCAGGTGTTACTTTCTATCTGTTCTTTGTTAACGGACCCGAACCCTGATGATCCGTTGGTACCTGAGATTGCTCATATGTACAAAACGGACCGGAGCAAGTACGAGACCACTGCAAGGAGCTGGACTCAGAAATACGCTATGGGCTGAGTGCCTTTTTGTGTCTGTAAGTGGGGGTCGAATGGTGTACTCGAGTAGTCGAGTTTCTTCTAAAAGTAATTTGTTCTTTGTAAGAAACGGTTGGATTTATCTTCGGTGTCCTAGATTCTATCTAAACAACGGTCGAAGACATGCCCGTGAAATGAAATGGACTTGTGTTGCATTCTAGTTCTTTGACATGCTTGTTTATATATATAACCCGTGCTTGCTATTGTATGCTCTTTTCGTATCAAGTGAATCGTGTTTATTCATTCTGTTGACATCAGTCTGTGTTGCCTATTTAGTCAAACGCAAAAGTTTTTCTGGGAAATATTAGAAATGCACTGAACTGATGTTGGCTCTGGTTTTTTTATACATGCATGGTCCATTATTGCTTTGCAAGAAAAGTAGGGGAAAATGTTAAAAACAATCTATATATATTTTGTATGTCATCGGTGTGGAGGATGTGAATGCAAACTGATTGGTCAAATTGAGTTCTAAGCCCCATTTTGATCAGTTCGGGTGAACCAAGTTAAGTTTGAACGTTTAGTCCGATAAAATGTTACTGACCATAAGCTCGATAGCTGCAACCACTGTAAATCCCGAGCCAACTAGTAATATAAATCGGACAAATAACGCTGTATAATAATTATATATGTTTGTTAAAATGCATGGTGCATCGGTTGTGTAATCAATTAATATAAGCAAAAGTGCGTCATTTCTTTTTTTAAAAAAATATTGTACTTGGTCTGTTTTAAGAGAGGTCTAAAATATGACGATAGACGCCACTTGGCATGGGCTAGGTTTCAAATCAAAGTAATCTTAAATCCAAAAATTTGAAATTTTAGTTTTATGAAATACTTCGCTTGGGATCTATATGATGAGGACTAGATCTCTTTAGATACAACCAAAAATACTATTCCAATAGATGAAAAAAAACTGTATTGGCGTGGGTGTAAACGAATTGAGCAAGTTCGCGAGCTTTTTGAGTCTGTTCGAAAAATATTTGATTCGTATTCGAGCCGAACTCGAACATGTTCGAACTTTTTCGAGCCGAACTCAAGCTCAAATTATTTTATTTGATAGTTTGTAAGTCACTCTTAGGTCTTAATATTTTATTAATTTGTAAGTCACTCACGAGTCTTAATATTTTATTAATATAACATAATTATAGATTAAATTAATAAAGTTTGAGAATTTCGAGTATTTATTTTCAAAAAATAGTTCGAGCCAAAAGTTTTAAAACTTGCGAATTTCGAATTAAGCTCGGACTCGAATAGAACTAATTTGAGTTGAATTCGTGTTTTCAAATTTCGTTATATTCGATTCGTTTACACCCATCCGCGTGCACAAACAAGAGGAACATGGTATCTGTGCACTCGTAGAAGCGGCCCTGGGTCGAGTCACACACATTAAGAATAGCCCATGGATGAGATTGAAACTAAATAAGCTTAGTTCATCCTTTTTCCTCCAAATTATTGGAGGATATTTGAGCTAAAGATTTGAAATGACGGTAAGCCTAAAATCCACTCATCTAAACACACTCAAGTTTTATTAAGAAGATAATGGGTTGTCCCACCTACATGAAATTACAGTAAAAACATTTGAAAAATAACACAAGGGTTGAAAATCCAAATTCCAATATGGGATGATAATTCTGAGTGTATTATATAAGTTTTGATTTACAGGGAAAGTATAAGATCATCCTTCGTGAAACAATACATTCTTTGCTTTGCAAAATTAGTACAAATAAAGTGGATGATTACATAATTTCCATTCATGGACATGACACTTTATAAAAATTATGTGTGACTATGTGAATCATGTTAGAGTAGGTGTTCGGCCATGTTTCATTGGCAAGGATATGGGGATGTCCATTCACACAGATGGGTGATCATACGATAATACACTGGACAACCCTCTCTCGGACTATCCAAGCGGTTCTCACTTATTGAGTGGAATAGTCCGCAGTTATAGTTGTACACTATTAGTCCTTTGACCCGGGACAATGTAGAGGCTATACGTACTAGCATGCACTTTGATTGGTTTACCTACTCCATTGAAGGTCATCAGGTGGCGAGGTTAGGTGTAGTTTCGAAATACGTATGAGCAAATGCATTGTAGTCGGGGATTCACCATTCGCCTACGAGTGAAGATATCCTATTTGATCTGATGAGTTAATAGTGGAAGGAGTCTCTGGACAGAGCAAAAATGTGCTTTAGGAAAAAGGTGTTTTCCTAGTTGCACATGTCATGCTACTATTAGTACTCGAAGATAAATCGCATCGTTATCGAATTCATATGCAACTCTCGATATACCAATGGTTACAGATTCGATCGGGATATATGTGTTGAAGGGACCACACAGTACGCTAACCATGACTAAAGGTTCTTGCAGGCACTATCAGTGATACCTAGGGGATCATGAGACGATGCTACTAGACGCTCTTACCATGATCTGATGGGTGTAATCAGAAATGAGTTCTGACATTCTTGATCAAGGAGTTGATGAAAAGAATGTGGTTAACTAGGGTAAACCCGAATAAGAATAAATGTTATTCTGAATCACATGGAGATGTGACCCACGACTTGCTGTATCCCTGAACCATTGAGGGTCACACAAGTATCGGATTCTGTGTTCCCGTTGAGATAGTCAAGTTTCAAAGATTTGGAATTGGCGACTGTAGTTTGATATAGATCAAACAAGAAGCTTATAAAGGAGTTTATGAGCTGATTTCATAGGATGGAAGAAATAGAAGTTGGCATGATTGCTAAATAAGAAAGGATATTAGAACTGCCTGTTTTGTAAAGGAGTTTACTAAAAATGGCTGGCGTCCAATATGGTAAGTGAAAATTTTGATCTTCGAAATTTTCATTTTTCATTATATGAACAATATTTGTATCCTTGGTACATCGACGCTCTCGGATCATCGATAAAGGTTCTAATGAGTTTGAAATCATTTATTTAGTGAATTGAGAATTTACTGATTAAATGATTGTACTAGTAGTAGTGACTACTAACATGTACAAATTCCCATACATATTCTATAGGAGTCTAGAATTAAATTAACATATGAGTTAATTATGTAGATTAAATAATGGTTATTTAATTTAATTAATAAATATATATACATTTTATATGGTGATATAAAATATATGTATATATATGGTATTAATATCTCATGCATTATCATAAGTTGATAAATTTGTTATATATATTAATAATATGAGAATTTAATTATAATGAAAATATAGAGTCCTTGTGGGAGAAGAACTCATAATAGATTAGGAGTCTCATTCTATAAATACACTATAAGAGGGCATAATAATATAACGATTTTTTTCCACAAAATTCACAAAAATTCCTTCCCAATGGCAAAGACAACTCACGACCATATCATGAAATTTGAAAGAAAATTTTGACCAAAAGCAAATTAGATTTGCTTAATTGTTGATTAAGAATCAATAATTATTGGTTAATGATAAATTAATAATCAATTAGCATAAAACCATGATTTTGAATCATGGAGCTCTCGCCCATATTTTTCAAAAGATTTGGGAAAATTTCGACCATGTGATTTTCTTCCATCGTCGCGCCACTTCGTCTCCGGATTTTAGAAATTTGGAGCCTACAGTCTCAACGCATAAATCGTTTGGTTTTCTAGTGCAAATCATGCGAGGAAGACAGTCTTCGATCGTGGACCTAATTAGGCGATCAAAGGAGAAGAGCCGTTCGTAACGCACGACGCCCAAGAACAAAATTTTAAACTTTCGTTGTGTCTTGGGTGCGAGTACACGATGTCCCAACAATGGTATCAGAGCCAGGTTATTCCCAATCGTGTGTTTTAAATTAAATTGTGTTGAGTTTATTATTTCTACCAACGTAATAATTTTCAAGAAAAACACCCCTCAAAAATATTTTTGAAAAACCAGATTTAAAACAAAATTGGTCTTCCCGGAACTGTTCTGGGCAGACCCGCGCGGCATGCGTGCAGTGGCCCTGCGCACGCTGTGCATGGCAGGCGAGCAGCGTGCCTGCCAGCGCTCGATCGGATCGGATCGGGCAGCGGGCGGGCGGCACGGGAAGGTTCCTAGGAAAGTCTCGGGCACCACGATGGATCGTGTGCTTGAATTGTTCGAGTCTAGGGGACGATTTTCTGATTTTTCAAAATTTTGGGTAAAATTGATATTTTATGAAAATACGGACAATTTTACCCCAACAATAATTTTGATAAAATTAATTTCTTACAAAAGAAATAATTAAAATATGATTTTAATTATTTATGGTAAAAGGCGTTTTACAAAAAATTTAATTATTTGAAATAAATAAAAGTATTTATTTAATTTGATAATTATGGCGGTTAGTGATAATTTACGAGATACACGATTTATTGATAATATGTGATATTATCAAATTTTTGTAGTATATGATATTATATATTCAAAAGATGATCGTGAGTCATGACTAATGTGCTAGGTGTATGTTAGGATATTTTACGTATTTTAATTTTGATTATTTGATAATTAAAAGTGGACCTAGTTTAAGGTCCGTTCCCACCCCCTAAATTTGTATCCCAATGTGCCACGGATATTTTATATAAATATTAGAATTAGTGCGAGATCAAGATTTGAAGACGGTGGGCCCAATCCTCAGAAAGAGTTTTGAAGATCGAAGACATGTAAAATATTGGAAGCTTATATAATATTGCATTTGCATCCCTGCATTTACATAGGTTATGGACATGGATCCGTATGTGGCTTGTATGGATCAATTAGTTCTCGGTTATCGATCATCCTTTATTATTTATGATGTATGTAATATATTACAAATAGTCAATATGTGCGTTATTATTAATAAAATAACAAGAGTTGCATGAATCCGGCAATCATACAAAAAATCATGGCACGAATTTTAAAATTAACGATGAGACATTTTTAAAATTAAAATCTCCCATTGTGGATGAGTCCAAAATTTAAACCAAGCCCACTAAAAGTATAACTAAAAGAAAGTTTAATAATTCCTTGCCTTCCATCAACTCTGGTTGCATGATGAACGCTATCCGCGGTCAATGTATGGCTCATATTATTGGGGAAGCCTGGACGCCGAAAGCTGTGACTTCCACTGACATATTTAATGTGAACTACATGAAACTCCCATGACTTCGGCTCACATTATTGGGGGATCTCATGATGACTGTCCAATAAGGTTCAACATTGATGGGTCGGGCTCGACACTTGAAGAGAAAAGGGATCATATTATTGGACCCTCCTCAAACGTGAGGCAAAATTACGTAAGGGTTCAAGGAGTTGCAATTAGGCTCTACCTTTTGGAAGTTATGATTGGCTGATATTATTCGTGATCATAATTTCGCAATTTGACATTGCGTATTCACTAAGGAAATCGGATTTCCCGTTTGTCATCAGAGAGTAGTGAAAATGTCAAAATAGTGAGAGACAATTCGTGAAAACAAAAGTCCATATTTTACCGTCTTACAAAATATTTTAAAATATTCAGTAACGTTTATTCTGTTTCCATATAAGTATATTTACGATTTCGTCACGTAATCTATTTATATCATTAAAACAAACTAACCAAACTCTAATTTTCAAGATTGGCCGGAAAAATTGTTCTAAAATCGGAGAAAATAGCATGCACAATAATGTCAGTCTTGCTGAACTAACAAAGCGTGCAAGATGGTGGGACCATAGTATGCAAGCTACAGTGTAATATGCTCGCTTCTATGTCAAATGAATTGTAGAGACAATTTGAGGAAATGTTGAATGCTGTTGACATCCGAATACACATGCAAGAGTTGCATAGTGCATGAAACTCGCACAATGTTGCACACCACTTTCAAGGAACACATGACTACACGCATGCAAGATGGGGCTCTCGCCCATGAGCATGGTGTAAGTATGATTGCGTCTATTGAGAAGGTGGTGGGCCTGAAATTTAACAAAGCCCGATAAGCCAGAACATGTTTGCTTCATTGCAAGAAGTCTGGACATAAGAAATTATTGGGGCCAAAAATATTTTAGCAATGATAAGTGAATAGCCAAGTAAACACACTATCTCAACAAAAAAAAAAACAATATAGTCTAAACCAAAAACAATTGTGGCATGTTAAGTTAGGATATATTTCCCAAAGAAAGATGCACAAGCTAGTGGGAGAGGGCATGTTTTGCTCGTCAGACATAAACTCTCTAGAGACATGTGAGTCATGTCTAAAAAAAATGACCAAGGCCCCTTTCCTAGGGAAAATAGAATGTGCACATGATCTATTGAATTTGATCCATACAGATGTGTGTGGCCCGCTAAGTGTTAGCACGAAATTTGGTCATTCCTACTTCATTACCTTTACCAATGATCATTCGAGGTTTGGGTATGTGTATTTAATGAAATACAAGTCTGAAGCCTTTGAAAAGTTCAAAGAATTCAGAGCAGGAGTAGATAAAAAGTTAGGAAAGAGTATTAAAACACTACGATTAGATCGAGGTGGAGAATACTTGAGTACTGAGTTTCAAGACTACCTTAAAGAGAATGTGATTCTCTCACAGTGGACTCCTCCTGCCACACCCCAGTTGAATGGTGTGTCAGAACGTCGTAACCGGAAATTGATGAACATGGTCCGATCTATGATGGAATTCACTGAGTTGCCGCCATTCCTTTGGGGATATGCGCTTGAAACAGTGGCAAGGTTGTTGAATCAAGTATATACAAAGGCTGTTGATAAAAATCCATATGAGATATGGATGGGAAAGCCGCCCAAATATTCTTACCTAAGAACCTGCTTACGTGAAGCAGGCAGTGAGAGACAAATTGAATAGCAGAGCCAATTTGTGCTACTTTGTAGGATATCCAAAGTTTCCTATCCAAAGTACTCTGTTGGATATTACTTTTATTATCCTAGTGAAACAAAGATGTTTGTTTCAAGGAATGCCACCTTCTTGGAGAAGGAGTTTTTATTAGATAGAAAAGGCAGGATGATAGAACTGGATGAGATTCGAGAACCACCAACTACACAAGTAGTATAACCTACACCCCAACAGCCAATCAAAGAAACACAAGCTCTTAGGATGTATGAAAGGATCTCAAGGCCGCCTAACAGGTTGAGCCTGATTCTTGAAGAGGGCCTAAGTAAGCTCATTCCTAGATGCGATCCAAGGAATTTCAAGGAAGCTATGTCTGATGCCGATTCATCTAAATGGCTTCAAGCCATGCAGTTCGAGATGGACTCCATGTGTAAGGTCCAAAATTAAGACGACATAATCCAACTGCATGCAAATCTAGGAAAAATGAAAAAATAGCTAATTAATTGATTTTAATGGCTAAATTGATTATGTTGATATGTTTCTATGATTTTAAAGTATTTTTATACTTAAATGCATAAAATTGTATTTTTAAAGATTATTCGAGTTGCGATCGAGGAACGGAGATCGATGACTGAAAAATGGAAAATATTTTTATTAAATAATAGTCTTTAATTATTTAAAATAAGGTCGATGCTTTATGATATTCTTGAAAATAAGGAGTTTTTACGTGATTTTATACACCGAGACGTAATTTCTAACGATATTCAATTTTTATCGAAAATATGAACTTTTTGACAACTCGGCTAATATTTTCACGAACTTTCCTAAATGAAATAATTTTTAAACATACTAATGTGCTAAATGGGCCTAACTAACCATGTTATTGGGCCTAGGCTTGCTTGCTTGATAATTAAAAAAATAAATAAGCACAAACCCTCTCCATTATTTCTAAAACCCACACCCCTCCTCTCTCAAATATTACAAGGACTCTCCCCTCCCCCAAACAACAGAGCACACGCACGTAAATTTGGTAGGAGAAGCTTCAGTTTTTGAAGGAAAATTCAGCCTAGGTTTCTACGTCGCCGTTCTTCGAAACGCCGTAAAGTTTTCATGCGTAAATTATGCAAAAGAACGCCATAAATCTCCATTTTTTCTCATCTATCACACTACATTATTGTTTTGAATTGTGTTTTCAGGAAAACCATGTTTACCAATGTTTATTTTCGTTTTTATGCATTGACGTGTGAATAACTCATGAATTTATGTTCCAAAACTCATGTTATTGTTGCATGAAGGGGCTGCCATGTTAGGGGATATTGGAGAGACGTTTTCCACGATTTTAAGTGTCATAAGATGCATGGTTGAAGGCTACACAAGTTAGGAACCAAGCTTGAACGAAATTTTATGATTTGGTGCACTAGGGTTCGGCTAGGAAGAACCATGGCTTGCGACTTGATCAGGGCTCAACACGGACTCGTGCAGGTCATGGCTCAGACTTAGGATGAGTCCTAGCAGGGCTAGGACTCTTGGAAAGCAGCTGTGGAAGACCCCAAAGTAGTCATGGAGTTGTAGGGCTCTCAGCCGCAGCACTTGGATTTTGCAGGTGGCTTCAGCGCCGGCCAAGGCCTAGTTCTAGGGGGTATGCGTGGGTCCAGTAGGTTACTAGGTGGGCTGGGTATGTGAGGATCAGTGATGGCTCAGTCGAGGGGTCCTTGCTGAACTAGGAGTCCTAGGCGCAACATTTAGGGAAATCACACAGCTTCTTGTTACATGCAGGAGGATTGCAGCGGGTTAGGGTCTGGTTGAAGGGGTCCTGGCTGGTCAGTAGGGTCCACAGGAGGGTTGGAAAGGACTTGGCTCGAGCTGGCTGGAGCATGGGTCGAGGAAAACACAAGATGGCTCGAGGGTGTCTTGTAGGGTTCGGTCCTTAGGTTTAAATGGCTAAAGGTTCAAATCATGGTCCATAGGGGTCAAATCATGGTTTACGAGGGTAGTTTATGTATTTAAAGTCTAAGTTTAAAAAACGAAAAAAAAATTAATGTTTGAATTAATTCAGGATTTAAACGCTCTGCGAATTAATAATTAAAGAATAATTAGAAAGTCTAAAATTTAAGCTAAATAAAAATATGATAAATTTAATTTAAGCTTAAATAATTTTTTGGGATCGTTTAGTGTCAACGAAATTAAGAAAGAGTCAAAATCGAGAAATTTTACGTCTAGGGGTAAAACGGTCATTTTACAACTGAAAAATAGTAAACGGCATTGTAGTACCACAAATGCTGTAATATATGATAAAATGCTTATTTAGGATATTTAAGGAATTTAATGATAAAATGTTAAAGCTAAAAGAGGTGTTACATGCTTGGTTTAAAAAGAAACATGATATCTAAATGCATGATTTTTATAAGTGATGAAAATATGAAACGTTGGAGGAGGTGAAGTAATTGTGACAATTATGATGTTATGATGATATGAATGGGGATATCGTGAGTGATAAGGTCCCAAAGGAAGCCCATTTATGAGAGAAGACCCAAGAGGGAGCCCGACGATCATATTTTCATATGATGATATGATAGGCCAAGGCTCAGTTTACGGGTGAGAGTGTCGCTGATGTCCCTGCCGCCCAGTACTGTGGTTAATCGTAGATGGATACATCATTCTTATGATGAAACGAAAGTGACAATTAATTATCTGAATTCAATGAAAGGAAAATGTTTATGATGAAAGGAAATATGATATGTTATGAAATGATGAAAGGAAAAATGAATATGTTTATGAAAAGTTATTTTAAGTAAAAGTAATTTACTATTGCATGCCATTGTATATGTATTACTCGTTATAAATATTATGGTTTGCTGAGTCTTTAGACTCACTAAGTGTGATGGATGTAGGTGAGCATGATATTAATGTTGATGGAGGTATTTATGGTAGACCTTGCTGGACTGAAGGTGCACACAACCCGATGATCAGCGCTAGATTTTCCGCATTATGATTATGATTTATTATTTTAAGCTTACGTTAAAGATTTTTACGACTTTTATTATGCTTTTGAGTGGTTTTGAGAGGGTTGTTAGTTTTAGCTTTATTGATAAGTTAGGGTTTGAAAACGTTTGACAATTTTATGTTTTGGATTCTTGCTTTTGTATTTTCAAATATGGTTGGATGTTTTATTTAAAAAATGGTGCAAAATATTTTAAGTATATGTATACATATATCGGTCGAATCATGAGGGTTTAAAAAAATTTCTAGTTTATTTTAATGAAAACGAGTAGTGGACGTTTCACCATGTATTCGAACCAAGTGTGGTACTTAGTTGATCCACCTGAGAGGATTGTTCCCATAGGATGCAAATGTATTTACAATAGGAAACTTGGAGCGGATGTGAAGGTGGTGACCTTCAAAGTTAGACTGGTAGCAAAACGATATAATCAAAGGTAATGTTTGTCTATGAGAACACATTTTCTCAAGTCGCAATGTTCAAGTCAATTAGGATACTGCTAGCCATAGAAGAATGATATAACTATGAAATATGGTAGATGAATGTGAAGTCAACGTTCCTTAATGGGGATATTAAGGAAGATATTTACATGTTTCAATTTGAAGGATTCACATCAGTAGGAAGAGAGCATAAATTATGCAGACTTCAGAGATCCATTTTATGGATTCAAACATGCATCAAAGAGTTGGAACCTCAGATTTGATAACAATATCAAAGAATTTGATTTTGCCAAAGTCCTGAGGAACCTTGTGTACACAAGAAGGTTAGTGGGAGTGCAGTAACATTCCTAGTACCTTATGTTGATGACATACTACTCATTGGGAATGATGTAGGGATGTTGCAGTGAACTAAATATGTGTCGGAAACTGAATTTCAGTTGTTTGACAAACTGATCATCTAACTGATCTAGAAGAATGGTTGGGTGCAATAATTGTCCTTGTTTGGTAGAGCGATCGAACTGTGGTGCTTGAGTTGCTGTGCGGTTTAAAAGATTTGAGTTGCACCATTACTACTAGCTATAGCTTTTGGTAAAGCGGTAAGCACTCGATCCTACAATTGGTATCAGAGCCAACGTCACGGGTTCGATTCCCATTGATTGCAAGGAGTGTAATTATTGGGAGGAAGATTGTTGGGTGCAATAATTGTCCTTGCTTGGTAGAGCGATCGAACTGTGGTGCTTGAGTTGCTGTGCGGTTTCAAAGATTTGAGTTGCACCATTACTACTAGCTATAGCTTTTGATAAAGCGGTAAGCACTCGATCCTACAAGAATGATAGAAACTGATCTAAAATATGCAAACTATCGGTTGCCAGTAACTGAAGGTTAATACGCAGATTTTCAAAGGCAACTGAACCAGCAACTGAACTACTCAGACAACTGACCGATCAGTTGGAACTGATCAGTTACTACAAACAGTTGTGAGCTTTTCAACTACAATCAATCAGCTGATCCCTCAGCTGTACACGTCATCAGTTAAGGAATATGACATTCAACCGACAAAAGCTGACTGCAACAAGTAGTGGGATCGCATCATTTCATAAAAGCTGCAGTGTACGACTGTCAGAAGAATGTTGACGTGGAAATCAACGGATATAAAGCTTCAAATTTTATTTAATATCACCGTTGGAGGGAAGCCTATAAATAGCAGAGAAGAGCAGCTAAAGAAGAACTCTTGAAACTTTTGAATCCTTGAACTCTGAACGACTATCGATTTTCTATTCAGTTACTTTGCTGAAATCCTTGCAAACATCAAAGCTCACGCGTATTGTATACATTCATAGCTTTCAGGCTATATGATGAAACTTAAAATTAATAATTTATTATATGTTAAAACATGTATTTAAAATTTAAGTTTCATAAAAATTATAAAATTATGTTATTTTAGTATTGTTTGTTTATATTTAAATGTCTTACTAAATATGTTTTATTTTCAGGTTTTCTACGTGTTGGTAAAATAATGATAACTCAAGCTACGAAATTCAAATGGAGGTGATTCAAATATGTTTGAAATCCTTGAGAAATTATCTACAACTTTGCAGAAGACGTGATTGCCTAAAATGTTCATTAAGATGATCAAATTGTGCAAATATCAAAATGAGGACAGATTTACTTTTATTATGACCAGTATATAGTAAAAAAAATCATAACTATTTCAATATTTAACCAAATGAGGTGAACCAAACGGCCAAAAACATCTACAGATAATTTCCCACATGTTTACTGTTTTGAGCAGAGTCAAATTCGGTGATTATGTCGTGGAAGATAGCATTGAAAAAAGGTCCATGGAATTGAAGTTGGAGGAGACAAAAATTACTATTACAACTACATGGCATTAATAAAATTTTTGACCATTTCTCTCATTTGGCCTATAAATAGAGGCATTCTATCCCATTGTAAAATATAGTGTGTTTGTATAAAAGTTCTAAATTCCAATATATTTTTCATTTTCCCAAATATGAGTGTTGATCAAAAGTAAGCTTATGGAAAGCTAAATCTATTATGTCAAGGTGAAGAGGATGAATTCTTGGTGAAGTAAGATTGTTTATATTTTGTATATTTTTTCTTTATTTATTTTCATTTAGCTAACTTCTTTTTATTGTAGGTATAATAATGAATTATTTGTTGTTATCAATTTACACATAATGCTTAATATTATTAAAGTGGTTATCTTGATTTGTTGTTTAATTTTGATACAATAAATATTTCATCAATTATTATTATTGTTATATTATATATATGTGTGTATATATATATATTTATATAATTATATCATATATTTCATTTAGAAGATAGCGTGGCTCTGTCGGTTGTTCTAAATGCAATATTATGATTTAATACTAACATCTAACGTTTACTTATCGCAACTAACTTTTATTTTTCGCATCTAACTTTTACTTTACTGCAACTAACTTTTATTTTCCCGCAAGTAACTTTTATTTTTCGCATCTAACTTTTACTTTACTGCAACTAACATTTACTTTATCGCAACTAACTTATTAAATCATATATTTCATTTAGGCAATAGATTGGCTCTGCCGATTGTTCTAACTGAAATATAATGATTTAATTTAACATTTACTTTATTGCAATTATATATTTATATAGTTATAAATATAATCATAGGTACCATATATAAAATATCGGTTAATTCAGTATTTTCTATAGTGAGAACTATATTATATTATATGTGTGTTAAATTATTTAATTTTCTTGGAACCATTATTTATGGTGGTTTCCTTTGCTTTACTTTTAGTTAAACAATATTACATAAACCAAGAATAAATCCTTGAGCCTTGAAAAATTTATAATTTGTAAACTTCATTCTTGAATTTAGTAATTTATAAATTAATAAATTTAAACTTAAAATAACCTCTCTGTGGATCGATCTCGTACTCACGAAATATATTATTTGCAGACAACCTATACTTGGGTGAATTATAATTTAAGTAGTAGCATTATACCTCGAGCTTTCAAACACATACTGTAATATTCGATCTTGAAGAGATCAGTTGTGTTAGATTATTTCAGTTCTATTGAGTACTGTAAACTAGTTTGTAACTAAGAGTTTCAGTTTGACATTGTTAAGTCCAAACTGAAGTGGGTCTGTACAACTGCTTGTATCGATCAAAGTCTTTTAGTATATATCCTATACTTGAGATAGAAGTGGTGACGTAGGAGTATTTGAAATCTCCGAATATCCATAAAATATTATGTCTTCTTATTTCAGTTTATATTCTATCTATCAGTCAGCTTGTTTCCGCACTCTATTTGTTAACTGATTGATATTGACTTACAAGATTCCCGAGTATCAGTTTATCACTAAACTGACTCATCACTCGAAAAGGATTAGAAAATTGTAACGTTGCGTTTTGGTTGCTGTGATAAGGTGGGTTTATTTTTTTTAACCCACCTTATCCCTCGTTTGGTACGCGTGATTATTTAACCAAGTCAATACCTCATATGAATGATTAGGTTATATTAGGTGGGTTAAAATAATACCTCCTCACCGCCTAGGATTATTTATCCAACTCTTAATCCTTCCTATTTTTCCAATTTTACCCTTCTCCTATATCCAAACTGACCACCACTTCATGCCACGACCGCCGCCATCGACCACCAACCGCCGCAGCTTCCGGCCGCCGGCCGACTGCCGACTCCGGCCGACAACCGCCGCCGCCACCACCGGCAGCCACCGAGAACCAGCCGACGCCGGACCACCGACCGTCGTCGCCGACCGATAACTTCCGGCCGACCGGTAGCCGTCGACGCCGCTGATTGCTGGCCGCACCGTCGTTGCCGGAACGTCGCCGTCGCCGGACCGCCGCCGCTGCCGCCAGAGTGGAAGAAGAAAAGAAAAGAAGAAAGGGCAATTTTGTCATTTCATCAAAAAATTTTAAATTATCCTACACTTAAAAATCTTACCAAACATAACACCATGTATTACATTTCTACGACAAACATTTTCTTTATCATTTACTTACTAATCATTAGTTTATTTTATCATTCAAACCAAACGCAGCCTAAGTATTTATTCAACCTCCCCCCCTATGAACATTTTTCCTCATTTAACTGATCCTATCAAGTGGTATCAGAGAAGTTGAATATTGTTTCTGAATATTTCTAAATACAAACTGATCAACATGTCTTCATTCAACAAAATTCCAATGTTCTACAGAGAAGATTTTGATGATTGGAAAATCAGAATGTAGGCTCATCTAGCTGCACAAGACGATAACATTTGGTACGTTATTACAGACGGAACCATGAAGATATTGAAGGCAAACACCGCTGTTGCCATAACTGATGGGGCACCACATCGTATTGAAAAACCCCGAGATGAATGGATAGCTGGAGAAAAAAGAAAATCCAACTTGGACAATGTGGCTAAAGACATCTTATACAAAACGCCGGATAAAGTCACTTTCAGCAAGATAAAAATGTGCAAAATTGCCAAGGAAATTTGGGAGAAATTGATTCAGCTCTGCGAAGGCAATGAGCAAACCAAAGAGAACAAGCTATTTGTTGCTGTTCAAAAGTTTTACAATATCAAGATGAAGAGTGGAGAATCCATTCATGAATATGATGAGAGAATCAATAGCATAGTAAACGAATTGAATGCACTCGAAAAGGTGTATTCAAATAAAGAGGTGGCACTGAAAGTTGTAAGAGGTCTTCCCAAAGAATGTGACGTTATGTAACGTCCCGAAAATTTAAAGGTCCACGTGAACCAGATGCATGCAGTTATTAAATTCCTTTGTATTTTAATTAAATATTTTAATTGCATTAATTAATTATGTTGTGCATATTTACATGTTTAAAATATATTTTTCTACATTTTTGCATTAAAATGTATTTTTAAAGGTTATTCGAGTTGCGATCGAGGAACGGAGACCGAGGGCTGAAAAATAGAAAGTGTTTTTATTAAATAATTTTTTTAATTATTTAAAATATGGTTGATACTTTTTCTTATTTTTTAAAATAAGGGGTTTTGAGGTGATTTTATACGCCGAGACGTAATTTTTATCAGTGTTGAATTTCCAACAAAAATTCAAACTTTTTGTCAACCCGGCTAATAAATTCACAAACTTATTTAAACAAAATTATTTTAATATTTTAATTAAACACTAATGAGCTTAATTGGGCCTAATTAACTTCCTAATGGGTCTAAACTTTTGTTAGTGTTTTTAATTATTAAATCTCACCCCATAACCTCACAATTACACGCCCCACACCCCTTCACAAATTCAGAACTCTTTCACCCCATCAAACACACGGCACACACATCATAATTGGAGGAAAAACATCAAGGTTCTTCAAGGAAAAATCAACCCAAGGTTGTCGTCGCTTTTCTTCGCAATCGCCAACGTAAAATCGTTCGTTAAATACGCAAAGGCACGCCATACATCTCCTTTGTTCATCTATCACATTGTATTATCATTTTAAATATCGTGTGCATGAAAATCATGAAGTTCTTATGATTATTTTCGGAATATTGCACATACATGTATTAAATTCATGAATTGTGATCCAAAAACTTGTTCTATACGTGTTAAGGGGCTGCCATGATGTTAAGTTATGATCAAGTATGGTTTATACATGATTTAGAGTCCTAGACACACACCCTAAACACTACATAATCGAAGGAAACAAAAGCTGGAGTCGATTTTTCTGTCATGGGGTATTGGTGATCGGGTTTCATGTATAGGGGGCTGGTTGGGTCACGTCTTGGGGCCAGGGCTCGGCCAGGGTCTGGTTCAATCGAGGGTTGGGTCCTAACCATGTTGGGGCTCGAGTCAAGAGGGCTGGGAGGAGTCCTACCCAACTAGGACTCCTACCCGAGAGCCCAAAGCCAATCGTGTAACGTCCCAGATTCGACGATTCCTCACTGTATCAAGACGAGTCTTTCCAGCGTGCTTATGTCCTCACTCACACGCACCCTAGGAAGCTTCGCAGGGGGTCACCCATCTCAAAATTGCCCCAAGTCAAGCACGCTTAACTTTGGAGTTCTTATGTTATGAGCTACCGAAAAGAAGATGCACCTTCTTGATATGAGTAGTCCAAATCAAATCTTTTAAGCCCTCTTCATCTGTACAGTCCATTACATTGAACAGTCTCCGAATCCCGCTCATTCCGATGTGGGATCGGTTCATTCATGTTCCCTCCACCTAGAAGCCTGCCAGGAGCCGCTCATTGTCCGTGCAACCTCATAGCACCGGCGATCACCCCCCGCCCTCTTCGGCCCCGGGCCTCACATGCCCACCAGCTTCCGCTTGGTTCGTCCCTGAATCACTCCGTACTAAGAGAGGTCGGCTCTGATACCACTTGTAACGTCCCAGATTCGACGACTGTCCTCACTGTATCAAGACGAGTCTTTCCAGCGTGCTTATGTCCTCACTCACAGGCACCCTAGGAAGCTTCGCAGGGGGTCACCCATCCCAAAATTGCCCCAAGTCAAGCACGCTTAACTTTAGAGTTCTTATGTGATGAGCTACCGAAAAGAAGATGCACCTTCTTGATATGAGTAGTCCAAATCAAATCTTTTAAGCCCTCTTCAACTGTACAGTCCATTACATTGAACAATCTTGAAATCCCTCTCATTCCGGTGTGGGATCGGTTCATTCATGTTCCCTCCACCTAGAAGCCTGCCAGGAGCCGCTCATTGTCCGTGCAACCTCATAGCACCGTCGATCACCCCCCTCCCTCTTCGGCCCCGGGCCTCACATAACTGAAACGTCTGCTTAATCGTTTTCTTAAAAGGTACTAGAATTTTTTTTTTCAAACCTCACGTAGCATTCGGCCGAACCATAAACTATTTTTTGAACATCATTTTAAAATAAATCAACCGACTATAATTTGAAAACCATAGGAAATAGCCCATACTATAACCTCTCAAAAACCACTCATAAATAATTAAAAGTCATAAAAATATTCTTAACATTACTTAAAATCATAAATCATAACTAGTGCGAAAAACTAGCCTCGGTCCTCGGGTTATGTGCACCTTCAGTCCAGCAAAGTCATCCATCAAGACCTCCATTATCATATTCATAATCAGTATCACCTGCATCAATCACACCTAGTGAGTCTAAAGACTCAACACATCATATTCTTGATAACGAGTACTACATAATACAGTTAACATATAACAGTGAAAAATACTTGTACTTAAAATATTGTTTTCATGAAGATGCATAAATTTTAAACATAACCATTTTCATAAACATTTTCATGATGCATAAACTTTAAAAACATTTTCATAATCCTTTTTCATAAACATTTTCATAAACATATTCATATCATCCTCAACATATTCATATTCATATTAACATCAACATATACTTATTCCTTTTTCCTTTCGTTGAATTCAGATCGTTAGTTGTGACTTTCGTGTTCATCTACGTCTACGTCTACGTGTTGGGCGATGGATCCATCTACATGTAACCACAGTACTGGGCGGCGGGGGACACCGGCAACACTCTCACCGATCAACTGGGCCCTAGTCTTACGTATTAATATATCATCGTATACATATACATATTCATATCCGTATCCAAGGAAACACGATCGTCGGGCTCCCACTGGGACCATAACCCTCACGAAATTTCCAACATGTCATCGCATTAGTCACAATTACTTCACTTCCTTCAACGTTTCATATTATCATCACTTTATAAAATTTAAACATGCATGTAACGTTTTTCTTTTAAACCAAGCATGCAACATGTCTTTTAAATGTCCATAATTAAACCATAAAATACCATGAACATTTAAAAATCACATTTTAACATATAAAAATTAATAAACATTTCAACATCATAAACATAATATTTTAATATTTTAAATCATAAAAATTTAAAATAAATCTTTCGTCATAAAAACCCCTAAACATATAAAATTCCATCAACATTTAAAATAATCATTTTAACATATAAAATACCATAAACATCCATAACCATTGAAAATAATCATATTAGCATATAAAACAACATTCAGGAAACTGCCATGACGTTTACTAGTTTTTAGGTGTAAAAAGACTGTTTTACCCCTGGACGTAAAATTTCTCGATTTTGACTTTTTCTTAATTTCATTGACTCTAACATGTCCTAAATAATTATTTAAGCTTACATGAATTTTCTCATATTTTTTATTTGGCTCAAATCGAGGATTTTTAATTAATCTTTAAATGTGCTGTATTAATGTGTTTTAATCCCGAATCAAACAAACCTTAATATAAAATTTCTAAATTAAAAACTTAGACTTTTAATAATTATTTAAGCTTAAATATAATTTTTCATAATTTTATAAAGCTTAAAACTAGACATTTCAATTAACTCGTTAATTAGCGTTTCGTGCGGCGATTAAATCCCGAATAAATCCAAAACCCATTATTTTGATCCCAAATTTTAAACATAGCATTTTTATTATTTATTCTACCTTTCCAAGTTATGAGCCACTCCCATGGACCCTTGGATCAATTTTTCCTTCTTTAATTTTCGTTTTTGACCCTTCGACGAACACACCGAGCCATCTCCCAATTTACTCGAGTCACGCCCAAGCCGCCTTGAGCCAAAACCTAGCCAACCCATCTAGGGACCCTACTGTGCAAGCCCAGCCCGTAAAACAATCCCTAGCCCGACCAAAACAATTCTGAAACTTGACCCAATATCTGCCCCTGTGTGTGCATGTGTTTCCTTGAGCAATAGGACTCCTAATTGAACTAGGACTCCCCCGGCCAAGCCACAACCAAGCCCACCTATCCCTAACCATACCAAGACCAAGCCCAGCCCCAGCCCAGACCAGCCCAACCACCAAAACCCCAAGCCCGAAGCACCTGAACCAGGCATCAACCTGCTCGTTCATGTGCTGCCGTATGGTTCCCTAGTTTTGTTCGAGCCAGCAGCGAGCCCACCACTCCAGCCCCTAGCCCGACCCCTTCCCATCATCCTAGGACTCTGATGAACCACCTAGCCCAGACCCAAACTGAGCCACCCCCTGGAAATCCCGAACAGCACCTGCGCGTGCCTTGAGGGAGAGTCCCACTTCACGTGGACTCTTCCCCAGCCCAAGGCTCGCGCCCTAGCCCTCCTAGGACCCTTCCTAGGACCTAACCATGACCCCTAGGACCCAACCACCAGACCTGATCGAGCTCTCTTGCCACATGCACACCCAACCAAAATTTGCACTTTAAAATTTCAAGCAAACCTTCGGCCCCTTATTCTGTTTCTATTCCTTTGGTTTCAGCCTTGTTTTCTTTATTATTTAACATGTTTTTGGCTAAAAACCAACCCATATTAATACCCTATCCATGGCAGCCCCTTAATCAAAATAAAAACATGAATTTGGAAGAAAAAATCACAAGTAATTCTCATGCATGTACATAGCTACGAAAATAACAATTTTTGTGTCATGTTTTCATTCAAAATATGCTTAAACAATTACTATGGTGTGATAGATGTTTGAAGAAAAGAATATGGTGTGCCTTTGCGTTTTTAACGCACGAATAAACGTTGACGATTGCGAAGAACGGCGACGAGAAAACGACGGCTTGAAACCCTTGCAACTTTGATGTCTTTTTCCTTTAAAATTTTGTGTGTGTCGTGTATTTGGTGTTGAGGGGAGAGTTTGTAAATTGTTGGGGTGTGTGGGTGATACGAATCTGACCGAGCATGGCGTGCAAATGATTGGAAGGAGAGTTAGGGAGCGTCGTTGTTTCGGACCTTCAAGCTCAATAATGATGAATCAAGCATATCCAAGCAAGTGGTGGAGTTCAACAAATAATATAATGAAGGAATCCCGAACAACTAAGCATATGAGTGAAAAATAGCCCAAGAGAAGTAGCGCAGCAGCACGCGCTAGCGCATATGTGCAGAAGCAACAGCACGCGCTAGCGCAGATGTCGAGAAGCAGTGCAGCAGCGCGCGCTAGCGCAGAGCACAACTGCGCGCGCTGCAGTGCCAGAAGCAGCGCGCGCGCGCGCGGGGCAGCGCCACATCTGGCGCGGGCGCGCGCCCCGGGCTGGAACAATGTAGAATCCCGCGCGCCACCGTGCGACCTTCCGTGTAGAATTTGTTTACAACTTCCTCTATGACTTTTTACACTATTTTTTATGGTTTTTGTTGATTATTTAAGCCTTGTAATAGACCATGAACGACATAGAATTCAGACATATATCAAATATCTTGAGGATTTCTCTCAAATTTGCAAGGCATTTTGCTTTGTTCTTCACAAAATCAAACTTATCAAAGATTACATCTTTGTGGCGTTTGTCATATGTTTTCGCACGGATTGTCAAAACAAGTTCTTTGAAGGTTCGTATGAAATTCGATTGTTATTATCGTTGATATTTGTTGCTAAGTGTTAATCGCTTAGAGATGAATATCACAAATCGTTGCTTCTTTCAAAAGATCGGGACAACCTAATCGATCCTTGTTCGTTATTGAATTGAGGGCGCGATTCTAATTAATCGTGTTTGCTTCTCATTCGTACGAGTATTCGTATCATTTGGTATCAGAGCTTTTGGTTCTCTTTGATTCAAGTAAGTTATCGTTGCTATTTTCAGATCTGTTTAAAATTTCGTTCTGTTCTCAGATCGGTGTTATCCTTTCGTTGCTATTTTCAGATCTGTCTAAAAATTAAAAAAAATTTCGTTCGGTTCTCAGATCTGGATTATCCTTTCGTTTTTATTTTCAGATCTTTATAAAATTTTGTTCTGTTTTTAGATCTGTGTTATACTTTCGTTTCTGTTTTCAGATCCGTGTTATCCTTTGTATTGTTGTAAGATCTGCGTTATTCTAGTGTTCTTTGTTTTGCGCAGTCCAAGTAAGACTGTGGGGACCCGGACGCTAATCATCTTCTTAATCATCTTTGGGATTTAATTATCAATTAAGATAAACAGGGTCTAAAAATTTTTCTTTTAAAATGCGGAAGGTAATGGAATCAATCTGTTATACAAACCAGTATAATAATACAAATCTTATACAACATGCTTCTAATTCAAACTAGTCTAAGGTTTAACTACTAAAGTTCAAGTATTAAACCAAATCTACATCCAAATCCAGAATCACCACTCTAACTCATCTTCTCTCATCATCTTCTTGACCCCGATCCTGTCCCACCTGTTGTCATGCACACATACAAAACAAGACAACAGCCGGATATTCCGGTGAGAATAAATCCCAGTATAAAACATGGTAGACATGCATGTACCCAATATAAATCATAAAGCATACTATCATGCATAAAATCAATAACAATAGGTTTCATAGTCTAGGAAACCCAATCAAAATAAGCATGCAGTAACAATGGATTCCATAATATCTGAAATCAAAATCAAATAAGCATGCAACTCAATTCAATTCATATCTTGACTCGACTCGACTCTAACTCTAGGGATCCCGGTGTGAATAAGACGTCACTGTCTGTCACCTACCCTCCCAATCGGGGTAACTGTACGTCTTATTCCTAGACTTCGGTCCTGTCTGTATCGAATGTCTACAATCGGATTGAATCTGATCCGAAGCGTCGATACCACCGAACGTCTAGTTTAGCAAGTCTGCCAATGACTCTCCTATTACAATGCTTGAATATAAATCTATAATCAAGGCATCGTCATATCAAGAGATTTAAATATAATTCTATAAGCAAATCAAATCATATCAAAAGATAAACAACAATTCTAGTATGTGATTTTGTTGGGAAACTTAAATTGAATCTCATTTGAGTTGTGTCTTCCCAAAACAAAACATGAATTATACCTTTGTCTTCCCGGTCTGACGAAGACGAAGTCTTGTATTCCAATCTGTCCATAACCAGTCTGGCAATGACAATTGCATAAATACAATATCAGTATATAATTCGATTCAAAACCTGTTCTGATCAATACTCAATTCAGTATATAACCTGATCCATATCTGAACAAGGTACAATCTAATTCATATAAACGATATCACGATACACTCGAGATCATTACTGAATCTGATCAATCTAAATCAACTGATGTTTCAACGGCATAACAATACAGTCATGATAACCCCGTCTATCTCAACATCACAGATATAATACCAGAATTCATAACCAGTATCAGTACAACTCATAATCTGAATAATAACACAACTCTGATATAGAATATCAACTAAATCAACTCTGAAATTCATAATAATTTCATAAACAGTCTATTCTTTAATCTGACTTCAGTTATACAATGTCTACTGTAGCAGAAACATCATATCTGATTCATATTCAATTCTGACAATATCATAAATTCAAATCATGTCTAAACGTAACAAAACTTACATCCAGTTGTAGCCTGTGTCGATAGTAACACACTATTGAAGTCGGATTCACAATCGGACGGATGGATCTCCAAAATCTTCAATCACAATTTGAAATCCTTCCTCAAAGCCTTTTCTTGATTCCTCTCTAAATTGTGAAGAATGAATCGGTTGTATATATATATATATATATTATATATATATATATATATATATATATATATATATATACTGCATGCAACACCAGGAAACGTGGCTTATTTTTCATGCTGCACGTCGCACCGCGGGTGCGCTCATTCCATAACCGCGGGTGCGCTCTGTGTAATGATATACATCAATTTTTCCAAAAGCTTCGACCGCGGGTGCGCTCAGTCCTGTAACGCGGGTGCGCTGACCTCACTGTAGCAGCACCGCGGGTGCGCTGCCTCTGGAACCGCGGGTGCGGTGTTGCTACTGTAATTCTATTATACTTTCTGTCCATGCACCGCGGGTGCGGTCTTGTTCGTAGCGCGGGTGCGGTCTAGACTTTATGCAACCCTTCATAATCTTATTTAGTGCCTCTCATTATATGTCATGCATACTCATATCTTCCGAATATCACATCAATGAAGACTAATAAATCTCGAGCCTTACATTTCTCCCCTTCTAAGAAATGATTTCGTCCTCGAAATCGCAAGTAATCAATTCAGACATATCAGAAGGATTGTATACAGAGTTTAAATCAAAAACTCATCTCAATGAATCCATTCTGAAATCTTAATCTCATATCAGATTCTGTCTTTCAAGGAATATTTCTAATGCCCCGACGACTTTACTGTATATGCAACAGTTGAATATTCTTCGTTCTAAATTTTCTTCCTTTCAGGGATCTCTGATTCCAGACCAGAGTAGTCATTCAAGAAGCATAAAATCATAATACCACTCGAAATCATTTTAATCGAATCAATTGAAAAATACTGGCTATACAATATCCGTATATACCAATCAACAGCTCATACCAAATCAATATCATTAGCTGATATCAAATCTGTTTATCCCAGTCAAGGATATATTAAATCTTCGGCCCCAAATACCAATCATCATCATCCGACGTTGGCGTATTAAGTCTGTGTGGTCTGAGCTATCTTCATTCTCTTCTGAATTAGCTACATTTTCTTTGTCATATCTCTGACCGTATCAAATCTTATCTCAGGTATCTCCGAGATATTATTCTTATACCAAAGAAATCTGCAGTACTCACTGTACAATATATCGTCTGTAACTATTTCATTATCCATCTGGTTATCTGATAACTATGATCGTACAATAATTCACACAGCGACAATATGTCATATCAACTGGTGCTAGCATCCAGCACTGCCACTCCCTGGATATCTCTCAATATCCGGATAGTACACTCTGGCTATCTGTCAGTCGGTGGATAATATATGAATGAGTTCATGGTATATTCTGCTACAATTACAAACTCAATCAAAATCCAAAATCTGATATAATCTACTCCCACATTCTGATCAATCTGACCATTTCTTTGACATCGATCTTTGTCATCTGGTCATGTTTGTACGTCATCTTGTACAAACCAATAGGTATAGATTGAACAATCTGTCAATCACAATCATATCATATCACAATCTGGAAAGTATTATAGTGATCTCATTACGAAATTCATCGAATTATACTCCCCATGTCTAGTCAGAATATACAAATTCTGTAATAAATCTTCTGATCTCTATCTTTCTAATCTTCATTTATTGGCGGTTCAGACATTTCAGTACAATTCTGCCTACATTTCAGCATAAATTCTGCCATAACTGATTTAATCGGTCTATATCAACACTATCTGTTTGAATTATCATATACTTTCTGTTATCGGAATGACTACTGAATCCATTTCTGTGCGCTTCTGACCCTATCTGTCATTTTCAATTCGAACTATTTGGTATAAACAATCAGTTAATAATATAAATTAAAGAAAAATACCTACATGGTATTCGATTCTGATTGTCGATATCAAATCCTGTTGTACAATTCTGAAACATTTGACATCACAAGATAATCATTCTCATACAGTAACAAAATCACATATCTGCTACTCTGATCGATGTTCTGCTCTGATTATCGAATTTAAGTTCTGAACCTTCTGATTAAATCTCTGAACTGCCGAAATTCTCGAGTTCAGCTCTGATTCGGTTTGAATAATCTATATCAAACACTGACTCAGAATAACAGTACTATCAAATCAGATTCATAATATCAATAATCTATACTGATCTAGTGAGTTTAGTAAACTCATAAAATGGCAATTCCTGGCAATATTGTCAATTCTGACTAATCAATCACGTCTTCATGTCGTTTTGATCAACTGCTATATATCATCTGCAAATATAATATGTCCTCAAACAATATAAGCTGTCTCAAATATTGTGTTAGAACAATAAGAATACTCAGGCAGACACAAAACAAAAATCGTATACGAAAATCTGTCAATTCAGACCAAAATAAATTTCTGACATTTCTGACATTTCTGCTCTGTCTGATATCGGTATTATTCTTATCTACTGATCATGATCTCAACTGTGTCAAAATCAATAGGTATACTAACTTCAGATATCGCATATTCTGAATACAATCTGTTTCAAGCAGGATTCATATCTGAATAATTTATGTATACAATAATATAATCACAGTTCTCAGAGTATTCAATACAATCTTCAGATATTCGATTCAATCAATCAGATGCTGCAATCATATCAAAATATCATAGATACAACAAGCATGAAATCATCATAATATCTCTGAACATACTGAAACATGCCAAAGAGAAACATTAAATCAGATGTAACTCCTGGTCGGTACTCTTCTACTGACCTTTCAATTCTTTCAGTGCCATTCTGTACATTCAATATCATTATGTACTGAATTCTAAAACACAACCAGTACCTGGTATCAATTCAATTCTGAAATCTATCTTTCTGATATAAAGCAAATCTGAAATCTTATCTGGCAATTATCAGCCAACTCGTACATCACTGGCAATCTGCCAATGCTAGGCTCGATTTCAGTATGTCTACTGAATACATAAGGATGCCATCTGCTCCTTTCTGTAATAATCGAGTCATAGACAATACAGATATCAAAGGAATTCTAGATCTAGAATCCTTACCGAGGAATTCCTATCCATCATTCCTATCTGGTCTGAAACTTATATTTTTCTGGCAGGAATTTACAATAGTTCTGTACTTGTTCAGCATATTAATATCAATAATGCGGTCAAATCAGAAATACAAGTACATCATAATCTAACTCGACCTCATTCTCATCTTACTGTAGTATACAATATTTCACAGAAATCTCTGATATCAATCTTTCTTTCCAAAAAAATAAGGGAATCAATACTACAATACAATCAGACTCAACAGATACAGCATATCTCAACGCAACTCAGTCAAAGATGATCGTAGGGAATGCATTAGTATATATCAATACCTATGCAATATAATCATAAAAGAACAATACCTGCCACTCTATCATCAGGTGTGTCCTATGTCTGTTCCTCGGTCTTCTGCTCCCTAAAATCTTCGGGGACTCCTCTGAGGACAAACTCTAGCAAGGTGTCCCGGCTGTCTACAAATATGGCAACTACCAGTCACTCCCTGGCATTGCTCTGTGGAATGTCTCCCTCCGCAAGTTCTGCAATACACTCCAGTATGACTCGGGCTGGAACTACTGGAGCTAGACGAACCACTCAGTCCGCTCCCTAACTTCTTAGACTGTTTCTTTCGAGCTTTCGGCAAATCTTGCTTTCCACTCGTACTGCCTTTATCAAATCTAAGAGGGGATTGCTGTGTCTGGGGTTGCATCTCACACACCCTTTTTAGTTGTCTAATCAGACTCGCCTCCGCTCTCTTCGCTCTACTCAAGGCATCAACAAAATGGTAAGGTCGCTGCATATTCATCAATGCAACTATCTCCGAGTTCAATCTTCTGATGAACTGATCCGTTACAGCTTCATCATTCCCAATTACATGAGGAGCAAAACGCAGTAGAGTAGAGAATTTAGCAACATATCCTTCAATATTCAGTTGACCTTGTCTAAAATTCTCAAACTCTGCTTTCTTGTCCTCCCGGTACGAAACTGAGAAAAATCTTCGATAAAATTCAGTTCTGAATATTTCCCACGAAATCACCGTACCTCTCTGTTCTAGCATTCTTTTACTTGTAATCCACCAACTTCTGGCAGTCTCTCGTAACTGGTGGAATACCAATTTAATTCTCTGCTCATCTGAATAATCAAGTAAATCAAACAGTATTTCTATTTCATCAAACCAGTTCTCACAATCTTCAGATGTCTCGATACCACTCAGAATCGGCGGCTGAAATAGCTGAAATTCTTCCAACTGTATTTCCATCTGAGTTTCTGATACATCTATCTGTTCAGTCGAAGTACTACCCCTTTCTGGAATTCTCCGTGGAGGTATATCTGCTTATCAAAACATTAGTACTCAAATACTACAAATCTGTTCCAATCTTTCTCTGATCATCTTACTGCTGATCATGAATCGGATCTGATTCATACTCAATGATACATAATACCAACTCAAATCAGATAATCAGGTAAACATGTATTTCAAAGCAGTAAAGCATAATGTATGCTAGCACAGACAATGTAAGTCAACATTAAAATAAATCTCATGCTAGCAATCACATGCAAGGAAAGAAAACTCAATCTACCCCGCTCATTCTCTTCTATCTCAGTCTAAAGGATCTATCGCTCTGATACCACCTGTTGTGGGGACCCGGACGTTAATCTTCTTCTTAATCATCTTTGGGATTTAATTATCAATTAAGATAAACAGGGTCTAAAAATTTTTCTTTTAAAATACGGAAGGTAATGAATCAATCTATTATACAAACCAGTATAATAATACAAATCTTATACAACATGCTTCTAATTCAAACTAGTCTAAGGTTTAACTACTAAAGTTCAAGTATTAAACCAAATCTACATCCAAGTCCGGAATCACCACTCTAACTCATCTTCTCTCATCATCTTCTTGACCCCGATCCTGTCCCACCTGTTGTCATGCACACATACAAAACAAGACAACAGCCGGATATTCCGGTGAGAATAAATCCCAGTATAAAACATGGTAGACATGCATGTACCCAATATAAATCATAAAGCATACTATCATGCGTAAAATCAATAACAATAGGTTTCATAGTCTAGGAAACCCAATCAAAATAAGCATGCAGTAACAATGGATTTCATAATCTCTGAAATCAAAATCAAATAAGCATGTAACTCAATTCAATTCATATCTTGACTCGACTCGACTCTAACTCTAGGGATCTCGGTGTGAATAAGACGTCACTGTCTGTCACCTACCCTCCCAATCGGGGTAACTGTACGTCTTATTCCTAAACTTCGGTCATGTCTGTATCGAATGTCTACAATCAGATTGAATCTGATCCGAAGCGCCGATACCACCGAACGTCTAGTTTAGCAAGTCTGCCAATGACTCTCCTATTACAATGCTTGAATATAAATCTATAATCAAGGCATCGTCATATCAAGAGATTTAAATATAATTCTATAAGCAAATCAAATCATATCAAAAGATAAACAACAATTCTAGTATGTGATTTTGTTGGGAAACTTAAATTGAATCTCATTTGAGTTGTGTCTTCCCAAAACAAAACATGAATTATACCTTTGTCTTCCCGGTCTGACGAAGACGAAGTCTTGTATTACAATCTGTCCATAACCAGTCTGGCAATGACAATTGCATAAATACAATATCAGTATATAATTCGATTCAAAACCTGTTCTGATCAATACTCAATTCAGTATATAACCTGATCCATATCTGAACAAGGTACAATCTAATTCATATAAACGATATCACGATACACTCGAGATCATTACTGAATCTGATCAATCTAAATCAACTGATGTTTCAACGGCATAACAATACAGTCATGATAACCCCATCTATCTCAACATCACAGATATAATACCAGAATTCATAACCAGTATCAGTACAACTCATAATCTGAATAATAACACAACTCTGATATAGAATCTCAACTAAATCAACTCTGAAATTCATAATAATTTCATAAACAGTCTATTCTTTAATCTGACTTCAGTTATACAATGTCTACTGTAGCAGAAACATCATATCTGATTCATATTCAATTCTGACAATATCATAAATTCAAATCATGTCTAAACGTAACAAAACTTACGTCCAGTTGTAGCCTGTGTCGATAGTAACACACTATTGAAGTCGGATTCACAATCGGACGGATGGATCTCCAAAATCTTCAATCACAATTTGAAATCCTTCCTCAAAACCATTTCTTGATTCCTCTCTAAATTGTGAAGAATGAATCGGTTGTGTGTATATATATATATATATATATATATACTGCATGCAACACCAGGAAACGTGGCTTATTTTTCATGATGCACGTCGCACCGCGGGTGCGCTCATTCCATAACCGCGGGTGCGCTCTGTGTAATGATATACATCAATTTTTCCAAAAGCTTCGACCGCGGGTGCGCTCAGTCCTGTAACGCGGGTGCGCTGACCTCACTGTAGCAGCACCGCGGGTGCGCTGCCTCTGGAACCGCGGGTGCGGTGTTGCTACTGTAATTCTCTTATACTTTCTATCCATGCACCGCGGGTGCGGTCTTGTTCGTAGCGCGGGTGCGGTCTAGACTTTATGCAACCCTTCATAATCTTATTTAGTGCCTCTCATTACATGTCATGCGTACTCATATCTTCCGAATATCACATCAATGAAGACTAATAAATCTCGAGCCTTACAAAGACAGTTGCGAGTGTCCACGAGTTGAATCTTGTTAGTTTGATATACAAGTACAAAGCTTGAGCACATCTTAGAGAGAACTATCAAATTCGGGTGAAAACACTTGAGTGCGAGCGTTATTTCTTTGGAGTGACCGGTGAGTATTTTGTAGTGAGGAAAAAAAAAAGAGTCGAGTGAATTTTCATTGGAGTGACCAGTGAGGATTCGTGGTGAGAAAATTTATTCTTTATTATTTTCTACTAACCTTTTCTTGCAGGTATAATAGTTGACGATCGTCAATTTCAAACAATGTTGAGAGGGTTGGATAGAATATGGGAGAAGGAGTTTAAGCCTCTACGTGAGAGGTATAGGCGGAGTGAAGGAGATGAGAGGTATGATAGGCAAGATGATGGGAATAGACGAGGTAGTAGATTTGGTGGGGATAGAGCCTTGAACGTGGATCATGGTGATGATAGGAGATATGAGGAGAATAGAAGAGTGGGCAGAAGAAGTGAACGTGATGTGGGTAAAGAGTCATTGACACCTAATTGGCGGACGAGCTTGGAAGAGGAAATTATTGTTAGGCCAATGAATGAGTCGAGACGTGAAGCTACCAAATACGAATATCAAGGTACAAGTAAAAACTCAAATTCTAGTACTTTTGATATTATATGTTTTTGGTGTTTAAAATTTGGGCATGATACTAGCCAATGTCAACGTAAGCAGCTGACAGTAGTAGAGTCGTTGGTTGAACTTAAATCTCAAGTGGAGGTTGAGATTGTTGGAGAATTTGAACATGAAGTTGAGGTTGTAGAAGAACCTGAATTTGAGGTTGTGATTGAGAAAGTTGTTGATGATAGTATTCCACTAGTTGATGAGTCTAATGATGTTAAATTGTGTATAGTGGAGAGTGAATCATTGAGTGGTAAAGAAATGTGTGATTTGTCTATTAATGAGAAGGAGAGTAGGCAAGAAGAAACTTTGTTGCTCAAAACATTTGAAGAAAAACATATTTCTTTTGCTCAATTGAAACGAAGAGAAATTATTGATGATCAATTGAAATGTATTGAAAAGAGTCGAAAAAAATGTGATATGGTCGAAAGAATGAGTGAACAAAAGAGTGAGATGACCATAGAAATAAAAAGAGAAGAAAAGAATGAGATAAAAGAAAAAGAACAAGAAAAAGAGGCCAAAGAAAATAAAAAGAAAAAGAACTTTATGGCCCAAAAGAGTGAGATGGAGAGATGTTTATTCTTGCATAAACCCTTTCATGTACCTTTGTACAAAGTGGTTTATTGTTATGGTGATGATATAGCCGGTTCAATCCCGAGTATTGCTATTTCTTATTTGCAGGTTCTTGGGGTTGTCATGCCAAGGAGACAAGTGAGTCTTACTAAAGGGAGAACCCAAGGGTCCGAGCCTCGAGAATACAAGTACCATCGCGATGAGGTAAGGTTAGTTGCCAACACAACAACCATGAGGTATGACTTTCGTCCTTATCTTAATTATTTGATGTATCATTTTCCAAAGCTTGGAGAATGTGTTGCAAATGTGGTGGTTAAGGGGTCGGATGTAAATTTATCCTTATTCCTAGATTGTTATGCATTTGAGACCATGGATGAATTGCATGTATCTATCATGAATTTTGATTTCTCACAAGTTACTAAGTTTGTGGGTTTTGTTTGCTACAAGGGTTTATATGCATTAGACTTAAATTTTTGTGATGAGATAAGATATTGCATTGATAGTACACGTGACGTGTCCTATTTCCGTGATTTATATTTGATTGGTCATGGTTGTGAAGATTACATGGATAATACATTTAGTGTGTTCTATTTGCATGATTTATGTTTGTTTGATGATGGTTTTGAGAGGTGCAAGGATGAACATGATTATTTCTTTGTTCAAGATGAATACATGTTTAAAAAGAATGAATTTTTCATCCTATGCCCATTGCATGAGTTGTTGCTTGATATTGAGGCACATGACATGTGTTTAATTGGTAGCCATGAAATAACTAGAGCCATAGATATGATGCATGAATTTTTACTATTGTTGCATATGAGGAGGTATATTGAGTGGAATTGTGAAACATGCATTGCACGTAAGAATTTTTATGATCATAATGAATACAATTTTAAGGAGGATAAATTGTTTATTCTAAATTCATTGCATGAGTTACATGCTGGTGATGCATATAGTGGTGTCTTTATCTTTGATAAAATGCATGATTATATGTGTTGGTTGCATATGAAGAGGTATGTTAAGAGGTGTAGTGAAGGGTGCATTGGATATGGGGAAAGGGCATCTAAGTTTGATTCTTATGTGTTGCATCAATTATATCTTAATCCTAGTGGACTATAGTCGTACACGTGTATGGATTTCACTTGTGTGTTAACTAGGTCTAAGAAGGAGAGAAATCTGATCTTTGTGATAGTTAATGATATCATATCATTTGGTGTCACTCGTCAATTGGTGTATGTTGAGGTTGTTATATTGACAGTGAAGGCAACCATGGAGTTAGGGCTCAAAGCATTGAAGGAGCACGTGGGCAATAGCACCCACAAACTTGAACATGAAGGTAAGCATGTTGGTCATATAAATTTTATTATTACTAACTTGCTTCGTTTTTGCGTAGGTAGACAAGATTTGAGGACAAATCTTTTTGAAGAAAGGGAGTATGATACGAATTTGACCGAGCGTGGCGTGCAAATGATTGGAAGGAGATTTAGGGAGCGTCGTTGTTTCGGACCTTCAAGCTCAATAATGATGAATCAAGCATATCCAAGCAAGTGGTGGAGTTCAACAAATAATATAATGAAGGAATCCCGAACAACTAAGCATATGAGTGAAAAATGGCCCAAGAGAAGTAGCGCAGCAGCACGCGCTAGCGCAGATGTGCAGAAGCAGTGCAGCAGCGCGCGCTAGCGGAGAGCAGAACTGCGCGCGTGCACGCGGCAGCGCCACATCCGGCGCGGGCGCGTGCCCCGGGCTGGAACAATGCAGAATCTCACGCGCCACCGCGCGAGATCCTGCGCCACCGCGC
This sequence comes from Primulina tabacum, assembly GCF_025594145.1. NCBI lineage: Eukaryota > Viridiplantae > Streptophyta > Magnoliopsida > Lamiales > Gesneriaceae > Primulina > Primulina tabacum. The sequence continues at coordinate 9,208,754 of NC_134567.1, forward strand.
GACCTTCTGTGTAGAATTTGTTTACAACTTCCTTTATGACTTTTTACACTACTTTTTATGGTTTTTGTTGATTATAAGCCTTGTAATAGACCATGAACGAAATAGAATTCAGACATATATCAAATATCTTGAGGATTTCTCTCAAATTTGCAAGGCATTTTGCTTTGTTCTTCACAAAATCAAACATATCAAAGATTACATCTTTGTGGCGTTTGTCAATTGTTTTCGCATGGATTGTCAAAACAAGTTCTTTGAAGGTTCGTATGAAATTCGATTGTTATTATCGTTGATATTTGTTGCTAAGTGTTAATCGCTTAGAGGTGAATATCACAAATCGTTGCTTGTTTCAAAAGATCGGGACAACCTAATCGATCCTTGTTCGTTATTGAATTGAGGGCGTGATTCTAATTAATCGTGTTTGCTTCTCATTCGTACGAGGATTCGTATCAGTGGGCGTGAGTTTTCTTGAGATTATGGGGTAGATTTAGGCTTAAATAAGAATTAAAACACTAATCAAAATTTTGGGCCCATTAGGAAACTTAATTAGGCCCACATAGCCCATTAGTGTTTAATAAAAAATATTTTAAATTATTTTGAGTAGAAAAGTTTGTGGATTTATTAGCCGGGTTGTCAAAACGTTTGCATTTTTACTAAAAATCCAACACCGATAAAATTTACGTCCCGGCGTATAAAATCAACTAAAAACCCCTTATTTTCAAAAATAAGAAAAACCCACAATCATATTTTAAATAATTAAAAACAATTATTTAATAAAATCATTTTCCATTTTTCAGCCCTCGATCTCCGTTCCTCGATCGCAACTCGAATAACCTTTAAAAATACATTTTAATGCAACCATGTATAAAATATAATTTAAACATACAAATATGCACAACATAATTAATTCATGCAATTAAAATATTTAATTAAAATACAAAAAAATTTAATAATTGCATGCATGTGGTTTGCGTGGACCTTTAAATTTTTGGGGCGTTACAAATCGTGTAGGGTTGCACGTCTGGTGTAAGGAAGTTGTTTCGGTCTGGGGTTCAAGGGCAGGGCTAGGGCGAGTCTTAGGGTCCTAGGTGCGTGCACAGCATGTTGGTTCAGGGGCTGGGGCGTCGGCTGGAACCTAACAACCAAAAATGTAGAGTCCTTTTTGCATGGAGTCTCGGCCAGCTTGTGTGCAGGTTGGGGTGATTCGGTTTTCAACCTAGGGTCAGGTCCTATGGGTTAGCATGAGTCCAGGAGGTTCCTAAGAGGGCTGGGAAGGGGTTGGCTCAAGGTACCTCGAGCGTGGCTCGACAAAATCGAGAGTTGGCTCGTGGGTGGTCTAGGGCGTGGCTTAGGGTTTTCTTTTGGGAAAATAATTCGAAACACAGCTCACAGGGGTCTAGTCGTGGTTCACAAGGGCTAAAATAATAATAAAAGTCTAAGTTTTAAATTAGGAATTTTATATTAAATTTTGGAAATTTTCGGGATTAAAACGCCTTCAAAACGACTAATTACGAATTAATTAAAAAAGTCTAGTATTTAAGATATAAAATTATAGAAATTTTATTTAGGCTTAAATATTTTTTGGGATATGTTAGAGTCAATGAAATTAAGAAAAATTCAAATTCATGAAATTTTATGTCTAGGGCAAAACGGTAATTTTACACCTAAAATTAATAAACGTCATGGCAGTACCCTGAATGTTGTTTTACATGCTAATATTATTAGTTCGAATGTTTATGAATTTTATGATTGTGATTTTAAATGTTTATGATTTAATATATCAAAATGTTATTTTAAATGTTTAAGAATGTTATGATGATTTAATATGCCAAGATGTTTCTTTTAAAATGTTTATGGATTTGTACAATGTAATCTTGATATTTAAAAGATATGTTTCATGCTTGGTTTTAAAGAAAAACGATATAATATGCATGTTTTATTAAGTGATTGAAATACGAAATGTTGAAGGACGTGAAGGGATTGTGACTAATACGATGACATGTTGGAAATATCGTGAGGGTTATGGTCCCAGTGGGAGCCCGACGATCGTGTTTTCATTGATACGAATATGAATACGTGATACAAATACGAATACGTTGATATGTTGGCCATGGACTCAGTTGACCGGTGAGAGTGTTGCTGATGTCTCCGCCGCCCAGTATTGTGGTTTTATGTAGATGGATCCATCGCCCAATACGATTAAGAATACGAGTCACAATCACGATCCGAATTCTACAAATACGAATATGAATATGAATATGTTTATGACGAATATGAATATGAATACGAATATGGTGATATGAATATGGATACGAATATGAATATGTTTATGTTTATGTTTATGCAAAGGTTTATGAATATGTTGATATGAAAATGTTTATGAAGATGTTTTAATTTAAAGTTTATGCATCATGAAAATGTTTACGAAAATGTTTAAGTTTATGAATCTTCATGAAAATGTTATTTTAAGTACAAATATTTTTCATTGTTGTATGTGATCTGTATATGTATTACTTGTTATCAAGATTATGGTGTGTTGAGTCTTTAGACTCACTAGGTGTGATTGATGCAGATGATTATGATAATAATGTTAATGGAGGTCTTGATTGTTGATCTGACTGGACTGAAGGTGCACATAACCCGAGGACCGACGCTAGTTTTCCGAACTAGTTATGATTTATGATTTTAAGTTATGTTAAAGATATTCTATGATTTTTACTTATGTTATAAGAGATTTTTGAGAGGTTATAATATGGGCTATGCTTTTCAAATAATGTTTTTAGGTTGGTAAAACGTTTGACGATTTTATACTTTAAACTATTTCTTTTGGATTTTTAATGGTAGTTGATTGTTTATTTCAAAATGGTGGCAAGGTATTTTAATATATATATATATATATATATATATATATATATGTATGTATATTTTGAATAATGGAGATTAAGGAGAAAAGAAAAAAAAATTTCTAGTACCTTTTAAGCAAAACAAATAAGCAGACGTTTCACGTTAAGACCATGGCAATGCGAGAATCAAAGGACCTGAACAAGGTCGAAGTTCATGATTTATTTGCTGACTTAAAAGCCTACGAGTTTGAGTTGCAAACCAGAGAAGGGGAACATTCTACACCACCTGCTACAACTGCCCTAACTACTGTCAAACTGGAACCAACTGGTTCTGTTGATAAATCTGATGATCAGTAAAGTAATGACGCTATGTCATTATTCATCAAAAAGTTTGGAAGATTCATGAGAAGAAATCAAGGAAATTTCCAAAGACAATATCAGAAAAATTACTCCAAAGAAGAACCTAATGATTGCTAAAACTTCGAGGCTCAACTGAAAAGGGAAAGAAATCCTATGAGCACAAGAGAAGATCGAAAGATGACAAGAAATCTTACAGAAAGAAGAATGAGGTGCTTCTAGTTGAGGAAAGCAAGTCAAAATGGGCAGAATCTGACAGTGATGATTCAGAATCTGAGAGCTTGAGCTGCTCCAGTGATGATGATGAAGAAGTCAAGTGTCTAATGGCTGATGACACAAAACTGGAGTCAACCAGTCAACAAGTATTTGACTTTAACTCAACTAATTTCACAAGAGATGAACTCATTTCTACACTTCATGACATGGTGAATGAGTATCACACTATCTTTTGAGAAGGCCAGAGCAAAGAAAACTGATCCCAAGGACGATAAAACTGAAACTGATGAATTAGTTGATCTGTTGAGTCTTAAACGAGAGATTGCTGAGCTTAATGCTGAAAGAAGCAAGAATCAATCAATGATTTAGCAGTTGATTCTTGAGAATACAAAGCAAACTGAGCTTCTTAAAGCATGGAACAAATCATCTGTTGCACTAGCTGAAATAGAAAATATTGAAATAAGCAAAAATCAGTTACTGATAAAACTTGTCTAGGGTTCAGCAACCAAGAAGAAACTTCCACCAGTGATACTCAGCCAAAACTGAACATGAACAGGGAAATACATTAACTTTGTAAAATCAGTTATCGTACAAGATCAATCAGAGCCAAGTAAACCAGTTATAAGCCTACTGAAAATAAGGACAAGGCTAGAAAGTATGGTATTTGTTATAGCCCAAAAATTTCAACTGACCCACAAAGTCAGTCATCAAAAAAGTTCAGTAATAAATACTTGAACTATTCAAATGTCTACTCCAATTACTATAACAGTAAGCCAGTTCAGAAAAAATATCAGCTGAATAACCAGTTGAAGAAGGTTAAAACTCATATTGCTTCATCTGCACACTACACATCAAGCACACACAAGCCAAGAAAAACTATCTGGAACACAGCAACTGGAAATTCAGTTAGACTAGTCCAAGTCTTGGTTTCTAAATGATTAATCAGTTTAGGACCCAAATAGCTGTGGGTACCAAGATTATATAGTGTGTATGATTGCAGGTGACAGGTGAAAACAAAGAATCAACGTGGTATCTGGACAGTGGATGCTTGCGTCATATGACAGGGGATGCAAGTTTGCTATCCCAACTGATCAAATACACAGGTCCAAACATCAGTTTTGGAGACAACTCTAAAGGTAAAACTATGGGTAAGGGTAAGCTTATCCATGATAACTTTACTATTAAAGATGTTTTACTAGTTGAGAATTTGAAGTATAACTTGATTAGCATCAGTCAGTTATGCGACAATAAATTATCAGTTCAGTTTGACAGACACACTTGTTCAGTTAAAGACTCAACTGATGAGGTCGTCCTAACTGGAAATTGTTGTGGGAATACATATAAATTGAGTTGGATTGAACAACCTTATGCAACAGTTTGTCTTAAAGCTTCCAAATCTTCTAAAAACTGGTTGTGGTATAAGAGATTGAACCACCTAAAATTTAAATCTATTGCATATCTGAGTAACCATGATCTTGTAACTGGTTTGCTCAAAATAGATTTTTCAAAAGATAAATTTTTTTCAGCATGTCAGTTTTGTAAGCAAGTAAGATCTTCATTTAAAAATAAGGGTTGTAAATCATCTTCCTGATCTTAGAACTGCTACATATGGATCTTTTTTGGTCCGATACCAGTCATGAGCTTAGGAGGAATGAAATACACTCTAGTAGTCGTGGATTATTTTTCAAGATTTACTTGGGTTATTTTTCTCAAATCCAAAGACCAAACTGCTGCACAACTGATTAAGCTTTTCAAAAGACTAATAAATGAAAAATCAGTTAGGATTGATCGAATAAGGTCTAATCGAGGGACTGAATTCATCAATCAAAATCTTTCACAATTTTTATAAAATACTGAAATCAAGCATGAGCTCTCAGCAGCAAGAACTCCTCAGCAAAATGGTGTAGTTGAGAGAAGAAATCGGACCCTTAAAGAAGCTGATAGAACAATGCTTGCTGAATCTGGTATTTCTCAAAGGTTTTGGGCAGATGCAGTAAACACTGCATGTTACACTCAGAACAGATCAATGATTAATAAGAATCATTTGAAAACACCATATGAGATCTAGCATGGACGCAAAAGTGTGGTTTCTTATTTCAAAATATTCGGCTGCAGATATTTTGTTCTTGATAATGACAAAAATCATTTAAAAGCTTTTGATGCTAAATCTGAAAAGGTAATATTTCTAATATATTTTTCAGTTAGTAAAGCTTACAGAGTTTTTAACAAAAGCATTTTGAATGTAGAAGAGTCTATTCATGTTGTATTTGATGAATCTGTGATAACTGATAAGCCAACTGATCCAGTTCAGCTAGTTGATCACTTCACAGATATCAGTTTGGAGGATGATAATCCAGAAGAGAATAATATTAATCGAAATATCCTTCAAACACAAGAACTAGAAGTGTTGGATCAATCAGTTGAACAAGAAATTGTTCCTGATAATCAGTTGGTGGAGCAAAATGATAACAATCAGTTACAAAATGATACAGCAGCAACTGAAATTGAAGAAAATATTCAATTGCCAACTAAAGCAGTTGTTGAGATGGATGCAACAAATATTGAATACAGATGGAAGAAATGACATCCACCAAAATTGGTGATAGTAATCCATCTGATCCGGTAAGAACTCGGAATCAAATGTTTAATTTATTTGTTCATTCTGCTTTCCTTTCCCAACTGGAACATAAGAAAACTAATGAAGCTTTTGCTGATATTAACTGGATAAATGCAATGCAAGAAGAGCTAAATTTACCCATAACAATGTCTTGAACTTAGTTCCAAGACCAGTTTCTAAAACTATTATAGGTACAAAGTGGGTATACAGAAACAAACTGAACGAATATGGTTCAGTTGTGCGCAACAAAGCGAGACTTTTAGCACAAAGATATAGGCAAGAAGAATGAATAGATTACGATGAAACTTATGCACCAGTTGCAAGACTGGAAGCAATCAGAATGTTCCTTGCCTTTGCATCTTTCAAGAACTTTAAAGTCTACCAGATGGACGTGAAGAGTGCATTTCTGAATGGTCAATTGCAGGAAGAAGTATATGTTGAACAACCACCAGGTTTTGTTAATCACTCTCTTCCTGATCATGTATATCATTTGAACAAAGCCTTGTATGGTCTTAAACAAGCTCCAAGAGCTTGGTATGAAACTCTTTCAAAATTCCTAACTGATCTTGATTTTACTGTTGGATCGGTTGATAAGACTATGTTCAAATTCACAAAGAATGATAATATTTTACTTGTGAAAATATATATTGATGATATTATTTTTGGGTCAACTAACCCCAAATTATGTGATAAATTTGTCAAGCTAATGTAGGAAAAATTCGAGATGAGTATGATGGGTGAACTGACATTTTTCCTCGGTCGGCAAGTGAAGCAACTGGATACTGGTATTTTTATCAGTCATACCAAAGATACAAAGGAATTTCTTGAGAAATTTGGCATGGAAACATGCTCAGCTGCAAGTACTCCCATGAGTTCATCAATCAAACTAGACAATGATCAACGGAGAATATCAGTTGAGACGACACTTTACAGAGGATTAATAAGTTCATTATTGTAGCTAACTGCTAGTCGTCCTGATATTGTATTTGATGTTTGCATGTGTGCTAGATTTCAGGCAGATCCTAACCAATCGTATTTTTCAGTTGCCAAACGCATTTTAAAATATTTTAGAGGCACACAAAATGCGGGCTTATGGTATGCTAAGGATTCCTCTTTCAATTTAGTTGGATATTCATATGCAGATTATGCAGGACGTAAGCTAGATCGTAAGAGCACCAGTGGATCATGTCAGTTTCTAGGAGACAGACTGATCTCATGGTTCAGCAAGAAGTAAGCATTCATAGCAACTTGCACAACTGAAGCAGATTATCTTGCTGCTGGAAGCTGCTGTGCACAACTGATCTGGATTCAACAACAACTAAAAGACTATGGAGTCATTGCAAAAGAATCACCAATTTTTTGTGATAATACAAGCACGATTGCAATTACATACAATCCAATTCTTCACTCTAGGACCAAGCATATTGATGTCAGGCATCACTTCATCAGAGATCATGCTCTGAAGAAAGCAACAAGGCTGGAATATATATCAACTGAACAACAAGCGGTTGACATCTCCACCAAACCAATACCAGAGACTAAGTTTTCTCATTTTCACAATATTCTTGGTTTAATTGATTTATCTTAATTATATCAATCTTTAATAATGATATGTCGGTTGTTATTCTTATTCAGTTAGTCAAATATAATTTAATAGCTGTTCAGTTAGTTAATTATTTGTCAACTGATATCAGTCCATATGCAGATAAGGAAAGAACATTGAATCGAAATATCAAGTTTATTGATAAAATCTAAACTAGTTTACACAATTCATCTCATGTTCAGTGGCATCTTGCCAAAGGGACAACCAATTAGTCAATTCATGACTGTTAATTCTCCTGAAGCCTTCTGAAGAAGAAATACTCTCCAGCACATTCCACTCCTTCATAAGCATCATATGAATAAGAACATCATCAGTGACAAGCTCTGAAGTATGGTTGACTTCAACTCGCCTCTTATACTTTCTTGCAGTTGCTCTCTGTTTGGCAGTAGCAACTAATCCATCACGTTGAATCGTTTGGAGCTCGTGTACCTTGGTCCAAGTGTACATCACCTTTGTAAAGATGAATTTTTCAAGAGATTTCTTTAGTTTCTCCAAACAACGCGGTGTCAATGCAGGATGAGGGATGTTGGAATTACTTGAACTATCCATCAATGCTTAATTGTTAGTATTGAATGACAATGGTCTTATTTATAGATAGCTCTTAAAGAGACAGGAAGAAGACGAAGAGACATCAGTTACAAGAATGGACTTAACTGATCCGGACTAAGTTTCATCTACTCATTCTTTTATTTATTGTATCTATTGAGGGGGAATATCGAATATAAACGGTTAACTGAGAAGACAATAGTCATTTGGTCTTTAAGTGAAATGATTAGGCTTATAACCTATCACTCATTTGCTGACCTAACTGATCTTCTCCAATAAATTAACTGATAAATCGATAAATACTCCATAATAAGTGATGTGACTGATAATTATGCATTTAATGCACGTCTTTCAATGAATAGTGTTTTAAAACGTGGCCCCACGTAGCTCGTTTAAATTCTACACACGATTTTATCACACGTACATATGATTTTATTCAATTTATCTTCGACTGTCACTTGTCCAAAGATTTGAACAGTCACATACAAACGTACTTATCCCCGCCTCATTTCAGTTTTTCTTCCTTCATGCGCATTTCAATCTCCAGAGCAAATCAATACACTGAGCTTTCTTTCTCGTAGATAATCAATCTTTCAGTAATGGCAAACCAAGTTCCAGCATATATGTTGAATGATTATGGCTGTTGGTTTTTATTCAGTCTTGTCTGTTCAGGACGAGGCTATCAAAAGTGTGTTTATCAAAATAGAAGCTGTTTTACTGAAGACATTTGTGGGACTTTCTTCCCAAGAAATCTATCCTAAAGAGATTTAGGATCTCTACGCCAATGGTTTTATCTCTGCTGACGGCAACTTCACTTCCACCGTCAACAACCAGTTGCTGATGATCGACAAAGACTCCTTCAGAACCTCTTTCAGCTGCAAATTGATGGGCTAGAAAATATTTTTGAGGTAAAATCCTCTGATGTTAAGGAGATGCAAACTCTCCTGTCTACCGATGGTTGGAAAATCAAAGTCTCCGGTCCCAAGAAGCAACTCAAGCTAGAAATACAGTTACTGGCTGATATAGTGGACAAAGGACTTCTAGCCAAAGCAGGATCTTTTGCTGCCCTCACGTTGGAGAAATTTCAAGTCATGACGGCCATCATGACTGGAAAAAGACTGAACTGGAAAGGTATCATCTTCAATCTTCTGAAGAACAAGTTTCAGTCTTCGAAACAGTCAAAGGGATTTGCTTGTGCATCTCAGCTATCTGCTGAAGAGCAAGGGCTTAGTGGGTGACACATTTGAGAGGTCATCCAAATTCAAAATCTTCAATGCCAAGAGTGTTCAGCTGCCGAAGCTCAAGCTGGACATCTGTGGGGACCCGGACGCTAATTCATGTCTTAATCATTATTAATGTCAAATATAACAATTAAGAAAAGTGGGACTAAAAATTTTCTTTTTAAATTATAAATGCGAAAACGTAATGCACTCTGTCTAATATATATGACAATACAAAAGTACAAATCATGTACTACAGTGTCTCTATCTCAACTAGGTTCAACGACTATACATCCAGTGCTGAATCCTATTCTGCTTCTGGGCCCAGATCTCCACGCTAACTATAATCTCTCATCATCTTCCTGATCCTGATCCTGTCCCACCTATTGTCATGCACACATACAAACAAGACAACAGCCGGATAACTCCAGTGAGAATTACATTCCCAGTATAAATCATGTATACATGCATTTCATATAAACAAATATAACAGCATGAAACAAATATTCATAACAAGTATCAAAATCAGAAACATGAATCCATACAAACTCTGAATCACACTCCGTGACTCATAGACTCTGACTCAACTCATCCTAATCTAGGGATCCCGATCTGAATAAGAACATACACCCACCTACACTCCCGATCGGGGTGGTGGTACGTTCTTATTCACGGACTTTGGCTCTTTTCATATCGAATATCAGTAATAGAAGAAACTCCAATTCTATCCACTTTGATATAACCAAACGTCCGGCGTCTTGACCTATCCGTCACAGACTTTGGCACTTTCGCCAAATCACTATCCCGTAATAATGTGCAATGTGCCCGTGACGATTCCATCACTATCAAGCACTCCTGTCATGAGATCAATCGTCTACGAATAGGCGCATCCGCCTATGACTCAATACATAAATCAATAGATCAAAGATATCAATTTCATTCAATTGCAAATATCAATGCAATAAAGCAAAGTATGTGATTTCGGGAAACTCAAGTCAAATCAACTCGAGTTGTGCAATCCGCATCAACATCAATTTATACCTTTCTCTTCTCGGTCTGACAAAGTCGAAGTGTCGAAGTCAAATCTGTCCATATCCAATCTGAAATGACAATATCGAATAGACTGTGTCAATATACAGCTCAATTCAAGGCCTGTTCTGATCAATACGCAGATCAATTTATAATCTGATCAATGTTAACGATACAATCACAACCAAACGAATCTGATTAATATCAATCTACTGATGTTTCGACGGCATAGCAATACAATCTCAATAACCCTGTCAACTTCAACATCACAGATATAATAATATGACTCATAATCAATATCAGTACAACCCGAAATCTTAACAATAACAGATCATAATCTCAACTCTGTACAATCTCGCAATACCGGCAATACAATATCAGTATATACGAATCATCAACTCATCTGATCCAAATCTGAATAATATCAATATACCCAGCAATACAATATCAATCAAATATCAATCCCAACACCTCATAATCGAAAACAATACAATTCTGATATCAAATCGGTCTAATCATAATCAAATTGACTCTGAAAATTCATAACAATTCCATACGGTATCTGTTCTTCGATCCAGTTTCGATTATACGATGTCTACTATATCAGGAACAACATGTATCAATCGTATCTGCTTCTGGCAGTATCATAATTTCAAATCATATCAAAACGTAACCAAACTTACGTCCTGTTGTAGCTGTCGTCGCTAGGAACACGATACTAAAGTCAGATTGAAAATCAGACGGTTGGATTTCACGTAACTCACAATTCTATGTACGGAACTTGAAGCTTTTCCTTTCTTCCTCGTTTCTCCCCTTTTTATTCCTGAGGAAGGAAGGATTTATATATATATATATATATATATATATATATATATATATATATATATATATATATATATATTCACGTGTAGGCAAGGCATGTGGCAAGTTTCCAGTTTGCATTCCGCGCGCATATGCGCGCCCAAGGCCCGCGCATATGCGCCTGGCTTTCTGCCCGGCATTTCTAAATTTATCCACTCGCGCATATGCGCGCACTCGCCCCGCGCATATGTGCGAGACCTACTGTCTCGCCATCTTTGGAAAATACTCCCCTGCGCATATGCGCGTCTATCCCGGCGCACATGCGCCAACTTCTCTGCCATTCTCGCGCATATGCGCCCATCCATGTCGCGCATATGCGCCAACTACTCTGGACTTCTCCTTGGCTTCTCGCATTGCTCGCGCATATGCGCGTGGTCTTCTGCCACTCACACGCATATGCGCGGATCCTCGTCGCGCATATGCGCGAGGTGTTCTGCCCTCGCACATAATTCGTGTTTTCTTCCGTCTTTTCCGGTCTAATCCTTTCCGTCTATAATCACATCAATTATCACCAAATCATTTCAGATCAGGGTAATCAAATTCTCGGGCCTTACATTTCTCCCCCCACTAAGATACGATTTTGTCCCCGAAATCACAGGCAATCAACTCGTATATCACAGGTAATCATATCAGATACCAAATCAGATACAAGAAGGAGATATATACAAAAGCTAAAAGAAAATTCAACTTAACAAAACAATTCTAGGATCGCTGTCTCATTTTGGATTCTATCTTTCAAATAGCTTCTTTGATATTCTAACCACTCTATTGAACTTTCAACAACAGAATAGTCTTCATTCTAAATTATCTTTCTTTTACTGATTCTGATTTCTATCTGGAATAGTACTTCAAGAAATATAATATCATAATATAACTCGAAGTAACTCTGATAAAATCAATCTCAAAATACTGGCTATACAATATCCGTATATACCAATCACCAGCTCATAACAAATCAACATCAACGGCTGTTATCAAATCTGTTTAATTCTAGTTAATTCAATATTCAGTCTTCTGCCTCAAATATCAATGGTCATCTTCTGACGTTGACATATTTAATCTGTCTATTTTGAGTTGTCTTCATTTCTTCTAAATCAGCTTCACTTTTCAGTCACATCTCTAATCATATCAGGTCCAATCTCAGGAACCTCGGAGATATCATCTCGATAAAGAGGGAATCTGCACTTCTTACCGTACAACGTTTCGAATGGTACCATCTCTATACTCGTCTGATAGTTGTGGTTGTACGAAAACTCACCATATGGCAATGAATCCTGCCAACTAGTGCTAAAATCAATCATTACAACTCTAAGCATATTCTCCAAAATCCTGATAATCTGCTCTGACTGTCCGTCAGTCGGTGAATGATATGCAGTATTCAGATATAATCTTGTACCCAATTCCTGCTGTATACTCTGCCAAACGTGCAAAGTCAACCAAAATCATGGTCTGGTATAACCAACTCTCGACATTCTGTGTAATCTAATCATTTTTCTGACAGAATCTCAGTAATATAATCATATCTGTACGTCTTCATGTACGAGTTAGCACTCGCGGACTGGGTCAGTCTGTCACTCCTAACTCAATCAATGCTCAATTCTGAGAGGAATGCTGAAGCTTCATCACGATATCCCTGGAAATGTAATCCCATTTCCATTCAGGAATCGATAAGCTATATAACCAATTTCCTGGTTTCATTTTTTTCAGTCTTCATCTGTCGGCAATTCAGACATTTCAATACAAATTCTGCCACAACTGGTTTCATCTGTTTCTATCAGGATGAATGCTAAATCAATTATTGTACACTTCTGACAACATCAGTCATTTCAAACTCGAAATATCTGGCACAACCCATCGGTTATTTATATACAATGCAGTATCACATACCTGATATTTTGATCGCTACCCTGCTCTGGCTATCGATATCAAGTTCTGCCCATTCTGATCAACTTTCTGAACTGTTTTACTCTCAAAATCAGCTCTGGTTCGGCTTGGACGGTACCGAATCTCAACTGTATACGATCTGTATCAAATGATGCTCCCAGAAAATAACAATTCTCAATCAGATTTAAACAACAGTCAGATATAATAGCCTGCTAAACTCATGCAACTATAAGTTTCTGACACTGATATCAATCTCAGCCAACTGATCGCGGTCTCAGCTGTGCTAGAATCAATTGGTATACTATCTTCGAATATCAACTACCCTGAATACAATCTGTCTCAGTCAAGATTCACAATTCAACAGTTTCTGTGTACCACGTCCCAGTTCTCAGACTATTCAATACAGTACTAAGAGATTTAACAAAATCAATCATATTCTTCGAATATACCAGAATATCATAGATCAACAAATCAGAAAATCATCAAAATATTCTGAACACAGAGTTTATCAACTCATAAACATAACTGAAGCATCCCAAAGAGAAACATTCACTCCGATGTAACTCTCAGGCCGTAAATCCTTTAACTGATCTTTCAATTATTTCAATTCAATCAGTATCATTCGGTACGGTGTTCTAGAAATAATAACAGTACCTGATATTGAGTCAAGGCTGAAATCAATCTTCCTGATTAACGGCAAACCCGGAAGCTCATCTAGGACGACTTTAGCAACGCTCCTGTCACTGGCAAATCAGTCAATGATACGCTCCATCTTAGTAAATCAACTTAATATATAAGGAATCACTCCGTTCCTTTCGTTAATCATCAAATCATGACATCACATATATCAAAGGTATTCTAAATCCAGAATCCTTACCATACCATGTTCATTCTTCGGCCATTTCAGGTCCGAATCTTACCATTTCCTGGAAATAGTATGCGATAGCTCTGTACTTGGCCAACACATCGATATCAATAATGCGGTCAGAATCAGATAACACCAGTAAAACACAAGCTAACTCAATCTCATTCTTATCCTACTGCAGTATCCGATGTCTCACAGAATTCACTAATATCAAACCTCTTTCCCAACAGGTAAGGAGATAACTACTGCAGTAAATACGGACTCAACAGATAAAGCATATATCAATGCAATTCATTCAGAAATCATATACAGGATGTACTAATATTTCTCAATATATATATACGCAGAATAATCATAAAAGATCAATTACCTGCCACTATATCATCAAGTTCATCCTGGGTCTGCTCTTCGGTTACTACAACCACTCTGGCTTCCTGCTGACCCTGGTTGGGACTGAATAGAGGGTGGCTGCAAAGAGCGAACAACAGAAGATGATCTATCGATCTGACTCTGTTACCTGGAATCTTCGGAAACCTCTCTGTGGACAAACTCTAGCAAAGTGTCCTCGCTGTTTGCAAATGTTGCAACTACCATACACTCCTTGGCATTGCTCTGTGAGATGTCTTCCTCCACAGGTTCTACAATAGACCCCGGTATAACTCGAGCTAGAACTACTGGAGCTAGATGAACCGCTCCCTAACGTCTTGAACTCCTTCTTTCGAGCTTTCAACTGTTCTTTCTTCCCAATACTACTACTACCATCCTCCAATTTCAAAGGGGATTGCAGGAATTGAACTGGAGATTGTTGTTGTTTCTGAGATTGGATCACATACAACCTTTCGTGTTGTCGAATCAAACTTGCCTCGGTTCTCTTTACTCTATTCAAGGCGTCAAAAAAAGTATAGGGTCGCTCCACATTTACCAATGCAAGTATTCCAGGATTCAATCCATTAATAAACCGGTCAGTTACAACTTCATCATTTCCAGCCACGTGAGGTGCAAAACGTAGTAAAGTAGAGAATTTAGCAACATATTCTTCAATGTTTAGCTGATTCTGTTTCAAATTTTCAAACTCTGCCCTCTTTTCCTCTCGGTACGAACCTGGGAAAAACCTTTTATAGAATTCAACTTTAAAGACTTTCCACGTAATCACTGTACCATGCTGTTCTAGGGCTTCTTTGGTTGCGATCCACCAACTCTTTGAGACTTCCCGTAACTGGTGCCCAATCAGTTCAACTCTCCGTTCATCTGGGTAATTCGAGTGAATCAAATATCATCTCGATATCGTCGAACCAACTCTCACAATCACTTGTCGTCTCAATACCCCTCAGAATCGGCGGTTGAAATGACTGAAACCTCATCAACTGTGTTTCCATCAAAGTTTCGGACACATCCATCTGATTAGTCACCCTACTACTTCGTTCTGGAATTCTTCGAGGAGGGATATCTGATGATCACAAGAGTTAGCAATCACATGAGACAAATCCGTCTCAGTTCCTTTTTGATCAGCTTACCTCTGATCAAGAATTGGTTCTGATTCATTCTCAAATAATACACATTACCAAATCAACTCAGATATTCAGGTGACATGTATCTTCAAAAACAGTAAACACATATTGCAATATTAGCATATACAATGTAATTCAACATTATAATAAATCACATGCTAACAATCACATGCAAGGAAAGAAAACTCATTCTACCCCGCTCACAAGCTTCTATCTCAGTCTCAAGAACCTACAGTTCTAGACCTATTGCTCTGATACCACCTGTTGTGGGGACCCGGACGCTAATTCATGTCTTAATCATTATTAATGTCAAATATAACAATTAAGAAAAGTGGGACTAAAAATTTTCTTTTTAAATTATAAATTCGGAAACGTAATGTACTCTGTCTAATATATATGACAATACAAAAGTACAAATCATGTACTACATGTCTCTATCTCAACTAGGTTCAACGACTATACATCCAGTGCTGAATCCTATTCTGCTTCTGAGCCCGGATCTCCACGCTAACTATAATCTCTCATCCTATTCCTGATCTTGATCCTGTCCCACCTGTTGTCATGCACACATACAAACAAGACAACAGCCGGATAACTCCGGTGAGAATTACATTCCCAGTATAAATCATGTATACATGCATTTCATATAAACAAATATAACAGCATGAAACAAATATTCATAACATGTATCAAAATCAGAAACATGAATCCATACAAACTCTGAATCACACTCCGTGACTCATAGACTCTGACTCAACTCATCCTAATCTAGGGATCCCGATCTGAATAAGAACATACACCCACCTACACTCCCGATCGAGGTGGTGGTACGTTTTTATTCACGGACTTTGGCTCTTTCCATATCGAATATCACTAATAGAAGAAACTCCAATTCTATCCACTTCAATATAACCAAACGTCCGGCGTCTTGACCTATCCGTCACAGACTTTGGTACTTTCGCCAAATCACTATCCCGTGACAATGTGCAATGTGCCCGTGACGATTCCATCACTATCAGGCACTCCTGTCATGAGATCAATCGTCTACGACTAGGCGCATCCGCCTATGACTCAATACATAAATCAATAGATCAAAGATATCAATTTCATTCAATTGCAAATATCAATGCAATAAAGTAAAGTATGTGATTTTGGGAAACTCAAATCAAATCAACTCGAGTAGTGCAATCCCGCATCAACATCAATTTATACATTTCTCTTCTCGGTTTGACAAAGTCGAAGTGTCGAAGTCAAATCTGTCCATATCCAATCTGAAATGACAATATCGAATAGACTGTGTCAATATACAGCTCAATTCAAGGCTTGTTCTGATCAATACGCAGATCAATTTATAATCTGATCAATGTTAACGATACAATCACAACCAAACGAATCTGATTAATATCAATCTACTGATGTTTCGACGGCATAGCAATACAATCTCAATAACCCTGTCAACTTCAACATCACAGATATAATAATACGACTCATAATCAATATCAGTACAACCCGAAATCTTAACCATAACATATCATAATCTCAACTCTGTACAATCTCGCAATACCGGCAATACAATATCAGTATATACGAATCAACAACTCATCTGATCCAAATCTGAATAATATCAATATACCCAGCAATACAATATCAATCAAATATCAATCCCAACACCTCATAATCGAAAACAATACAATTCTGATATCAAATCGGTCTAATCATAATCAAATTGACTCTGAAAATTCATAACAATTCCATACGGTATCTGTTCTTCGATCCAGTTTCGATTATACGATGTCTACTATATCAGGAACAACATGTATCAATCGTATCTGCTTCTGGCAGTATCATAATTTCAAATCATATCAAAACGTAACCAAACTTACGTCCTGTTGTAGCTGTCGTCGCTAGGAACACGATACTAAAGTCAGATTGAAAATCAGACGGTTGGATTTCACGTAACTCACAATTCTTTTCCGGTTTGCATGCCGCGCGCATATGCGCGCCCAAGGCCCGCGCATATGCGCCTTGCTTTCTGCCCGGCATTTCTAAATTTAGCCACTCGCGCATATGCGCGCACTCGCCTTGCGCATATGCGCGAGACCTACTGTCTCGGCATCTTTGGAAAATACTTCCCTGCGCATATGCGCGTCTATCCCGGCGCACATGCGCCAACTTCTCTGCCATTCTCGCGCATATGCGCCCATCCATGTCACGCATATGCGCCAACTACTCTAGGACTTCCCCTTGGCTTCTCGCATATGCGCGCACACTTCTCGCGCATATGCGCGAGGTCTTCTGCCACTCACGCGCATATGCGCAGATCCTCGTCGCGCATATGCGCGAGGTGTTCTGCCCTCGCACATAATTCGTGTTTTCTTCCGTCTTTTCCGATCTAATCCTTTCCGTCTACAATCACATCAATTATCACCAAATCATTTCAGATCAGGGTAATCAAATTCTCGGGGCCTTACAACATCTCTCCTGAGCAGTTTGTCAAGGTGAAAAAGGATATTGGGACGCAGGGGGCTCCCAAATCAGTTAAGAAAGCCAAACTGACACTTCAAAATGTAAACTGATTGTCAGTGAAACTGATTCTGAAAACACTCCTACCAAAAAGCCTAGAACTCAGAAGACAAAACCTTCAATCGCTGTAGGCACCATCCCAAATGTGAGGCTGATGCAATATGGAGTTGAACAGCTGATCAAGGCTACTCCACTGAGAGCAATACCAGTTGGATCTTCAACTTATGATCAGTTACCTTCACCTGCTGCTCCTCTCAAGAAGACTATCATCGAATCTGGTGAAAAGAAGAAATATGTTGGAGTTAAATCTCCACTCATCACTATCTCTGGCCCAATTTCTTTGCCATTTTCCAGACCTAAAGGGATAGTGATCAGAGAAAAAATTGATACAACTAGGTCATGATTGAGCATTCCTCATGTTCTGACTGACTCAAAGGGCAAAGAAAAAATGACAGAAGAGCCCAGACCAACAAACACCATTCAAACCCATATTGACCTCATCTGGAAAGAGGTCAATGAATTTTCTGAGGCTAAGCTCAAAACTTATGATGAATGGGTAAAGTTTAGAACTATCGTGTTTGCCAGGCAACTGCAAAAGAAATCGGTTTTGAAGAATTTTATTACCCTGAAAACCATTGTTCTGAAATTGGTCAAAGCAGCTTCAGTGGCTCAAGCGTTGCAGAGGAATAAATATTTTTTTGATCAAGTACGAGCAAAGAAGCTAAAATAAATGGTTGTTTAGCTACGTAAAAACTTTGATCCCACCAGTCCAACTGCCTTTAATGACAAATCAGTTTATGACCAGCTGGACACAGATCTTTTATCTCTACAGATGGAAATTAAGCATTGGGAACTAGATCAAGATATGGTCATTCCAGAAGATTCCCAAGTTCGTTCATCAGACGAGGAAGCTGAACAGTCAGTTCAATCAGAAAAGCCATCCCAGGAACTAGTTGCTGAATCTGCTGAAGTAACTGCTCCTTCTTCAAAAGATGCACAACCGTCAATTGATGCTCCTCATTCCTCAACTGCAGGATCTCAACTTTACACTGATGCTGAATTATCATTTGCAAACATTTATGAGGTTATTAAATCAGTTGCCTTTGATATTCAACAGACTACAACAAAAGCAGTTGAAGAATTATTTGCAACTGACGAGCCAGCTCCACAAGATACGTTTCAACCAACTGAAGAGCTAGTTCAGTTGACTGTCACGACTGAACCTGCAGTTTTTACAAGAACTGAAGAAGCAGTTCAGTCATCCGTCATGACTGAACAAACATTAGAGGTGCCAGCTGTACAATCCACCATAATTTCAGTTGTTCAACCAAATAAAGAATCAGCTGAGCAACCAGCTCAAGAAACAGTTACTATTTCAGCTGACCAACCACCTGAAGAGCCTTCAGACTCTACTATTGTTCCGAATTCTTCTTCCTCTCCACAGCTTCAACAGGAAGCTATACCAGAAGATACTTCAGTTATGGTCAATCTTGTAACTAAAACAATTGACGGGGCCCTGGTGATCTTCAATCAAGAAAACAGGGAGCAGGAACCAGAAACCTCTGGAGCCATGTCACCTAGCATATCAATAGAAACTGAATCTTTATTTGAAGAAATTCAGGCTATTCAGACCAACCTCGTCGGTGTAATGACTTCCATTTCTGATATCAAGTCAACCCAATTTTCGCACACTATGATGTTCGACTCTATAATGGAAAATACCATGGGAAGACTGCATCAAATCCAAAAGGACATAACTTCATTATTTTTCAAAATGGAAGAACTTCGAAAAGACAGAGTGTCAGCTGAAGCTCATTTCCTAACTCAAGCTTTGGTCACAAGACGTCTTGATTTTCTGGAAAGGACTGTCTCCAAGAGAATGAATTTACTGCAAGATATCTTGGTGAATGCAGTTTCAAACCTCTCCTCAGATGAACAGATCTTATCCAAAAAGGTTGATGAGTTTGACAAAAAGAGGGAAGAACAAGAAGAAAGAAAATATTAGCCATAGAAATCTTCAAAGTTGATCAAGAAGAAATAGAAGACTATTTTGACATATTTTTTTAGGATTATTTAGTTAGAATATTCTTTATTCTTTTATTCTTTGTACGAATCTGTAGAGTTCAGTTGATCAGTTTCAGTTCTTACTTTCTAAGTTTTGTCAAACACCTAAAAGGGGAAAATTGTTGGAAATTGAATTTCGTTTGTTTGACAAACTGAGCGTCTAACCGATCTAGAAGAATGATAGAAACTGATCTAAAATATGCAAACTCTCGGTTTCCAGTAACTGAAGGTTAATACGCAGATTTTCAAAGGCAACTGAACCAGCAATTAAACTACGCCTTCCAACTGACTGATCAGTCTGAACTTATCAGTTACTACAAACAGTTGTGAGCTTTTCAACTACAATCAATCAGCTGATCCATCAGCTGTACATGTCATCAGTTAAGGAATATGACATTTAACCGACAAAAGCTGACTGCAACAAGTAGTGGAATCACAGCATTTCAGAAAAGCTGCAGTGTACGACTGTGAGAAGAATATTGACGTGGCAAGCAACTGATATAAAGCTTCAAATTGTATTTAATATTACCATTGGAGGGAAGCCTATAAATAGCAGAGAAGAGAAGCTGAAAAAGAACAATTGAAACTTTTGAATCCTTGAACTCTGAACGACTATCGATTTTCTATTCAGTTACTCTGCTGAAATCCTAGCAAACATCAAAGCTCACGCGTATTGTATACATTCATAGCTTTCAGGCTATACCTCGAGTTTTCAAACACAAACTGTAATGCTCGATCTTGAAGAGATCAGTTGTGTTAGATTATTTCAGTTCTATTGAGTACTGTAAACTAGTTTGTAACTAAGAGTTTTAGTTTGGCATTGTTAAGTCAAAAACTGAAGTGGGTCTGTACAACTGCTTGTATCGATGAAAGTCTTTTAGTGTATATCCTATCCTTGAGATAGAAGGTAGGAGTATTTGAAATCTCCGAACATCCATAAAATCTTGTGTCTTCTTATTCAGTTTATATTCTATCTATTAGTCAGCTTGTTTCCGCACACTATTTGTTATCTGATTGATATTGACTTACAAGATTCCTGAGTATCAGGTTATCACTAAACTGACTCATCAGTCGAAAAGGATTAAAAAATTGTAAGTGTTTATTCAAACCCCCCTCCTTTCTAAACACTTTTCCTCCTTTAACTGATCCTATCAGTATGGTTATCTGGTAAGTTCTCCATGAAGAATATGGGTGAAGCATCACATGTATTAGGAATACAGATCTATAGGGATAGATCAAAGAGGATGCTAGGGCTCACCCAATCTACATATATCGATACCATACTGAGGAGATTCTCTATGGAAGAGTCCAAGGGAGGATATCTTCCAATGTCTCATGGTGTGAATCTATCCAAGTCTATGTGCCCTAAGACTGATGAAGAGATAGAAACCATGAGTCGCATTCCATATGCGTGTGCTATAGGCAGATCTACTCGAGCTGATGTTGCATATGCAATGTGTGTTGCAAGCAAATATCAGCCAAATCTCGGACCACTGCATTGGAAAGCTGTGAAGGAAATTCTTAAGTTCTTGAGAAGAACTAAGAATTTGTTCTTGATATACGGGAGTAAAGAACTAAAATTGGAAGGCTACACTGATTCTAGCTTCTAATCAGATGTGAATGATTCGAAATCGACCTCTGGATTTGTATTCAAGCTCAATGGTGGTGCTGTTTCGTGGAAGAGTTCCAAGCAAGACACCACAGCGGATTCAACAACTGAGGCAGAATACATAACTGCATCGGCTGCAGCAAAGGAGGTTGTTTGGATGAGGAATTTCATCCAAGATTTGGGTGTCATTCCTCTAATAGTTGACCCAGTCCCGGTCTATTGTGACAACACCGGTACTGTTGCGCAAACGAAGGAACCGAGGTCTCATCGCCGATCCAAATATAAACTGAGGAAGTTCCACATAATCTGGGAGATTGTGGGAAGAGGAGACATATCGGTAGAGAGAGCCTCCTTCGCAGATAACGTTGATGATCCACTAACGAAGTCCCTGTCAGGACCATTGTTTGAGAAGCATCGCGAAGCAATGGGTCTAAGATATATGGGTAGTTGGATATAGGGCAAGTGAGAGATTTTTAGAGTAGGTGCCCGGCAATCCAACTTGTGGCTCGGACTTTATTGACTATAATGTAAAACAATCTTTATTTTAATAATATTTTACGATTTTATTCGATTATGTCATCATACTTTATCTGTAAACCCATGCAAGCTGCATAGATAAAGTCCTTGAGTATACGATAGGTACCATGAGGTATGCATCACAACGTAAGACCATGAAACTCATTAGGAAGTGTACCGTATATTCTAAACATGTTCCTAGTCAATTCAACCGCCTAAAACAAGGATAAAGGTCGTTCGAGCTTGAGACTAGCATCTGTGATGTAAACGCCATGTTTCATTGGCAAGGACATGGAGATGTTTATTCATACAGATGGGTGATCATATGATGAAGCACTGAACAAACCTCCCTTGGACTATCCAAGTGGTTCTTACTTATCGAGTGGAATAGTCACCGGTTATGGTTGTACACTATTAGTCCTTTGACCCGGAACAATGTAGAGGCTATACATACTAGCATGCACTTTGATTCGTTTATTGACTCCATTGAGGGTCATCAGGTGGTGAGGTTGGGTGTAGTTTCAAAATACGTAGGATCAAATGCATTGTAGTCGGGGATTCACCATTCGCCTACTGGTGAAGATATCTTATGTGATCTGATGAGTTAATAATGCAAGGAGTCTCTGGCCAGAGCAAGAAATATGATTTAGGAAAAGGATTTTTCGTAGTTGCACATGCCATGCCACTATTAGTACTCTAAGATAAATCGTATCGTTATCGAATTCATATGCAACTCTTAATATACCAATGGTTGTAGATTCAATCGGGATATATGTGTTTAAGGGACTGTACAATACGCTAGCTATGACTAAAGGTTCTTGCAGGCACTATCAGTGATATCTAGGGAGATCATGGGGTGATGCTACTAGACGCTCATACCATGATCTGATGGGTGCAATCAGAAATGAGTTCTGACATTCTTGATACATGAGTTGATGAAAAGAATGGGGTTAACTAGGGTAAATTTGAATAAGAATAAATGTTATTCTGAATCATATAGAGATGTGAACTCATGGCTAGCTGTATCTCTGAATCATTGAGGGTCACACAAGTATCGGATTCTATGTTCCCGTTGAGATAGTCAAATTTCAAAGAGTTGGAATTGACGACTGTAGTTTGATAGAGATCAAATAGGAAGCATATAAATGAGTTTATGAGCTGATTCCATAGGATGAAAAAAATAGAAGTTGGCATAATTGCTACATAAAAAGAAGAGTAGAACTGTCTGTTTTGTAAAAGAGCTTACTAAAAATGGCAGGAGCCCAATATGGTAAGTGAAAATTTTGATCTTCAAAATTTTCATTTTCATTATATGAACAATATTTGTATTCTTGATACATCGGCGCTCTAGATCGTCGATAGAGGTTTTAATGAGTTCAAAATCATTTATTTAGTGAATTGAGAAATTACTGATTAAATTATTGTACTAGTAGTAGTGACTACTAACATGTATGAATTCTCATACATATTTTAGAGGAGTCTAGAATTAAATTAATATAAGAGTTAATTATACAAATTAAATAATTGTTATTTAATTTAATTAATAAATATATATACATTTTATACGGTGATATAAAATATATGTATATAATGGTATTAATATATCATGCATTATCAAACGTTGATAAATTTTTTATATATATTCATAATATGATAATTTAATTACAATGAAAATATAGAGTCTTTGTGTGAGATGGACTCCTAATTAGATTAGGAGTTTCACTTTATAAATATACCATAAGAGGACATAATAATATAGAAATTTTTTTCCATAAAAAATCACAAAAATTCCTTCCTAATGGCAAAGACAACTTACGGCCACATCATGAAATTTGGAAGAAAATTTTGGTCAAAAACAAATTAGATTTGCTTAATTGTTGATTAAGAATCAATAATTATTGGTTAATGATTAATTAATAATCAATTAGAATAAAAACCATGATTTTGAATCATGGAGCTCTCGGCCATATTTTTCAAAAGATTTGGGAAAATTTCGGCCATGTGATTTTCTTCCACCGCCGCGCCGCGCCGCGCCGCGCCGCGCCGTTTCGTCTCCGGATTTTGGAAATTCGGAGACTACAGTCTCAACACATAAATTGTTTGGATTTTCTAGTGCATACCAAGCAGGGAAGACAGTCTTCGTAGACCTAATTAGGCGATCAAATGAGAAGAGCCGTTCGTAGGGATTTATAAGAAGGGCTATATCCGCCTAAACACCAAAATTGTTTGAAGTCCAAGTGTTTAGAACGCAAAGGTATAATTCTAAACCCTCTATGAATGTTTATAAACGCACGACGCCCAAGAAAAAAAAATTTAAACTTCTGCTGTGTCTTGGATGCGAGAATAAGATGTCCCAACAAATCACACATCAAATATATGGAGAACCCATTGTATATAATAAATTTTAATCATTTATATCTCATGTGCTGTAATATAGACTTAAACAGCACCACAACGTTTCAATTTTTATGCTATACTCAATCGTGCACGCATAAATTGAATCTCGAAGACAATATTCATGTTGTAGTATGCTTCAGCCTTCAGGAACTTCAATTGTACAATTACTTTTCTACTTCAACAATTAGGTGCATTTAGATAGTTGTATTTGATATTATATTGTTTGAATGGATTTAAATTGATACATTGCAATTATATTGATTTTGGTGATGCTAAATTTTACTTTGGGTTCGGTATGCTGAGCAGGTCATCGAATCTTCCAAGCTTTTGGGGTCGGTCGGTGCTGAAGGGTCTGAACGGACAAAAATAGGGTTAGGGTGTGCAGGCCATTGTGGCCGCTCTAATTGTGGCGCCCCAAACCTTCGTCACATAATCATGCAACATGTGACGTCATATGCATAAAATTTTTCATTTCGACGACGTAATAATATAATGCATATACGACAAAATAGTGCAATCACCCCACTATCTACGTCAGTGTAGCAGAAACAGTATAATAAATACACACATACAACTCAAATAAGACAATAAGCTATACTGTCTCTATCTACTATCAACTACAAGACTGTTTGACTAGACACACCTAGTCCTTCACCACTATCCTGTCTCACGCATAGTCCTGTAGCCTGCCCAACAGAAACAGCCCTCAAAGGGTGAGCATACACAACAATCATCATCCAAATACATAACAGTTATATTATCAACAATATAAAATATAACTGAAATGATAACAGAAATACCCCTTTTGCTGTCTCTGGACAATCAAGACATCAACAACCTCAACAACATCACAATGCAACAATAACATGGACGATACGTCGCACCCCAACTCCGGCGACAGCAATATCGTCGAACGAACACCAACATCGACGATACGTCGCACCCCAACACCGGCGACAGCAATATCGTCGAACGAATAACATCAACGATACGTCGCACCCCAACTCCGGCGACAGCAATATCGTTGAACGAACAACATCAACATGACAACATCAACGAGACGTCTCCCAACAACGATAATCAACAATATCAACAATAATAAACAACAACAAATATAATACCAAATCACCCAATTTCGGTGATTTATCATCGTTCAACGCAATAGTATTCATCAATACTAAACAATAACAACATATGCTCGTACGCCAACATGTACCTGATAATCGAGTATATATATACAATCTGGCTATTTCTTTGATCCTGAGGCTTGTGATGTATCTAAATAATTCAACAATAATTATCATATCATTGTCACCGTATCAACACAGTTATAACAGCCTCAATATATAACATCAAATAGCCCAACAACAATCAATTCAACAAAATATAAAACTCGATTATAAATTCGTATTGTTCAACAATTTAATATTCTGGTGTATTTAATTCACAATACTACCATCAAATACACCCTAATTAATTTAACATCAAATAATAGGCTATTTTACAACATCCGTCAAATTACGAAAACTTTATATCAACGTGTAGCCTATATTTCGTAGACTCCGAATACATAATCAGAATTAATAACAACTGACAAACAACTCTCCAATCTCAACCCAACGATTAAAAATCCCTAATTAAAACAAATTAGGAATAATTCAAAATAACACCACTATAATCTTCTCTACTTCGTTAAAATCATACACTACTCAACAATCTTCAATTTCAGTATGATTTAACAATTTATCGGATTTATTCTAGAAATCGACGAATTTCAAACATCACCAAAACTATAAAATTTATAACTCAAATCGAAGACCTCGTGTCAACGATCACAGAACTGAAGTCGGTTCGTCGATTGGATAAACCGATAAATCGCACGATCGAAAAGAAAATTCAAAATCCTATTTTTCCTTTCTTCTCTCTCGCTTCTGTTATGCAACTTTCGAATGAAGATTCATATTTATCTTTTTTTTTTAATTTTTTTAATATTATATTATATTATATTAATAAAATAAAATAATATAATATAATATATAATATTTAACATTTTAA
Source organism: Primulina tabacum (assembly GCF_025594145.1). Classification (NCBI taxonomy): domain Eukaryota; kingdom Viridiplantae; phylum Streptophyta; class Magnoliopsida; order Lamiales; family Gesneriaceae; genus Primulina; species Primulina tabacum. Next base: position 9,235,464 of record NC_134567.1, read on the forward strand.
TATCGGTACATCCATTTGGATCAGTCAAACACTCAAATTTTTCAAAACTCAAAACATGAAACTTCTATATTTTTGAGTTTTCTACGTTATATCCAAATTTCAAATCATTTGGACTTCATATGACCAACATATATCATATTTTATTTTTTAAAAATCATTAATTATTTAGTAATCTCATATTACTAAATCAACAACTTGTGATATTACTTCAGACATTACATTTCTACCCGCTTAAATGAATTTCGACCCCGAAATTAATCAATAGTAATAACATGCATAAAGAAAGATACGTCATACTATCAGAACAAGTAGGGGTAGAGCTCCCTCATATGCCGCTCTGTCTCCCAAGTGGCCTCTTCGACACCTCTATGTTCCCACTGAACCTTCACCATCGGTATAAGCTTACTACGAAGCTTCCGTTCAGATCGATCCAAAATACAAACTGGTCTCTCAACATAAGACACGTCAGGATCTAACTTAACCTCAGAAATATCCAACACATGTGAAGGATCCGGCTCATATTTCCGCAACATCGACACATGGAACACATCATGAATACCAGATAAAGATGGAGGTAGAGCTAATCGGTAAGCCAAAGTGCCTATCCGCTGCAATATCTCATACGGGCCAACATATCTTGGTGCTAACTTTCCTTTCATACCAAATCGCACTGTGCCACGAAAAGGAGAAACTTTCAAAAATACTCGATCGCCCTGCTGAAACTCTAAAGGTCTTCGTCTTTTATTGGCATAGGCGGCCTATCTATCTTGAGCTGCTTTCAATCGTTGCTGTATCAACTTTACTTTCTGTTCCATCTCATGAATCATATCAGGACCGGTAACTGCAGCTCGATCAACATCATCCCAGTATAACGGAGATCTACAACGTCTCCCGTACAATGCCTCAAATGGAGCCATCTGAATACTACTCGGATAACTATTGTTATACGCAAACTCTACCAATGGAATAGATGACTGCCAAACAGATTTAAAATCCATAACATAAGCACGCAACATATCCTCCAGCGTCTGAATAGTACGCTCAGTCTGACCATCTGTCTGGGGATGATAAGCCGTACTCAATCTCAACTCTGTCCCCATCGCAGTCTGCAATCCTTCCCAAAAATGAGAAGTAAATCGAGGATCTCTATCAGAAATAATAGACACTGGAATCCCATGCAACCGTACAATCTCTCGTATATACAACTGTGTCATCGTCAAGTACGTACTACTCATGCTATAGGGTATAAAATGTGCAACTTTCTTCAATCGATCAACAATCACCCAAATAGCATCAATAGTTCCAGTGCTTCTTGGCAAATGAGTCACAAAATCCATCGATATGTGCTCCCATTTCCAAGTCGGTACTTCTAAACTCCTCAATTCACCTCCCGGCCTTCTCCTCTCAGCTTTGATCTGTTGACAATTAAGACATCGACGTACAAAATCAATCACATCACGTTTCATTCCCTTCCACCAAAACTGATAGCGTAGATCCTTATACATCTTCTTGCCACCAGGGTGGATAGAATATCGACTACAATGTGCACGCCGCAACAGACCCTGGCGCAACTCAGATGCATCAGGAACTACCCATCTATCCTTCATCCTCAAACTGCCATCATCAGCCACTCTAAAACAAGTATCTTGTTTCCGAGAAACCAACTCCTTCCACCGCTGAACTCTCTCATCTGTCATCTGTGCATCACGAATACAACCATATATATCAGGTTCAGCTAATAAGGTAGATACCTGGATAGGAGTCGTCGAGATATCAAGATCATATCCCAAGGAACAACAAGACATCATCATAGCTGATAAACGACTCACATCCTCTGCAGTACAACTCACTTTACGGCTCAGTGCATCAGCTGTAAGATTGGCTCGACCAGGATGATATTCAATCTCACAATCATAATCCTTCAGCAAATCTAGCCATCGTCTCTGTCTCATATTCAACTCGGCCTGTGTAAACAGAAATCTCAAGCTCTTATGATCAGTATAAATCGTAAACGAGGTACCATATAAATAGTGTCGCCATATCTTCAAGGCAAAGATAATGGCTGCCAACTCCAAGTCATGCACAGGGTACCTTGTTTCGTGTGGTTTCAGCTGTCTCGAGGCATATGCCACAACATGTCGATCCTGCATCAGAACACATCCCAAACCATGTAATGATGCATCAGTATAAACAACAAACCTCTCATTTTCTGTAGGAATTGATAACACCGGTGCAGTCGTCAGTCGGTGCTTCAACTCATGAAAACTTCTCTCACATGCTTCAGACCACTGAAATCGCACACCTTTCTGAGTCAACTGTGTCAAAGGCCTAGCAATCTTTGAAAATTCCTCGATAAATCGACGATAATAACCTACTAAACCCAAGAAACTACGAATCTCAGGTACAGATGTAGGTGCAGACCACTGTAACACGGCTTCGACCTTCGTTGGATCAACAGAAATCCCATCTCTCGATATAACATGACCCAAGAAGACCACTCGATCCAACCAAAACTCACACTTACTGAGTTTGGCATACAACTGTCTATCTCGCAACACCTGTAACACTAAACGCAAGTGCCCTGCATGCTCAGCCTCACTCCTGGAATATATCAATATATCATCAATAAACATAATAACAAATCGATCGAGATAAGGCTGAAATACCCTATTCATCAAACTCATAAACACAGCTGGAGCATTCGTCAATCCAAACGGCATAACTAAAAACTCGTAATGCCCATATCTGGTCCTGAATGCTGTCTTCTGAATATCCTCCTCTCTAACTCGTATCTGATGATATCCTGAACTCAAATCAATCTTCGAATATACTGAGGTTCGCTGTAACTGATCAAAAAAATCATCAATACGAGGGAGGGGATATTTATTCTTAATCGTTACCTTATTCAGCTGTCGATAGTCGATACAAAGCCGCATAGTTCCATCTTTCTTTCTCACAAATAAGACTGGTGCACCCCAAGGCGAAACACTAGGGCGAATGTATCCTTTGTCCAGCAAGTCCTGCAACTGGGTTTTCAACTCTCTCAACTCTGCTGGTGCCATTCTGTAAGGAGTACGAGAAATAGGGGAAGTATCTGGCATCAACTCGATCCCAAACTCCACCTCACGGGCTGGTGGGAAGCTTGGAATCTCATCAGGAAATACATCGGCAAACTCAGCAACTATAGGTATCTCCTCTATTCCCACCTCCTTCTTCTTTTCTGTCACATCTACAGCATAAATAAGATAACCCTCATGTCCATGCTCCAATAACCGAGACATCTGGATGGCAGATACCAACGGAACACGGGGACGAGAACCCTTCCCATAAAATGTCCAACGCTCTTTCTCATCTGTATAAAAATATACCACCCGCTGATAACAATCAACTGTCGCACAATATCTCCTCAGCACATTAATTCCCACAATACAATCAAAATCAGTCATCTCTAGAATAATCATATCAGATCTCAGCTCATAGCCCTCATAAGAAATAATACCATCTGATATCATAGATACAACTGATATATCAACTCCAGAGGGTATCGAGACAGAAAGAGGCAGAGACAATGGAGACGAGCGCATATGATGCTCAACCACAAACCTCTTCGATATAAAAGTATGCGAGGCACCTGTATCAATAAGAATATAAGCAGGATAAGAACATAAATAACACTTACCCGCTATCATCTCCTCTCGTGCCTCCTCTGCCGGCTCTCGTGTCAAAGCATACACCTGTGCCTGAGGCGGACCAGCTCCCTGCATACGTGGCTGTCCTCCAGAAGGTCGTGGTGTAAACTGCTGAGGCTGTCGTCCTCCTCTCTCTGAGGATCTACCTCTAGCACTCCTAGGCTCTCGCTGTCCCTCACGACTAGGACACTGTATCGCCAGATGACCAACACCGCCACACTCAAAACAGGTGATCTCGGTCTGTGTACACTCTCTGATCAGATGAGGTCCCCCACAACGATAACATCTCACCGCTCTGGACTCTCCTCTCTGTCCCTGAACAGACTGAGAACTGCCCCCACGACTCTCAACACGTCGTGAATCAAATCGACGCTTCCCAGATGATGCTGAAGAAGAAGATGAACCCTTCTGATATTTAAAAGACTGTCCCTGAGGTCGCAATGACTCCCTAGTTGGCTCTGATAATCGTTCCTGAGCCCCATACTCCTGCATAACCAACTCAGCCATCTCAGCTCTCGTCACTGCATCCTCAAATGATACTGGGTTGTTCGATTGCACACGATCAAATAACTCTAACTTCAACCCTTTCAAGAAATGCCTCATCTTAGCATGAACATTCGTAGCAATATGTGGCACATATTTCAGCAATGCAGAATATCGAGTCTCATACTCAGACATACTACCCTGTCTCAAATCCTCAAATTCTTTCTCTTTCTTTTGTCTAGCTGCTATAGAAAAATATTTATCAAGAAAACGAGACCGAAACACATCCCAATCAACAGTACGGCCCTGAGCTCTCAATCCAGCCTCAGTCGTCTGCCACCACAATAATACATTCCTCGAAAGCTGAAATGTAGCCAATCGTAACCAAGCAGACCTAGCACACGGAGCGGTCACAAATATCTGCTCTATCCTCTCAATCCACTCATTGGCTCGCTCACCAGTCTCAGAACTATCAAATCTCGGCGGAAGATAACTGCTGAACTGTGCCAAAGTCAACTCACCAGGCAATAAAGGCTGATCTGCAGGTGCCTGTCCCATAGGAGGAGGTGGCAATGGATTCATCTGTCCAAACCCACTGTCAACCTCATCTGTTTCCTCGTGTGGATGTACCTGTTCTCTAGCTGCCATCACTGATATTCAAATTGTTAATCATAACATTTAACAATTACAATCCAGTAATCATCATCACACCTTTCGCACGAAAGTACACGCAACTAAAGAACAATCAATCATATCGAGAAATCATCATAACAAGTCAAATGCACAGACACACGCAGATAATATCGTCATCCAACTCCCTCATCACAAACCCAACTCTTAACCATCCCAGACATCTAACATATGCTCTGATACCACCAAATGTGGCGTCCCAAACCTCGCCACGTAATCATGCAACATGTGACGTCATATGCATAAAATTTTTCTTTTCGACGTCGTAATAATATAATGCATATACGACAAAATAGTGCAATCACCCCACTATCTACGTCAGTGTAGCAGAAACAGTATAATAAATACACACATACAACTCAAATAAGACAATAAGCTATACTGTCTCTATCTACTATCAACTACAAGACTGTTTGACTAGACACACCTAGTCCTTCACCACTATCCTCTCTCACGCATAGTCCTGTAGCCTGCCCAACAGAAACAACCCTCAAAGGGTGAGCATACACAACAATCATCATCCAAATACATAACAGTTATATTATCAACAATATAAAATATAACTGGAATGATAACAGAAATAACCCTTTTGCTGTCTCTGGACAATCAAGACATCAACAACCTCAACAACATCACAATGCAACAATAACATCGACGATACGTCGCACCCCAACTCCGACGACAGCAATATCGTCGAACGAACAACAACATCGACGATACGTCGCACCCCAACACCGGCGACAGCAATATCGTCGAACGAATAACATCAACGATACGTCGCACCCCAACTCCGGCGACAGCAATATCGTTGAACGAACAACATCAACGTGACAACATCAACGAGACGTCTCCCAACAACGATAATCAACAATATCAACAATAATAAACAACAACAAATATAATACCAAATCACCCAATTCCGGTGATTTATCATCGTTCAACGCAATAGTATTCATCAATACTAAACAATAACAACATATGCTCGTACGCCAACACGTACCTGATAATCGAGTATATATGCAATCTGGCTATTTCTTTGATCCTGAAGCTTGTGATGTATCTAAATAATTCAACAATAATTATCAGATCATTGTCACCGTATCAACACAGTTATAACAGCCTCAATATATAACATCAAATAGCCCAACAATAATTAATTCAACAAAATATAAAACTCGATTATAAATTCGTATTGTTCAACAATTTAATATTCTGGTGTATTTAATTCACAATACTACCATCAAATACACCCTAATTAATTTAACATCAAACAATAGGCTATTTTACAACATCCGTCAAATTACGAAAACTTTATATCAACGTGTAGCCTATACTTCGTAGACTCCGAATACATAATCAGAATTAATAACAACTGACAAACAACTCTCCAATCTCAACCCAACGATTAAAAATCCCTAATTAAAACAAATTAGGAATAATTCAAAATAACACCACTATAATCTTCTCTACTTCGTTAAAATCATACACTACTCAACAATCTTCAATTTCAGTATGATTTAACAATTTATCGGATTTATTCTAGAAATCGACGAATTTCAAACATCACCAAAACTATAAAAGTTATACCTCAAATCGAAGACCTCGTGTCAACGATCCCAGAACTGAAGTCGGTTCGTCGATTGGATAAACCGATAAATCGTACGATCGAAAAGAAAATTCAAAATCCTATTTTTCCTTTCTTCTCTCTCGTTTCTAGTTATGCAACTTTCGAATGAAGATTCATATTTATCTTTTTTTTTTAATTTTTTTAATATTATATTATATTATATTAATAAAATAAAATAATATAATATAATATATAATATTTAACATTTTAATATCGGTACATCCATTTGGATCAGTCAAACACTCAAATTTTCCAAAACTCAAAACATGAAACTTCTATATTTTTAAGTTTTCTACGTTATATCCAAATTTCAAATCATTTGGACTTCATATGACCAACATATATCATATTTCATTTTTTAAAAATCATTAATTATTTAGTAATCTCATATTACTAAATCAACAACGTGTGATATTACTTCAGGCATTACACTAATGCTTAAGTCAGGGCTCTGATTATGAGTGCAAAGAGTGCGATATAAGCGTGCAAATTGAGCAGGAGAATGTGAATGTCCAAAATCATAGCAAATACATGGTATTTATAGGAGGTTAATGAGCTAATTACTTTGTTGAAATTGATTCTCACATAGGTAGAATTCTACTTGAGGTTAGAGACTTCTATTATCAGGACTCGATAATCATGGTGGCTAGGTTACCTTATCTTTGCAGATTTGACCAAACTCCCCGTTTATCGATATTTTTTACCTATCACCGAAGATCTTGATAAATTCTCCATATTGACCCCTTTCAGGCCCATCATTTATCAAATGGCTCGGCCCTTCCGCCCTGGCATATGTGCCCAACCATTATGGAATGGTAAATTGGCACGGCCCTTCTGGAATAGTATAAGGGCTCCGATTAATCAGGACATGATAATCTTAGGGGGAATCAATAGTACCTCACCTTTTTATTCTAAAGAAAGTAAATTTAGACTAATAGTCTTGTCAGATCCCGAGCCAGTTGAGTCCCAACTCTTTAAGCTCTCTACAGACCTTGGGGGTCTTATTTAGATTTTTCCAGGTTCTCACAGGTATTCGGAACCTTCTAATGTTTATTAAAATAAAAAACAGGACTAGGTCGGTTTTATCTATCGATCTACTCGGAATATCAGTTTTGGAAAGAAAACCACAAGAGCTAGCTCAATAGATACTTTTATGTTAAGTATTCCAAGCCAAAGCTTTGTAAGAAGGACTAGATCATGAACTTCACCATCCTCGAGCCCCTAGCCGAGCCTATCCGAGCCACGAGTTCACCAACTTCTTGGACATGATGAGCGTGAAATGTTTTAACATTGAGAGTTTGGTCGAAGATCAACTGCTCTGTAAATACAATTTTTTTAAAAAAAAAAGTAAGGATAGAAGAGGACTTAGGTAGGATCCTCCAAACCCTAATTTTTGTTTATTTAACTCATTGTGTACTTACTTTGACTTGGTTTCCCTTGCAGACGCTGCATACTAAATGAATGAATGAAAGCTGAGATGTTGAAATTAAAGATGAAAAGGGTCGAGGTCCCATATGAAGATGTCGCACCAGAGCCATCCCCAGAATAGCCATCCAAGAAGAAATCCTACAAGAAGAGGGAGGGACCTTGATGGATAGTGTAAACACCTGCAAAGGATTCTTCAAACACAATATTCTACATGAGCTTCAATAGTTCGTGTTCTAAGAATGTATATACCGATGAATTAGATCGAGTTTGGTTTTAGACCAAGCGGAAAATACTCGAAATAATCCTTCGTTAAGCAAGATGACTAATTTGAAAAATCTTTTAACTTGTGTGTACTGAATAACTAAAATAAGGAGAATCAGTTCTCACATATATCAGTTCAGTTATAGTAAGAACTGAACACTGAACTGATAACTGCTCGAACGGATCAAATTAGTTTGCAAACAAATATTAAACAGTTAAGCACACAAGTTATTTATGGATGGTCGGAGACTTCAACTACTTCTACGTCACCCCTTCTACCACCACGGGTAGGATTCACTAGAAGACTTTGATTTATACAATGCTTTGTACAAACTCACTCAGCTTAAGACTTACTCTACTGCCTAACTGAACTCCTAGCCAAACTGAACTCCTAGCCTAGACTGAAGGAAATACCTTCCAGCCAACACTTGTTTAATGTCTGTATGTCAAAGACTACATACACAAGTTTATTATCTTTGTGCAAGACTCACTCAACTATTCAATAAGCTTAACTCTTTGTGTATGTGATTGATTGTGTGTGCGTGTGTGTGAGAACTGATATGATTACAACACGAAAGTGTTCTCACACATTGAGAGAAGAATGCTCCTAAATAGATCTGATAACACTTTGAGGTGTTCTATCAAATCTGGGCTGACTGTTTCTGTAAGCTGATATGAGTTGAGCGTGCCCTTCTTCTTCTCTATTGTTTTTCCACACACTTCTTCGTTATCATTTGTTGATGATCTTGGTCTGGTATTCATAGAGGCAATGTATGACCGTACACCAAGACTCATCAAATATGTTCGTTGTAGTTTGAATCCGTTCCTCGAAATGTGAATCTACTTTCCGACAGTCATTCTGAAATATTTTATCCTTAAGCTCTGATGCAACATCCATTATTGTCCTTTGATTGGACAAAAGCTTTTTCCTTAATGCGCACAGCTGGATTCCATTGAATAAGCTTGTCGTGTTCTAAAACTTATTGATTCCTAACTGACGTTCTGAACTGGTCAGTTGAACTGATCTTGAGCTGGTTTGGTGAAATCAGTTGGCTCGTCAGCTGAACTGATTTCACTGCTTCAGTTGAACTGGTCAGTTGGGCTTTCATCAGTTGAGCTATTCATCAGCTGGTCGGGCTTCTGAAGATCTACTGCTGAACTTCCTATCAGCTGGAGAGTCAGTTGAACTGGTCTTTGATATTTCAGTTGGACTGGTTCAGTTTGAGCAATCAGTTGGCGCTTTCAGTTTGCGTCTCGATAGCTTCAGTTTTGGCTCGATAAATGATCTTCGATTTCTGCGTACTTAGGTAAAATCATTAGAACCAAAATAACAAGTTTTTTTAACATCAAAATCAAGATTGCGAACATGAAATATTCCAAAAGACCTGGCTTGGGATCCCGTTCCTCCCTGATTACAGCGGGCCTTGAGTACCCCTGCTAAAGTCAAGGATAAAATGGATAAAGCCTCTTTCCCTGCAAAGCCTATGATTCAGGGGAATGTCAAGAATCCCTGTAGCCCAATAATATCATTCCTGCCAAACCTAATGGGTCCCGTGTTTTGGGCATTCTACAGAACCTGGTTTATTCTACAAACTTTAGAGTCCTTCAATCAGCCTGGGACTCACTTGTCGATGAATCCATGGCCCTTATCTTTATGTAGGTAATATTCATGAACACATGTTTAGTTGTACATTACCATTTTGTTTTCCTACCAAAATTTTTTCCCTCTACACACCATTGTGTGGGCCAGAGAGCATACCCTCCGATACTAGAAAACACGAGCTTCTGCCAGGATCAAATCCAAGACTCTTGAGGATGTCCTAACTCGGCATGGTGAACTAACAAAGCAATTGAGGGACATCAAGTCCGAGCATGATGAATATTTTCACTCCATCCAATGTGAACTAGAGAGTGTTGAGGACCTCTTGAAAGAGTCCGAGCTGGAGACTCTCTGCTTGAAATAGGAAGCCCGAGAGTCGGAAGAAAGAGCAGTTACTTCAATCCTTTGAATTTGAAAAAGTATGCACGGACAAGACTGTGGCCTTTTTTAAAGAATGCTCAAAGGGTGTTTGGGCCACCCAGACTCTTTCCTGGACTCGGAAAAAGCTCTAGAAATATTCCTGGAGAAAGCGAAGTGCCTTATCAAGAGGACAGACCAATGATGAAGAGGTGTCCGACCCCCAAACCCCTTAATTTAGTTTCTTCCTTGTACCTTTTGTTCTTCACTCAAGCTTGTAATGCATATTTTGTTTAATGGAAGTCCCTGTGCTTCGGGCTTAATTACTTGGTTTTTGATTGCATAATTTTTCCAAATCATAATCTGCTCACCCGTCCAATATACGTGTCCAAACATGTATGCCAAACAAAAATTGGCCAAATATTAATTTTGACGAAACTCGAACTAGACAGGCACCTAATCACACGTATAACTTGGAGCCCTATTTGTCTGTAATTAAATGAAAACCCGATGATGATTGTTATCCGAGAACATATAACTTGAAACCATATTTGGTTAAGTAATAAATTGAGAACCCAAACAGACCGGATGTCCGAGCCCTTGTAACTTGAAACCAAGATTTGTTTAAGTAATAAACCAAGAACCCAAACAGGGTGGCTGTCTGAGCCCTCATAACTTGAAACCATAATTGGTTAAGTAAGAGATTGAGAACCCAAGAAAGTTGGCTCCTTAAAACTTGAAACCAAGATTTGGGTAAGTAATAAGTCGAAAACCCGAGCAGGATTTTCACCCAAGCACATATAACTTGAAACCAAATTTGGTTAAGCATTAAGTCCGAAATCATAGCAGGATTTCTACTCGATCCTGTATAAAGAGTCATGGAATATACTTTACCAAGGACTAAGCTGAAATAAAGAATTTCTGGGCATGAAACCCATTAATGATGTCGAGCGTAAGGTCGGACTTTTCTTCAACAGTCAATTTTGTTAGACTTATGAATGCCGAACAGTTCGGGCTTTGGTGAAAGCCATTTTCATGGACTTACATTGTGTCAAGCTGGTCGGGATTTTCTTAATTCCACATTCGTGGACTTACATTGTGCCCAGCAGACCGGGCTTTGGTGAATGTCACATTCCTGGACTTACATTGTGTCGAGCTGGTCGGGTTTTTGTAAATGTCACATTTGTAGACTTACATTGTGCCCAGTTGGCCGGGATTTGGTGAATGCTACATTCGTGGACTTACATTGTGCCGATCTGGTCGGGATTTTGTGAATGCCATCGTGGATTTTCATTGTGTCATGGACTTACATAGTGTCGAGCTTGTCGGGTTTTCGCAATTTGTTGACACATAATTTTTACATTTTATAATAATAACTTGAAAATGGATAGTTTGTAACAATAGAGATTTAAATATTGAATATAAACAGAATAAAGTACTTCATAATGAGGCGAGCAAGCTTGATGCTCATGCATAATATTTCTTCAAGTGTTGAGCATTTCAATGTCGTTTACTTTTTTTTTCTCTTCTAAATGTTCCAGATAGTAGGCTGCAACTCCTGCTTTTCCAATTATTTTGAAAATTCCTTCATACATGGGATCAAGCTTACCCATTTCCCAATTATGTTGAATCTTTCTCATGATTATGTCATATTCATCAAAATATCGAGAATACACTCTCTTGTTATAGGCTCGGATCATTTTTTTCGGTAAGCAGTCATTCTTACCATGGCCAATCCTCTTTTTATTCCACTAAATCTAGATCTATTGACCATAGATTATCATTATCCAAGTTGAATCTAATTATTCTCGCACTTTCATGTCCGATCTCGGAGGGTAGCACTGCTTCAGTTCCATACACCATGCTATAGGGTGTCTCTTTTGCTCCGGTCCAGGTAGTAGTTCGATATGACCAGAGTACGCTCAGAAGTTCATCTGCCCAATTGCTCTAAGTTGTAACTAAATTGGCCTTTAATGCTTGCACTTTTTGTGACTTCAACATGTCCATTACATTATAGGTAGCCCACAAAATTAAAAACCTTCTCAATCTTCATTTTTCACACCAAGTTTGGACATTAGATCAGGATAACTGTCTTCCATTATCAGAAATGAGTCTTCGAATATCTCGAATCAAAAACAATATTCTTCCATAGGAATTTAAACATTTCTTTTTCTTTGATTATGGCCAAGGGCTAGGCTTCCACTCATTTGGAAAGATAATCTACAGCTACTAACAAGAATTTTTTTTGAGCCTAGCATACTAGGAAGGGTCCGACGATGCCTATTTCCCACTGGTAGAAAGGACATGGTGCAATTATAGATTTCATGAATTCTGCGGGCCTCTCCTGAAGGCTCGCGTGTTTCTGACAACCATGGAAAGATTTGACCAAAACAAATGCGTCCTTTTGGAGTGCCAGCCAAAAGAATCTAACCAAGAGAGGTTTGCGAGCTAGGGCCATACTTCCAAGATGATTTTTGCAGCACTCTTCATGTATTTCTCGAAGAACATAATTGGCCTCCTATTCCCCTGGGCATTTTAGAAGGGGTTGAGAGAAAGACCTCTTGTACAAGTTGTCTCTGATCATTATGAATCGGAGGGCTCTTCTCTTGGTTTCTTGAGCTTTCTTTCCTTCCTTGGGAAGTTTTCCATATTTCAAGTACTATTGGAGGTCATTCCAACATTCCTCTTCAAGTATATCTTTTACTATTGTATCCACATGTACAAGCTGAAAGACAAGCTCCCATCAGGTCGAGCTCGTTGGGTCGGACAATTGGCCAGCTGATTTGCCTTTTCATTATAAGTACGAGTTATTAACTACCAAAATGAGTTCAGAAAATTCTTCTTTGGCCTTATCAAGGGCTTGAGCATATTCAATCATTTTACCATTCTTCACATCGAACTTGCTGTTACGTTGTTGTATAACCAACCGGGAGTCCGTATATATAATAGCTCTAGAAATTCCCAAGTTGCGGCTCGCTTTGAGCCCCAAAAAAAGTTCCTCATATTTAGCTTTGTAATTTGATGCTCTGAAATCTAACATAATTGAAATCTTTGTTTATTCTCCCCACGGAAATTGATCACACTGTCGACCTCACTTCCCTTCTTTATTTGGTGAAATTTAAATACATCTTAACTAACATGAAACATCATATAAACATGTAAGTTGGGGATTTTAAGTTTATGATTTTTCTTTTCTAAACTAAAAATATATATTTAAAATATTTAGATTTGAAATTCATCAATTAAAATGCAACTTCAAAAAATTATTACTTTATTTTAATCATCGTTACGAAGCAAACACACATATAATATCAAAATTTCCAATTTTTTTTTTTTTGTATATACAAGTGTAAATGTATCAAAATGAATCTATTATGATTTCTAATTCTATTTACAAGTTAATACAAGACTTTGAATAAAAAGCATACTATTTAATAAAAATATATTACGTGTGCCAAGGTTACAATAATACAGACTCAACTCTCACGCTTGGGACACAATTGCTACAAATCATAAAGAGCGCTTTTGAGAGTTTACCGTGCCCGACCAATACTCAAACGCGTGCTTTCCCGTTCATATTGGTTCTTACTTTTCTGAAAACGTGTTATATTGAACTCGACCCTCAACGACGTGAAAAATATTTTCTTTCGTGATTAATTATTGTTTAATTTAATTCTAACTAGTTATTTTTTAAGTCGTATAATTAATCAATCAGTCTTATAATAATACTACTGTTATTATTGAAGTCTATTGATTTGATAGGAATTTAAAATTTGTATTTTTTTTATGTTGAAATTAATATTTATTGCTCGGGAAAGTTGGTATTTTGCAAGTATGTGATGCATACTCTAGATCTTTTTATTTTTTCTTGTTTGATTTTAGGTTATATTTCATCGCTACTTTTCTATTATGATTTTGGAGAATCTAAATGATGTTGAAATTTTTGATTGATTTGTGCATTTCTGAAATGTAGTTCAGAATTCATTATTGATAAATTTGGTATTTTGATGAATCACATTTTATCATTTATGTATAATTTCTATTTACGTCATTGGGTCGATCGATCTCCCATAAAACGCAAGGGAGCAGGTAGCATTTGTATATTCATGATTACCCCCATGGTAACGTGTAGCATCATAAAATGTTATTAATTAATGAATATATATTTTGTGAGACCATTTCATATGTGTATATTCATGAGATGGATCGATTAAATTTAAACTTATTATGAAAAATAATACTTTTAGAATAAAATATAATATTTTTTCATGAATTAGATCGATTCAGATATCAGTCTCATAAATTTAAGTTGTGAGACGGTCTCACAAAAATTTCTGTCTTAAAATACTCGAGTTGAGGATATAAAGAATGTATTAAAAAATTAAAAAAAAATCCAATCCAATTTCCCAACATGTCATTTTTTAAAAAAATTTGTAATTATGTGATGATTAGTATTTGTGATAAAAGGGTTTTCTAATTATGTTTAAGCTATGATTTGGCACGACCATAAATTCTTACAATATAAATGTATAAGATGGAACTTATCAAGACAACACTTTGCATTAGAATAAAAAATGAAGTTCTAACCAATATCATGATTATTGCCATGGTTTATATCATATATGTCATTAATTTATTATTGTTGAGGTTAATAAGGAGTGTTAAAAAAAATCCAATCCAATCCAATTTCACAATATAAGCCATTTTTAAAAGTTTTTTTCAATTATGTGATGATTGGTATTTGTAATAAGAGGATTTCCTAAATATGTTTAAGCAAGAATTTGGCTGGACCATAAATTTTTGTATTTTAAATTTTAGAAGATGAAACTTATCAATACACCACTTCACAAAGTTCTAACCACTACCATTATTATTGACATGGTGTATATCATATAAGTCAGTAATTTATGTGTTGAAGTTAATATTGAATGTAAAAAAATATATAATCCAATTTCCCAATATATGTCATTTTTTTATGCAATTATGTGATGTTTAGTGTTTGTTTTTAAGAGTGTATTTCTTATGTTTAAGCTAGGATTTGGCTCAACCATAAATTTTTGTGAAAGATGAAACTTATCAATACACCACTTTGAAATTAAAATGAAAATAAATTTCTAATCAATACTATTATTATTGACAAGGTGTATATTATTAATTTATTAGTGTTGAGATTAATAAAGAAAGTAAAAAGATACAATCCAATCTTCCAATATATGCAATTTTTTAAGTTTTTTTTTTTTTTTTTTTTTTTGCAATTATGTGATTATTAGTATTTTTTTAAGAGTGTTTTCTAATCATGTTTAAGCTAAGATTTGGCTCGATCGACCACAAATGTTTGTATTATGAATTTTATAAGATGAAATTTATCAAGATACTGTTGGAGATTTAATAAAATAAATCTATAAATCATGTGATTAAATCCATATATCACAACACACCAGGAATTCATGTCGAATTATCAGAAAATATAAATAACAGTAAATACGTACCAGAAGCCATTGATTGATATAGCGTCAGAGTTATGGATCTTCCAAGGTAACAGAGAATCGACCACTTATTCTTGCCTTTGATGGGAGAATGAGAGAAATCTAGAATACGTGTGTCGTATGTATTCTGTGTTATATCCTCTGTGCCTTGGGGACCATAACCTTATATAACCTTAGCAGTCTTCAATCCATCATAGAAGACCTAATTGGGCTGGGTTTCTACACATAAGGTGGACCATACCAATTTATTTAATACTTTGGAAACTCATAATCAATTAGATCACTTTATTGGGCCCTTTATTAGATAACTTGTCCATGTACAATTAATTAAATTATGTGAGTCCACAAAATAATTCCAACAATCTCCTACTTGGGCCACATAAGTTATCCGAACATTGTACATGCAAAAACTAGATTGAGCTCTTGCTATCTAAACCAAAATATTCCTTAACAATCTGGTCTATCAATTACACCAATATTGAACCAAAGCAGTCATCGCTACATTTAAAATCACTAAACTCATCAATGATCACAATATTAGCATAATCAACAACATAGATCAAGTATGGATGTGTAGCATGGAAATACATAAATGTGATCCCAGAATAAAACTTGCATTTCCAACTGATCCTCCTAATGACTCAAAGAGTCCAATAACAGACTTTCAACCAAAAGCTAAACCGCAATGAAAGTCATCACTTTATTTCAGAGTAATTCAAATAAACCTTAGTCCGTACAGGAAACTCAAATCATGTCAAATGAGTCAATGCTTAAACCGAATACAAACTCCCACTGTACAGGCATATTAACTATATGGACAACACCAATGTGTGTCACATGCCCAAAAAATCTTGGGTGGCCAACCCATGACAACCGCATCCGCAATTATAGAGTTTGCAATAATATGCTCAATTGACACACAATCACTATGAATTATTTCCTTCTAACTAGAAACTTCATGTCAATATCTTTTGACTTTGACAAGTTTCAGTTATTCTTTAAATATAGTAAAGCGGCTTTATTATCACAATTGTTTCTCAATTGTTTCTTAGACCAATGATCATTATCGGTGATAAAATTCCGCAACTTTATTCAGAGTCCAAATATCCAACTATTTCCAAATGTCAGATTTCCGATGTGTGAGTATAAAATCTTTTATGTACCGCATAACCCGATTAATAATCCAATGTCGGGTTTCTTAAATATCTGCCCAACATTCTAATGATGTTCACATTATCTAAACAATGTTCTCTATAAATCCGAATGAGATTACCACATGATAAAATTTATACCACCACATATGTACACATAAACATCAATATATTCTTCTTAATAGTTGACTTTCAAATTTACTCACTCCCACTAAAATCAACATACGAAATTAATTTGCATTTAATTTCAAAATTTCATGCATGCATAATGTCAATGTCATTTAAAATATTGATGTTCAATTTATCAAGCTTATCAATCAAAGAACTCATACCAAACATATTTGAATTTCGAAAAACTGAAAATATCACATAGATAAAGGAAAAAACTTGATTTGTCTAAACATAAAACTAAAATCAAATTTCGTTTTTCAAATTCAAATACCAAAAAATAAAAACACTCAGTTCCTAAATAAAGCTTTAAAAAAAACACACCAGCAATTTTATTTTCATTTTCCATAAGATGTATCTTTCACCATCAGTTGGCAACCGGCTCCTTAGGCAACCCTTTCTTTGCACGCCAATTGGCGTATTTGGGACAATCTTTCTTCACATGCCCATCAGTCATTTTGCAAAAGAAACAAGTGATCACTTTATCTTGTTTCTGTTGCTCCATATGATGTGAAGTCCCAGAGTTTCCTTCCTTATTGCTCCATTTCCTTTTCTTATTGATGCAATTACCTTGATATTTAGATGTCAAGTGAGCACTTTCAATTATATCTTGTTTCAATCTCTCCTCCTCCTGAACGCACTGCGCAATAAGCTCATTCAAAGTCCACTTTTCCTTCTGGGTATTATAACTTATTTTGATTGATTAAATTGCGCAGGCAGAGAGATCAAGACTAAATGCACGACTATGTCTTCCGACAATTCCAACTTGAATGCTTTTAGTCGAGTCACAAGATTTGACATTTCCATTATGTACTCCCTTATGTTTCTTTTCTCTTTTTACCGCATTGAGACAAGTTTATTCAGAATAGTAGTTGTCTCGACATTTTCGTTTGCAGCGAAACGATCTGCTATTTGAGTAAGGAACTTTTTGGCATCATTTTCTTCAGGAATTGCACCCCTTATAGTATATGGAATGGAATGTTTCATAATCATTAGACTCATGCGATTTGATTTCTCCCACTTTTCCAAAAAACCCTTTTGATCAGCAGTTCCTGAACTGGTCAAAAGTGCGGGGCGATCTTACCTTAGCGCATAATCCAAATCCATGCAGCCGAGCACTATCATAACATGCTCTTTCTATTTCTTGAAGTTTGAGCCATTAAGCACTGGAATGTTGTTCAGATTGGCAGATATAGAAGATGCTATAACAAAATAGAACAAAAAACTCACAATAAAATATAGTCCATGCATATATTTAAATTAAATAAATAACAAGATATAAGCATGCTGGTGGTGGGCTCATAAAAAAGATACCTAGTACAATATTGATATTTAGTCTTTGAACAAAAATAACAATTTGTATGTGATATACTCAAACATCATGGTTATTAAATATTGATAATAAATCCGGCCAACAATATGCCTTTCTTTGGACCGACAATTGCATGCATGGATAAATCCGAAATTATCACATATTTAGTACCACATATTGTGCTAAAATTTGGCTAGAAAATAACCTTCCTTTAGGCCGATCATTTTCCGCATAAATTTAACACAATTTAATATCATATAATGTGTCTACAATCTGGCAAGAAAATAATCTTCCTTTGAGCCGATTAATTTCTGCATAGTTTGACACGCTTTAAAATCACATAATTATGTGCTTATAATCTGGCCAAAAAATAATCTTCCTTTGGACCGATTATTTTCTGCATATATATAAACACAATTTTTTTTAAGTCTGCAATCTGGCCAAAAAATAGTCTTCCTTTGGGCCGGCTATTTTTCGCATAGATATAAATTTACTTGAAAAAGATATATTGAATCTAAAATCTGGCCATAAAATAATCTTCCTTTGGGCCGATTAATTTCCGCATAGATCCAGATGTACTTTAAAATCATCTACTGTGTTTGAAATTTGGCCAAAAAATAGTCTTCCTTTGGGCCGACTATTTTTCGCATATATTGAAACATAATTTATTTTGAACATGAACAATATCTACATATCTCAAAAAATCACTTTATTAACATGTAATTTAAATTTAACCAAATTTAAGATACAAGATATCAACTTAACGAAAATTTTTACAAGAAAATTTAATTTACTTTGATCGGGCCAAATAAAGCATAGAGACCAAACATGCAAGAAATAAAATATTTGCACCATATAATTATTCATCCACAAATATTTTATCGAAATAAACAAAAACGATAAAATAATGAATAATTCAATATTAATTTTATTTCATGCAAATAAATTTTGAAATGGTCGAATTTAATTTTCACAAATCAGAATTGCGGAAGTCAAAATTTCATAAAAGGTTAAAATTCTGGATTTTCAAATTTGGACAACCAAACAAGGCCTTAAAATTCAACCAAAAATTATCACCAAATTCTGAAAAAAAAAACCCTAACCCTAATCCCGAAAACCGGCGCCGCCACCTCCTCCGGCGATATCAGTCGACGGCTAACATGACCCAGGATCGCCTTACGATCGCCGACCACTGCCTTACCATCTCAGACCACGAAGATGCCAGAATTCGATCGAAATCTTCAAAAAAATGGATGGAATTCGCACGTGTATAGTGCCGAGATTCAGTCAAAAATTCGATCATGTTGCCGGGGTTTTTGATCAATAAATGGTTCTAATATGGGCGCCAGATGATGGGCAAGAAAACACCCAGATAATCGCCGCCGCAAAACATTCGATTGGCCCAAAATCCGACGGCTCTATTCCGAATTCGAAAAATCAATTTTTCAGATTTTCGATTTTTTTTCCCTTCCGAAAATAAATCTGAATTTTGGGCGTAAAATTCGAAAATACTAGATCCAAAGAACATGAATTTATTCAAATCCAAATTCAGAAAATTTAAAAAATAGTTCTGAATCCAAAAAATTTATAGACTAGAAAATCACATCAGATCTAAGAATAAAACATAATTTTCTGTTTCGATCCATCAATAAAAAAAAATTCTCATAATTCAACATGAACGTGGATCTCATACCACTTGTTGGAGATTTAATAAAATAAATCTATAAATCATGTGATTAAATCCATATATCACAACACATCAGGAATTCATGTCCAAATATCAGAAAATATAAATAACAGTAAACACGTACCAGAAGCCATTGATTGCATAGCGTCAGAGTTATGGATCTTCCAAGGCAACAGAGAATCGACCACCTTATTCTTGCATTTGATTGGGAGAAGGAGAGAGATCTAGAATACGTGTGCCATATGTATTCTGTGTTATATCCTCTGTGCCTTGGGGACCATAACCTTATATAACCTTAGCAGTCTTCAACCCATCATAAAATGAAAATCGAAGTTATAACCAATAGCATGATTATTGACAATGTTTATGTCATATATGTAATTAATTTATTAGTGTTGAGGTTAATAAATGTAAAAAATATATACAAAATCCTATTTCCCAATATATGCCATTTAAAAAAATTGTAATTATGTGATGATTAGTATTTGTTTTAAGAGTGTTTTTTAATATGTTTAAGCTAGGATTTGACTCGATCAAAAAATTTGTGTATACTTTTTATAAAATAAAAAATAGAGTACTGACCAATACTATGATTATTTATGATACCTAGATAATTCCTTAGGGTACTATAAGATCTGACTTAGGACAGATCGGGCCGAACTGAGGTACCGAAGCGAGTAGGGATAGTTCAATGGAATGCCATTCGGATGAAAGTAGTACTGCGGGTAAGGGTTCAAGGGGTTGGAAAACAGCACATAGGGTCGTGTTGACCCAAAATGGGGGGTCGAACTACTAGGTTGTGTTAGGATCAAGTGCTTATCACTTGGCCAAAAGCGATAACTCTTAGCCAAGATGCAACTTTATTTCCTTATACTTATGACAGCGCAAAGTGCACCTACTTGCATGCTAATTGATCAGGTTGTTAGGCCCATGAGTCCGAGGAGGTGTGTGTCTATCTGCTAGTGTTGTCTCATATCTCTTAGAGATCAGTCTTACCCTTTTCCTACCGTCGGTCATGTCCCCAGTAGAGACAATATTACCCACCCGTTAAAGTATGGTGTCACTCTTTTACAGCCCACTTGGCCAAACAGATCAAGCGGCACAATGTCAGCAGCATGATGCATGAAAACTTTCCAAGAGGTCATCCATCTCAGTACTACTCTCACTCATGCACGCTTAACCCAATATTCTCCTCCCAAGAAGTATAGAAATATGCTTCTTGTGATACTTGAACCCATGACCTCGCTTTGATACTAATTGTTAGGATCGAGCGTTTACCACTAGGTCAAAAGCTATAGTTGTTAGCCAGATGCAACTTTATTTCCTTATACTTGTGGCAGCGCAGAGTGCACCTACTTGCGTGCTAATGGGTCGGGCTGTAAGTCCCATGAGTTCGGGGAGGTACGTGTCTATATGCTGGTGCTGTCTCATATCCCTTAGATATTAGTCTTACCATTTCCTACCGTTGGCAATGTCCCCAGCAGAGACAGTATTACCTGTTAAGATCTTGTATTACTTTTTACGGCCCACTTAGTCAATCAGATCAAGCGGGTAGTCATGCACGCTTAACCCAACATTCCCCACCAAGAAGTATAAAACTATTCTTCTTGGTAGAATTGAACTCATGACCTCGCTCTGATACCAATTGTTAGGATCAAACGCTTACCACTAGGCCAAAAGCTATAGCTGTTAGCCAATGTGCAACTTTATTTCCTTATACTTGTGTCAGCACATAATGCACCTACTTGCGTGCTAATGGGTCGAGATGTTAGGCCCATGGGTTCGGGAAGGTGTGTGTCTATTTGCTGGTGGTGTCTCATATCCCTTAGAGATTACTCTTACCTATTCTCTATCGTTGGCCATGTCCCCTGCAGACACAGTATTACCCGTTAAGATCTGGTGTCACTCTTTTACGGAACGCTTAGCCAATCAGATCAAGCGGCGCAATGTCAGTAGCTTGACGCATGAGAATTTCCCAAAATGTCATCCATCCGAGTACTAATCTCACTCATGCACGCTTAACCCAATAGGTTGGTTGTGGAGGTAGTGGCGAGGTATCAGGTTTGGGGGAGTCTCAGGCTTTGGGGTTAGGTGTTTGAGCTCGGGCACAAAGATCGAGGTTGTTATGAGTTCGGTTGTATAATGAGTTGAGTGGTTCAAAAACGTCAAGAAATTTTGGATAAATCTTATATCAGATGTTTCCCTATAAGTCAAGATCTTGAGTATAAACAATTTCAATTTGGAAAGGATTCTTTCCTTGACCTGATAAAGATTTGTAAATACAACGTTTGTCTCACACTTTTATTCAATCATTATATTGCATTCTTAATGATTTATAATTTTTCTCTATATTTCATGAGTTAAAGTTGTGATGTCACGTCGAAAAACTTTTCCAACATCCTTTCGCATGTTTGTTGAGTGTGTGCATGAGCTCGGAATTGGAGTTCGGCCACAACTTACAGAGGAGATTCTGCTTGGGAAAGTGACACGTCTACCCCAACTTTTCAGGTATTATCAATTTATATTGAGGTAAAAAAATTTGCCGTTACTACCGAGTTTATCAATGAAGAGTTAGATATTTTGAAGAATCAGAAGATGTAACTTAAGTATAAATTGTTAGATTTTGTGTAATGATTGGACTTTCCTATTTTAAGTTAATTGAAATTGGACAATATATCATTTGACTTATTAAACAAGCTATATATTAAGTAAACTGTGCAAGTATAGTATGATGTGTTGGGGAAAACCCATAACTGCAGAATTCATCATGATAAATCATCAAGAATTTAACTGAAATCTTAACCGGAAGCGTACCTGAAGCCATAATCTTGAATTCTTTAAAACGTGTCTTGATCTTCTAGATCTACGCGCTCTTTCCTTGAGAGAATCCTTTAGTTTCTCTTCAGAACTATTTTCTTAATGGGGGAGAGAATAGTGAGTGACAACGCGAGATCTGGGGACCATGACCCATATTTATAGATAATGTTTATCAATATCTTCTGATATTTCTGTTCTAGCCCATCATAAAAACAGAAATTACACTTATGTCTCTACACATTAATGGCCCACAGCCCATTAGATACATTAAAGCCCAATAACCCGAAATATTAATTGATCACTTTATTTTGGGCTTAACTTAATAGACAACCCACAGTACATAATTATTCACATATAAGCCCATATAAATAAATTGATCCAACAATCTCCCACTTGGGCTATATGTGCAACTTTATAATTATGTTTGTGAAAATAACCTTATGAGCTCAAAATTGTTGTCATTCTGAAATGCATCTATAACCAATCCGGTCCATCAATCACATCAACATAGGATCAAAGCAGTCTTCGCTACACTCAAGGTAACTAGACCCATCAATGGTCACATATGCCAACACAACTGAATGACATGGATCATAAAGTGGATGTGTAGCATAGAAATTTCATGCAATGTGACTGTAACATGCCTATTTCCAACTGGTCCTCCCTTTAACCTTATTGAGATCAAACTTTAAATCATAATCAGAGTGTGACTTAACTTGAAATTTATTTCTGCAGAAAATAAATTTACATAACTGTAACTGAAAATTTCTACAATTGAAAAGCATTTAAAATAACAAACTCCCACTAAAACTGGATTTCCTCAATTGACATAACACCCATACTAGCAGTATGCTCATGAAACTGTTTGGGTGGTAGTCCCTTAGTAAGCGGATCTGCAACCATGGAGTTTGTACCGATATGCTCAATAGACAACAACTTTCCACTCTGAATTCTTTCTTTAACAACCAGAAACTTGATGTCAATGTGTTTTGACTTCGTCGAGCTCCTGTTGTTATTGGAATACATAACTGATGATTTATTGTCACAATGTAATCTTAGTGGCCTTTCAATGCCATCAACAATGCGCAGTCCCGTGACAAAATTTTGCAGCCATATTCCATGATTGGATGCCTCATAACACGTTACAAACTCAGCTGCCATGGTGGAAGAGGCTATAAGTGACTGTTTAGCACTCTTCCAGGAAATGGCACCTCCAGCAAGGAGATAGATGTAGCCCGACGTAGATTTCATACTATCTTGGCATCCAGCAAAATCGGAGTCAGTATACCCAATGATCTCAAGCTGATCCAACCTCCGATATATGAGCATGTAATCTTTTGTTCTCTGTAGGTACCGTAAAACTCTTTTGACTGCTTTCCAATGTTCCACTCCTGGATTACTTAAATATCGTCCCAACATTCCTGTCACGTACGCAATATCTAGACGTGTACAAACCTGAGCATACATCAGACTCCCCACTGCAGATGCATAGGGAACCTTCTGCATTTCTTTTTCCTCAAAATCATTCTTTGGGCATTGTTTGAGACTAAATTTGTCTCCCTTAGCCACAGAGGTATCTGTTGGTTTACAATCTTGCATCCCGTATCGCTTGAGAACTTTCTCGATATAGCCTTTCTGAGATAATCCAAGAATACCCCGAGAACGATCCCGATGTATCTGAATACCCAGTACAAAAGATGCATCACCAAGATCCTTCATCTCAAAATTCTTAGCTAGAAATCTCTTGGTTTCATGCAACAACTCTATATCGTTGCTAGCGAGCAGAATGTCATCAACATATAAAACCAGAAAAATATGCTTACTCCCACTGAACTTATGCTACACACAATCATCGATCAAATTCATCTCAAAACCAAACGAGATGATCACTTGATGAAATTTGAAATACCATTGTCGAGATGCTTGCTTGAGCCCATAGATGGATTTCTTTAATTTGCAAACCATATTATTTGTGTCTTTGGACACAAAATTTTCTGGCTGCACCATATAAATCGTTTCATCAATGTCACCATTTAGAAACGCAGTCTTTACATCCATCTGATGAAGCTCAAGATCGAAATGCGCCACCAAAGCCATTATAATCCTTAAAGAGTCTTTCGAAGAAATCGGAGAGAAAGTCTCTTTATAATCAATGTCTTCTTTCTGTGTAAAGCCTTTAGCGACAAGACGAGC
The DNA here is from genome assembly GCF_025594145.1 of Primulina tabacum. Taxonomy (NCBI): domain Eukaryota; kingdom Viridiplantae; phylum Streptophyta; class Magnoliopsida; order Lamiales; family Gesneriaceae; genus Primulina; species Primulina tabacum. Next base: position 9,260,413 of record NC_134567.1, read on the forward strand.
CTTATGTCTTTCCACATTGCCTTTCGAATCCCTCTTGGTTTTAAATATCCATTTGCAACCAATGGGCTTCGTACCTTTAGGCAATGGGACAAGATCACATACGTCATTGTCCTTCATGGACTTTATCTCCTCATTCATGGCATCATTCCACTTTTGAGAGTTAGAACTTTCCATGGCTTGACGGAAGTTAATAGGATCATCCTCCATCAATCCAATGTCTGCCTCATGTTCTTGAAGAAATACAATGTAATCATCTGGCACTGCATTTCTCCGCTCTCTAGTGGATCTCATTAATGGCATAGGTTCTGGAGGTGCTTGAGTTTGTTCATCTGGAATGAGAGGATCTCTAATATCGTCTTCCTGTATTGTGTCTTGGTCAAAGTGAGGAATATGATCCTGACCAATGTCCAAGACACCTGTGGGAATATTTACATATTCCTCTTCAAAGACAATATCCCTTACTTTATCTCCCCCCGCAAACTCAACATCCTCAAAGAACCTGGCATTTCCTGACTCAAAAATCGACTTACTCGTGGGATCATAAAACTTGTACCCCCTGGATCTTTCAGAGTATCCAATAAAATAACAACTAACCGTCCTTGAGTCCAGTTTCTTTTCATTAGGCTTGTAAGGCCTTGCCTCAGCTGGACATCCCCAAACATGCAGATGCTTAAGACTGGGCTTTTACCCGTCCAAAGTTCATAAGGAGTTTTGGTCGCTGCCTTAGTTGGAACCCTGTTAAGGATATATGCTGCGGTCTTTAGTGCTTCTCCCCAGAGTGATTCTGGTAAGGTAGAATGACTGATCATACTCCTCACCATGTCCTTAAGCGTTCTGTTTCAGTCTTTCAGCAACACCATTCATAGTGGGCGAACCCGGCATAGTGTACTGTGGGACGATACCGCATTCCTCCAGGAATCTAGCAAAAGGTCCTGGACGTTGTTCACCTGAACCGTCATATCTACCATAGTATTCACCACCACGGTCAGATCTAACGCTTTTAATCTTTAAGCCAAGTTGATTTTCAACTTCAGCTTTATAGTTTTTTGAACACATCCAATGACTGTGCCTTTTCATGAATGAGATAAATGAAGCCATATCTTGAAAAATCGTCTGTAAACGTTATAAAATACTGTTGACCATTCCAAGAAGCCGAAGGGAATGGCCCACAAATATCAGTATGTATAAGTTCTAAGACGCCTGAACACCTGTTGGCTTCAAATCTCCTTTTGTTGGTTTGTTTTCCCTTTATACAATTAACACAATTATTAAAATCTGTGTAATCTAAAGGTTCGAGAATTTCGTCTGACACGAGTCTCCTTATTCTCTTTTCAGAGATATGACCCAATCTTTTGTGCCATTACGCAGCTGAATTCTCACTGGTTAATTTTCTTTTAGTGCCTCTACTTGTTTGCAGAGATTCATTAAATGAAGCAATAACATCCAAAGAATAGAGATTATCGTATCCTGATAAAGAACCAAAACCAACCAATTTTGAATCGAGAAACAAACTGAATATTCCATTTCCAAAAGAACAAGAATAACCAAATTTGTCCAATGCAGAAATGAAAATCAAATTCCGTCTAAAAGACGGCACAACAAATGTTTCATAAAGATCCAAATATATTCCAGTCTTTAACAATAATCTAAATTTTCCTATTGCCTCAACTTCAACTTTGTTGCCGTCACCAACATAGATGAATCTTTCAGCATCACTTGGTTTTCGACAATCCAAGCAACCCTTTCTTAGCACGCCAAGCGTGATAATTACTGCACTGCTTCTTCATATGCCCATCACTGCCACATAAAAAACAACCAGAACTTTGAGAATCACTAGGATTCTTCTGTTGTTTCTTCGGAGGCTGTGTATCCGCAGCTTCCTTATACTTTCGTTTCTTTCCTTTATCCTTCGACGTAGAGGCATAATGAGCACTTTCTGTATTGTCTTGCTTCAACATTTCCTCTTCTAGGACACAGTGCGAGATGAGCTCATTCAGAGACCAAGTCTCTTTCTGACAGTTATAGCTCACCTTGAACTGGTTAAACTGAGGAGGAAGAGATATCAAAACCAGATGCACCAGCAAGTCCTCAGAGAGGTCAAGCTTCAGTGCTTTCAACCTTGAAGCAAGATGAGACATTTCCATAATGTACTCCCTGATATTGCCCTTACCTCTGTACCTCATTGAAACTAGGCTTGCCAAAAGTGTACCAATTTCAGACTTTTCACTTTTAGCAAACCTCTTTTCGAGGTCTTGAAGGAAAGCCTTAGCCGTAGCAATGTCGTTAGACATTGTGCCCCTGAATGTTTCTGGAATGGCCCTCTTCATGATCATCATACACATGCGATTCGATCTCTTCCACCTTTCAAACTCCCTCTTTTCATCAGAGGTACTCTTATCCGTAACGGCAGAAGGAGAGTCAACCCTTATCGCAAGGTCCAAATCCATGACTCCGAGAACTATCAATAAATTCTCTTGTCATGATTTAAAATTAGAGCCATTTAACATAGGAATAAAATTTATGTTGGAGTGAATATTTGCAGGAGTCAAATCTGAACAGAGAACAAAAAACCAAATATACATGCTCAACCAAATATCTAAATAAAATAATCAATAAATTCAAATAATGTAAACCCCATAAACAGAATATCGAGCACTCCATTAATGTTTCATCTTTGGACAAAAGACTAACTTGTAAGTGATATACTGGCGCAGCAGTCAAACACTGATAGTAACTATCATGTCAATAACAACCTTCCTTTAGGCCGATTTATTATTCACATGAAACCGAACAACTATCACATGTTTACCACCACAAGTGCATATGTAATTATATTAAATATTAACCTTCCTTTGGGCCGATCAGTATTCATATAAATCATATATACCCAAATCCTTTTGTATTTCAAAATAAAATTAATTTCAATAAAAGAGGTCACTTTGGCGACATTTTATTTCAATTAATCAATTTTTAAAATACATATAACCTTATCATTATTTGAATTAATGAAAATTTAACCTTAACCGAATAAATCTGAAAATTTTTATTTTTTTTTCGGAAATTCCGTACGGGTCGGGTCGGCCCGGATCCGTACGGTTCGGGTCGACCCGGGTCCGTACGACCCGACCCGAATCCGTACTTTTTTTAAAAAAAAAATTTAATCCGAATTTTTCGATTTTCCTCTAAAATATTTTGTTGAACAAAAACTGGAAGGAAAATCGAAATCTTATACCAAATCTTTAAAATTTTACAACTAAATCCTTTTACCAAAACTGAAACTTTAAAAGAATTGGTTTTCAACCAAAATATTTTCCAGATCTGAAACCATATCAAAAATTTTCAGATCTAAACCAAAATAATTTTCAGATCTGAAACCGTATCAAAATATTTTCAGATCTGAAAACATATCAATAAAAAATTTTAAACAAATTTTTTTTTTCAGATCTGGATCCAAATAGTATCCAAAAACTTTAAACAAATCTTATAATTCAAACATGAATGGCTCTGATACCACTTGTTGGGGAAAACCCATAAACCGCAGAATCCATCATGATAAATCATCAAGAATTTAACTGAAATCTTAAGCGGAAGCGTACCTGAAGCCATAATCTTGAATTCTTTAAAACGTGTCTTGATCTTCCAGATCTACGCGCTCTTTCCTTGAGAGAATCCTTTAGTTTCTCTTCAGAACTATTTTCTTAATGGGGAGAGAGAATAGTGAAAGTGACAACGCGAGATCTGGGGATCATGACCCATATTTATAGATAATGTTTATCAATATCTTCTGATATTTTCTTTTTAGCCCATCATAAAAACAGAAATTACACTTATGTCTCTACACATTAAAGGCCCACAGCCCATTAGATACATTAAAGCCCAATAACCCGAAACATTAATTGATCACTTTATTTTGGACTTAACTTAATAGACAACCCACAATACATAATTATTACATATAAGCTCATATAAATAAATTGATCCAACATGATGATTTTGCTCCACATAAAAATTAGTATAAGTGGGCTTATATTGAGTTACACTTTACGATGATATAAGATTGATCATTCAATACGCTCTCTCTCGCACGCGTCTGCGCAAAGAGTGTGAAAATCAAAGTCTCTATTTTCACTGAAAATGTTTGACTCATGTACGAGCACAACATGCGTGTTTTGAATATCAGACCGATCAAGAAAATTGCTCATTTAGGCTAACCCACATTTTGTATTTTGTATTGTTATTTTCTTATAAATTTGACATCATCTAATAGGGTCTCTTCATATAGGAAACCGACCTTTCGCATGGGTTGGGTTGGTTGACCTTTCATGTGGCTTATTAAATGGTCTGACGGCCTTTCACGTAGCCTAATTAAACCGGCCACTAATTACCGTGTCTTCTCATGTGTCAATCGATGGCATGTTCGTATGCGTATACAAACTCGCCCAATATACACAATCAAAAAACGACATAGGTTTCCTTCTTATCTGCTTATTGTCGTCCCAAATTTTGTTCGTGATAAAGTTCAAGTACTAATTTAGTTCACTGTTGTAGTAATCCGTGCTAAGTTGTTATAGGTTTAGTCTTTGAATCCTGGGAAACAGTTGTCCTTGTGATTCTCGAAGCACCTACAAGATGAGATGAATCTATTTTAAAAACACTGTAAAATATTACATATCTTGGGTTGGTTTGGTTTTTTATTTTGTTTATACAAGATCGATATTTTATGCATTTTATTTTATGTATTTATTTATTGTTTTGAATTTAAAATTGTAATATCAGTTCATGTTCTATTTCATATAGGGGTGTAAAAAATAAACCAAACCCCAAAAAAATCAGGTTAAGGTTGTGAATTTTTGGGTTGAACTCAAATCATACATTTCACAAATTTTTTTTTTGTATTACGTGTAGTTTAAATTTTACCAAATTTGACTTTCAAATTTTCTGAATTTATTAATAAATGAAAATTTTTGATCAAATATTATTTTGTAAAATATTTTATTTTTAAACAATTTATTGAAAGCTATGTTAGGATAGAATATAACAGTTTAGAGGGAGTGAAAGGTCTATTATGCAAACAATGTCAAATAATACTAAGTTTAAGCTGTGTTAACAGCTCAAGACAATATCAATAAAACTGAGTAATTTGAGCTACTAGAAACAAGTTTTAAGTTCAGGGACTGCTCAGAATACTTAGTGAGTATGATATAAAAGAAGCAACTCAATTTTCGTCAGCTGACTTATCAGCATAGATTGTAGTCTTAGCAGCACAAATAAATAGTAGTAAATAAAGATGTAAGAAGTTGTTATGGAAGTTTGAAGGCTAAACTTCTACGTTTCCACTTCTTCTATTTCTAGAAAGATTCCTCTAGAAGATTTGATCAGTACAACAACTTGTACAAACTCATTTTAGCTCGATACTTGATCTGTTCAGAAACTGGTTTTCTGATAGTTATAATTTATTCTCACAATACAACAACACTCGTGTGAAAAATATAATTGATAATATAAAATGCACAGTATTGATACTTAATAGATCTGATGGAAAACCGAGTATGTGCAAAACCAACATAAAGATGAATCTTTTTAGGGATGTTGTCTGATTTTAATGCTTGATGAACATTGATCAAGCATATATTTTTTCGAGAGATCTTCAGTCTTGATGCATTATTTATTTATAGGCATTGGTCCCCAATGACAATAAATATATCTAATACTCACATATGTACTGGGTAGCCTACATTTATGCAAATGTTGTCATGTATCCTTGTTGGTTTGTCAAATATAGTAACGGTCAATTCAAATGTCTTAGACACTAGTTGAAATGAGTAATCAACAGATCTTCTTTCTTTCATTCTTGCTTAGAACTTTATTATAAACTCATAGATAGATTGTTTGTCTTCAGAGAATGTTTACAGACTGGTCTTCTAGTTGATCTATTCTGTTTTAACAGCTTGTTTCAAATCATGATGATGAAGAAACTATATCAGATCGAAGTAGCTGAACAACTCAATCTGCCTATTAGATTAAGCCGATAACAACGTAGGTTGATCATCGTACTTGTAATCTTGTTCAGTTCGGTTTAATAATCTTTATTAATATAAGCTTGAGTTAGATCAGTTTAGTTTGTGATCACCAAAACTTATATATAAATTTTGCTTTAACAATTTCTCCCTTTTTGATGATGTCTAAACTAAAATGCTACTATAAATAACATATAAGAGCATATATTAATGTAAAGAAATAAAACATGAAAATTCTATAAAAGTTCTATCTACTGATTTATCCTTTTTTGAACGGTTGATGAGAGATGTGATTTAGTTTCTATGTGCTACTTGAGCTGCAGTGATGATGACCACGACCACTACCAGAACTTCCGCCATGTGGCTTTCTATGCTAAGATGAGGAGGAAGAACATTTAGATTTTTCTGTTTTGAATATGTTTAATTTCAGATATCTTACTTGAGTGCATATTCATAATCTCGAGTACTTCAATAATATGTTCAGAAAGATTTGTCTTGAAAAGATCAAGATCCAGAGAATATGACATATGATCTGCACTAGGTCCAGTGATGTCATTATACATATTCATCGGTGATTGATAAATGAAATGCATTACATCAAATTGTGAAAATTTTGGATCATATCATAGATCTTGATCCTGGAACTTTGGAGGTGAGATGGGAGGAAAAGTATATGCCAACTCAAGATTCAGGTGCTTCTTGTTATGTGTGAATAGGTGTAGGCATTTGCGATCCAAGGTCATTAGCCATATGTTCTGTTAGTATCTCTTCTTCTCCTTCTTGAGATGATAGCTATTGCGGAGTAATGATGATGGAATTTCAAAAATGTTTTGAATTATCTCATTAATCTATGGGAGCTAATTTGAAGATGCTAGATTCTTCTGATTTGTTGTATCGATCTGTTTAGACAGTGAGACACCAGTCTATTTTGTAGGGGATGCAACGTCAGACTTGGGATCCATTATTGCTACTGATTGTCATGGTATGACCATTGTGATCAGTGCATCAATCTCTAGAGCATATGTTGGATTTATTTCAGGAATAATCGTGTTGTCCGAGGTCTGCAGAATCTCTGTTGTTGTAAGAAGCGAAATTTCAGGAAGATCTTCTTAACAGTACGAGAGCATTGAGTCTTCCTTAAGTTGTTCACCTTCTCTGGAGCAGATGTTGGAGTTATTTCAGGAATAATCGTGTTGTTCGGTGTCTGCAGCAGCTCTGTTGTTGTAAGAAGAGAAATTCCAGGAAGATCTTCTGAACATGTACGAGGGCATTGAGTCTCCCTAAAGTTGTTCACCTTGTTGCTGGTGCAAAATATTTTAAGAATATGATCGATGTAGGGATCAGATCTTGATCCTTGTTCAGCTTGATCCTTTGCAATCCACTTCATGCGTGGGCATCCACCTTAAAGTAATAATTTCATGATATTAAAGATTATATTACCGAAATAGAATCAAATACGAGATTTGCTTAGAGATTATATTACCCAAATAGAATCGAATACAAGATTTTCTTCCCCTTACTTTTGTTAGAAAAGGTGCCCAGCAAGCCAACTTGGAGCTCGAGATTTTATTGACTCTAATGTAAAACAATCTTTATTTTAATAATATTTTACGATTTCATTCGATTATGGCATTACACTTTATCTGTATACTCATGCAAGCTGCATAAATATAGTCCTTGAATATACAATAGGTACCATGAGGTCTGCGTCGCAACGTAAGATCATAAAAATCATTAAAAGGTGTACCGTATATTCTAAATAGGTTCATAGTCGATTCAGCCGCATAAAACAAGGATAAAGGTCGCTCGAGCTTGAAACTAGCATATGTGGTGTAAACTTCATGTTTCATTGGCAAGGGCATGGAGATGTCCATTAACATAGATGGATGATCATATGATGATGCATTGAACAACCTTCCCTCGTACTGTCCAAGTGGTTCTCACTTATCGAGTGGAATAGTCCGCAGTTATAGTTGTACACCATTAGTCCATTGACTCGGGACAATGTAAAGGCTATACGTACTAGTATGCACTTTGATCCGTTTACCGACTCTATCGAGGGTCATCAGGTGGCGAGGTTGGGTGTGGTTTCGAAATACGTAGGAGAAAATGCATTGTAGTCGGGGATTTACCGTTCGCCTACGGGTGAAGATATCCTATGTGATCTGATAGGTTAATAGTGCAAGAAATCTCTGGCCAGAGCAAGAAATGTGCTTTAGGGAAATGTGTTTTCCTAGTTGCAAATATCATGCCACTATTAGTACTCAAAGAATCGCATTGTTATCGAATTCATATGCAACTTCTAGATATACCATGGTTGTAGATTCGATCGGGATATATGTGTTGAAGGGACCGTACTGTATGCTAACCATGACTAAAGGTTCTTGCAGACACTATCAGTGATACCTAGGGGATCATGGGACGATACTACTAGACGCTTTTACCATGATCTGATGGGTGCAATCATAAATGAGTTCTGACATTCTTGATCAAGGAGTTGATGAAAAGAATGGGGTTAACTAGGGTAAACCCGAATAAGAATAAATGTTATTCTGAATCACATGGAGATGTTAACCTATGGCTAGATGTATCCCTGAACAATTGAGGGTCACACAAATATCGGATTTTGTGTTCCCATTGAGATGGTCAAATTTTAAGGAGTTAGAATTTGACGACTATAGTTTGATATAGATCAAACAGGAAGTTTATAAAAGAGTTTATGAGCTGATACCATAGGATAGAAGAAATAAAAATCAGCATGATTGCTAAATAAGGAAGGAGAGTTGAAATGTCTGTTTTAGTAAAAGAGTTTACAAAACTGGCAGCTACCAAATATGGCAACTTCCATATATGGTAAGTTCCAAATTGGTAAATGAAGATTTTGATTTCGAAATTTTTGATTTTCATTATATGAACAAGATTTGTATCATTCGTACATCGGCGCTCTCGGATCGTCGATCGTGGTTATAATGAGTTTGGAATCATTTTTTTAGTGAATTTGCGAATTAAATGATTGTGCTAGTTAAATAATGGTTATTTAATTTAATGTATACACACACACACACACACATATATATATTATATGGTAATATAAAATATGTGTATATGGTATTAATATATCACGTATTATTAAAAGTTAATAAATACATCATATATTAATTATATGAGAGTTTTAATATAATTATAAATGTAGAGTCCTTATGGGAGATGGACTTCTAATTAGATTAGGAGTCTAACTCAATATATACACGATTAGGGCTTATTTTTCAAGGATGAAAAATTCACAAAACCTCCCACTTTTGAAAATGAAAGTCACGGCCATCACAAAATTTGGGAAGAAAATTTTGCCCAAATAAGCAAATTAGATTTGCTTAATTATTGACTAAGAATCAATAATTATTTGGCTAATTATTGATTAAGAATCAATACGAAAAATTCACAAATCCTCTCCAATTTTTCCTTGAAAGTCTCGGCCACCATGAGTTTCTTGTGAAGAAATTTTCGGCCACCTTGTGTTCTTCTACTGTCGCGCCGACGCCGCTGCACCATCCCAGGATTTTGGAAATTCGAAGGTTTCAGTCTCAACGCACAAATCGCTTGTGATTTCTAGTGCAATCCAATCGAGGAACAAAGCTTCTGATCGTAGACCTAATTAGGCGATCAAAGAAATTCGTAGGGATTTACAAGAAGGGCAATATTCGTTTAAAATTCGGAATAGTTTGAAGTCCAGTGTTTAATATGCAAAGGTGTAATCCTAAACGCCCTATGAATGTTTTGAACACACGACGCCCAAACAAAAATTTTAAACTCCCGCCGCGTCTTGAGTGCGAGAATACGATGTCCCAACAACTTTAACATGACATGCCCTAATGTATAGTCGACTTGGAGAAATATTTTTAAATGTATATCAAACTTTTATAAACAAGAAAATCAATTTTCCACATTCCAACTGCACATTTTCATCTTTTTGATAATAGATATAGCAATATAAATTTTATATTGGAAAGTTAATTATTCCACAAGAGATTATTGGCAAATTACATCAGCAACCATTTAATTGTATATTTTCAAATAAGCAAAAACCCAGCTGTAAAATTAATTTTATTTAAAATTTTGTTTTTAAAAAAAGCATGCATAAAATCATTTACAAATAAAGTAAATATGTTTGAGTTTTTCTTACCATTGGGGTTGGATGTTTTTTGTTTTAAATACCGGATGATATATTAGTCTGTTAATATTTTTAGGGGATTTTAAGGATTTTAGAATTTTTACAAGTCCCATCATGCAATTAGCCCGGGTATTATACAAATAATATATTTTTAAACCTGAAGAGAGTGTGTGTGTGTGTATATATATACGCACACATTAAATTTTATATGAAGCTCAATTTTATGTATAATTGACGTTTATACAAACTATAATTATTTTGGAGGAAATGATTTTGATGTTGGAATTTTTAGGCTTAATGAGTTGAAATTAAGCAAATAAGAAGAAGAAAAACTCGAAGTGAACAAACCGGAAGGAAAAAAATGCCGTGCTTCAAAAGTTGCCTAGACAGCCAGGAAGCCGTTGGGGACACCCAAAAAAGGCGCCCCACGTGCTATATGGAATTGTTGATTTATCGATTTTTTGCACTTAACGCGCAGCGGAAGTTTTAAATTTATAGTTTCGAAAGTCAAAATTTTCTTTGGGCATCGTATATTTATTTAAACATCCATAAAGTGTTTAGATTGTATATTTACTCGTTTTAAACGCTGAAATCCAAACCAATCCGATATTATCGGATATCCTTTTTGTATCTCTCTTCGAACAGATCTCTGTCTCTTGATCGTCAAATTAGGTCCACGATTAGAAAATATGCTTCTTTTTTAGATTGCACTAGAAATCGCAAACAATTATGTGCGGAGACTATGACGTCCGAATTTTCAAAATCCGGAGTCGGTGCAGCGTTGGCATGACGCGGGAGCTGTGGAAGAGCTTGGTCGAAATTTTCCTCAAGTTTTCTTCTAGGTGGCCGAAACTTGCTATGGAAGTGGGGAGGATTTTGGTGAACTTTTTTGCTTATTTTTATTTGCAAAAACTCGAGTTATTTCATATTATCCTCAATGAAATATTTATAGATGTTGATTCCTGATCATAGCAGTACTAGTCCCTCTCCCATCAGGATTTCCATTCTTTGTCTCACTGGGACTCTTCATTTTCATTAAATAAAATTCTTATATTATTATTATAACATGTATTATCAATTTTTGATAATGCACGATATATTAATAATATATATATACATCTTTATATATTCATATAAAATGTATATATAAACATTAATATATTTACACATGCATTTTTAATTCACGCATAGATATATTAATTGAATTAAATAACATTATTTAATTTATGTAATTAACTTATTAGTTAATTAATTCTAGACCCCTCTAGAATATTTTATGAAAATTTGTACATATTAGAAGTCATCACTACTAGTACTATCATTTAATCAGTAAATTCCCGATTCACTAAATAAATTATTCTGAACTCATTATAACCACGATCGATGATCTGGCAGCGCCGATGTGTCAAGGATACAATTCTTGTTCATCTAATGAAAACTGAAATTTTTATATTTTGAAAATCAAAATTTTCACTTATTATGTGAGGCAGCTATTAGTTTAGTGAACTCTTTCACCAAAACAGACAGTTCCACTCTCCTCTCTCAATTAGAAATTAAGCTAACTTGCATTTATTTATCTTATGAAATCAATTTATAAATCCCTTTATAAGCATTCTGTTTGATCTCTATTAAACTATAGTTGTCAAATTCAACTCCTTGAACTATGACTTTCTCAACGGAACACGAAGTCTAATATTTGTGTGACCTTCAATGTGATACGAATCTGACCGAGCGTGGCGTGAAAATGATTGGAAGGAGATTTAGAGAGTGTCGTTGTTTCGGACCTTCAAGCTCAATAATGATGAATCAAGCATATCCAAGCAAGTGGTGGAGTTCAACAAAGAATATAATGAAGGAGTCCCGAACAACCAAGCATATGAGTGCAAAATGGCCCTAGAGAAGCAGCGCAACAGCACGCGCTAGCGCAGATGTGCAGAAGCAGCAGTACGCACTAGCGCAGATGTGCAGAACTGCACGCGCGCCCGCGCCAGAAGCAGTGCAGTAGCACGCGCTAGCGCAGATGAGCAGAACTACGCGCGCGCCCGCGCTAGAAGCAGCGCAGCCGCGCGCGCGTTCGCGCCAGATGTGGCGCCACCGCACGCACCGTGCTGGCAGATGAGCAGATCCTTGCGCGCAGCTGCGCGAGTTCACGCACTAGCCGCGCGCACTGCCGTGTCAACCTTGCTAGCCAACTTTTGTTATGACTTGTTACACTACTTTTTCTTGTTTTATTGATTATATAATCATTGTAAAGGACAAAAAACGGGGGAATTCAGACATATATCAAATTTCTTGAGGTTTTCTCTCAAATTTGCAAGGCATTTTGCTTTGTTCTTCACAAAATCAAACTTATCAAAGATTACATCTTTGTGGCGTTTGTCAATTGTTTTCGCATGGATTGTCAAAACAAGTTCTTTGAAGGTTCATATGAAATTCGATTGTTACTATCGTTGATATTTGTTGCTAAGTTTTAATCGCTTAGAAGTGAATATCACAAATCGTTGCTTGTTTCAAAAGATCGGGACAACACAATCGATCAGTGTTCGTTATTGAATTGAGGGCGTGATTTCAAATAATCGTGTTTGCTTATAATTCGTACGAGGATTTGTATCACAATGGTTCATGGATACAGCTAGCTGTGAGTTCATATCTCCATTTGATTTAGAATAACATTTATTTTTATTCGATCTTACCTAATTAGCTCGATTCTTTTCATCAACTCTTTGATCAAGAATTTCAGCATTTATTTCTGATTGCACTCATCAGATCATGGTAAGACCGTCTAGTAGCATCGCCCCATGATCTCTAGGTATCGCTAATAGTTCCTGGAAGAACCTTAAGTTATGGTTAGCATACAGTACGGTCTCTTCAACTCATATATCCTGATCGAAATTGCAATCATTGGTATATCGAGAGTTGCATATAAATTCGATAATGATGTGATGTATCTTTGCATACTAATAGCTGCATGTTATGTACAACTAGGAAAACACATTTTCCTAAAGCACATTTCTTGATCTGGCCAGAGACTCCTTGCACTAGTAACTTATCAGATCACATAGGATATCTTCACACATAGGCAAACGCTGAATCCCCGACTATAATATGTTTGTTCCTACGCATTTCGAAACTACACACAATCTCGCCACATGATGACCCTCAATGGTGTCGATAAATATATCAAATTGAATGCTAGTACATAGAGCATCTACATTGTCTCGTGTCAAAGGACTAATGATGTACAACCATAACCACGAATTGTTCCACTCGATAAGTGAGAACCACTTGGATCGTCCAAGGGATGGTTGTTCAGTACATCATCATATGATCGTCAGGGCCGGCCCTTTCCAAGGGCAAACTGGGCCCATGCCCAGGGCCCCATTTTGATGGGGGCCCCAAATTTTTTTAATATATATATATATATATATATATATATATATATAATAGTATTGGGACCCAAATAATTACTTTAATTATATTATATATTTAATAAGACCTAAATATGATAAAAAAAAATTATAACAGCAGCATTTTCAATACTCAAATCGTAAGACTCAATTTTTCGATTTCGGCGGATGAAGCTATACGATCTGACCAATCTCTAACCTCCATTCCAATTGTCTTCTATCATCTCAATTTTGTTTCAGTACTCATCGTTGCTCCTCGTCATCCCTTAGTAAATTTCTTATCGTCGAAGATTAGAGGTATGAATTTTCAAAACCTAATTTTGAAATTTGGGACTTTTGTTGAATTTGATTTTGAATTGCTAAATTAACCGGTGTTAAATTAAATTAGCACATGCATTTTGAATTTTAATAGTTCATTGTGAATTTTGAATTTTAATAGTTCATTGTGAATTTTAAGGATGATGCGTCTGATATTGATGCTCATGATCTGCTTTTAGAATTACAAATGTTGCAAGAGATGCTACCTCTTGAAGCTTATGACACAAATAAATCTTGGACAGCCATTAAAATTTTGGAGTTTGCATTGAAAATGGATGTTTTTCCTACAGTTGTGGTTGCGTATCAAATTTTATTGACTATTCCTGTAACTGTAGCATCAGCTGAGAGAAGCTTTTCCAAGTTAAAATTATTGAAATCTTATTTGAGAACCACAATGAGTCAAGAGAGATTGAATAGTTTGGCGATCCTCTGCATCGAAAAAGACATACTGGAGGATATCTCATATGACGACATAATTGATGACTTTGCTTCAAAAAACGCAAGAAGAGTGCGTTTTAAATAATATTGATTGTTGAATAAATTATTTTGAGAAATTATGTAAACATTTTTCTATGTGTAGTTTTCTTATTTACACATTTTGGTTTACTTTGATTTTGCTATTCAATTTTTTTAATATACATTTGAATTTCGAATCAATACAAGAGGACCATATTATAAGTTTCGCACAGGGCCTCTTTTTTCTTAGGACCGCCCCTGATGATCGCTCATCTGTATGAATAGACATTTTCATCCTCTATCAATGAAAAATGATGTTTAAATCAATATGCTAATCTCGAACTCGAGCAGTCTTTATCCTTATTTTAGGCAGATGATTCGACTAAGAACCTGCTTAAAATATAAGGTACACTTCCTAATGAGTTTCATGATTCTTACGTTACGATGAAGATCTCATGGTACCTATTATATATTCAAGGATTTTATCTATACAGTTTTCATGTGTAAACAGATAAAGTAAATGTCATAATTGGATAAAATCATAAAATATTATTAAAATAAATACTGTTTTACATTAGAGTCGATAATACTCAAACTACAAGTTAACTCACTAGACACCTACTATAATAGGAATTTACAAAAAGCAAGTTCTCATGCATGTAGGAGGCGCCTAACCGCGTGTAAGTGTTGTTTAATGAAGGGTTGTCACCCAATTTCCGAGTTTTCTGATAGTTTTTCAATACAAATGTGCCTTTCGATGATTCTTTCAGATATTTTGAACCAAGAGACATATCACTTTGTGAAACAACTTCTCTCTATAGACAACCAATATTAAAAATAAAATATGAAAGATCATTTGAATGATCAATCATATTTTTATTCACTTGCTTATTCATATTGGAGTTTTTTGTTTCCTTCGTACCCAAAAATAGAGTTTATATCATATGTCTTATTATTGAATTTGTAAGTTGAATTTGTTTTATTTTAGGAAAAGATTCCCAAATTCCGAAAGCACTAAGAGCGAGGTAAAATCTTCTTAAGAAAATAATGTTCAACACTAACCTCAACTTTGTCGTTCTTCATAACCTTCTTTTAATATTCATATCCAAAATTACCAACATTTGATTCGATAAATTATTTGAAAAACAAATTTTAAATATCACTGATTTTGTTTGTGCAGCATACTCTTTCGTAATCACTATTCAATTGAAAGTGAATGAATTTGAAAACATGTTGATTGATATTATTCAAAGGACTATAATCCATCCAAATGCTCCCATAATATATATTTCCATAATATGTCTCTTGTGGAACGATCTAATCAATTTATATACTCGAGACAGATTAATCTAATCCTAATATTTTTGGCATAAAAGATAATATTTTTAACTCAAATCAATATAAATTAAACAAATTTAATGTTAAGATAAAAAAATAGTAATTTTCATAGATCAAAATAGTTATAAATTTGTCTCATAGAATTATATCGTGCAACGCTGTCGGATTAGGTTTTTTTGTGAAATTTACGCATAAATTAAATATTAAAGCATGCAATTGGTGTGAAAAAAGACGACGTGTTTCGACCAATAGCCCAACTTTGACTAATAGGCCAAATGTCAACTCTTCGTCGATTGAATCTTCACAGCTCACCATCCATTTTCCACACATCAAAACACTGACCATTTCCTAATTCTTTATTTTTTTCCTCTTTCTCACACGACAGACAATTAAATGGACCCCCCCTAAGACCAAGAAAAAACTAGTAATCGAATAAATATTTTCGTTCTCTATTTTCTATGCATATTTATCCCCAAAAATATGACCATTTTTTTAATACCTTAATCATTTCCAAAGTTACTCAATAATTATTCTGCATTTTAGTTCTATGGAATTATTTTAAAGGAATAATTGAGACTCGACATTCTGAAATATTCCTTCACCATTAAAATAAGCAAATATATCTGATATGACATCAGTAATATCAATCATTGATAATATGATTACGTTTAAAGACAATAGTTTGGGGATAAGTAGCTTTCTATGTGGGACGCCGCGATCCAATTAATATAATTTTATCTCGAAAAACATTTGGTTCAACATTATCCCGTCTATATTTTGAGTACTTTAGGCTACGTTTGATTGGAGAATAAAATAATAAAATGATTAAGAGAAAAATGATAAAAAGAATGATTGAAGTAGATAAAGATAAAATAATATTATGTTTGGTATGATTTTTAAGAATGAGATAAATAATAATCTTTTGATGAATTGACAAAATTGCTCTTCCAGTTTTGTGGCGGTGGTCAACGGCGGCGGAGGTCGACGGTGATTGGCCGATCGAAAGCGACGGCGGTCCGGCTATCGGCCGGCGGCCGGTCGACAGGAGGAGGGGGTGGTCGGCGGTGGCGGCTGCGGTCGACGGCGGCGGTCGACGACGGTCGGCGGTCGGCGGCGGCGGCGGTCGACAACGGTCGGCGGTCGGCGGCGGCGGCGGTCGGCGGTGGTCGGCCTGCGATCAGTGTAGGGAAGTGGTGGTGAGTTTGAATTTAGGAGAAGGGTAAAATTGAAAAAATAGGATGGATTAAGAGTGAGATAAATAATCCTAGGAGGTGATGAGATTATTTTATCACACCTAATATAACCTAATCATTCATAGGAGGGATAGACTTGGTTAAATAATCACCCCTACCAAACATGTGATTAGATGGGTTAAAAAAAATAAACCCACCTAATCACCCCTACTAAACGCACCGTTGAACTATTGATTTCCATGCAATTACTTTCCCCACCTTAAAAATAACACAAATTAATGTGAGTTAATTTTATGAGATATATGTTAAGATCAAACGATTATCATTAGACCAAAAAGTTATAACTGTTAATCAAAGTGCAACTTTATTTTCTTATACTCGTCGCAGTGCAGATCACACCTACTTGGGTCCTGCGTGTCTATCTTTCGGTGTTGTCTCATATCTTTTAGATATCAATCTTATCATTTCTCTAACGTCGACTTTATCTCCAACAGAGAAAGTTTTATCTGTTAAGATCTAACGTCACTATTTTACGACTCACCTAACCAACCAGATCAAGTAGCACAATGTCAGTAGTTTGACTCACAAGAACTTCCTATAGGTCACCCATCCGAGTACTCTTTTCACTCATGCACGCTTAGCCCAACATTCACCCCCAAGAAGTATAAAAATATGTTTTCTGAGAAACTTGAACTCATGACCTTACTCTGATATTGTTATGATCAAACACTTAGCACTAGACCAAAAGTTAATTTTTAGACAATGCGTAAATTTATTTTTTTATACTCGTGATAGCGCAGAGTGCAACTACTTGGGTGTTAATGGGTCAGACTGATAGGCACGAGTCCAGGAAAGTGTGTTTATCTGCTAGTGTTTTCTCATACCCCTTAGGGATCAATATTACATTTTCCCTATCGTCAGGCTTGACCCAGTAGATAAAAGATTACCAATTAGGATTTGATGTCATTATTTTATGGTCCACCTAGAAAACCAGATCAAGGGGTGAAACGTTGGCAGCTTGACGTACGAGAATTTCCCAATAGCTCACATATCATACTACTAATATCACTCGTGTACGCTTAACCCAACAACATATCTTCTACCCGACTCGATTCATGAAAAAATATTAACTTTTATATTAAAAATATTATTTTTTCATTTTAATATCAATCGGGTTGACCTATATCATGGAATAAATTCGTGAGACCTTCTCATAAAATATATACTCTAAAAATAATGATAATATTTTATATAACCAACAGAAAATTCATCATCCACACCAAACTATAAAGTATTGTTTAGCTCGTTAGATGAGATGATAAATGATATATATATAAAATGATAAATCAATATATATTTTGGAGCATTTCATGTTCGCAATCTTGATTTTGATGATTAACAAAACTTGTTATTTTGTTTCTAAAAAATTTACCTAAGTGCGCAGAAATTTATCGATCCAAAACTAAAGCTATCGAAACGCAAACTGAAAGTGCCAACTGATTTTTCAAACTGAACTAGTTCAACAGATTTTCCAGATGATAGGTAGTTCAGCATAAGACAATTAGAAGCTCGACCATCTGATGAAGAGCTCAACTGATGAAGAGCTCAGCTGACTAGTTTTAGTGTAGCAGTGAAATCAGTTCAGATGACGAGCCAACTGATTTCACCAAATCAGTCCAAGACCAGTTCAACTAACCAGTTCAAAACATCAGTTAGGAATTGACCAATTTGCAGAATACGACAAGCTTATCTAAGTTGAATCTAACTGTGTGCATTAAGGAAAGCTATTTTCTAGTCCAACGACAATAATGAACGTTGCAGCAGAGTTTAAAGTCAAGGCGTTCCATAATGACTGTGAGAAATGACAAGTCACAAATATTGAGGAACAGATTCAACTGCAACAGACAAATTTGATGAGTCTTGATGAACAGTCTCGTAGCTTCTATAAATACAAGATCAAGAATATCAACATGAGAAAAAGAAGAAGGGCATGCTCAATTCATATCAGCTTACAAGAAACAATCAGCCCATATTTGAGGGAACACTTTAACGTGTTATCAGCTTATATTAGAAGCATTTTTCCCTCAGTGTGTGAGAATACTTTCGTTTCAGTTCTCACATACACACACACACCATCACACACACACACACACCATCACTCACATACACACAACAAAAGAGCGTATTGATAATTTGAGTGAATCTTGCACAAAGACAATAAACTTGTGTATGTAGTCTTTAACACATAGACGTTAAACAAGTGTTGGCTGGAAAATATTGTCTTCAGTCTAGGCTAGGAGTTCAGTTAGGAAATAGATTAAGTCTTAATTTGAGTGGGTTTGTAAAAGGCATTGTATAAATCAAAGTCTTTTAGTGGAACCTACCCGAGGTGATAGAAGGGGTGACGTAGGAGCAGTTGAAGTCACCGAACATCTATAAACATATCTTGTGTATTTAACTGTTTAACTGTTGTTTTCAGACTGATTTGATCAGTTCGAGCTGTTATCAGCTCAATTGTCACATTAACTGAACTGGTATATGCAAGAACTAATCCCCTTCATTTCATTTATTCATTTCACACAAGTTAAAAGGCTTTCAAATTAATCGGCTGTCTTAACGAATGATTATTTCGAGTATTTTCTGATTGGTCTAAAACCAAACTCAATCTAATTCATCGATGTTTACATTCTTAGAACACGAGCTATTGAAGCTCATGGAGAATATTGTGTTTGAAGCACCTTTGTAAGTGTAAAAACCGATCCTTCAATTGGTATCAGAGTTAGCTGTTCTAAGAAGGACATTTGAAAACTGATATTTAAAATATGTTTCAAATGATATTTAAAATGGATTTCAAAATCCTCTTAAAAATTTTATATGAGTTTACCATGGGAAGAGAGAAGATTGTTAGTTATGCAACTAACATTGTAGCCACTTCTCTCGACTCCGGATTTTGATGTTTTAGCAGCTTGCAGGATTTTGAGTCCCAAGTGACAAGCAGAACAGCTAAACTAATCTGAGGACAAGATTTTAGTTTCCAGCCTACCAGTTCAGCTGATCAACAGACGAAACCCAGCTACGCTTAAATGTTGGATGATTAGGAACTTAATCATCAGAAGTATACCACCGCTTTATTGTCATATCATATCAAAATAGATGATCAATGCGGTTCAGCATCAGTTGAGTCAAGTTTGAGTCAACTCGACCAGTTAATCAGCACAGAGATCAAGTTCAAAGGCAAATTAGCTGCTCTTCTGGAAAAGAGACTCAAGATCGTTGTAGCATTTCAAAACATTCAAGGCAACCAGTTATTGGTACATTCAACTCTATTATGTAAAAAATTACTGATACCTGATGTTGTTAAAATTTGATATTGTAGTATGAATTCCCTTACACATATTGCTATGCTTAATGTATAATACAAGGGACGCTTATTTGATTAAATAAATATCATGTTTATCTAGTTGATTTCTATGTAACTGAACCGATGTCTCAAGATTTCTCGCCTAAAATGCTTGAATGTTAAAAGTTGCTAAAACTAAAATCGCGTAAACAATTATAATTTTGAGGGGGAGTTTTAATTCAGTTCTTGAGGGAGAGCTTTCTTATCCATCGAACTGAAAAATATTTTAACTTGTTTTAACCCAGTTCTTGAGGGGGATCTTTCTTATCCATCGAACTGAAATATTTTTTTTATTCGCCTTAAATGTTTTTTATTCTAACAAAAGGGGAAAATCAGAGTATTAAATTATAAAATTTTAAATTTTAATCGTTTTAATTGCTCAAGTTTTGTGATCATAAAAAAGGGAGAGATTATTGAAACATTTAATGTTCACAATCTTGATTTTGATGATTAACAAAACTTGTTATTTTGTTTCTAATAAATTTACCCAAGTGCGCAGAAATCTATCGAGCCAAAATTGAAGTTATCGAGACGCAAACTGAAAGTACCAACTGATTGCTTAAATTGAACCAGTTCAACTGATTGTCCAGATGAAAGGTAGTTAAGAAGAAGATCTTCAGAAGCCCGGCCAGCTGATGAAGAGCTCAACTGATGAAGAGCCCAGCTGACTAGTTCAACTGAAGCAGTGAAATCAGTTCAACTGACGAGCCAACTGATTTCATCAAATCAGTCTAAGACCAGTTCAACTAACCAGTTCAGAAGAACATGACAAACTTATCTAAGTTGAATCCAGCTGTGCGCATTAAGGAAAGCTATTGTCCAGTCAAAAGGCAATAATGAAAGTTTCAACATAGCTTAAAGTCAAGGTGTTCGAGAATGATTGTCAGAAAGGAAAAGTCACAAATATCGAGGAACATATTCAACTGCAACAGACAAATTTGATGAGTCTTGATGAATAGTTTCGTAGCCTCTATAAATACAATATCAAGACATCAACAAAAGAAAATAAGAGAAAAAGAAGTGTGTTGAGAAGAAGGGCACGCTCAATTCATATCAGCTTACAAGAAGCAATCAACCTAGATTTGAGAGAACACTTCAACGTGTTATCAACTTAGATTAGAAGCACTTTTCCCTCAGTGTGTGAGAACACTTTCGTATCAGTTCTCACATACACACACACACCATCACTCACATACATAAAACAAAAGAGCGTATTGATAAGTTGAATGTGTCTTGCTCAAAGACAATAAACTTGTGTATGTAGTCTTTAACACATAGATGTGAAACAAGTGTTGGCTAGAAGGTGTTGCCTTCAATTTAGGCTAGGAGTTCAGTTAGACAGTAGCATAAGTCCTAATTTGAGTAATTTTGTACAAGTCATTGTATAAGTCAAAGTCTTCTAGTAGAACTTACTCGAGGTGGTAGAAGAAGTGAAGTAGGAGCAGTTGAAGTCTCCGAATATTCATAAACATATCTTGTGTATAACTGTTTAACTATTGTTTTCAAACTGATTTAATCAGTTTGAGCTGCTATCAATTCAGTTCTTACCATAACTGAACTAATAGATGTAAGAACTGATCCCCCTCATTTCAGTTATACAGTTCACACAAATTAAAAAGCTTTCAAATTAACCAGTTGTCTTAACGAATAATTATTTCGAGTATTTTTTGCTTGGTCTAAAACCAGACTCGATCTAATTCATCGGTGTTTACATTTTTAGAACACAATCTATTGAAGCTCATTGATAATATTGTGTTTGAAGCACCTTCGCAGGTGTAAGAACCGATCCTTCAATATATTTATAACGTAATGATTTTTAACTCCATTCATTCTTAGAAATTGACTCAACTTCTGGATGCAACAAATATGTGTATTAAACTAATATCTCGTTCTTCACACAAACATTGACTTATTAATCACAGTCGGAATTTAAAAAAATAAAAAATAATCATCTAAAAAATGGTGATTAAAGCCAGAGAAAATTTCAAACTATCCTTAGATTACCGTTAGACGAGAAGATTTGATTTGAAAAATGATTTCAAAAATGAATTTGAAATGACATATATCATGGGTGTATTGAAAAAAAAAATTTATTATACTTATAATTGCATCAACATTGATTTATAAAAAATAACCTGAAATTCATCTAATATATACAATTTTTAATTTTTTTTATCGGAACACAATCTCATAATAACGTCTAAATGATACATCCAACTATGAGTATTTAATAATAGACATGGAGACTACTGAAAAATAAATGTACCTCATACATATTAATAAATGTTCAACATTAAATACATAATTGAGATAATATTATAAGACAACAATTTGTGTGAGACGATCTCACGGGTCGTATTTATGAGACGGATCTCTTATTTGGGTCATCCATAAAAAGTTATTAATTTTTATGTTAAAAGTATTAATTTTAATTGTGAATATCGGTAGAGTTGACCCGTCTCACAGATAAAAAACTGTGAGACTGTCTCACAAAAGACCTACTCATGTCATAAATAATGTCATTGTAAAGAAAGACGTAAAAGAAAAGATTTAATTAATATGCTTTTTATGTCACTATTCTAACGTTTGAAATTCACACCTATTTGTTGCTAAACTGGACTTGGTCAACTAGAAAACCGCAAATTGCGCTACATTTCCCCTCAAAAAGTATAGCGTTCTTTCCAAAGGTGAATGCCTCGTCGGCATCGCTCTGTAACACAATAATTATTGTACGATAATCTCATGGATTTTTTCTGTGTGACAGATGTTCCATTTAATTTATAAAAAAAATATAATTTTCAAAAATATTATTTTTAATGATAATTATATATCGAATCAACTTGTTCTATAATAATATATCTTTAATAACCAAAAAGTTTGAGTAAAAGAATCTACAATCTCAAATTGAAAGTTGAAAATGTGCCTGAAATCGCTTTCGCTGTGCTCATCTTAAAACATTAAAATGAAAAAAAAAATCAATACTTTTGGCGTAAAATCAATGATTTTTTTAAAATCTCACATTTTTAAATTATATTATTATGATCATTTATGAAAAAAAATATTAGTTTAATATATTAAAAATATTTTTTATTATTGTAAATATAATTAGAATTGACGATCTTTGCAATTTCACAACGGACGTGAATATAATTTTCTTCTGGGAAAAACTAGATATCTTATTGCTAGAAATGTGTATAAATAAAGAACTTTTTTCACTCACTCTCCAGTTATGGAGATATTACAAAAAATATATATTCTTAAGCATAAATAATTATAATACTCAAATTATTATAAACTAAATATATCACACAAACTTTAACGGGGAAATGCAAAAGAAATTGCCCATCATCAATGGAGTGTTGGACGATTAATCATAAAGCCAAAATTGCAAACTCGCCAACGTCTTGAAAACAATCATCCACGTCGAGTGAACTGAAATCTTGAAACGAATCGTTCAACCCTCCAAAATTTGCTTCCAAAGTCATCAAATCACCGAGGAATTCTTGTGATTTATCAAACAATGAATGATGATCCTGAGGTTCCAAGTTGAAGAAATCTTCTAAAAATGAACTGTCCACAGGCAAAAGGACATCGCTCCAGTAATCTGCAGGTGCCGCACGTGCTTCCACTTTGCACTCTGAAGCTTGCTTCAAATGTCCGATCGAATCATCCGGTGACTGTGAATCCATGGAGTTAGTGGTTTCATTATCTTCACTCAAGCTTCTGAATCGGAGAACAGATGTTGGTGACGAGAGAATTTGCGACTCATCGATGGAGTCGTAGCCGGATACCGACGGCACATCGATCTCCGGCGAAGAATCCGGCGGTGGAGTGGAGAAGTTAGTCAAAGCATCCGGCCCCCTCAGTTTTATCGCGGCGTTATCATAAACCATCGCTGCTTCTTCCGCCGTGTCATAGGTACCCAGCCAAAGCCTAACCTTTCTCGAAGGGTCCCTTATCTCCGCCGCCCATTTGCCCCACGGCCGCTGCCTGACGCCACGGAACTTCCTGGGCCCGCCTTCGGCGACCGCAGGAACTTCTTTCGTCTTCACCGGCTTGGGCTTCTGCTGAGCAATCTGTACACTTTTCCTCCATCCATTTGTATGATTACCATCAACTTCCGGAACCATTCTGATCTCGCTTACATATGTCTTCACACGTTTTCTTCGAAAGAGCTCAACTTCATCATCGGAGGAATCGGTGGCATCTGGGTCAGTGACCGATACTCGCACAGTTCTTGGAGCATGAAAACTCTTCTTCCCCTGCAATTTATAAATCTGCTTCTG
Source organism: Primulina tabacum (assembly GCF_025594145.1). Taxonomy (NCBI): domain Eukaryota; kingdom Viridiplantae; phylum Streptophyta; class Magnoliopsida; order Lamiales; family Gesneriaceae; genus Primulina; species Primulina tabacum. The sequence continues at coordinate 9,284,996 of NC_134567.1, forward strand.
CTCCGAAGGTGGTTTAATGAACTTCTTGGTGATATTCTTGTGCTCAGTGTGCTTCAATGGCCGCAACAAGCTCTGATCCATTGCCTCAAGAACTACGCCTCAGACTTATTCAGAGATCACAATTCAAAAACGTCGAGATACGAGAATTTATGGCTAAATCGGGGAGATTTAAAGAAGAAAAGTGTACCGTTTGTGTGTATTCTGAGCAAAAAGGAAAGTGAATAAGTACACAATCCAAGAATCCTAGTCGTATTTTCTTGTAAAAATTGGCTACATATCACATTTTTTCAGCAGAGAGAATTTTTGGTAGTGGGAAGGGGGCAGTGTTTGATAAGCACACTGGGAATTGGAGTCTTATAGGGTCGCCGAATCAGTTGGTCAACATAAATCTGACCTTTTATGTCGAGGAAAGATCGTGTTTATACATGAAACAAAGTTGTATATATGGTAATAAAATATAACACACGTATACCATATCGAGGAAGTTTTTGTCTCTAAAAAACAGCCTCTTATCAAGATTAAAATTTAATTTTTAACCTATCGTAAATAAATAAATAGATATAGTTTTGACTTATTGCTAGACAATTTTTTTTTAAATACAAATACTTACTTTGTTTTATGACAATACATGAAGGAAAATAACCCAAAAATGTTAGAGAGAGGAGAAATAAGAAATTTCCAAAAAACTTCTATATCTAAAAATAACTGTTAATCTAGACACTATATTTAGTAGATTTTCGTACTAATTTAGTCAATATCTTCTGAATTTATCTTTCATTAATAATTAAAAACAAATCACACAATTTGGTGGAACATCCTTCATATTAATTATTTTTATTATTATTAAATGTGGTACTTTTGGAAAGAGGGTGATTTTGTCCGGTACTTGTAATTTTGGTATGATTAAATAAATATCAACTTGGATTCTACAATATCTCCAGACAAGGTGGGAAAAGTCTTAGGTGGTAGGAACCGACCGTCGGCGCTATGGGCCAGGACATTCCGGCGACGCCGCATTCTTGGTCATCGCGTGGGGGGAAATCGACACGTGCCTTTTTGAGACATTTATAAATTTGGCCCAATGAACGTGTTGTGGGCAGGGTGAGGCCCATATATCTGTAGCCCAGTTAAAATATATGTCGGTCAAATTATGAATAGCCAATTTGCTAGACCACTTTCAAATTTTATACTATATATTCACACGTTCTCAATTTTAACTACCTGGCTCAAATTGGATGCTTTGATCCACATGAATATATATAGGCATTCTCGTCGGAAAAGTGGCGGAAAAAGATTTGGCAGCTAAACATCCCACAAAAAGTTCGAATATTTTTTTAGCGTGCGAGCAATGAATTAATTCCCACTGAACTGAACTTGTTTAGAAGACATGTACATGCCAATGGATGCTGTTTTTATTGTAGCTCTTCGAATGCTTCAACAAGCCATTGTCTAATCTTTTGCCCCCTTGTAAGGCATATATGGAAAGATACGCTTTTTTGGCCATATCTAAATAAATGCGGTGTGCTGTCTTTTATATCATGTGGGTTGTGCCTAATGGATCAAGTTTCACCTGCTGAATTTGAATTGTTTGTAATGCTTGCTTGGGCAATTTGGAAAGATATTTGTATTTTAAAACATAATAGTCATATTCCCAACAAATGTATTAAAGTTGAGTGGGTAATGTCATATCTTGAGCAATTTAGAACAGCTAGATGTGCTTGGAATTTAGCTTCAGAGGAGGTGCAGAGTAGCAGGGATATGAAGTGGGTGCCTCCTCCGTTGGGGCAGTGGCGACTTGATGTCGATGCTGGGTTTAATAATATTGTTGGTAAATATAGTGTGGGTGCTGTGATTCGAAATCATTTTGGAATTATTTTTGCTGTCTCAACCATAGGCATATGTAAACCAGGATCAGTGTTGGAGGCAGAGCTATCGGCTATTCATTTTGGTTTGATGCTTGCTATGAGATGTAACTTTTCTGATGTTTGGGTCTTCTCGGGCTCCTGTAATGTTGTTAAAGAGGTGACGTCGAAGTCTGAGGCTCGCAACCATTAGGGACTGTTAGTCTTGAACATATTAGATATCTTGACTTCTGGTAGATTTAAAAAGTTAGATCATGTTAGTAGAAATGCAAACAAGTTAGCGCACTCTTTAGCGCATTTTGCTTTATCTCATCCTTTTCGTTCATGTTGGATGAAGGGTTTTTACCCATCGTGGTTGATGAATGTAGCTACTGTGGATTTAATTAATGCATAATATCTGATTTCTCCTAAAAAAAATTTTTAACTAAGACCTAAGAATAAAAATTTGAAAAATAAGAAAAATGTATATATTGTTATTATTATTATTATTATTATCTTATTTCGTATGAGGTCCATATTTTTTCCAATGCGGGAGAAATTTTTTGTTGATAGAAGTGAAAGATTTATATAAAAATCAAATTTCACTAACTAAACATTTAACTAGGATGTCAACTGTAGAACCCGTAAATCAGTCTATGTTTAAGCCATGCATAATTCTAGATTTTTAAATTTAATTGACTTCATTGCATGATTATTTTAAATGCATTTATTTGAAGTTAATTATTTATTATTTCAGTTCAGTAGTTTGATTTTTAGCATTTCAGTTATTTCAGTGAGGCCGGACTGGAGTTGGAGTTTTGAGATAGAATTTAAGATCCAGAAAATATTTCCAGAAGTTAATTTAGCTAGCAAGTAAGTTCATTTAAGTTAGAAAGGGAGGTTTGAGGATTTAATTTAATTATTTGAGGTGATTAAGAAATGTGCTCATTTAAGTTACTTAATTAAGAGGTTAACTCACTAAATTAATTAAAGGATTAGTAAGGCTTTTAAGGGTTATTAAATTACTAGATAATCAATTTTCCCCTACCAATTATCATGCATGTTTCGGCCACCCCTTTCCTAGACCACACATTTCCTACTCATCAATTTTGACCAATTCTTTGCATGTAATTAGTAGGATAATTCTAGGATTTTTGGGAGCACAATTTAATTAATTAATGGGCACATCCTAGTCTAGATATCAAGGGAGGAAATCGGCCACTACCTCCTAGAAGCATCCACCAACTCATTTGATATCAAACCATAATTCAAAATTCAAAATGAGAAGACTTAGTCTTGATATGATCCTATTATTGTGCACCCTTCTCCTCACCTTCATAACCATCACTCCCCCTCCATCACTACCGAAAATCAGACCTCTTTTCAGTGTAAAATACGTGAGGCATAGCTAGAAATAATAGAGAGAAAAATCGAGAGCTTAGGAAGGAAGAAAAGCAAGCAACTCCGTCTCCTCCGCGCCGTCTCGTCTCTTATTTTCGTTTTCATTTCAAACGATAACCAGGCATGTCTAGATCCTTTCAAAAACCTCAATCAAGTCCTATTATCATTTATTTAACATTAAATGATTATTTTTTTTGGTGCAAAAACCGAACACATCAGATTTTTCAAAAGAAAATGCATGCAGAAATTTCGGCCCTTCATGGCAGCTTCACGTTTTCTTTTAGTTTTGATGGTTTCAGGTTGTGGTTCGACCCCAGGCTCCCAAGGCGACTCCTAGACATGTAATAGGATGCATTAGGACCATGTTGGCCCATTCATTCAGCCCCCATTCTTGCTGGAAAACCGAAATGACAGCAAGTTTCCCATAGGCGCAGATTGGTGTTCGAAATTTCAGTTTTTATGTCAAGGGGTTGGATCTGATCTTGGCTGCCCTAAAGGCTCTTATCCATGGTTGGATCACTCCCCTAGCATGTCTAAGACGTGACTAAGTCGCCCTTTTGGTGGCTTGGTCCATGGCTCATCGGTTTTTAAATAAACAACAAGAACAGCCCCTCCCCTCTCGGTTTCCCTTCTTTTGACAGCATCATGTTTTTCGAATTGTGTGGTTTGATGTGGATCTTGGTTGGCCTATGGCCCTTAGCCACGGTTCATACCATGCCCCTAGATGTCTAGATCGTGCCATGGTCAATCAAATGGCCACTGGAATGACACGAGACATCAATCGAAGCAACACACTACATACGCATACAAAAGCATTCTCGGTATGAGTTTTTCGGTTGTTGCTGGAATGGTGCGAACTATGGCTGGCCAAAAGCCCTTAGCCATGGTTCAAATCATTCCTTGGGACGTTGTGGAGAGGATTTGGTCGGTGGTTCAAGCCCTAATGGCCAAAAGTCTCGCAAACGACGCGATGCAAGCAAGGTTGCAGCTGCTGGAAAATTACAGCAAGTTGCTGTGTCGGTTCGGTGGCTCGTTCGAGTTTTTGGTTGGCTTTTAGCCCATGGCCTTGGACTGGACAGTGCCTCATTGAGTTAGGAAGGTCATGTTTTTGACCGTTTGTCATTTGGATCATTTTTAAGATCGTACGAGAATTTACGGTGCGATGTGCCAAATTGACTCTCGAAAGAGCGTTTCGTGTTTTGGCCTCCATTCCACCTAGATTTCGACCATATCATTTTAGGAGCATTATTTTATGATTTTTCAGCGTATTTTAATCATGACTATATGTCGGTTCGGTGTCGGTTCAGGTTGGCTCGGAGTCATGATTAAATGCGAAGTCATTAGGCATCATAGTCGCATCTTTTGAACGTAAATTGCGTAGTTGGTCATGTTTAAGCTATTGCATATTTTTCATAGCACAGTTAGGTTGCAGCGAGCCTGGGAACGATTCAATCCAATCCAGTTGGTAAAATTACGGGACATTTTCATTATGCCAGTTAATTATTTTACGTGCATTAAATAGAAAATGATTATTTTTGAGATTTATGCGATATGGCTTGTGGTTCATTCACTATGTGGGAGTGTTATTTTATACGGTCGCCAGTGACCGATCAGTTCAGTTTGGTACCACCCGGTCGCCAGTGACCGGCCAGCTCAGTTCAGTTTCAGCCTCCCCGGTAGCCAGTTACCGATCAGTTCAGCTTAGTGCAGGGGCCACAGGCGTAAAACATAATCTCAACAGAAAATTTTTTTCAGTACAGGCTCCAAGGAGCAAACATTTTTTTTTTTAATTATTTTCAGCATGCCTCAGGACAGGATATGTTAACTCATGCATATTTTAATTCAGATTTTTACTCGTTACCTACGATATATGCATGCTGAGTCTTTAGGCTCACTAGACTTGATTGTTGTAGGTACTGATGAGGCCAGGGCCGAGGGCGGGGACCAGTGAGCCAGCTTGGGTCGGCAGTAGTGGCACCCGAGGACCTCAGAGCAGCAGTTGTTATTTTATTCCGCAAACATTTTATCAGTCGTTGGATATTTTTAAATTGTGATTTTTGGCAAACTTTATTTTCTTCCGCTGCAATATTTTGAAATATTGAACTTGTTTCACCAGTGATTTTATGAATGAGGCCACTTAAGTTCTTTTAAAAAGAAAATTTTTAATTTTCCGCAAATTTTCAAGCAAGAAGTTTGAGGGCCTTTGCAAATTTTTTGTTGATAGAAGTGAAAGATTTATATAAAAATCAAATTTCACTAACTAAACATTTAACTAGGATGTCAACTTTCCCCACGAATTTGAGACATGTAAGGAAAAATCGAAACGGGGACGGGATCCCCGATTTTTTTGGGTTCGCAGTTCGGTGCGGATATGAGATTACTATCTTGATCCCGAACTCGTCCTGAAAATAATATTAACAATAAAATAATAATATTATTAGTATTAATAATATAATAATAATTTTTTTAAATATTTATATTATTATTATTATTATTATTAATATCGATATTAATATTATCAGCAATAACAATAGATAATAATAAATTTTAATTTGAGAAAATTTTTGAACTCGTCCTCGTCTTTGCCCCATTAATTTCCACGCGGTTTCGGGTTGGGGGAATCAGCGGAGATCGGGACGAATATGAGGGTGGAGATGAAATTCAAGGACGAGGATGAGCATGACAAACATGTCTCCACCCCATCCCACCCGGTTGCCATCCTTACATCTAAAATATTTAAACACAAGATCTTAGGATCTCATCCCTTCTACCAATCCCAGAGATGTTTAGACGTAAAAATATTATCCTAAGGTTAGGAGAAATTTCCTCGGTATAAGATACCTCAAGAACTATGAGCTATATATATTCAATTTGTTTTGGTTTTAATTCTTGCAATCAATAAATTTGAAGTATAAACAAATGTGCCTATATTTTAACTAATTAATTACAAACAATAAATGTGCATATGTTACAATTTCAAAAAAGTTGACTTCCTTTGGGGAAAAAAAGACCATCTACAAAATTTGCTCACAAATGTTCTGTTTTCCACGGCACACACCCTGAAATTCTGGGGTGGCTACTGTCTCCACCTGCTGAGCCAAGCTCATTGATGGATCCAAAATTATTAATCTAATCGGGTTATAATTTTAAATTATAAAATATTTTAATATAAAATTATCACAAAACTAATATAAATTTTATATATATATATATATATATAAAATCTGCCCGGATGACAATGAATGTGGCTCTGCCATCCAATTCTCCCACCGAGATATCTGAATTTGTCATTATCAATGTTGTCTTCACTCTGAGACAAATCCCACGTCATTTTTTGGGTTAGGTTTTGGAGTTAAATGAACCTTATTTCCAGGTTCCATGCCCCACCACTCGTGGACACACCCACCCTCTCCAAATTGTATAAATTTAACAGTATGTTATTTATACAACAATAAATGAATTGCTATCTAATATTGAATAAAAAGGTCATTCAATGTACTATTTTATAACCATTTTTTAAATATGCATCTCGACTCGATCTATTAAAAATATTTTTTATGTCAAAAGTATTATTATTTTGGTTGTTGTAAATATGGACATGATCAACTAATCTCACGAATATAAATATGTAAGAATGTATCATATGATACTTACTCTAAAAATTAATACTGGTTTTACAATATTATGTTTGGATATCTAGATCTCTTAACAAGTTCAATAGCTGTCCTCCAATAAATTGTAGGCATTATATATATTAAAAAACAATTAATTTTAATATTTTCATAGTATCAAATCTTATAAATGTGCATTTCACAAGCATTCCTTGTAAGGAAAAAAAAAAAGAAAGGAAAAAACTCCTGTGTAAAATTAATTGTATTTAAAGATCGGCCTACAAATGAGATTAATGTGTTGATTGTTTTAAAGACCGGTTAAAAATGCTTGATTTTTTTTTTTTTTTTTTATATGAAGGACCTATTAGTCTATGTCATTTTTTAAAAGCTTTTATATCTTTCAAATTTTTTACAACCGGTGATACTCCCATAAAGATCTGGGTCATCATTAACCCGGTTTGGTACTTGGATAGCCCAGATCATTGTCAATGTGCCGGTTATTTTCCTAGAGATCCGGGAAAGTCTTCTCTTTCCGGGCATTGCGGCTATTCCCAGGCAATCATCATCATAAGCCCGAGCTTTCCACCAACAACTCGGGTACTCTACTACCCGGGCCACCTTGAAACTTGCACCATACTCGAGTGTGATTGGTACGTGCAGTCTAATCTGTCAGAACAACTTGGGCTTAGAGTGCCCTAGAAGTCATCAGAAGCTACAAGTATGGGCAGTCGACTTGCCATACTTAGTAGGTGACACAAGAATCGAGGTACCTACCCCATTTTCTACTATAAACAGCAGGTATTAATGTCATTTAAACATTCTGAAATCTTTGAACTCTAAAGCATGTACATATTTTCTCTCAAATATTGCTTGTGTTCATCTGAAAACCTGCTGACTTTAGCATCGGAGAGGCCACGTCAGACACCCCTCCGGCACCCATTCACGAGTTCTTTTCATTATTTGCAGGTGCCATCCCATTCATTATCTTCACTCAAAATTTCCAAACACTATAAATTGTTGATTTGATCCGTTGGAGCTCCTAACCCGGCTCACCCATTTCAGCGAGATCACATCATTGGCCCCAAGATCTTATTCAAAACCCGGGTTGTATCAGACCCCGATATCCCATTTCATCTATGGATATATGAAGCCCCCGATGCTCTTACACACTCTGAATTATGTTCCTACAAAATAACAAATATGACTGATCGGGACAGCGAGTCAAGCTCTAGCCCGACTATTTTAGGGCTGGGTGGTGATACCCCCATAAGGATCTGGGTCATCATTAACCCGGTCTGGTACTTGGATAGCCCAGATCATTGCCAATGTTCCGGTTACTTTCCTAGAGACCCGGGCAAGTCTTCTCTTCCCGGGCAATCATCATCATAAGCCCGGGATTTCTACCAACAACTCGGGTACTCTATTACCCGGGCCACCTCGAAACTTGCACCATACTCGAGTGTGATTGGTACAGGCAGTCTAATCTGTCAGAACAACTTGGGCTTAGAGTGTCCTAGAAGTCATCAGAAGCTACAAGTATGGGCAGCCGACTTGCCATACTTAGTAGGTGGCACAAGAATCGAGGTACCTACCCCATTTTCTACTATAAATAGCAGGTATTAATGTCATTTAAACATTCTGAAATTTTTGAACTCTAAAGCACTTACATATTTTCTCTCAAATATTGCTTGTGTTCATCTGAAAATCTGCTGACTTTAGCATCGGAGTGGTCACGCCGGACACCCCATCCGGCGCCCATTCACTGAGTTCTTTTCATTATTTGCAGGTGCTATCCCAGTCATTATCTTCACATCAAAATTCTCAAACACTATAAATTGTTGATTTGATCCGTTGGAGCTCCTAACCCTGCTCACCCATTTCAGCGAGATCACATCATTGGTGCCGTCTGTGGGAAAGGTGAGATTAAGACGTTGATATGGCTCGTACGAGAAGAACTAACCAAGATAATTCTCGGGCCCAGGAAGATGGAGAGCAAACTTCGAGACAAGGTGGTGTTAATAACACCGGGCCAAATCTCATCACCATGACTCCGGAAGAGTTGAAAAAGATTGTATCTGATGCTGTGAAACAAGCTATGACCCGGAAAGAAGTTTCCTAGCATGTTACACCACCGGAAAATAGACAGAAGCGGGAGCAGGAGCGGGAGCAGGAGCAGGAGCAAGAGCAGGAGTTGAGGGAGGAGGAGGAGGAGAGAGGAGAGGACGAGGAGTCCAGCGCCGGGTCCAAATCTCCTACCATGGCGGAGGAGTTGTTGGAGTTGAGACAGAAGATGAAGGTGCTGGAAGGACAGTTGGAGAATCGGGGCACTTCTCGGGCAGTCACCAGGGGATGCCTGTTTGCTGAGATCATTGTCCGGGAACCTCTTCCCGGGAATTTTAAATCGGCCAAAATAAAGGACTATGATGGCAATGCAGACCTTGAGGAACACTTGGCTAGATTTGAGAATATGGCCATGCTGCACTGTTACACTGATAGAATAAAGTGTAAAGTGTTCCTAACGACGCTGGTAGATTCAGCCCAGAGATGGTTTGAGGGATTGGCCCCTCAGAGCATACACTCCTTCAAAGACCTTCAAAAGGTATTCTCACACCATTTTAGCAGTAGCAAAAAGTACAAAAAGACTGCTTTTAGTCTTTTTGAGGTCAAGCAGAGCCCAGAGGAGAGTTTAAGGGATTATATCAGAAGATTCAACAGAGTGGCTCTGGATGTCCCCACTTGTGCCACTGAAACAAAGACTACCGCGTTCACCCAGGGCTTGAGGGAGGGTGAGTTTTTTAAATCATTGACTAAGAAGGTGCCCGGGGATTTCGAGGACTTATTGTCTCGGGCAGAAATGTATATCAATATGGAAGAAGCTCAGAAGCAGAAGAGGGAGGCTGTAAGGAAGGAGAGAGGGGACCGGGTGTCTAAGCCCGAGGAGAGAGGACAAAAGAGGGGCAATCTAGGACATTTTTCTCATCACGTGCCTCTAAAGATTACCCGGGAAAGGAGAGTGCAAGAATGCAGTAGAGACCTGGCCCCGGACCATCAATTATCCCGGCCAGAGAAGAGAGGATTTTGCACTCTCCACAAAGTGTGTTATCATAACACCGAGGACTGAAAAACACTGAAGGAGATAATGTCTTACCTTCCGCCCCGGGACCCAGTCACGACCACAAGAGACCGAGATTGCCACCTTGGACATCTCGGCAGCCAGGAGCCAGTGCCCGAGGAGGAGGTATGAGGAGTAATCCGAGGAATGAGCTAGAGAGAAGAAGAGAGCCTGAGCCCGAGAGAAAAAAGAATTCGCCCCCTGCCACGGGATTGATTAAAATGATATCAGGAGGCTCCACTGATGGATTTGCAGGGTTTTCACTTGGAAGCTGTGGAAACTGCCCTCTTTGGCTTTGCTGGCCATGTGGTCTACCCGGAAGGGGAGATTGTCCTACCACTAACCTTGGACTCTCAGGATCTCAAGAAAACAGTGATGACCTCTTTCACTGTAGTGGACTCCCCGTCTTCGTATAATATCATTCTGGGGAGGCCAGCTATGAATGAATTAAGAGCGGTGGCATCCACTTACCACCAAAAGATAAAGTTTCATATGGGAGCCCGGGTAGGAGAAGTCCTGGGGAGATCAACCTTCTTCCCGAAAATACTATGTGGAGGCAGTCCGGGATGATCAGAGCAAAACCGAGAGGGAAGGGAAGAAAGCAAGGATGGATGAAGTGGGAGGAAGAGTGGTGGAGAAAGGGGAAGTACATTTTGTGGCAGAGGAGGAACATGAGATGGTAGGGGTCGAACCAGAGCAACAAATCCGGGTGGCTCGGGACCTCAGCACATCCACCCGGGTTAGTCTGATCAATTGTTTAAAAGCTAATATTCATGTGTTTGCCTGGTCCCAACAGGAGTTGACAGGGATCTCACCCCTGATATCGGAGCATCAATTGAATATTCTCCCGGGCTCTCACCCGATAAAGCAGAAGAAGAGACACTTTGGTCCTGAAAAGAACAGAGTTATTGATGAACAGGTGAAGGAGCTGCTGAAGGCCGGCCACATTCGAGAAATTCAATTCCCTACATGGCTTTCAAATGTGGTGTTGGTACCTAAGTCTACCAGGGAAGTGGAGAATGTGTGTAGATTTTCGCGACCTCAACAAGGCTTGCCCTAAAGACCATTACCCCTTGCCCAGGATTGACCAACTGGTGGATTCCACCTCAGGCTTTGAACTGCTGAGTTTCATGGATGCTTACCAGGGATATCATCAAATTCCCTTGGCCAAGAGTGATCAAGATAAATCCAGCTTCATTACCTCAGGAGGTACATTTTGTTATATTGTAATGCCTTTCGGGTTGAAGAATGCAGGGGCTACTTACCATCGTCTAATGAACAAAGTCTTTGAGAAACAGCTGGGGCAAAATGTGGAAGTTTATGTGGATTATATTCTGGGCAAGTCCAAGGAGGTTGCAGATTTCATTATTGATTTGGAAGAAACCTTTGCCACTCTAATGTATTACGAGATAAAGCTCAACCCTGCCAAATGCATTTTTGGTTTCAAGAGTGGCAAATTCTTGGGATTCATAGTGACAGATCGGGGGATTGAGGTGAATCAGGAAAAAGTCAAATCCGTGTTATGTATGCCATCTCCCCGTTCTGTCAAAGAGTGCAGAAGCTGACCGGGAGGATTGCTTCTTTATCTCGATTTATATCCCGGTCAGCACACAGAAGTTATCCTTTCTTCCAAGTTCTAAGGAAGGCCCAACAATTCGGATGGGATGAGAATGCGAACAGGCCTTCCAGGACTTGAAGATTCACCTTGCAGAGCTCCCTGTGTTGGTAAAGCCGGAGCCCGAGGAAAAACTATTTGTTTATCTTTCAACTACGGAGCATGCTGTCAGCTCGGTTCTAATAAAAGAAGAAGGCTCTGATTAAAAGCCTGTCTACTATGTCAGCCATGCTCTAAGAGGCCCCGAGCTCCGTTACAGTGAAATAGAGAAGGTCGCTTTGGCCTTGATCATGACCGCCCGGAAGCTACGACCTTACTTCCTGTCACATCAAATCATTGTTCTCACCAATAGTCCTCTTGGCAGGATCATGACTCATTCAGAAGTATCCGGGCGGATGATCAAATGGACAGTAGAGCTGGGAGAATATGACATTGAGTACAAGCCCCGGGTTGCCATCAAAGCGCAAGTCTTATCAGATTTCTTATCAGAAATGGTTCAACCTGAGGAAGAAGAAGTATGAAGAGTATTTGTGGATGGGGCGTCTAGCCTTGCTGGGTGTGGAGTAGGGGTTGTAATAATATCTACCCCGGGAGAAAAGATTAGATTGGCACTGAGGATTGATTCCCGGGTAACCAATAATGAGGCCGAGTATGAAGCTGTTCTGGCTGGTATCCGAGCTGCCCGGGAAGTCGGAGCTTCCCGGATTATTCTGTACTCTGATTCGCAACTAATCACTCAACAGATAAAGGGCGTATATGAAGCTAAGGATGACAGGATGCTAAAATAATTACAGCTCATCAAAGCCCAAGCAGAAGTCTTTGCTGATTGGAGTATTGAATAAATACCCCGGGAGGAGAATGGCGAGGCAGATGCTCTGGAAAAAATGGCTGCTTCTTTGTCGGAAGTCAGCACCCGGGAGGTCCTGCATGTTTCTCGGCTGATCCTTTCCACCTCTGATTAAGTTCATTATAAATAATGAACTACCCGAGGACAAAGCTCAAGCCCAAAAGATTAAGAGACAAGCTCCCAGGTTTGTTCTCTTAAATAATATTTTGTACAGGAGATCATTCCAAGGACCTCTTTTGAAATGCTTAGCGAAGAAAGAGGTTGATTATGCCCTCCGAGAGACTCATGAAGGATGTTGTGCTGAGCACCTCGGAGGAATATTTTTGGCCCGGAAGACAATGCTTGCCGGGTTCTGGTGGCCAACTCTTAGTCAAGATTCCGTTCGGGTGGTCCAGGCTTGTGAGGGCTGTCAACATCATTCAAATTTTCGACATAGCCTGGCCACTCTAATGAAGCCTATTTGGGCATCTTGCCCCTTTGATCAGTGGGGCATGGATATCGTGGGTCCTTTCCCAATTGCTCGGGCTCAGAAGAAATTTTTGCTAGTAGCTGTTGATTATTTTTCCAAATGGGTAGAGGCTGAGCCCTTGACTAAAATCACTGAGCAGGAAGTTTTGAAATTTCTGTGGAAGAATATTGTGTGCCGGTTTGGATTGCCCAGAAGACTGATTTCATATAATGGAAGACAATTTTAGGGCAAAGAGATTACATCATGGTGCCAAGAAATGAAGATCAATCAATCTTTCACCTCTGTTGCCTATCCTCAAGCTAATGGCCAAACAGAAGTTGTCAATAGAATCATTGTGCAAGCACTGAAAACAAGGCTACAAGGCAAGAGAAAGGATTGGATGGAAGAATTACCAAGTGTTCTTTGGGCATACAGAACCACTCCTCGGGCACCTACCCAAGAAACTCCTTTTAACTTGGTATATGGTTCTGAAGCAGTTCTTCCAGTGGAAATTGGGCAAACATCTTCCCGGGTAGAATCTTACCCAGACAACAATGATCAAGGCTGGGCTATGGAGTTGGATTTGGTGGAAGAAAAAAGAGATCGAGCTTTCATTCGAATGGAAGCATATCGGAGCCGGGTTATGAAATCATATAACAAAAAGGTCCGGATCCGATATTTCCAAGTAGGGGATCTAGTCATGAAGAAGGTAAACCCTGCTGGGGATGTTGGGAAGCTGGAACCACGGTGGGAAGGATCTTATAAAATAACCCGGAGAGTCAGCTCGGGATCCTTTTATTTAGAAAATGCTCAAGGACATTCCCTCAAAAGGCCTTGGAATGTATTTAATTTAAAGAAGTATTATGCCTAACATATGTAATTGTTTGGTTGAAGATATAATGAAAGATCTATTTTTCTCAGAGAGGAGTATCATGTATTATTTCTTAACTCGGGGAGTAACGAGCTTCGATTATTTAAAAAAAGCCCAGGGCACTACACCCTGGCTCGGGGCACCACACCTCGACCATTCCCAAGTCCAGGGACATGCTCCCCGGCTCAAGGCTCCGTACCTTGGTTCTTAATAAGCCCAGGGCACTACACCCTGGCTCGGGGCACCACACCTTGACCATTCACAAGTCCCGGGACATGATCCCCGGCCCAAGGCTCCGTACCTTGGTTCTTAATAAGCCCAGGGCACTACACCCTGGCTCGGGGCACCACACCTCGACCATTCCCAAGTCCCGGGACATGCTCCCCGGCCCAATGCTCCGTACCTTGGTTCTTAATAAGCCCAGGGCACTACACCCTGGCTCGGGGCACCACACATCGACCATTCCCAAGTCCCGGGACATGCTCTCCGGCCCAAGGCTCCGTATCTTGGTTCTTAATAAGCCCAGGGCACTACACCCTGGCTCGGGGCACCACACCTCGACCATTCCCAAGTCCCGAGACATGCTCCCCGGCCCAAGGCTCTGTACCTTGGTTCTTAAAAGCCCAGGGCACTTACACCCTGGCTCGGGGCACCACACCTCGACCATTCTCAAGTCCCAGGACATGATCCCCGGCCCAAGGCTCCGTACCTTGGTTCTTGAAAGACCAGGGCACTACACCCTAGGCTCGGGGTACCACACCTCAACCATTCTAAATTCCGAAGATATGCTCTCTTGACCGATTTTTCCATGTTTATTATATACACCAAGGTTTTATATCCAGGTTTCAAGGTTGCCTACACCTGAATCGTTGACTGAATATGAGGCATTTTATTCATTACAAGGATCAAGGTCCCGGGTATTTATTTGAAGTTACCGGTTAATCTACAACACTTAGAAAAATTTCCTGATTATTTTGAGCACCAGTCATCATGTTACCCGAGTTATAGAAGATTTATCATGATATGATTACAAAAGAGCTAAAGGGAAAATGAAAATTTTTCATTGATAAAAGCCCGAAGGCCGAGAGATTACAAAACAAGAAAAGAAAAATGCAAATACAATCCTAATCTATATCTACATGTTTGGGCCCTGGCTGGTCCTCTCGGTTCGCCTCCTCCTCCTCCTCGCCATCCTTGGGAAGGGATGCAATAGCCAGGCCAAAATCAGGAAATTTTTCCTTATCTTGGGGCAAGAGTCTGGCCTCCTCAAATTGTTCCCGGTATTTTTCAAAGCCGATCTGAAAAAGAGGATAGGCCTTGTCTACCACGGCTTTCTTGAACTCGAGAGATTGGAGGAAGGAAGCCTGCCACTTGTCCTTATCATATTCAGCCAGGGCCAGGGCGCTCTCAGCTCTCTCAGCCCGGTGTAATTGCACCTCTGCCTGTTCAGAAAGGGCGTGGATCCTCGATTCCGAGACAGACAGAGAGCCTTGCAGATGTTCCTCTCGGACAAGGCCTTCATTGATGTCCTCTTGGGCCTTGTCCAAGGCCGAGCGCGGATTAGCCACTTCCTCCTCATGAGTGGCTCGAGCCCGGGCTAGCTCCTCTTGCAGCCTCTCCTGGGCATCTTGGAAATGCCGGGCTCGCTTGCCAGAGACAGTGGCAGCCCCTGCAACCTCCTCGAAGGCCGAGATCAGCAGATGAGCAGCCTGTTCAAAAACTAAGGTCAGTAAGAACAAACAATGATCAGAGCAAGAAAAGATTAAGAAGATTAATGAGAACTTACCTCCAAGAGTTTGTTTGAGCCCTCGAAAAGCTTAGCAGAGGCCTGAGAATTCTTCAGGCGGGCCTCCTCATCAGGAGTGAGGAGCTACTTGAGAATCTTAGCCCCCTTGCAGAGGATCCCTCATCAAGGATATTGACTCGGGGAAGGCTGCTCGAAGAGGGGAGGCTGTTGGACGGGTTGCTGCTGGGGAGGGGTGATGGACCTGGGTCGCTTGGGAGGAGCTTTGACCCACCTCCCAACTATCCTCGACCAGAATCTGCTCCGGGCTTGTGATAGCCTTTCGCTTCCTCTGGATAAGGAGAATGTGGTCTTCAGGGTCTTCCGTGGGATGAATCCCAGGTCACCTCTTCTTTCTGGGCCTCCGCCCGATTCAACTCAACTTGCCGGGCTGCCTTCTCCTCGGCCTGTTTATTCTCAAGGGCAGCTTTCCTGGGCTGCCAATTTTTTCTCTTTGGCCGTCCTTTTCAGCCGCCCACTTCTTGGCAAACGCCTCCTGCATTCTTGAGTTATCTGCACAAATAAGGAAAAGTAAACATCAGTACAAATTGTGAGTTTATATAAAAATAAAATTAAAGGACATGTTTGAAAAAAAATGTACCAGGCTGAGCACCCGAGCCAGCAACCTCGTCGATCACCCTGTCCAAAGGGTCCTCAGCCCGGGCACTCAACCCATAAGCTTCCAGATTCTCATTCGAGATAAGGACGGAGGAGAAGTATTTATGGCCCTCCACCAAGGCTTGACTCATGAGGAAAGGTTCCTCAAATTTGTAGGCTTGGGGAAGGGCAGGTTGAATAGGAAAGGGAAGGAAGAAACCCGGTCAGACAAGGGAGAAGAGCAGGGGAGTTGAATAAAAAAATATCTTCCTTTCCACCCCCCTTCTGTGAGGAAGGGATGTCATCAAGGAATCGGGCATTTTGCCGGGCGGTCAGGGAAAATGCATTATCCCCGAGCCGGAAAGAAAAATAATAGTGAAGAACAAGGGGGTTGATAAGAAGATTATTCATTTTGAATAAAACATAGGCCGAAGCCATGATGCGAAAGGAATTGGGATGAAATTGGTTGATAGGCACGCCAAAAAACTTGGCGACCTGGATATAAAAGAGAAGGACGGGAAAACGAAGACCATTTCTGACTTGGTCCCTAGAAGAAGGTAGTATTACCCGGGGAAGGACTGTCTGCCCATGTCAGAAGCCCCGGGAATTATAATGGAATAGGAAGAAGGAATAGACCCCAGAGTTCGAAGTTCCTCGTCCACCCCCGAGCGCAAAGTGCTGCTCATTGAGGAGAACCAAGGAACTACCGGGGTCTCCGTGGAAGGGTGGCCAGAAGCCTAGGCTTTGCCCTTACCCTTGTCCTTTTTAGAGACGCGGGAGGTGCCCGAGGAGGAGGGTTTGGAAAAGGAAGGTTTTGAAGAGGAGGGTTTGGTTTGAAGAATTTTTTATTTTTGAGAAGTTTGAGTAAGGAGGCGACGGCGAGGGGGAGATCAGGAGGAGTTGGAGCGCATCGCGGTGGACTCATCACTGGGAGAGCCTCGCGCATTAGCTCCAGAGGTAGAAGAAGTAGAATTAGACATGGTTGGGAGAGAGAACTTACAATTTTAAGAAAGGGAGAGATTGGTGATTGCAGCGGCAGAGGATCGTCGGAAGTGGAAGAGCTTTCGCGGAGGAGCTTCGAGAGAAAAATTTGCAAGGGCTTCGCCGAGTTTGTGAATTTGCAAGTGTTTTTTCAAAACTATGAGGCCTAATATATATAGGCGGTGGGGAGAGATCTCGGCCGTTGATGTAAGTACAAGTGGACGATCAAGATGTGCCTCATAAATTGTACCGGACATATGAAAGGACGTGCACGCATATCGATGTGTCAGACTTATCAGATTCTCGGAATATGAAACGATTTTCGGCGGGAAGTTAATACTAACGCATATGTCATAATGACACCCCTTGGATTTCCTGAGAATACTAAATGACAAATATTCAAAGCTCGGGAGAATCAGGCCCCGGCATCTTATTCAAAACCTGGGTTGTATCAGACCCCGGTATCCCATTCAAAACCTGGGTTGTATCAGACCCCGGTATCCCATTTCATCTATGGATATATGAAGCCTTCGATGCTCTTACACACTCTGAATTATGTTCCTACAAAATAACAAATATGACTGATCGGGACAGCGAGTCAAGCTCTAGCCCGACTATTTTAGGGATGGGTGGTGATACTCCCATAAGGATATGGGTCATCATTAACCCGGTCTGATACTTGGATAGCCCAGATCATTGCCAATGTGCCGGTTACTTTCCTAGAGACCCGGGCAAGTCTTCTCTTCCCGGGCATTGCGGCTATTCCCAGGCAATCATCATCATAAGCCCGGGCTTTCCACCAACAACTCGGGTACTCTACTACCCGGGCCACCTCGAAACTTGCACCATACTCGAGTCTGATTGGTACATGCAGTCTAATCTGTCAGAACAACTTGGGCTTAGAGTGCCCTAGAAGTCATCAGAACCTACAAGTATGGGCAGTCGACTTGCCATACTTAGTAGGTGGCACAAGAATCGAGGTACCTACCCCATTTTCTACTATAAACAGCAGGTATTAATGTCATTTAAACATTCTGAAATCTTTGAACTCTAAAGCATGTACATATTTTCTCTCAAATATTGCTTGTGTTCATCTGAAAACCTGCTGACTTTAGCATCGGAGAGGCCACGTCAGACACCCCTCCGGCACCCATTCACGAGTTCTTTTCATTATTTGTAGGTGCTATCCCATTCATTATCTTCACTCAAAATTCCCAAACACTATAAATTGTTGATTTGATCCGTTAGAGCTCCTAACCCGCCTCACCCATTTCAGTGAGATCACATCAATAACAAAATCCAAGTATCATAGTTTGATCGCTCCCATAGAGGAGGACAGTTATTTCATTATATCTCGACAATAATTGTATTCATTGTAATCAATAGATTCAAATGTGTCATCTTGACTTTGATATTAATTATACGATCAAGTGTTTGCTGCTTAACCAAAAGTTATATCTGATAGTAACGGTGTAGCTATAATCTTTTAAATTGTTTAACATTCAAAATACTAACGGTTCGATTTTCCTCATGACATCGACAATTCTTATATCCTAACATATTATATATATGAATATTTTTTTCCTAAAAAGTTTCAAATATTATAGCAGTGAGAAATATATGTTAATTATTAATTATATGCTGATTCAACCTCAGCATTTAATAATAAAGAATTCAAAGGTTTATTTCACTTCATACGGTCGGAACATGTAGCTTAATTTCATTGAATTCTTTCGACACTAGTAGATTGTAGATTAAGAACAAACACGACGTGGGTCATGTTCTGTCTATTTTCTTATTTAATAAAATAAAATTGGGTCAAATAGTTGAACCCATTTATAATTGGTTTTGGAGTCTTCACATACATTGTGTGTTTTTAATTTTAATTTTTTTTTTGCAAATATTGAAAAATTTTGGTAAATAAATTTGGACCTTAAAAAAACAACAACAACAAAATAATAATAATAATAATAATAATATATTACGTAAGGAAGAAAAAAAAGATTAATCGAGGTTAAAAGCTTGAAATTATCTAAATAAAATGAAATAGAAAAGGTGTACGAGGATAAAGATTGATCAAAGAGCATATTAGTGTTATAAAAATATGAAATAATTAAGTGGATATAATTTTGCAAGAAATCACATCAAATGTTGAACGAGTAGCGTGACTATAAACTTTTGATGCGTAAATATCACTCCCCTAATAATAATAATAATAATTATTATTATTATTAAGATTGTTATGTTTTTTCTTAAAAAAATATAAATATTTTATTATCAGCGTACAAAAAACATGACATCTATGACCATCTAAGCGCTTGGCAGTCACTCACCTCCCTGATTTCTGCAAAGGTGACTCATCTCGACGTTTCAACATTAATAGTCTGCCTAGAGGATGATTCCTCTGGGTGTTTCCGCGTTAATAAGGCCGCCTAAGCTATATGATACAAGAAGAAGAATGTGTAACATATAAAATGAAGGAAGAAATTAATGTATTTGATTTTGAATCAGATACACATAAAGTGTTTGAGAAATATGACAATGAACTGAAAGAATTATACATTTAGACTTAAAAAACCCGTCTGTGAGCCGCTTAGCCACCCGCCTACCGTTTAACACTTTTAGAACTCCAGAAATATTTATTATTACTATTCAAGACCTAATATCCATAAATATAGATTTAGGACTATTAAATAATATCAATGAGTTTGATTAATTAATTGGACTAGTCCAACAAGTTTATTTAATTAATCAAAGTTCATTAAAAACTTTAATTATTTAATATGTTGGACGTGTAATCCTACACGCCTATTAAACATACTTTTCACTATATTTAATTTAATATTTAACAAACTCAACTTTTGAGTTTATTAATTAAATTCTCAAATTTTATAAATTCAATTCCTTGAATTTATTCTCTCCAAATTTTAAATATCATAAATTCAACTTCTTGAATTTACTATCTCATAAATTCAACTCTTTGGTTTATTTTTTCAAAATTTAATTATCATAAATTCAACTCTTTGAATTTACTATATCATAATTTTATATAAATTCAAATACTTGAATTTATTCTCTCAACGGGAACAAAATGATACAGTGCTTGTGCGACCCTCAATGTTTTATGGATACAGCTAGCCGTGGGTTCACAACTCTTTGTGATTCAGGATATTTTCATTTATTCGAGTTCACCCCAATTTGACCCATTTCATGCGTCAACATTTGATCATGAGAATGTCAAAAATCATTTTCTGATTAAATCCATCAAATCATGGTAAGAGCGTCTAGTAGTATCGCCCCATGATTCCCTAAGCATCACTGATAGTGCAAGCAAAAACCAGTCAGTTATGATTAACATACAGTACGGTCCTTTCATCTCATATATCCTGATTGAATCTGTAGTCATTTGTTCATCGAGGATTGCATATTAGATTCGATAGCTATGTGATACGGTCATTAAATATTCATAGTGTCATTACATGCACAACTAGAGAACTTTTTCTCTAAGGTACATCTCACACTCTGGCCAGAGATTTCATGCACTATTATTTCGATAGATCACATAGGATATCCACATCCGTAGGTGAGCAGTGAATTTCCGACTACAATGCATTGACTCCTACTTATGTCGCAATTGCACCCAACCTCGCCACCCTTGCGACCCTCGCGGAGTCGATAAACGAGTCAAAGCACAATCATAGTATGCAGAGTCTCAGTGTTGTCCTGGGTCGTAAGGACTAATTATGTACAATCACAACCACAGACTTTTTCTCCCGATGAATGATAACCACTTTGAAAGTCCGAGGGAGGGATGTTCAGTACAATCATTGTATGATTACCCATCTTCATGATTGGATATCTCTATGTCCTTACCACGAAACACGGTACACAACATCACAGATGTCAGTCTCAACCTCAAGCTGTCACGTCCCAAGGACGGGGTTGGTCGACAATTGCGTTGTTCTCAAATTTGCATTCGAAAACAACAAGACTCAGAAGTAAAAATTCAGAAACCAGTCTTTTTATTCATAATACTGAATATTTCATTGTCTGATACAAACTCAAATAAATAATGTTTTACAGCGAAAATGTAAAAACCAGACTTAATAATGTTTTAACAGATGCAGCGGAAAACATAATTTAGAATTGAGAAACAACAGTCTTCTTCACCAGCCCGAGAACTGATTTTGCTCTTCTTCTTCTAACGTTTCTTCCTTGTTCTTATCTGAGATGAGTTTGGTGGGTGAGTGATTTGGTCGTCACTCAATAAGTGGGGGCGGGAATAACTCCCAGTTTTCAAAACCATTTTCAACAGAAATAGTAATACAAATCATATACAGAAATTCTTACTTTCAGAACAGAAATCAGTATTCAGGAATAACAGGTTTCAGAACAGAAATCAGAACTTAAAATTTAGCAAGTAAGCACTAAGCACGTTTGTGAATTTCATGACTCTACTAATATCAGTCCCCTATATGTTCTCTCCTTTAAGGGGTGAGGTCAGTAATCCGTAATCAGAATTCAGTAATCAGGAATGTTTCAAAATATATATTTCTACCATTAGTTCATTAGGTTTCAGTGCTTAAAAAATCAGAGATAAAAAATACATATATTTTGCTTCAAAATAGAAATTATCAAACTAGTTTCAAGATATTTATATATAAGCTCACTTACAGTAATTTGCTAGAAAGTTTCGGTTGGAGTCTGGAATCTGCTTGCTCTCGCTACTGGATTTTTCTACTCGAAAAATGCACTTTCTTAGCTCGAATTTCAAGTGATAACTCAAGATTTGTGTAACACCAATTCAGAAGTTTGAGGGTATTATTTATAGGCAAAATTCTAAATGTTAGCCTCACAATTAATGGTCATAATATACCATTATGTGCCATTAACAGCCTTCATTCCATGTTAAATGCTTCAGTTACAAGTCATAAACAGAATCAGTAGTTGTCTGCTGGAATCTCGGGCTACTGAACTCTTCTGCTGCTGGATTCTATCTTGCTGGAAAAATATCAGCTTCTGAAATATTAGTTGCCGCTAGAATTGTTAGCTTCTGCTGAAATTTTTGCATTGCTGTTGAATATTGCTAGTTACTGCAAAATGCTAGCTATTGCTGGAAATTCGGGTTCGCACACAAGCGGCCTTATCCTTATTTTTAGGAGGATGAATCGACTAGGAACGAATTTAGAATATACAGTGTTTACAAATGAGTTTTAAGAATGAATTACGATTCACTCGTATTAAAGTATAATCAAGAACGTTTATTTATGCTGAATGCATGGATATACATATAAAGCAAAATGAAACCATAAAAAGTTAAATTATATTAAAATAAAGACTATTTATTACGCTTGAGTCAATAAATTTCCTAGCTAACCGTTGGCTTGCTGGACATCTACTCTAACAAACTCAACTTAATTTGTCATTAAATTAAAATATCCTAGTATTTAAAAGTTCAGAAATTCTAACATATTAACCTAAGAAAGATAGGGAAACTTGCTAGGTTCAGAAATTTGCATCACCACCATTAAACTTGCCTCGTCGAGTTTCAGAATTTTAAAGAGTCCGAATTTTAAAGAAAACTATTCTTATCTAATTTCTACAAAGTTTTATGACCTAAAAAAGAGATGGTATATCTCCAATACTCCAACGTCACGTTTTTCGCGTGGAGAGAATAAATCCTCCAACACATGTTTGCCTACTTCGCCACTCTTTATTAAACTAATAATCACACATGTTTATATTTACTTTATTTACTATATATATACATTTATACTGCTATAAAAAAAATTATTTACATCGTTTCAGATTAATTTGCCATTGTTCTCCCCACCTGTCTAGAACAATTAAATTTTAGGATATTACATACATTTTAAAGCCAATCACGATTTCTTCCCTTCATCCAAAATATTATTGAAGGGAAATATAATTTCTTAATTTAAATAATTTTCATATATTATATTTTACTTGTTAATTTGATTGAGTATAATATTTAATAAGATTTTGTCTTTCTAGATAATGAGATAATTATCCAAATATTATTATGATATGGTATTAATGTTTAAAAATGAGTTTTGGTCCTAATTAAACTCTTATTTTTCTTATGAAATATGTTTCCTTGTGGAGATAAACTATAGGAGAGACAAGGTCCATAAATAAGAGAAACAAGGACATTGGTGCTGTTGCTTCTCGACTATTCATTCACGCACTTTTGCACATCGTGGTTTTCAGAGAAAAATTCTCATGTACGTTGCTGTTGAGAAGAGTGCAGATACCACATGTTTCCTTGAGTGTTGAACACATCTACAGACAACATCTGTGACGAAGTTGGCTGAAGATTGTTTTCGTTGCTCCAGTTTTGGCATCACATTTTTGTTGCTTTCTTGAATAAGTTTTATACTGGTTATTTGATTTTAGAAAGCATTTATTTTCTTAATGTGTTGAGAAAATTGATTTTATTTATAATCACTATTGATATTGTTTTCGTGTAAACTCATTGGTTTTATAATGATTAATTTTTGCCCTGAGACATCACACAAATATTTATACTTGTGCAAATTTAATCTTGTCCATTCTATTTATTTAAAGTCAATTTGTGTTACAAACTCTAATATTTCGCTGCATGTTGTCTTAAATGTTGTAACACTTGACACAACACTTAATTCTGATAAAACACAAATGTACAATCATACACGACTGGTATTTTACAAACTCACATCTGTCAAACATTTTGAAGGATCGTTTGCTGGGCATCTTTGGGATGCTTCAAACAAAATATTCTCCAATAAGCTGCAATAGCTCGTGTTCTAAGAATATTAACACCGACGAATTAAATCGAGTTTGGTTAAAAACCAAGCGGAAGAAACTCGAAGTAATCCTTCGTGAAGAAGACTGTTACATTAGAAAATATTTTATCTTATGTAAACTGAATAACCGAAAAGGGACATATTAGTTTTTGCATTCATCAGTTCAGTTATGGTGACAACTGAACTGCCGGATACTCTAACTGATCCAAACAGTTTGAAAACAATAGTTAAACAGTTAAATACACAAGATATGTTTATGGATGTTCGGAGACTTCAAATGCTCCTACGTCACCCCTTCTACCGCCTCGGGTAGGATCCACTAGAAGACTTTGATTTATACAACTCTTTGTACAAACTCACTCAGCTAGGACTTACACTACTGCCTAAACTGAACTCCTAGACTAGACTGAAGGCAGCACCTTCCAGCCAACACTTCTTTAACGTCTGTGTCAAAGACTACATACACAAGTTTAACGTCTTTGTGCAAGACTATATTTGAGTGAATGAGAGTGTTTGTGTGTGAGAACTGAACAAGGATGTTCTCACACACTGAGGGAAATAAGCTTCTAATCTAAGCTAATATAACTGTGAAGAGTTCCCTCTAGGCTTATTGCTTCTGAAAGCTGATGTGCAATAAGCGTGCCTTTTCTTTTCTCTCGTATATGCTTAAAAGCTATTTCACTTCTTTTCTTCTTCTTGTTCCTTGTTATTGAGTTTTCACTGATCTTATCTTTATATAGGTGAGAAAACTGATCGTACAATGAGACTCATTCGTTGTATCCGTTGCATCTAGAATTTGTTTCTTGGACTTTGTGTCTCGAATTTTCGACTACCCTTCTGAAACATTTTGTCTATAATGCTCTAATGCAACGTCCATTATTGTCCTTTGACTGGATAATGGCTTTGTATCTTCACGTACAGCTGGATTCCACTTGAGAGAGGTTTGTCTTCATCCATAACTGAAAGATTTTGACTGATGCTTCGAACTGGTCAGTTGAACTGATCTTCAGTTGGACTGGTGAAATCAATTGACTCGTCAGTTGAACTGATTTCACTCTTGTTCAATTGGACTGATCAGCTGGGTTTCTTCATCAGTTGAACACTTATTCGGCTGGCCAGACTTCTGAGGTTTTCCTGCTGAACCACCTATCAACTGGACAATCAGCTAGACTGCTCAATTGACCTAATCAGTTAGACTGATTCATTTTGTGCGATCAGTTGGGTCTTCAGTTTGCGATGTAAACATCTCGTGAATGACCCTAGATGCTGCACACTAAGGTAGATCATTAGTAACACAATTAAAAAGTTTTGTTATCATCAAAATCAAGATTGCGAACTTGAAAAGTTCCAACACATTTATACCTTACAAGTGGTATCAGAGCCTACTCTTGATATACTAAGTGCTGATTCTGTATTTTTTATTGTTTGACGGTAAATATTTAAATAGACACATCACTTGCAAATGCAACACTTTGATCACCAGTCCTAGATGGAACCAACTACAACCTATGGAAAGTCAAAATCAAATACTACATAAAATCCATAGATGAACGTGCATGACAGCTTGTTATCAATGGATGGACTTCACCGATAATGATAGATCAAGAAGATGACATCTTGCCAAAAACGGAAACTAATTGGAATGTTGATGAAGTGCAGAATTCGAATTACAACTCAAAGGCCTTAAATGCAATATTTACTTCAGTCGACATGAACATGTTCAGTTTGATCACAAGCTGTATTTCTGAAAGCGTGCGACAAACTAGATCGAGGATGCTTACTTCCAAATTCGAGATTATGAAGATGGAAGAATCTGAGAATATACTGGATTATGACTGTCGCCTACGGGAAATTGCTAATGAGGCGTTTAGCCTTGGAGACCCCATCTCCAATTGAACGATTAGTTAGCAAGGTTCTCTGTTCTTTGCCCGAAAAATTCAACGTAAATATATGTGCAATCGATGAGGCTAAAGACACGTCTCAGATGACTTTGGAAGATCTTATCAGTTCACTTCGCACCTTCGAAATTAACATGGACATGCAGAAGAAGGATGAGGGGAAGATGATTGCTTTCCAAGTCTCGAATGACCTTATAATGATTTTCTTCAAATATCCCAAGAGGTTAATGAATCGGATCTTTGTGAGGATTCAATCGCTTATATCACAAAGAAATTTGGGGATATCTTGAAGAGAATCAGAGATAAGAAGCAGGCTAGACAGCCATCGAAGTTTCCAAGTCTACCAGCCCCTAATCCTCTTGTTCAACAACAATTTCGCCCAAGGAATGAAGGCAATGGTCAATTTAATGTGAAAAAGTATGAATCGGTGCAATGTAGAGAATGCAATGGATTTGGTCATTATGTCAACGAATGTGCTAACATATTACGAAAGAACAAAGGCTATAATGCTTCTATAAGCGATGAAGAATTGGATGAGGAGGAGAAATCTAACGACGAAGATAATCACACCTCGTTGACTGCACTGTTGACAGAAAAATGTTGGCTGCAAGTGAACCCTTTAGGTGTTTCCACTCCTGGACGCAACACGTGCGCAAAATCAGTTTGTTTAAAATCTACATCTACTGGAAATTTGAGTGTAGATGATGAGTTGGAAGCTGATGAGGGAGAAATCACTCTTGAGAGTGTACAAAATCTTTATGAGGAGTTGTATGTCGTTTGGACCAAAAGAAACAAGTTTAACTCAACTCTCATGAAGGAGAACACCGAAATAAAAATTGTGGATGCCAAACTTGAAGTAATCCTAAGCAAAAAGGACTTGAAACTAGGCAAGACCAAGGATGAGCTTCAAAAGGCAACTGGGACTTTATCCAAGTTCAATTCGAGCACATCCAAGCTTGAATCCATACTTTTGATGGGAAGAGATAACAAAAAAGGCTTGGGTTTTAAAGACAGTGTGTTTGAAATTGGTTAATCTTCAAAATCAATGGTCTTTGTGAAAGGAAAACTGAAACATCCACACAGTCACAACCCACACCCTCAATCAAAAGTTCTCCACCAAAAAACAATATGCTGCACCCGTTCCTAAGAAAAGAAAATGCAGGTATGTATATCATTATTGTTTTAAGCCTGGACATATCAGGCCCTACTGTTATAAACTTAGGGATAACCGCATGAATCAAAAACCGAGCCGGATGTTGTCCCGAATGTTACCCAACATTTCGCGCAACATCTCCAACCGTCGACCTACAGTAAGACAAATTTGGGTACCAAAGGTAACAACTCAGTGTAATGTTGTGTCTACTTCATTGAAAACTAACACTGCAGGTCATTGGTACTTTGACAGTGGAAGCTCACACTATATGACAGGATCACGAGAACATGTCATTGATTATGTTGAACAAAAATGTGGTAGAGTAATCTATGGAGGGGGAAGCAAAAGAAGGATTGTTGGAAAGGGAACATTGAATATTGAAAGGCTACCAAAGCTCCACAATGTGCTTCATGTTGAAGGATTAAATTCGAATTAATAAGCATAAGCCAATTGTGTGATGATAATTTACTTGTCAAGTTTGATAAACATACTTGTGAAGTTTTTGATAAAACTAACATGTGCATTTTGACAGGTACAATGTCTTGAGACAACTGCTATCAAATAGGTGAAGAACTTTAATACAAACATGCTGCCTTGGTGGTGACAGTCACCATTGCCAATTACGACGTGGCAAGGATCTTTATTGATAATGGAAGCTCCATGAGTATTTTGTTCAAGAGAATGTTGGATCAGATGAAAGTGGAAGGATTTGACTTTGAGCCGGTCTCTACCCCTCTGTGTGGGTTCGCGGGACAGGCCATTCAGCCATTGGGCCAAATTGTTCTTCCCTTATCCGGAGGGAGTGATCTTCGGCAGGTAACCAAGATGATAGCCTTCACAGTGGTAGACAATCCATCATCGTATAATGGAATATTGAGACGACCAACCCTAAAATATTTTAGAGCCATAGCTTCCACCTATCATCTGAAGCTTAAGTTTTCCATGGGAAAATGAGTTGGAGTCTTGTGCTGGAACCAAAAATTCACGCGTTGGTGTTATGAAGGGGTAGTGAGGAAGGAGGGAAAAAGAGCGCGTGTGGGGGTTAACATGATTAGGAAAAGAAGAAGTGGGTGACTTGGTCATGAGGAAGGTACAATAAGAGCAGAGAGGAAAGTTGGACCCAAAGTGGGAGGGTCTTTTCAAAGCGATCGAGAAGCTTAATTTTGGAGCTTATTACTTGGAGAATGCTCAAGACAAGACTTTAAAAAGGCCCTGGAATGCTTACCACCTTAGAAAATATTACTCTTGACTTTATCGTTGATGTATTTTGTTTTTGAATTTGTCCTATGCAATCGGTTGAAATTTAATAAAGTCATGTTCTTATATTAAGTTCGTTGATGTTTTTGTATTATGAGGATAATATGAGTTAAATTTTACCTACTGGGCTGACCCTAGTAGAGGAGAAGAGATGATGAGACTGAAAATTAAATTTTACCTACTGGGGCTGAGCTTAGTAGAGGAGAAGAGGTGGGGAGATTGAAAATTAAATTTTACCTACTTAATCTGCGCCAAGTAGAAGAGAATAGTTGAAGAGATTGAAAATTAAATTTTACCTACTGAGACTGAGCCTAATAGAGGAGAAGAGGTGGGGAAATTGAAAATTAAATTTCATCTACTTAGGCTGCGCCTAGTAGAGGACAAGAGTTGAGGAGACTAAAAATAAAATTTTACCTACTGAGCCTGAGTCTAGTAGAGGAGAAGAGGTGGGGAGATTAAAATTTTACGTACTTAGGCTGAGCCAATAGAAGAGAAGAGTTGAGGAGACTTAAAATTAAATTTTACCTGCTTAGGCTGAACCCACTAGAGGAGAAGAGGTGAGGAGACGTAAAATGAAATTTTACCTACTTAGGTTGCGCCTAGAGGAGAAGAGTTGAGGATACTGAAAATTAAATTTTACCTAATGAGGCTAAGTCTAGTAGAGGAGAAGAGGTGGAGAGATTGAAAATTAAATTTTACCAACTGAGACTGTGCCTAGTAGAGGAGAAGTACGAAGAAAAGTTGGTAAGACTGAAAATTAAATTTTATCTACTGAGGCTGAGCCTAGTAGAGGATAAGAGGTGGGGAGATTGAAAATTAAATTTTACCTACTTAGGCTGAGTCTAGTAGATGAGAAGAGTCGAGGAGACTGAAAGTTAAATTTTACCTACTTAGTTTGAGCCTAGTAGAAGATTAGAGGTGAGGAGACTGAAAAAGAAATTTTACCTACTTAAGCTTAGCCTAGTAGAGGAGAAGAGAAGAGAAGACTGAAAATTAAATTTTACCTACTGAGGCTGAGCCTAGTAGAAGAGAAGAGGTGGGGAGACTAAAAATGAAATTTTACGTACGTAGGTTGAGCCTAGTAGAGGATAAGAGATGAGGAGACTGAAAATTAAATTTTACCTACTATGCCTAAGCCTAGTAGAGGAGAAGAGGTAGGGAGATTGAAAATTAAATTTTATCTAGTTAGACTTAGCCTATTTGAGGAGAAGAGAGGAGGAGAGTGAAAATTAAGTTTGACCTACTTATGCTGCGCCTAGTAGAGGAGAAGTGTTGAGGAGATTGAAATTTATTATTTTCCTGTTAAGCCATTGTCTAGCAGAGGAGTCACAGGGTGAGGGGGTGGAAATTTATTATTTTCCTTCTAAGGCATCGCCCAGCAGAGAAATCAGGGGTGACGAGGTGAAACTTTTATTTTCCTACTAAGGCATTAGCAGAGGAGTCGTGGGATGAGGAGGTGGAACTTTTATTATCCGGGCTATACCTAGAAGAGGAGTTAGGTCGAGGGCGAGGTCGCAAGGGGTCTTTCATATTTCCTGTTATGGGCCGGCTTAACAGATGAGTTATGAGATGAGGAGGTGAGAGTTTTATTTTCTTACTAAGGATGAAGCCTAGTAGAGGAGCTTGAGGTGGTGAGGGTGAAGGTTGGATCCTAGTAGATGAGTTTGAGGTGGTGAGAGTAAAGGATTGAAATGTGGAGAGTGATGGTTCACATTTTTCTTTCTATGACTAAAGTCTAGTATATGATTTTGGAGATGAGGGTGAAGAACTTGAAGTGTGGAGAGTGATGATTCACATTTTCTTACTAAGGTTGGAGCCTAGTAAAAGAGCTTGAAGTGGTGAGGGTGAAGTTTGGACTCTAGGTAGAGGAGCTTGAAGTGAGGAGAGTGAGGTGCTTGAAGTATGGAGGGTGAGTGAAGTACTCGTTTCTCCTACCTAAATCCTTGTAGAGGACCCTGAAGATGGGGCGAGGAGGGCGAGCTGTGGCGTGTGACTGTGGCGGGAGGAGGGGCGGGGCTGGAGTGGCAAGGCTAGCGGGTGAAGGAGTTGCGGGCTAGGGTGCGGTCGAGGCTGGACGAAGGGGATGCTCGGCGAGGCGGCGGGCAAAGAGAGAGGGTGTGCGGGCATGGACGCGCTGTGCGGAGCGAGTGCGGGATCTGTGGCTAGGCGTGTGCGGGCGAGAAGCTGCCGGGATGAGCGCTCGAGGCTAGACGAAGTGGAGACTTGGCGAGACTGGGCGAGAGGAGAGGGAAGCGAAGGCGGGGAGAGGGCTTGGGCGTGGGCTGGCAAGGCGAGGGCTAGCGAAGGGGAGGCTTGGTAAGGCTGGGCGAGGGGAGAGGTAAGTGAAGGCGGCGCGAGGGCGAGGGCGAGGGAGTGGGCTAGCGAAGAGGAGGCTGGTCTAGGGGAAAGGGAAGCGTGGGCAGGAGACGCGATGGATAGGGCGAGGGCGGACTACGGGCGAGAGGCGAGGCTGGTGGAGGGGCGAGGAGAGGTGAGGGCTAGCGAAGGTGAGACAAGAGCGTAAGTAAGGTGAGTGTGCTAGGTGTGGTGTGGAGAAGCCCAACACAGATCTGGCCCTTCAAAAACGGTAAGGTGAGTCAATTTGTTTCCAAATTTTTGGAGACTAGTGCGCAGCAGGGGAAGAATGTGTAACTCACATATTATAAACCAAGGGCAAAGCAATTTATCGAACTTTGGACATGCGACTCAGTTCGACTTGGGAGGGGGAGACTGGTGATACCCTATGAATGGGTCCATCAAGATCATGTCCAAACAAGATTTTGTATCCCCGGCCTATTCCTAACCTAGGTAAGTGGCCCATTATGGATCTCATGTACGCTCCAATAAATATCAGGTTTGAACGTCCAATTTATTCATTCAATATATTGATTTGTAGTAGCACCATTAGCTGCTCTCTGACTATATTCCCAGTATCTGACTTGAGCGTCAGAGAAACTACGCCAGGACACCCTCCCGTCCCCTTCTAACGGTCTCCATCGTGATTTCAGACCTAGAGTGAATTCGAGGTCTGCATTCGGGCTAACATCACCTACTGGAAGCGAACCCTATTTTTCTAGTGAGCATCAGAAGTGATACAAAGTAAAACAACCTTTCAGATTTTACAAACCTATTTTTAGAGCAATCAACAATAATTAATTCTGGAATGTAATCAGGGGCGGAGCCACATGCTCCTTTAAAAGCTCGGGTAGTCCAATTTTTTTTTTTTTTAAAATGTATATGTAAATTTTGTATAATTTTGAAATAATATGATATTAGCCCGTGTAGGTCAATTTAAAATATTAAAAGATTCTAGAGTTTAAAATTTCAGCCCGGGCAGAGCCATATTTCTGGCTCCGCCACTAAATATAATAGACGAAAACATAATGATATCAAGCACAAACCAATATAATATATGTTTATACACAAAATGGCTTTATATTTGAAAGGCACATGCATTCGAAGAATCCACTCACACATGAAAAAATTTATACAACGAAATTTCTTAAGATTCATAGATACAATTTTTTCAAATTACAAATTATATAGGGAAAAGGTGAAGAATGTAAGAAAACTTGTGATTTAATGCCAATCCAAAAAATAACGAGGCCAATGGTTGTTTTGTAGATGATTTCTCCGACCTTTTTCTTCGCTATTCTTGAAGTGAAATTGCAGAGACGAGATCAAGGGATCTTTGGTCAACACTACAACAAAATTGAATTTCCAAGATATGCAACATACGAAACTCTATTAACAACGCACATATGCTCGCCGCGAATTTAAATACCATCAAAAGTTATATGCTATGAACGACTCACATTATACGTCGTACATAGTCTATCATACAACTAGCACATTAACAGCGTGTGTGCAATACGCTTTTAGTATTCGTCAGAGCAATTCATTGAAGATATGTAATATGAAGTATTTTAATTAAATTTGATTTGTCTTTTAAGAGACAAATATTTTGGCAGCCAAAGAAAGTTTTGATTTATATAAATTGGTATGTATACTAACGCCAATTTTTTGTATATGCAACATATTTTCTATTATTAATAATTTAATTAATTGGTAAGAGAATTAATTGTTTCGATTTTTAGTATATTATTTACCTATTAAATAAAAAAAATTGTTAAATAATTTTAGCAAGCTATCTTTTTCATTTATTTTAATTTAATATTTCTTTAGACAATACATTTGACGACATTCAACAAATGAACATAATGTACATTCAATTATCTTGGTGCATTTATAGACTTGAAGCCATTTCTAAATATTAGTAAATTATATATTTCATGTTTGTCCTAATTTATGGCACCCATTTTACATCAAATGCCCATGCAATTAATCTAAACAACACACGAGCAAAACAAAAAAATTCACAATACCTCTCTATTCACATTTTTATAGGTAAATAAATAAAATTTTCTTTTTCTCTTCGTATGCCCATGTAATTAATCTAAACAACACACAAGGACAAAGTAGAAAATTCACAATTCAAAAACTTTGGTTTTCTATCATACATTTATAGGTAAAATAATAAATACAATAGATAAAATAAAATTTTATTTTTCTCTCTTATGGCCAACTGTATGAGAGACCTTCCGTTTCGAAGTATTGAATTTGTCACTAAATTAGTGACTATTGGATATAGCAGTCATGACCCTATAAAAACGATTGATGCCCAAATTTCGCCTATGTGCAGACTTTGTGCTGGGTTGTTGTATTTCTCGTTATTGTATCTCGGAAAACAGTCGTCCACTACAAATCTCGAAGCACCATATGAATGGACGAATTTGTTTTGAGAAAGATGTAAATATTATAGTTCTCCGTATAGTTTGGTCTTTTTTTTAAATTTATTTTTGTAGGATTAGTCCTCGATTCCAATATATTATGCATCTTATAAATTTGGAGTCTTGACGTGCTCATTCATGACTTTCTATAATGTGGAATATGGATCAATGATCCATCGTGATTCTTGGTTTAAAAAATCATACATTCTGCAAGTAAACCACTGTCATCGTCTTATTATAATTGTCATTGAAATCTTGTACATGCCCACGAATAAAAAAAATTGAATTTCATTTTTACATATTTTTTTTAAAAAAAAGTTTTCAAGTTTTTAACATATAAATATAAAATACCTAAAACTCTAAGCTAGCTTTATCTATGATTTAAGTAAAATAAGCTACTCGATAATCAAATTTCATCCAAGCTATCAGATATCCATATCCAAATTTAATAATACTATACTTAAAACAAACTCAAAATTATATTTCACAAAGAACTATTTTTTAAGTTAAAAAAATATATGATAAAAGTTATCATGTATTAAACAATTTATATTTTATACATTTACATTATCATAATATTCTAATAAAAATGAGAAAACATAAAAAAGATATGTGATTTAAAATAAGGAATCACAATTTAAGCAAATGGAGGAAAATGCAATGATCGAAAATAGAATCAAGACTAAAAAAATGAAATAAAACTGTGCTAGAGCAACAAATTTTTTTTAAAAAATAACGACCATCGGTCTTAGGTATGTCAATAGGTTTGGATTTTACCCACACCCGCAATGGACCCGCCTCAGAGTGCATACCAAATGGGTCATGGGGCGGGTCTCGGGTCTAATTTTTCAGACCCGTCCGAGTATAGGGCGGGTCATTGGTCCTATAATATCCGCTCCATACCCGTTCCATATATGTGCATTAAATATTCTAGGGTTTTAGTTTTATTAATGTCCATTTGGAGATGTCAATATTTTTTTTTGGGAGCTAGTAACTCTTTTTTTTATGTAATTTATTATATCCTGAAGATACTTTGTCATTATTAAGTGTGGTCGAAGAAATGAATTAGTTTTTATTGTGTTGTATTTAGATGTTTGTTTGTTTTACAATTCAGTCATGTGAGAAGAAAATTAGTGTTTTCATTTTAAAAAAAAACGGGTCTCACGGGTCTAACCGACCCCTTTTTTGTATTTGGAGTGGGACGAGTTCGAAGAATATTTTAACAGAGTGAGACGACTAATAGGTCAAAGATTTTTTCATGGACAAGTCTTGAATCTAACGATATCCGTCTAATTGTCATTTCTAATTGGTCTAACCCACCAAGCAAAGGAAGGGGTTAGGCTAGCCCTTTATGTATACATGTATGTATGTTATTGTCGGAATACAATATGATAAATTTAGTATATATTTTTATTATAAAAGTATCTTTTTATATTAAATTTGTTTTAATATCCAGAAGTGACGTGCCTGGACAGTTTTCGGACACTTGTTTAGTGTGTTTTGTTTCAAACATTTTCACAGAAACACAAAAAAGAAAAATATTGGAAAGGTTTCAACAAAAATTAGTTATTAGTCGGTTTGATTTCGGTCTTTTATTTAAAAAAAAATAGATGGACTGATATTTTTTTTTTCAAAAAATTTAATTTTTATACAGACTTAAATAATATTTGTACGTTCAATCATATATTTTTGTTGTAGGAGCCTTCACATTGTTATTAACTTTAGAATTAAAAAAACGATTAATTTGGTCTCCAGCCTATCAACCAATTTTAAATCGATTCGGTTTTGTTTGTCTCTCACAGAATAGTTTAATTTTGGTTTTACAAAAATAATTCAGCACAACCCGTAGGCATTCTACCTCTACGCAAGTCTGATCTTAAAAAATTCGGTTTCCAAAGTAATCATATTCCATATCTATAAAAACAATAAAAAATTATAAAGATGTCGTTACAAGGGCATTCCTTTTGTTAAGTAGTGTTTTCAAATCCTTAAAAAAAATGTTTATGAACTTTTTTTTTACAAAATTACAAAATCTTTGTTTAACCCAAATCTTTGAAGTTCAATAAAAATAAAAGCCCATCAGACATTAAAGCCGAAATGATGCTATGTCCAGGAGAAATATAGTTGGTTAGAGAAAAAACACGATGAAGGAGTTGATCCACTATGCATCATGGGTGATCGTGAAATATGGCTGGAACTGTTCAGTGGAGTTGAACAAAACAGGAACGAAGAATAAGAAAAAGGACACAACGGCACATCCAACAAAAGCTACAACAAAGATCTACAGAATTTTTTCAATTCTATACCTGTTTATTTCAATTTTCAACAGTCAAGTATTTGAATTTTTTACATATTCCTTCAACTTTCTCGTAAAAATATTGATCAAGTTCATAGCAACATAATTATATTTGATGTTGTTAATGGATTTCTCCTATAATTTTGTCATATTCTTCATTTTGTGTTTGCGTTTTAGAGCCATTTCGAAGGAGTTAAAACTTACGACCGAATCGAGACCTACAACGTTTGGTTAAAGGAGTCGGATCATTTCACATTTGGCACGAGCACGTGCCTGGCACGCCCCGCAATTTTTGAGTCAAACAAATTGGCACACCCGGTGGGACCAAATGCCTCCAAAGCGTACTGAGAAGAATGAAGGAATTCTTCCATCACAAGGGAAAGGTCATCGTTCACAAGAGGAAGAGACCGATGCTAATGGAAGATCAGTGGAACGACTGGTACACAAGTTCGAAGAAGAGGCTGTGAAGGAAGGAATTCATTTTCTGGTGGTGAGGGATTTCCAGCAAACATATATTGTCCATGGAGAAAAATATCCGTGGGGATCTCAACGAAATGACCAAAGCCTTTACTGCTGTTGTGGTAAAATTTATGGCAGATATAAGGGAATGGAGGAAGTCTTCGAAGGAAGAGAATAAGTCACCAAAAGATGATAAACCCAAGGAAACTGGAACTAAACTGTCTGAAGACCAAGGCCAGGGATCGGGGAATTCTCAAACAGGTGAAAATCGCCGCTTGGAGGAATCACCGACTCTGGGATCTGTTGAGGAAGGAAAGTATACTCCTCCACACAGGAAGGAAGATGAGTTGGGTCCGAAACGCCAAAGGTACAGTAACGGTAAACAAGTAGCAGGGAATATGTTCGCAGTCACTTCTCCTAGCATGCATCCGGAGATGTATAATGAAGGGGGATTGCATGGGTGTTGAGTTCCAGGTTCGAGGAATAACACTCGGGGGGCAAATTATTCCCCGCACCCATCGCAAAAAACTCCAGTCTTGGACTTTGAGACTGTACATGATGTTATTCAAGAGTTGTATGGACCAGGAGTGAGGCCAATCAACCGACCAGAGTTTCACAAGCCATACCCCGACGTTTTTTAACGTAAAAATCCTTATCCACGAGGGTATCTAATTCCAGACTTTACTTTATACTCGAGGGAAGATGGCCAATCTAGTGTGGAACATGTGGCGAGGTTTACGATACAGTGTGGGGAACTAGCAAATTTGGATAACTTTTCCAACTACAAGCTGCATTTGTTTCCCAATTCATTTACTAGTACTGCGTTTACTTGGTGTGCCATACTACCTCAGAATTCTATTATGACTTGGCATGACATGGAACGCCAGTTCCATATACAACTTTTCAGAACAGTACCTGAGATCAGTATAGCGGAATTTTCGAGAGTGGTCTAGAAGCCGAGAGAATCTGCTAATGATTTCATTTGCAAATTCAAAATAGTGAGGAGTAGGTGCAAATTTTTCATTCCAGAATCAGAATATGAGAAAATGGCGCAGCGAGGACTTGGCTTTGAGCTGAGAAAGAAATTTCAAGGGATGAAATTCCGCGATTTTTATGAACTTGCTGCCAAAGTATCGGAGTATGAGGAATTATTGCGTGAGGAAAGTCATAAAAGGAAGTCTACTGTTGGCTCTTACTTCCAGGAAGTTGAAGAAGTCTCCTTGGCAGAAGTGGTGAATTCTGGATCACGTATAGTCCCGTTGTTAAAGCACGAGAATGAAGAATTTCCCAGAAAAAATGTTTCTCCAGTTCAAACGCTTTATGCCTTTGATGCATCAAAGACAGAAGAAATTTTTGATCATTTGGTGAAGGAAAAATTTGTAACCTTCCCCCTAGATCATAATGTACCAACCAGAGAGGATATCAATGGAAGTGACTACTGTAAGTATCATAATTCCTTCAACCATAATACTAATGATTGTTAGGCTTTTAAAAATGTTCTGCAAGAGAGAATCAACAAGAAAATCCTGAGATTCCCTGAGAAAAAAGAGACAATGATAGTGAATGAAGACCATTTTCCACCTGTAGCCAACGTCAATGTGAATAATACCGACTTGCGATTTCTA
The DNA here is from genome assembly GCF_025594145.1 of Primulina tabacum. Taxonomy (NCBI): domain Eukaryota; kingdom Viridiplantae; phylum Streptophyta; class Magnoliopsida; order Lamiales; family Gesneriaceae; genus Primulina; species Primulina tabacum. Next base: position 9,322,387 of record NC_134567.1, read on the forward strand.
ATCAATGAGAAGAGAAATGTAGTTGGAAACAGATCCTTCCGGCCAAGAGTTACTATAAAGAAGTGTTGGGTATCCACTAAGATGATATTTGATGTCAAAGACAGAAGAACATAAACTTTTAATGAAATAGATCATCATTAAAGCAGGGGGAATATGTCTTACAGAAGGGGGAATGGAATGTATGGTAGGGAATCCTGGCCAAGAGGCCGGTGAACCCTTACCTTGAGTGAAGCTCTTCTACTAAAGTCAGGAATGGTGAAAGAAAATATGACCAGCAGTCATCCCAAAAGATACTACAGGGATCCCCATTACAGAATGATCATAAAAAATATGAAAGGAAATACCGTTTTGTTGTTCCTCCGATGGTAACTCCCAACGAACAATGGAGACGGTGGAACATCCAAAGTTTCCAACGCTGCTTTCTCGAACCCAAAAAAGACGTTTGTTGAGAGAAAAAGCTAGGGAGCGAAGGTTGAAAGTGGAAAAGTAATTTAAAAAGAAGAAGAAGTTCGACAGGAAGGCTACTGAGGATAAAGAAGAGGTAGGTGATGACTTACTGTCGGAGGAAGACAATAACGTGGTCAAGAAAGTTACCTTCAAGGTAGGGCAGATTTTTGTCTCATTTGAGTGTATCACGGGATCATTAACGTTACCAGATGAGTTCAAATGCAAAAGAATGTTTGGGTCTGGTGGATTTATGGGAAATGAAATTGCTACAGATTCCGTCCAGATTAATGTTTCAAAAGATTGTACTGGAGTTCTCGTTGGTAAAGAGAAAAGAGTGGTTATGAAGAAACCTAACAATGAAATGATTAAATCAAACCACTTTATATCACAGCGTATGTTAATGGAAAACATGTGCCTAGAGTATTGATAAATAGTGGATTTGCTGTCAATATTCTATCCCACAGAATTCTGCAGAAGTTGGGGTGTGGAAGACTTGATTCCGACATAAGTCTCTATGAAAGCTTTTACTGGAGAATCCACCAAAACCTTGGGAGTTTTACCAGCAAATGTTACTGTAGGGTCTCGATCCTCTATGTCAGCCCTTTCCGTGGTCAATTCCAGTGCTAGCTTCCATGCTTTGTTAGGGAGGGATTGGATTCATTCCAATCATTGTGTGCCATACTCAATGCACCAATTATTATTGATGTGGAAAGGGGATGAGGTGGAAGTGGTACATGATGATTGGCAGCCGTATCAATCTAATTCCAATGCCATAGAAGCTAGATATTATGAAGGAGCCATCAATCCTATTAAAATTCGTGACTACAAGGTGAATGGACAACAAGGAGCAGTCTATATGGATACTCAAAAAGTGGGAGAAGCAGTTGAAAAAATTCTTAAACCCACCACCATGGTCTCTCCTAGACCCATGGTCTGGCCTATTATCGAAGAGGTCGATGACTGAATTCACTAAAGAAGAGATGGAAGTCGCTGCAACTTCCGAGAAGAAAGCCAAAATGCAGCAGTTGGTGAACGAAATACAGTCTCAAGAATTGTGGGATATCGATGGAGCTGAAGTAATATTTGAGGAGGAATGTAGAGGTAGCGAGGAAGAAGAGTTACAAATGGAGTATTTAATCTTAGCTCCGGCTCATATGAAAGATCGACAGTCGGAGACAAATTGTTCATAAAGATGGAATAGATGAGAAGTGTTGTACAAAGTAGGCTGGATGGCCACTTTGGTTAATTTTGTCATATTGACTCATAAGATGATTATATAAATATGTGAGGAATAGGCTTTTAACCCATTTCTTGCTGAAGTTGTTTGTAAATAATGATGGATCATTTGTAAATAAATAAAAATATTGGCTCATGGAGTTCGTTGTAGTTAATAAATTTTGGGTAGAATGTTTGTTATGTTAGTTGTCCAAATCGATGACCAAGTGAAGGTCGTTTAGTGCATGTATTGAAACTTCGGTGATCATTATTCGAAAAATATTGTTTAGCCGTTTGTTGGTCACAAATGTTGACTTGCGGTATTTGTGTCAATATTTAGGGTGCTCAATTTTTTAGAAAATTTTGGCAGAGTTTCTTTTATAAATGTAATATGACAAAAATATAAATGCCTGCAAACAAATCCCAAACAACATATACAAAGACAACAATGTATTTTAACAGCAAAGTTGGGCTTTTTAGCCACTTCCCAACATTCACGAAACAAAACAAGCCGCTTGCAGAGATATTCATCAAAGCTTGTTAATTTTATTTCGGATTGGCCAACGGCACTACCATGAGGATTGTTCATCTTCGTTGATCTTTAAGGTACTTTCTTGCATTGGGCTTTGAGATTCTCAAATAATTGATTTCTCCAATCATGTTTCCTGAAAAATAAATGAGAACCACATGAGAAATAATGGAGTTTTGATCAAAAAAACTATGCTTTGTATGTGCTATATGTTGTCATTGATGTGACACTTGTTACTTCTTTGTGAGATGGAATGAATCTTGCCATTTTTGAGTTTATGGTCCAAAATTCCAAAAAATGGGATCTCATCCTCAGTGAATTTGGTGGAGAATCACAATTCCTTGTGCTGGTGCATTTCTTGTAAACACATGGAAGATTACATAAGTTGCACAAGCTATAGACCAAGCGCTGAAAATGCACACCAAGGAAGCCGCTCTGTTGAGGTGCAAACAGTGGGTGTTGCAAGGTGTTACTCATCAAAAACTCATTCAGACATATTCACAAACATCTTGAGTGCAGCATGAAATGTGATATATTCTACAATATTTTTGTGATGGAGGATTGGAAAAATGGTGAAATATACCTACCTTGAGAAGGTGTGGCTTTATGTAAAGGAGATTGATGATGACAATTTTCAGAAACTTGGATGGCATCATAAACTTGATGTAATGGGTAGTTTCTTCGGGAATATTGGTGGGCATTGGTGGGCGCCGATGGAGATTTGGGGGAAGGAAATGAGGAAGAAAGAGATAAATGGGGTTCAGGGAATGCACACTTAGATTTAACCTGTTGGAGGAAGAACATGCGTTTCAGCTGTCAATTCTTCTTCAAGTTCGTATAACCATTCCTTTCAACCATATGATTCTACGTTGAGCTCTGAATAGCTAGAAGAACGAATAAAGCAAAAAAATAGCCAACTTGGCCCACTGAGCCGAATTGGTAAAATTAGCCAAAATTGGATAGGGGGCAGTTGTTTAGCCCAAATCTTTGAAGTTCAATAAAAATAAAAGCCCATCAGACATGAAGGCCCAAATGATGCTATGTCCAGGAGAAATATAGTTTGTCAGAGAAAAAACACGATGAAGGAGTTGATCCACTATGCATCATGGGTGATCTTGGAATATGGCTGGAACTGCTCAGTGGAGTTGAACAAAACAGAAACGAAGAATCAGAAAAAGGACACAACGACACATCCAACAAAAGCTACAGCAAAGCTCTGCATAATTCTTTCAATTCTATACATGTTTATTTCAATTTCCAGCAGTCAAGTATTTGAATTTTTTACATATTCCTTCAATTTTTTTGTAAAAATGTTGATCAAGTTCATAGCATCATAATTATATTTGATGTTGTTAATGGATTCCTCCTATAATTTTGTCGTATTCCTCATTTTGTATTTGCATTTTTGAGACATTTCGAAGGAGTTATGAAACGTCTGCCATTCGTTTTGCTTAAAACGTACATAATTTTTTATTTTTTTTCCTCCTTAATCTCCATAATTCAAAATACACATATATACTTTAAAATACCTTGATATCATTTTAAAATAAAACAACCAACTAACATTTAAAAATCAATGGAACTAGTTCAATCATAAAATCGTCACACATTTTACCAAACTTAAAAACATTATTCGAAAGACATAGCATTTTTATTATTTATTCTACCCTTCCAAGTCATGAGCCACACCCGTAGACTCATGGATTCAATTTTAGTTCTTAAAATCTCGAAATTGACACCTTTACGAACACACCGAGCCATCTCCCAAAATACTCGAGCCACGCCCGAGCCACCTTGAGCCAAAACTTAGCCAACCCATCTAGGGACCCTCCTGACTAAGCCCAAGCCCCTGATCAGCCCCTTAAACCCTCGAAAAGCCTGCTGTTGAACCCGATTGCATGTGGGTGCGTGTGTGTGAGTCTCCTTGTGTGTCTTGTACTCCTAACCCAACTAGGACTCTCCCAGCCAAGCCACCACCGAGCCCACCTGACCCTAACCAACCTTGGACCACGGCAACACCCTACACAGACAAGCCCAACTCCTGAACACAAGCAGCGAAGCTTCTGAATCCAGAAGCACAACCTGCGCAACTTCCTTGCTCACTCACGGTCTTCCATCTCCTCTCGAGCCAGCCGCCACCCAAGCTGCACCAGCCCCTGCCCAGCCCTTCTAGGATACAAATGACTCGTCTTGGGCCAGCCCAACGCCCCACCCCCCCTAGGACTCATTCCCAGCCCTGGTGTTCGAGTCCTAGCGTGGCTAGCACGCTAGGACTCTTCCCTTGACCCAAGCACGACCCTAGCTTAGCCCTGGTCCAGCCAAACCGAGCCATGCAACGAATCCCCCCCTTAACCGATTCACCTTGACCCCTAAACACCATATTCTGTCCAGCTTGTTTTAGCTTCAGGATGTGCAACGTTTTGGTGAAGTTTTATGAACCTAAAGCTTCGTGTAAACACCCTTAATTATACTCCTAACATGGCAGCCCCTTTACCACATACAAAACATGATTTTTGGATCAAAATCCTTGCTTTAAAAATCACCCTAGTTGCATGTATGAAAATATATCAAGGTGCTCTTGCTTTTCATGCAATTTCAAACGTAAATACATAATATGGTGTGATGATGAGAAAAGGAAGAATATAACGTGCCTTTGCTTTATTAACGCACGAAATAACGTTGAAGAATTGACGAACGACGGCACGAAGACGATGGCTTGAAGATCCCTTGAAAAATTGATGCTTTTCCCTTCAGTATTTGGTGTGTGTCGTGTAAAAGCTGGTGGGGGAGAATTTGATTTTTCTTGGAGATTGAGGCGTGGGGAATTTTTGAATTATGGGGTGAACTTAGCATATTATATATTAATTAATCCACTAACAAGGTTTAGGCCCATTAATCAATTTAATTTAGCTCATTTAGTCTATTAGTGTTTAATTAAAGTATTTAAAATAATTTTGCTTAAATAAGTTTGTGAATTTATTAGCCGGGTTGCAAACGTTTGTATTTTTGTTGAAAATCAAACACCGATAAAAATTACGTCTCGGCGTATAAAATCACCTCCAAACCCCATATTTTAAAAAATAAGAAAAAGCGTCACCCATAATTTAAATAATTAAAAACAAATAATCAATAAAAATATTTTCTAGTTTTCAACCATCGGTCTCCGTTCCTCGATCACAACTCGAATAACCTTTAAAAAATACATTTTAATGCAACCATGTAGAAAAATATAATTTAAACATGTCAATATGAACAACATAATTAATTAATGCAATTAAAACAATTAATTGAAATACACAAAGAATTTAATAATTGCATGCATGTGGTTCGCGTGGATCTTCAAATTTTCAGGACGTTACAAACTTCCCTCCTTAAATTGAATTTCGTCCTCGAAATTCGCTTATCATTGCTAATCAAGACTTAGTTCTAGTATTCAAAAAATTCACGCTTCCGCTACGCTACTCTGATAAAACTTAAGTTCTAGAATGTCCTTACGTCTCCTTGTCCCAATTAAATTTTCCTTCTAAATCCTTATTTGCAATTCGCAACTTAAAAAAACCCATAATAACTTAGTGTTGTTACTATTATAACATCGAATTTCAGATTTTCTTACACTTTCCAATATTAAAAGATGGATAACTATACTTATCGTATATTATTTTCTTTTTTTAAACCCAAAATATTCATCAACTAATCGTATTTCAACATTAAAATCTCAAATGCATCCGTTAACGATTAAATTTTTCAAGCCTAATATTGTTTCATGCTTAAAAACCCTTGATTAACCTTCCTTATAACATTATAACCAAGATATCTCAAGGTTCTAAATATTCCTTCAAGCCTAAATCATCGAAAATTCTTATCGTTTAACTCATTCAATTCTCACTTATCGTTAAACTAGTCCCCAAATTCCTTAACAATCGCAAAATTAATTCTTAATTTCCTCAAAAATTATCCCATTAATCCTTAATTTCGAAAATTCTTACTGTTAACCCATAAGTTGTTGGCATTCTTAATTTCTTTCTATCGGTTTTCCATAACATAATTTCGATAAATTTAAACTTATTTACCCCAAAATCAATTCTCATAACCAATATTACACTTCCATCAAAACTTAAAATCTCAATTTATACATTTTCTTACTCCTAAGTCACTGCAAATCATCGAATCATTATTTCTTATGAATAATTCCCAAAAATTAATTCAACCAGTAACCATGAATCATAAATATTTTCTTAGAAAATCTACGTGTGCCAAAGACATTCATAATATTCATGCTTAACTTATGGCCCAAAAATTGAACGTTAATACTAAAATCTGAAAATCAACATAGTCCAATTTCACCACAAAACCAACAAGCGTTTGAAATCAAATAATTTCTTATTTCATATCGTATCACGTAAAAAAATTCTAAAGCATATAAATCATATATTATCATAAAGCTATTAAACATGTGACGTAAACATATGATTCATATAATTATGCAGGAAATATCACAAAATCATATAAAGCATGTAAACTTATAATTTGAGGCTTGACGACTGAACTTTCCGGTGCTGATGGTGGCACAACCTTTTACAGAACCATTGCTCTGATACCAACTGAAACATCTGCTTAATCATTTTCTTAAAAAGTAAAATAAAATTTTTTTTAAAGCTCTCAAAATTTCGGCCATTACATATACATATATAAATACTTTGAAAATAACTTGATACCATTTTAAAATAAAACAAACAACTAACATTTAAAAATCAATGGAACTAGTTCAATCATAAAATCATCACACATTTTACCAAACTTAAAAACATTATTTGAAAGGTATAGCTCATATTATAACCTCTCAAAACCCCTCATAACCATGAATAAAAGTCATAAAATAATTTTTAACATAACTTAAAGTCATAAATCATAAACTAGTGCGGAAAACTAGCGTCGGTCTTCGGGTTATGTGCACCTCAGTCCAGCAAAGTCAACCATCAAGAACTCCATTATCATATACATAATCAATATCACATGCATCAATCACACCTAGTGAGTCTAAAGACTCAACACACCGTAACCTTGAAAACAACATAATACATATACAGATCACATACAACAAAAAAATACTTGTACTTAAAATATCATTTTCATGAAGATGCATAAACTTTAAACATAAATATTTCCATAAACATTTTCATGATGCATAAACTTTAAATAAAAACATTTTCATGGTGATGCATCAACATTAAATATAGACATTTTCACAACTTTTGTATAAATATTTTCATATAAATATAAACATATTCATATTCGTATCCATGTTCATATCAACATATTCATATCATCATATTCATATTCATATTCATGTTCGTGTTTGTTGAATTCAGATCGTGATTGTGACTCGTATTCTTAATCGTATTGGGCGATGGATTCATCTAGATAAAACCACAGTACTGGGTGGCGGAGACACCAGTGACGCTCTCACCGGTCAACTGGGCCTTGGCCAATGTATTAACATATTAACGTATTCGTATTCGTATCAATGGAAACACGATCGTTGGGCTCCCACTGGGACCATAACCCTCACGATATTTACAACATATTTAGTCACAATCCCTTCACGTCCTTAACATTTCGTATTTCCACCACTTAATAAAAACATGCATATAATATCGTTTTTCTTTTAAACCAAGCATGCAACATGTCTTTTAAATGTCCATGTTAAATCATTAAAATCCAAACACATTTAAAAATAATAACTTAACATATTAAAATCATAAACATCCATAAACATTTTAAAATAAACATTTTAACAAATTAAAAATCCGTAAACATTTAAAATAAACATTCAAATCATAAGCATTTAAAATAAACGTTTTGACATATTAAATCATAAATATTTAAAATACACATTTTAACATATAAAAATTCAGAAACTTCCATAACCATTGAAAATAATCATATTAGCATATAAAATATCATTCAGGACATTGCCATGACGTTTACTAATTTCTAGGTGTAAAATGATCATTTTACCCCTAGACGTAAAATTTTACGTTTTTTAACTTTTTCTTAATTACATTGACTCTAACATGTCCCAAATAATTATTTAAGCTTACATGAATTTTCTCATATTTTTATTTAGTTTAAATCGAGGACTTTTAATTTATTCTTTAACTAAGACATATTACTGCGTTTTAATCCCGAATTAAACCAAACCTTAATATAAAATTCTCAAATTAAAAACTTACACTTTTAATAATTATTATTTGAGATTAAATATAATTTTCAATAATTTTATAAAGCAATTAATTCCTTAATTAGCGTTTCGTGAGGCGATTAAATCCCGGATAAATCCAAAACTCGTTATTTTGATAGCAAACTTTAAAAATAGCATTTTTATTATTTATTATACCCTTCCAATGAAAGGGGATCGGTTACAGTGCACGGTTGCGCAACGTAAGTTTTGTAAAAATATTTTTCAACAAGAAAACAAAATCGAGCATCTCATTAGATGTAGTGTAGCAAATAACATAACACGAAAATATGTCATACATAGTGTGTTTAGAGATATTACCTATCAATCACAAAGGATTGATAATGACTCCAACTAAGGTGTAAACACCTTAGCTCTTGAAAGAGAAGACAAATATTCAAATCTCCTTGTTCTTGGACTCTTTCCTTCAAAATTAGGTGCACCACTAACAAAGTATAACAACTCTAATTTTGCAATAGAAAAATTAGAGTATTTTTCATTGAGAAGAATGATCTTTCCTCAACAAAATGAAGAAGAAAAATGGTGGAGAATGAGACCAAAAATTCGGTCATCTCATCCATGGAGTGAAGGGGAGACTTTTTTTGGTGCTTGAAAAAGGTGTTGTGTATCCCAAAGATATGTCATGCCTTGGATGTTGAAAAAGTTGTCTCCCAACTCTTCACCTCCCTATGCACATTTTATTTGGGCTTGTAACAATTACAAGGCTCATGGACTTTTATTTAAATGTCTCAGACACATTTGAGACCATTTAAACTTTACTTGATTTTACTCAAACCCACTAGTTTAATAATTATTTCTAATTTGGCTCTACAAGGCCCAATGTTGTTTAATTAATTCAATACTTGAATTAATTTAATTATTTGGACTCTACTAGGTCTACTAGTGTTTAATTAATTCAACACTTGAATTAATTTAATTTAGTCCATAATAATGTTTATGACAATCACAATTTTCAAATACATTATTTATTTGGCCAAATTTTAATTTAGGAACACTTTCTCAAATTAAAAGTTACATTCTCCTTATAGAAGTCATACTTCTATTTTATTTACGCTTATAAACTCCTTTATAAGCCGTTCAACACATTAAACTATTTTACTTCTCAACGGGATCTAAAAAGTTAGCACTTGTGTGACCCTCAATGGTTCAATGATACAACTAGCTGTGGGTTCACATCTCAATGCGATTCGGGACTAAACATGTCCTTATATGAGCATACCTCAGTTGCTCCATTCTTACTTATCAACTTCTTGATAATAAGAACGTCAGAACTCAAGTCTGATAGTACCCAACCAATCATGTTAAACGCCTAGCAGCATCGCTTACATGACTCCCTAGATATCAAATGATAGTGCCTCCAAGAACCATTCAATTATGGTTAACGTACAGTACGGTCCCTTCATCTCATATATCCCAACCGATTTGACAACTATTGGTATATCGAGAGCTGTCAAAGAATCGATACTATGTGTCATGTCTTAGTTGCATCGATGGTGTAATCTATGAAACCCCTTTCATAATTATCACCATACTCTGATCAGAGATTTCATATTACATATACATGTGATCACATAGGATATCCATATCCGAAGGTAAGTGGTGAATCCCCGACTACAATGCATCGACTCCTATATGTTTCGACAAAACACCCAACCTTGCCACCTGATGACCCCATGAGAGTCGGTAAACAAGTCAAAGTGTAATGCTAGCAAATAGAGTCTCAATGTTGTCCCGGGTCATAAGAACTAATGGTGTACAACCATAAACTAGGACGTTTCCACTCGATAAGTGAGAACCACTTGGAATGTCCTTTATGGAGGGTTGTTCAGTGCACTATAGCAGGAGCACCTATCTGCATGTTCGGACATGACAATGTCCACTACCAATGAAACATGGTATTCACATCGCAGATACTAGTCTCGAAGTCGAGCGTCCTATATCTTTCTTAGCGGCGGCTGAATCGACTAGGAACTGTTTAGAATATACAGTATTACAAATATGAGTTTCATGATACTCATCATATGAGCACCACATATTCTTTCTACTATTTGTATATTCAAGGACTTTATCTATACAACTAGCATTGGTATACAGATAAAGATGTGCCAAAAAAATAATTTTAAATATTATTAAAATAAAGATTTTTTATACATAGAGTTTCATCGTGAACACTCGGCCAACAATTGGCTCGACGGACACCTACTCTAACAATCTCCCACTTACACTAGAGCCAACTACCCATATGCTTCAAATCCATCGATTCGTGATGCTTCTCGAATAACGATAAAGGTAAATGCTTAGTTAGCGGATCAGCAACATTATCTGCGGAGCCGACTTTGTCAATCGAGACATCTCCTCTTTCCACAATCTCTCGGAGGATGTGGTACTTTCTCAATACGTGTTTGGAATTCTGATGAGACCTTGGCTCCTTTGCTTGAGCTATAGCTCCCGTGTTGTCACACAACACCGGGACAGGAGCAACTCCATTAGGAATAACGCCCAACTCTTGGACGAAATTCCTTATCCAAACAGCCTCCTTTGTTGCATCTGATGCAGCAATATATTCGGCCTCAGTAGTGGAATCCGCAGTACTGTCTTGCTTGGAACTCTTCCAAGAGACAACAGCACCATTGAGCATGAATACGAACCCAGAGGTTGACTTTGAGTCATCGATATCACTTTGGAAGCTATAGTCGGTATAGCCTTCCAATTTCAGTTCTCCACCCCCATAGACCAAGAACAACTTATTGGTCCTTCTCAAATACTTGAGGATGTCATTCACAGCTTTTCAGTATGGAAGACCAGGGTTCGATTGATATCTACTCACTAAACTTAGTGCAAAAGCCACGTCAGGACGTGTAGATATCATCACATACATGATGCTACCAATCGCAGATGCATATGGAATGTGTGTCATCGCCGCTATCTCTGCATCAGTCTTGGGAGACATAGACTTGGATAGGGACACGCCATGACACATTGGTAGATGTCCTCTCTTGGACTCATCCATCGAGAACCGCTTCACGATGGTATCAATGTATATGGATTGGGTGAGACCAAGCAATCTTCTCGATCTATCTCTATAGATCTGTATTTCCAATACAAAAGATGCTTCACCCAATTCCTGCATCAAGAACTTACTCGCTAACCATATTTTAGATGATTGCAATATTTCTACATCATTCCCAATGAGTAGAATGTCATCAACATAAAGCACAAGGAATGTCACAGCACTCCCACTGACCTTTTTATACACATAGGGTTCCTCAGGATTCTTAGTAAAACCAAACTCTTTGATAGTACTATCGAATCTAAGGTTCCAACTAGATCTTTGAAGTTTGCATACCATATGCTCACTTCCAATAGATGTAAACCCTTCAGGTTGAGAGATGTAAAACTCTTCTTTAATATCTCCATTAAGAAAGGCTGTCTTGACATCCATCTGCCATATCTCATAGTCATACCATGCAGCTATGGCTAGCAATATCCTTATAGACTTGAACATTGCACCTGGAGAAAAGGTTTCCTCAAAGTCAACTCCTTGTCTTTGAGTATATCCTTTTGCCACCAATCGCGCCTTGAAGATCAATACCTTCCCATCCGCCCCAAGTTTTCTCTTGTAAATCTTTTTACACCCTATGGGAACAATTCCCTCAGATGGATCCACGATATTCCACACTTGGTTCGCATGCATGGAATTCATCTCAGATTCCATTGCTTCAAGCCATTTGGATGAATCGGCATCAGATAACGCTTCTTTAAAGGTCCTTGGATCACATCCATGATTAGGCTCATCATGGCCCTCTTCAAGAAGCAGACCATACCTCATAGGTGGTCTCGAGACTCTCTCGGATCTTCTAGGAGCTTGTATCTCCTCTCTTGGCTCTTCGGGTGTGGGTTCATCAATTGGGGGTGTCTCTCGAACCTCTTCGAGTTCTATCATCTCTCCTTTTCTATCCAATAGAAATTTCTTTTCCAAAAAGGTTGCATTCTTAGAAAAAAACACATTTGTTTCTTGGGGATGATAGAAATAGTATCTAACTGAATTCCTTGGATATCCCACAAAGTAACATAAAATGGATCGACTATCCAATTTATCTCCCACTGCCTGCTTCACATAAGCAGGGCATCCCCATATTCTAAGATAAGAATATTTTGGAGGTTTACCCATCCATATCTCATATGGTGTCTTGTCAACTGCCTTCGAATGGACATTGTTCAACAACAGTGCCGCTGTCTCAAGCGCATATCCCCAAAAGGATGGCGGCAACTCCGTGAACCCCATCATAGACCGAACTATGTCCATCAAAGTCCGGTTACGACGCTCCGAAACACCATTCAACTGTGGTGTAGCAGGAGGAGTCCACTGCGAGAGAATCTCATTCTCCCTAAGATACTCTTGGAACTCGGCACTCAAGTACTCACCACCTCGATCCGATCGAAGTGTCTGGATGCTTCGTCCCAACTGTTTCTCTACTTCACTTCTGAATTCTTTGAACCTTTCAAAGGCTTCAAACTTGTATTTCATCAAATACACATACACATACCTCGAAAAGTAATCGGTAAAGGTGATAAAGTAGGCATGTCCATGCTTAGTGGTGATGCTAAGCAGACCGCACACATCGGTATGGATCAAATCCAATAACCCTTTGGCTCGCTCCACATGGCCCTTAAAGGGAATTTTGGTCATCTTTCCTTTTAGATAGGATTCACAAGTTGGGAGAGAATTAATATCAGACATATCAAACATGCCCACTCCCACTAGCTTGTTCATCCTTCTTAGGGAAAAATGTCCTAATCGAGCATGCCATAATTGTGACGAATTAAGAGTATCTTGTTTTCTCTTGTTTGTTGTTATTGCTTGGACATTGTTTAGTGAAATATCTTTCAATTTTAAGTTATAGAGATCGTTTTGAAGTTCTCCAGTACCAATTAAACATTCATTCTTGTAAATGTTGCAAACAACTTTGCTAAATAAACAAGAATATACATCTTTATCAAGCATAGAAATGGAAACAATGTTTTTTCACCAAATCAGGTACAAACAAACATCTCTTAAAATCAACTTAAAATCATTGTTCAAAAGCAAGTAAACATCTCATATGGCCTTGGCAGCAACTCTTGCTCCATTGCCCATCCTTAAGAAGGTCTCACCTTCCCTAAGTCTCCTACTTCTTCCCATCATCTGTAAATAATTACAGAGATGTGAGCCACAACCGATATCCAATACCAAAGAAGTATAGTTAATTGAAATGTTTACTTCAATATAGAACATTTCATTTCCAGAACTCTTCTGGGCAATATATTCTCTGCAGTTACGTCTCCAATGTCGAGACTTTTTGCAGTGATGACAAATATCAGCAGTCTTGTCAGCCTTTACTGGTGTGGCTGCCACAACGGGTTTCGGAGCTTGCCTCTTCAAGGGCACGTTCTTCTTGGGACGTTGGAAAGAACGCTTCTTTCCCTTCCCAGGTGGACCAGTCTTCGTACCAGATGAAGAGCCCACATAAAGAACCGACTTCTCATCTTTCATAGAAGCCTGCATATAACACTTGTCTTTCAAGTCATGGTCACACCATTCCTCGTAAGTCTGCAATTCCTCAGGAGTACAGTCAGTCGGAGCCTCAACAGGGGGCGACTCAGTAAGTGTATACGATATCCTTTCCGAATTCAAGACGATTTTCAGATTTCTTAGCCAATTGAGGTAATTAGATCCGGTTAATACGTGTTTGTCGAGTATTACAGATAGCGAATTACGAATCGAAGACATTGTCAAAAAGTACTGAAAAGTAAAACAGATAAATGTTAATGACTATTTTAAAATATTTAGTAAGATATGAAGTATGAATTTTTACTTCATAAATTTTTACTCCCACTGTTTTGACATTTTTCACTACCCTCTAGTGAAAACGGGAAACTCCTTTCCTCAGTAGGTACGTAAGGTTCAATTAGCAAATCATGATCCCGAATAATATCAGCCAATCACAATTCCTAAGAGGTAGTTTCCAATTGCATCACCATGCAACCCTCTACGTAAACTTTTGTCTCACGTTTGATTAGGACCCAATAATATAACGTCGTTCATCTTTACTTGTCATGCCTTACCCATCGATGTTGAACCTTAATGGACAGTCGTCATGAGTTTCCTCAATAATATGAGCCGAAATCATGGGAGTTTCACGTAGTTCACATCACTATGTCAATGGATGTCACAGCTTTCCGGTGTTCAGAGGACCCCAATAATATGAGCCGAGCCCCGAACACGGGTGGCGTTCAACATGCACTCATTGTCGATAGAAGACATGGAAATTATAAACAACTTTATAATTCCTCTTTTCGGGCTTGATATCAATTTTGAATCTTATTCAAAATGAGGGTTTTTAATTTTGAAAGATCTCAACATTAATTTTATTTAAAAGCTCGCCATGTTTGATCGTATGTTTGCCGGATTCATGCAACTTTGTTATTATCATAATAATAACGCACATACTCATTATTTATAACATATCATGCATATATTATAAACAGTAAACAAAACAAGGATTATCAATCGCCCCAAAACTAATGGCCCGTGTGAGTTAAGCACGGGCCTGGGTCCAATCCTAGGGAAATGCATGGGATGCAAATGCAACTTTTACATAAGCTTCCAATATTTACATGTCTTCGATCTTCATAATCATCAAGGACACCATCTTCCAATCTTGATATTTCACTATTCTAATATTTACAAATAAATATCCATGACAACTAGGGATATATCTCATGGGGTGGGAACAGGCCATAAACCAAGCCCACTTTAAATTTGATAATTATTACAATCATTCAACACAAAATATCCTAGCATACACCTAGCAAATTGGGCTTGGGCTTTTGATCATCCTTCATGCATAATATCACATATCATACACCATCAATTAATTATCACAATAATCAATTGATTCAATATTATATATCTTGATCCAATCACTAACCGCCACGATTATAAACTAAATTAACAAAGTATATAAACTTCTTTGTCTACTTTCTAATTAATTTATTTATACCCGAATTTCTTGTAAATCACCATTTACTATAAATAATTAAAGTCCAACTTCAATTATTTATTTTATGAGATAATATGTACAACTTTTGTGGATTTAAACTTTAAGGGCCCAAAAAATCATTTTTCATCAAAAAATATTTTGGCCCATTTAAATTGACAAATTGTGTTGGCCATCTAATGGCCCAACAACTTCAAGGTCCATGACACTTTGATATTCCAAAACACTTTTGGAAACCCTAGTCTTCATTGTCATCGCCGGATTTCGGCCAACTTGCACACAAAAAGTTTTTTTTTATTTTTTATTTTTCAAAGAGGGCCGTTCGGGGCTGCCCTTGCTGCCCGAAATGGGCAGCCCCTCGGGCAGCCCGAGCTGCCCGAAATGGGCAGCAACTTGCTGCCCAAAAACGCCCCAAAAACCGTCCTTCGATTTGTCGTTTTGATTGTCTCATGCGGTTAGAAATTAAGCACAATATAATTTCATGTATTTGCTACACTAAAATTGTAATCATAACTCTGATACCAATTGAAAAGGGATCGGTTACGGTGCTCGGTTGCGCAACGAAAGTTTTGTAAAAATGTTTTACAACAAGAAAACAAAACCGAGCACCTCACAAGATGTAGTGTAGCAAATAATATAACAAGAAAATATGTCATACATAGTGTGTTTAGAGATATTACCTATCAATCACAAAGGATTGATGATGGCTCCAACTAAGGTGTAAACACCTTAGCTCTTGAATGCCAAGACAAATCTTCAAGACTCCTTGTTCTAGGACTCCTTCCTTCAAAATTAGGTCCACCACTAACAAAGTAGTACAACTCTAATTTTGCAATAGAAAAACTATAGTATTTTTCATTGAGAAGAATGATCTTTCCTCAACAAAATGAAGAAGAAAAATGGTGGAGAATGAGACCAAAAATTCGGCCATCTCATTCATGGAGTGAAGGGGAGACTTTTCTTGGTGCTTGAAAAAGGTGTTGTGAATCCCAAAGGCATGTCATGCCTTGGATGTGGAAAAAGTTGTCTCCCAACTCTTCACCTCCCCATGCACATTTTATTTGGGCTTGTAACAATTACAAGGCTTATTGACTTTTATTTAAATGTCTCAAACACATTTGAGACCATTTAAACTTTACTTGATTTGACTCAAGCCCAATAGTTTAATAATTATTTATAATTGGGCTCTACAAGGCCCAATGTTGTTTAATTAATTCAACACTTGAATTAATTTAATTATTTGGACTCTACTAGGTCTACTAGTGTTTAATTAATTCAACACTTGAATTAATTTAATTTAGTCCATAATAATGTTTATGAAAATCACAATTTTCAAATGCATTATTTATTTGGCCAACTTTTAATTTAGGAACACTTCCTCAAAATTAAAAGTTGCATTCTCGTTATAGAAGTGACACTTCTATTTTATTTACGTTTATAAACTCTTTTATAAGCCGTTCAACATATTGAACTATTTTACTTCTCAACGGGATCTAAAAAGTTAGCATTTGTGTGACCCTCAATGGTTCAATGATACAACTAGCTATGGGTTTACATCTCAATGTGATTCGGGACTAAACATGTCCTTATATGAGCATACCTCAGTTGCTCCATTCTTACTTATCAACTCCTTGATAATAAGAACGTCAGAACTCAAGTATGATAGTACCCAACCAATTATGTAAAACGCCTAGCAGCATCGCTTACATGATTCCCTAGGTATCAAATGATAGTGCTTGCAAGAATCATTCAATTATGGTTAGCGTACAGTACGGTCCCTTCATCTCATATATCCCAACCGATTCGACAACTATTGGTATATCGAGAGCTGTCAAAAAATCGATATTATGTGTCATGTCGTAGTTGCATCGATGCTGTAATCTATGAAACCCCTTTCATAATTATCACCATACTCTTATCAGAGATTTCATACTACATATACATGTGATCACATAGAATATCCATACCCGAAGGTAAGCGGTGAATCCCCGACTACATGTATATGTAGTATGACTACAATGTATCGACTCCTCTATGTTTCGACAAAACACCCGACCTTGCCACCTGATTACCCCATGAGAGTCGGTAAACAAGTCAAAGTGTAACGCTAGCACATAGAGTCTCAATGTTGTCCCGGGTCATAAGGACTAATGGTGTACAACCATAAACTAGGACGTTTCCACTCGATAAGTGAGAACCACTTGGAAAGTCCTTTATGGAGGGTTGTTCAGTGCACTCTACCAGGAGCACCTATCTGCATGTTCGGACATCACAATGTCCCCTACCAATGAAACATGGTACTCACATCGCAGATACTAGTCTCGAACTCGAGCGGCCTATATCCTTCTTAGCGGCGGCTGAATCAACTTGGAACTGTTTAGAATATACAGTATTACAAATATGTGTTTCATGATACTCATCATATGAGCATCTCATATTCTTTCTACAATTTGTATATTCAAGGACTTTATCTATGCAACTAGCATGAGTATACAGAAAAAGATGTGCCAAAACAATAATTTCAAATATTATTAAAATAAAGATTGTTTATACATAAAGTTTCATTGTGAACACTCGGCCAAAACTTGGCTCGACGGGAACCTACTCTAACATCCAAGTCATGAGCCACACCCGTGGACTCATGGATTCAATTTTAGTTCTTAAAATCTTGAAATTGACACATTTACGAACACACCGAGCCATCTCCCAAAATACTCGAGCCACGCCCGAGCCATCTTGAGCCAAAACTTAGCCAACCCATCTAGGGACCCTCCTGACCAAGCCCAAGCCCCAGACCAGCCCCTTGAACCCTCGAAAAGCCTGCTGTCATTGAACCCGATTGCATGTGGGTGTGTGTGTGAGTCTCCTTGTGTGTCTTGGACTCCTAACCCAACTAGAACTCTCCCAGCCAAGCCACCACCGAGCCCACCTGACCCTAACCAACCCTGGACCACGGGCAAGACCCTACCCAGACCAGCCCAAGCCCTAAACACAAGCAGCGAAGCTTCTGAATCCAGAAGCACAACCTCCGCAACTTCCTTGCTCACTCTCACGGTCTTCCATCTCCTCTCGAGCTAGCAGCCACCAAGCTGCATCAGCCCCTGCCCAGCCCTTCTAGGACCCTAATGACTCGTCCTGGACCAACCCAATGCCCCGCCCCCCCAAAGCTGAGCCATCACTCCCTGCCCATCTGTAATCCCTGCGCTCCTTCCCCTTACAGCTCACGGGTCTAGGACTCCTTCCCAGCCCTGGTGTTCGAGTCCTAACGTGGCTAGGACTCTTCCCTTGACCCAAGCACGACCCTAGCTTAGCCCTGGTCCAACCAAACCGAGCCATGCAACGAATCCCCCCCTTAACCGATTCACCTTGACCCCTAAACACCATATTCTGTCCAGCTTGTTTTAGTTTCAGGATGTGCAACGTTTTGGTGGAGTTTTATGAACCTAAAGCTTCGTGTAAACACCCTTAATTATACTCCTAACAAGGCAGCCCCTTTACCACATACAAAACATGATTTTTGGATCGAAACCCGTGCTTTAAAAATCACCCTAGTTGCATGTACGAAAATATATCAAGGTGCTCTTTTTTTTCATGTAATTTGAAACGTAAATACATAATATGGTGTGATGATGAGTAAAGGAAGAATACGGCGTGCCTTTGCGTTATTAACACACGAAATAACATTGACGAATTGACGAACTATGGCACGAAGACGATGGCTTGAAAATCCCTTGAAAAATTGATGTTTTTCCCTTCAATATTTGGTGTGTGCCGTGTAAAAGTTGGTGGGGGAGAGTTTGATTTGCCTTGGAGATGGAGGCGTGGGGTATTTTTGAATTATGGGGTGAACTTAGCATATTATATATTAATTAATCCACTAACAAGACTTATGCCCTATTAATCAACTTAATTAAGCCCATTTAGCCTATTAATGTTTAATTAAATTTTTAAAATAATTTTGCTTAAATAAATTTGTGAATTTATTAGCAGGGTTGCAAAACGTTTGTATTTTCGTTGAAAATCCAACACCAATAAAAATTACGTTTCGACGTATAAAATCACCTCCAAACCCCATATTATCAAAAATAAGAAAAAGCATCACCCATAATTTAAATAATTAAAAACAAATAAGCAATAAAAATATTTTCTATTTTTCATCCATCGATCTCCGTTCCTCGATCGCAACTCGAATAACCTTTAAAAAATATATTTTAATACAACCATATAAAAAAATATAATTTAAACATGTCAATATGAACAACATAATTAATTAATGCAATTAAAACAATTAATTGAAATACACAAAGAATTTAATAATTCCATGCATGTGGTTCGCGTGGATCTTCAAATTTTCAGGACGTTACAAGTTAAAACTTACGACCGAATCGAGACCTATAACGTTTGATTAAAGGAGTCGGATTATTTCACATTTGGCACGAAAACGTGCCTAGCACGCCTCGCAATTTTCGAGTCAAACAATCTTATAAAAGAAAAATCCATAATAACTTTTAAAAATATTTGCAAACGATACCTTAATATGTCCAAGTGACTTGAACTCGAGCATTTGAAATCAAATATTATAAAATTTTGATTGTCAATCATTTAAGGTCGTGCAATGATAATTATAATATATATTTCAATATATGCAATTTTGATATTTTGAAATTCAAATTTCAAATTTTTCTCCAAATAATGCAAATGTCGCACAATCACACAATATCAACAGTGAAACATTAAAAAGGTCTAAAAAAAAATAAAAAAATATGGTATCGAAAGGAAGAGACGACGACTCAGTGCCATGGACTCAACACATACCCAAGTATTCACAGTCAATCTACCGCCGCAGATCTTCCGTTATTCAAGAAGATGAATGGCAGCTCAAGCACAACTTATAGACGGCCGCAAATTAAATCTCCCGGACTTAACCTCTACCCATAAAAACGTCCAACTTTGTTAAACTATCACTGGAAGTTTGATCCAGTGCGTTAAAAACATGTGTCGTTTCTCTGTCAAAAGTGGAACGATCTCTACTCATTTGAACAAATGTAAGTATGCTGATAGCTAGCAAGGCAGCATTCCCAAGAATCCCAACCGTATGATCTAATTTCAGCGACTTGGAAACGAAAGATAAAGCCGAGAAAAAGAAATTTAAAAGGGGATTTGGCCTCTCCCCTTTCTGCAGTGAGAAGCTCTCACCAGGGGGATATGGTGTTGAACCGAAAAGATGATCGGGCGAAACTAAGTGACTAGCATTTTGGACATCACCCACCAAGGCTTGTGCTTCTTCGATTACTTTGTACTTCTTACCTTGATATTCAGACAGTGCCACAGCAAGGAAAATGCGGCTTTGCTCTAAGCGAGCAAGAGCAGAATCTCTCTCAGCAAGCTGTTGCATTTGTACTGTCTGTATAATGTATATCGCAACAATGAAGTTATGTATTAGCAATTTTTTCCAGCAAAACCACATAAAGGTATATGTCTGCAAAATTATATCCAGATACGACACTCTCTAAAAAGATATAGCAACTTCGAAGCAGATATAAAGCTACATACTTCAATCTGTTTCCTGCTTCACGCGTGAAAACCAAAAAAAAATGATGAAGACAATTGGTCCAAGAAAGAGGACAAATGCAAGGAATCAATCACAGAACATAATTTATTCAATTCCCCTCTCATAATTATAAAATACACCGATTGTGTATGTTTCTTTACTGCAAAGGAAAACATCTGAAATGACTAACATAGTGTTTTATGCATATTGGTTCTATTGAATCATGGGAGAAAAACTTCCCGTGAAGATGAGATTCTATATTCTCATTCATCAAAACTCCTGAGTCTGTACAATCAGTATATATATGCTAATCGAGGACTTATATCTAACGAAGTAATTAACCAACTCTAACTAATTAACTCTAAGATAAAACCAGCTAACTAATCTAACTAACCAACAAAAAAACAACCATACAATTGGTAATACACATGCGTGTGCTAATACGCCCCCCTCAAGATGGACAGAAAATGTTTTTGATGGCCATCTTGAACATGAGCACGGACAAGGAGGAAGAAGGGAGTGGTTTTGTGAACATGTCAGCAAGCTGTAAATGCGAACGTATAGGAAGAAGTTTGATGAGGCCAGCAACGATCTTTTCTCGTACAAAATGACAATCGATTTCAATATGTTTGGTTCGTTCGTGAAATGTCGGGTTATTGGCAATATGGATGGCTGCTTGATTGTCACAAAATATGATTGCTGGAGTAGATATGTGGACTTGAAAGTCTTTCAACAGCTGTAAAATCCAAACCAACTCACTGGTGGTTCCGGCAAGAGCTCTGTACTCTGCTTCAGCAGAGGAGCGAGATGTGATGGTTTGTTTCTTGGCCTTCCAGGAGATAAGGGAATCACCTAGAAAGATGCAAAAGCCCGTGACGGAGCGTCGAGTATCAGGGCATGACGCCCAATCAGCATCAGCGAATGCCTTGATCTGTAATGAGGACTGAGCTGAAAAATAAATTCCTTGTCCCGGTGATGATTTGAGGTATCGAAGGAGATGATGAGCAGCTGTCAGGTGTGAGGAGCGAGGGTGAGCAACGAATTGACTCAACTTATGGACAGCATAAGTAATATCGGGTCGTGAAATGGTGAGATACAATAGACGACCAATAAGACGCCTATAGACAGAAGCATCCTCAAGAGGAACTCCATCATCAGCTGCTAACTTATGTGTTGGATCCATAGGAGTAGTGGTTGGCTTTCCAGCAAGGAAGCCCGTGTCTTCTAAGAGCTGCAACGCATATTGACGCTGACAAAGGGAAATTCCGGGCTTAGACCGAGCAATTTCCAGGCCTAGAAAGTTCTTCAAGTGTCCCAAATCTTTTAGCTTGAATTGAGTCTTGAGAAAGACCTTAATAGAATCAATTGTTGTCTGAGACGGGCCTACAATGATTATGTCATCGACATATACCAGTAATGCAATAAAAGATGAGTCGAATCCTTTAGTGAACAATGTGTAATCGGACTTTGATTGGACAAAGCCAAATTCAAGGAGGGAATGAGAAAACTTAGAGTACCATTGTCGGGATGATTGTTTGAGTCCATATAAGGACTTATGAAGCTTACAAACCATAAACTTCGACACTGCTGTTGAATATCCGAGAGGCAAGTCCATGTAGACTTCTTCGAGTAAGTCTCCATTGAGAAAGGCATTATTAACGTCTAGCTGAACTAAACACCAATTGTTGACAGCAGCAAGGGCCAAGAGAATCTTAACCGTAGCAAGTTTTGCAACCGGGGAAAATGTTTCAAAAAAATCAACGCCTTCTTGTTGAGTGTATCCCTTAGCCACTAGCCGAGCCTTATAACGATCGACTGAGCCATCTGAGGTATATTTGATTTTATATACCCAACGACATCCAATGGTATGCTTGCCTGGAGGCAATGGTACAATGGACCACGTGCAATTTTCTTCCAGAGCCGAGAGTTCATCGTTCATAGCCTCTTTCCAATGTGAGTATTTGATAGCCTCATGATAGTATGTTGGTTCAATTTGCGTTGATATGTTAAGAACAAAGGCTCTGTGTTGTGGAGACAGGATGTCATACGATAAGTATTCACTTAATGGATATGTGATTGAAACTTCAGGAGAGGAGTGTGTTGTCAACAAGTTACAGTGATAATCTCGAAGATATGATGGAGGATGAGGAATCCTGGAAGATGATCTTCGAACTAGTACAACATCTTGTGTGGATGGAGATACAGATTGGGTGGCTCGAGTGTCTACCTCCTCAACCGCAATAGGACTAAGAACATGATCATTCAAAGAAGAAATGGTTCCAGGAGCTGGTGTGGGATCACTAACTGGTGTGGGCAGCACAAGATCATGAAAAACATCCACAAATGATTCTGATGTGTTGACCGAATGAAAGGGAAATATACTTTCATGAAATATCACATCTCTTGACACAAATACCTCTGAATTACTGAGATCATACATCTTATAACCCTTCATTCCAGGAGGATATCCCATGAAAACACACATCCTTGCTCGCGGTTGGAACTTATCCCTTGAAGCTGGGAGTGTGGAAGCAAATCCCAAACAACCAAACACTTTAAGTGTTGAATAATCAAAAGAATGCTTGTACAGCAACTCAAATGGCGTTTTGTTCTTGAGCCAAGTAGAAGGAATTCTATTGATCAAAAATGCCGCTGTCAAAACACATTCTCCCCAAAAATGAATAGGCACTCTCGATTGAAAATACAGTGATCTTGCAACATTCAACAAATGCTGATGCTTTCTTTCAACCACAGAATTCTGCTCCGGTCTTTGAACACAAGAGTGTTGATGTATCATTCCTTTAGCATGAACTAAATCTGTGAATGCTAACTCACGAGCATTGTCAGTCCTTATGGCTTTGATTTTGGTATTAAATTGTGTCTCTACCATAGCATAGAACCGTGAAAAGAGTTGTGATGCATCAGATTTGTTTTGAATAAGAAACACCCAAGTAAAACGCGTGCAATCATACACAAGGGTAAGAAAAAATCTTTGATTATGTACGGTGGGGGTAGCAAAAGGTCCCCATATATCACAGTGTATCAACTCAAAGGGAAGTAAAGACATATTACGATTCGAGACAAAAGATAATCGTTTCTGTTTAGCTAGAGGGCATATACAACATGGATTATTGTTATCCATATTAACTTTTTGGCAGTGGAGTTGATCTTGCATACATTCCAGAACCTTGTTAGAAGGATGTCCGAGACGGTCATGCCACACTTGCACAGAAATAGTGTTTGTTGGAAATTCTGATGGAATGACAGCTTCGAGGACGTATAGATTATCCACACGTCTACCCTTGCCAATCGTCCTCCTGAGCTTGGGATCGTGGATCGTAAATTGGTCCTGGGAAAAGCTCACAAGCATCTCAGTATCAGCAAGAAAAGATCCCACAGAGAATAGATTGAATTTGAATTCCGGGACAAATAAAACATCTCGAATGATCAATCTGTCGTTTATCTTGACATCCCCACATGACTTAACATTTACTTGTGTATGATTTGGCAATGTGACCACTGAGTGTTGCACAGGTCTCAAGGAAATAAAATCTTTAATATTCGAACAGATATGACGTGATGCTCCTGAGTCCATTATCCAACACAATGAAGACAGTAAGGGATGTGGTGTAGATATGGAAAAACATGTACCTGAAGCATGTGATGATCCAGATTCTTCGTGTGCTTTGGAGATGGTAGAAGACATATGATTAGCGAACATGTTCATGAGTTGACTATATTGATTCTTATCTAGACTTTGAAAAAATTGTCCAGCCTTGTTTCCAACATCATCAATCGCACCATCAGATATATCAGACTTATTTGAAACTTGATTGATTGAGTTGGATTGAGTCGAAAATTGGTTGCGAGATTTGAACTTGAAACCTGGTGGATACCCATGTATCTTGTAACATGTATCCACAGTGTGCCCATTCATGTTGCAAGCAGAACAAAAAGGACGTTCTTTCGGGTAAGTCCTTGGATTGAAACGAGGCCTACCAGAGGATGTACTTGGCTGATTTCTGAGTACAGATCCCATGCCTCCAGATGAAATCTTGGTGACTTCGCCTCTGAGTGCGGGTGAAAACTTGGTGGCCTCACCTTTAACTGTAAATGCCATTCCATCAGCTGATTCAGTGGTCGCACATTGCAAACCAAGTTGACGGTGTCTTTCTTCTTGAATTATCATGGCAAACACTTTATTGATTGAAGGCAAAGGATCAATTAACAAAATCTGACTTCTAACTTGAGAGAATGACTCATTGAGCCCCATCAAGAATGTGAGCACGTAATCCATTTGATGATGTGATTCAAGTTTCTTAACTCCTTCGCAACAGTTTCCACATATACATTGAGGCCTGAAATTATTGAGTTCCTCCCAGATAGTTTTAAGTTTTGTAAAATATGTGCTTACCGTCATTTGTCCTTGTCGGTGATTGATCAGTTCACGTCTCAACTGGAAAATCCTTGGACCATTGCTCTGTTGAAATCGTTCCTTGAGATCTTGCCAAATGTAGAGCAGAGTCTGTGAAAATTATGCTTGCTGATATTTCCTCTGAGACCGAATTGAGAATCCACGATGTCACAATTCCATTGTTGCGTTTCCATGAGTTTAATAGTACTGGATCATCTGGTTTCGGAATTGATCCATCAACAAAGCCTAGTTTGTTCTTTACCGATAGGGCTATAATCATAGCTCGGTGCCAAGACGTAAAATTGTCGCCGGTTAGCAGTTGAGAAACAAGAACAAGCCCTGGGCTATCGGAGTGATGTATGTAGTAGGGACTCATGGAATCTTCAGATGCATTGGTCACTGGTGCCATTACTGGAGATGAAGATATCGATCAGATTATTACCGTCAATTTCAATCAGTGAGATCCAGCTTATCCTCAATCCGTGAGATCCAATCGAATCAATGAAAAATTGCACACCGATTTCCAGAATGTGCTGGTGATGAAGCTCTGAATCGAAGCATCAATTATTGATTGAGCGGAGCGAGATTTGGCTCTGATACCATATTGAATCATGGGAGAAAAACTTCCCGTGAAGATGAGATTCTATATTCTCATTCATCAAAACTCCTGAGTCTGTACAATCAGTATATATATGCTAATCGAGGACTTATATCTAACGAAGTAATTAACCAACTCTAACTAATTAACTCTAAGATAAAACCAGCTAACTAATCTAACTAACCAACAAAAAAACAACCATACAATTGGTAATACACATGCGTGTGCTAATAGGTTCATGAACAAAACGACTATATCAGTACCTGTATTAGATATCCAAGAGTTACAAACCTTTGATGGTGAAAAGCATCACCATGCCAACAACAGGATCAGAGTAGTTCATAATCACCCATCGTACTTACTATGTTGACATTACACACCACCAGAAAAAACTTACAAAAGCCGCAGATTATTTCCTAATGTGTATACGCCAATCCACGTTTATATCACCGCCATTTTCGGAAAAGAGCTATTTTATTAAACAATTACTATACATCTATACCTACCATAAACATCAAGCAATTCAAATAGCTTTTGCCCAAATTCGTTGGGAGTCCAAATGCGCGAAATTAATCTTGGGGTATACAATTGGATTCAACTGTTTTGAATTATTTTTCTCGTACTAATGTTTTAAAGATCAATTTACACAGGCAAATTTATTAAATTATTCAATCAACTGCATCACTATACATCTTCTCCTATTTTGCTTCAAGAATTCAAAATTTCAAACTAAAACTTTCAACCCATAAGCAAAGCATAGCGGAAATTTTCAATAACTGGTCTAGATTAAACAAGCTTCAGCATTCCCATAAAGCAAAATGCCCATACACACTCAGAAGCAATATATTACATCGCCAGTAAGCTACCGTACAAGCTCAAATAAAAGGGGAAGGCAACAGAGAGGCGGAAAAGAAAAATCCAACTCTCCACTAACACACTTACAAAATTCAAATTCATTGAAAACATGTAAACAAATAACTGAAATTAATCGCAGGACACTAACTTGGAAGAACTCGAGCTGGTCTTCGAGATTCTCAAGGGCGGTACGAATAGCATACAAACTCTTCGCTTCTTGAACCGCGGATTCACCATCACCAACCCGGAAATCCTTCATGAACACGAATCCGGCACCCGTTTCCCCGTCAGGATCATCGGGAGATTTCTTCTTGTTCCGAGGATTTCTGACGGAGCTGAGGAAATGAGCTCGCGAAATCGAGTGAATCGCATCGCTGAGCTTATCGTGCAAATCACATATTTTTTCAAGCGCGGATTCGATCTCCTCCACCTCCATCTCCATCTCCATCTCCATCTCCTATTTAATTTGCAGAAAATATGGGAAGAAATTGTGGCGATCGAACTGCAAAAGTGGAAAGTAACAACTCTAGGGTTGAATGAAATATTTTCCGAGAACACGCTTTTCGTTTTAACAGAAGGGAACTGGAGGGGGTAGAACAGCAGAGGATGGATCAAGATTCCTGGTTGCCAGAGAATTATTATTATTATTATTATTATTATTTATTATTTATGGTTCTGATTGCTGCATTCTTGATTCAGGTGGAGTTCCAGACTGCCACAAAGGAAACGTTTCTAAAAAATCCATTTATTATTATTAAAAAATTAACAAAAGTGATAAATTTAGAACAAAAAGTAGATATTTTTTATTTGTTTAAAAAAATAAATCAATTTTCAATTCAACCATGACCAAATTACTTAAAATTTTCTTTAGATTAAATTACTTAATTTAAAACAAATTCTTATCATAATTACTATTTATTTATAATTTTAAAAAATATATTATTAATTAAAATTTTGAAAAGTACGAATAAATAAATTTTTAACAGAATAAAAAATATTTAGCCCTTTGTTGCTTAAAGAAACCTTCAACTTCAATTGGTATTTTTTCACGAAAAACAGATATGAGATAAAAAAAATCTAGTATTTTACTAAAAAAATAACCGTAATTGGATATATATATATATCGCAAATGAACCATTAGAAAAAAGGGAAAAAATTATGTGAGACGGTCTCACGGGTCGTATTTTGTGAGACAGATATCTTATTTGGGTAATCCATGAAAAAATATTACTTTTATGCTAAGAGTATTATTTTTTTATTGTGAATATTAGTAGCGTTGACCCATCTCACAGATAAAGATTCGTGAGATCGTCTTACAAGAGACCTACTTAAAAAAAATTATTGTATCGATTTGTCGAGTACTACGATGAATTGGATCTTAATCTCGAACTCAAATATAAAATTATAACAATATTTCCATATTTCAATTAAACAATTTTAAATTAATACTCGGCAAAATAATATTCTTTTTGGATCCTGATTTGACATTTTGTTAATTTCATAATTTCAATAAATTAATAAGATTATATTTTTTTTTGAAAAACTCTTATAAAAATATATAATTATAATATTGTTTGCTTTTTCTTGAAATTTAAATATCATTTGAATAATCTCTAGCTTTTTTTATTTACATCCAAAAGCTCCAATATTGTATTCTTGAACTGCAATAAAAATTTGTGAATAATTATTGTTACTATGAGTTGAGTAGGTCTCATATAATACGGTCTTATTGATATATATTCATGAGATTAGTTGACATGATCTATAATTACATTGAAAATTAATATTTTTGATATAAAATATAATATTTTTTTAAAGACCAGATATGTTCAAAAATATCTCTCACGGAACTAACATGTGAGACTATCTCACGAGAGTTTTATGTTATGAGTTCCAACTTTCTTATAGTTGGTTTTTTTCCTAAAACTAACTAACTAAAAAACATATGCAGACGGTGAGACTTGAATCCAAAACCACTAAGCTCTTTCAGCATCACCATTGCCACTACATAATGCTTTTTATGTAACTAAATTTGTGTTTATTGAATGAAAAAAACACTTTTTATCATAATAAATATAAACTTATCGATTAATTAATATTATTAATTTATAGTATTTTACTGTGATTATTATTTATTAATAATATATGATAATAAAAATATAAATATACTAATAATTATTTCTTACTCATACGTATGTTAATTTTTCTCACGAGTTCGGGGCTCCATGAGGAAACTTGAAACATGATGGTGTTGGATCTGAGTTTTCTACACGCCCAAACGCAGCGAAAATTTTAAAAATTTTATTTATTTTGACAATCAAAATATATTTTGCTTTGGGCGCTCGTATGATTTTATCATAAACATTCAAAGGGCATAAGAATTTTATACATTTGGTGATTAAATCACTTGGCACCAACTGATCCGGTATGACAGATTTAGCTTTTGATGAATCCCTACGAACTTTCTTCAACGACTCCTCTCTTCTAATCAGGTCCACGACTAGATGATTTGTTCCTCTTCTAATTCGCACTAGAAAATTAGAAGAAATTTTTACGTTGGAGATTGAAAACGAGAGACGGCTCAAAGTTTTCCTTCAAAAGGAAGTGGTCGAAATTTTTAGAGAGAAAAACTTGTGATTTTCGAAAATTGTGAAGGTGGAGGCTAGGGTTTTGACTTCTCAACACTTATTTATAATTAACTCATGACCTAATACATATAATTAACATTAATGGGCTTGATTAATTAATTGGGCTAGTCCAACTAGTTTAATTAATTTAATCAAAGTCCATTAAACTTTAATTATTAAGTATGTTGGACTTGTATTCTACAAGCCCATTAAACATAATTCCCACCAATTTTAATTTAATATTTAATCAACTCAACTTTTGAGCTTAATTAATTAAATTCATTATAAATTCAACATTTGAATTTATTATTTAAATTATAAATTCAACTCCTTGAATTTATATCACCTCCAAAATTTAATATCTAATAAACCAAATATTTGAGTTTAATAAATTAAATTCTCAAATTTTATAAATTCAACTCCTTGAATTTATTCTCTCAAAATTTAATTATCATAAATTCAACTCCTTGAATTTAATATATAATATAAATTCAATTTCTTGAATTTATTCTCTCAACGGGAACAAACGATCCAGTTCTTGTGTGACCTCAATGGTTCAGGGATACAGCTAGCCGTGGGTTCACAACTCTTTGTGATTCAGAATAACATTTATTCTTATTCGGGCTTACCCTAGTTAGCCCCATTCTTTTCATCAACACCTTGATCAAGAATGTCAGAACTCATTTCTGATTCCACCCATCGGATCATGGTAAGAGCGTCTATTAGCATCGCTCCATGATCCCCTAGGTATCACTGATAGTGTCTGCAAGAACCAGTCGATTATGATTAGCGTACAGTACGGTCTCTTCATCTCATATATCCCGATCGAATCTGCAACCATTGGTTCATCGAGCATTGCATAATAATTCGATAACTATGTGACACATATAATAGTGGCATCGCGTGTACTATTGGAGAACTCCTTCTCCAACGTACATTTCATACTCTGGCCAGAGATTCCATGCACTATTATTACATCAGATCACATAGGATATTCACACCCGTAGGTGAGCGGTGAATCCCCGACTACAATGCACTGGCTCCTATATGTGTAGCAACTGTACCCAACCTCGTCGCCTGATGACTCTCCTGGAGCCGGTAAACGAGTCAAAGCATAGCCCTAGCATATAGAGCCTCAGTGTTGTCCCGGGTCGTAAGGACTAATGGTGTACAATCATAACCACGGACTTATCCTCTCGATGAATGATAACCACTTGGAAAGTCCGAGGGAGGGTTGTTCGGTATAATCATCATATGACTACCCATCTGAATGTTTGGACATCTCTATGGTCTTACCAAGAAATGCAGTACACAACATCACATATGCTAGTCTCGAGCTCAAGCGACCTTTATCCATGTTTTAGGCGGCTGAATCGACTAGGAACGAATTTAGATCATACAGTGTTTACAAATGAGTTTCAACATCGAATTATGATTCATTTGTATTAAAGTATAATCAAGGACTTTATCTATGCTAATTGCATGGGTATACAGATAAAGTAAAACAAGACCATAAAAGTTAAATTATGTTAAAATAAAGATTGTTTATTTCACTTGAGTCAATAAATTCCCTAGCCAACTGTTGGCTTGCAGGGCATCTACTCTAACAATCTTCCACTTGCCCTAGAGCCAACTACCCATAAACTTTAATCCCATTGCTTCGCGATGCTTCTCAAACAATGGTCCTGGCAAGGGCTTTGTAAGTGTATCAGCAACATTATCTGCAGAGGGGACTCTTTCGACTGATATGTCTCCTCTTCCCACAATCTCCCGTATGATGTGGAACTTCCTCAGTATATGTTTGGATCGCTGATGGAACCTTGGTTCCTTTGCTTGCGTAATGGCACCAGTGTTGTCGCAGTACAACGGGACTGGATTAACTCCATTAGGAATAATGTCCAACTCTTGGACAAAATTCCTCATCCAAACTACCTTTTTTGCTGCTGCAGATGCCACAATGTACTCAACTTCAGTGGTGGAATCCGCAACGGTGTCTTGCTTGGAACCTTTCCAATAGACAATCGCACCATTAAGCATGAATACAAAGCCAGAGGTCGATTTCGAATCATCTACGTCACATTGGAATCTAGAATCAGTGTAGCCTTCCAATTTCAATTCTCCACCCCATAGACCATGAACAAGTTCTTAGTCCTTCTCAAGTACTTAAGAATATCTTTCACGGCCTTCCAATGTAGTGGACCAGAGTTCGCATGATATCTGCTTGTAACACTCAGAGCGTAAGCAACATCGGGACGTGTCGATATCATACCATACATGATACTACCAATGGCTGACGCATATGGAATACGTATCATCATCTCTATCTCTTCATCAGTTTTGGGACACATAGATTTAGATAGAGTAATACCATGACACATTGGTAAGTATCATCTCTTGGACTCTTCCATAGAGAATCGCTTAAGAATGGTATCGATATAAGTGGCTTGGGTGAATCCTAGCATCCTCTTTGATCTATCTCTATAGATTTGTATTCCCAATACATATGATGCTTCACCCATGTCTTTCATGGAGAATTTACTTGCTAACCATACTTTAGTCGATTGCAGTAATCCTACATCATTCCCAATGAGTAGGATGTCATCAAAATAAAGTATAAGAAATGTCACTGCACTCCCACTAACTTTCTTGTACACACATGGTTCCTCAGATTCTTAGCAAAACCAAACTCTTTGATAGTGCTATCAAATCTGAGGTTCCAACTTCTTGACGTCTGCTTGAGACCATATATTGATATCTGAAGTTTGCATACCTTATGCTCACTTCCCACTAATGTGTATCCCTCAGGTTGAGACATATCAATTTCCTCTTTGATGTCTCCATTAAGGAATGCAGTCTTTACATCCATTTGCCATATCTCATAGTCATACCATGATGCTATGGCTAGTAGTATTCTAATGGACTTAAACATAGCAACTGGTGAAAAATTTTTCTCATAGGCAACTCCTTGCTTTTGAGTATAACTTTTTTCAACCAGTCTTGCTTTGAAGGCCACTACTTTCCCATCCGCCCCAAGCTTTCTTTTGTAGATCTATTTGCACCCTATGGGAACGATTTCCTCAGGTTGATCCACCAATGTCCAGACTTTGTTTGAATACATAGAGTCCATTTCTGACTGCATGGCTTCAAGCCATTTGGTTGAATCAGTATCAGATATTGCTTCTTTGAAATTCAATGGATCACATCCAACACAAGACTCATCATAGCCTTGTTTATGAAGAAGCGTATATCTTGCAGGTGGTCTAATAACCCTATCAGACTTTCTAGAAGCTTGTGTCATGCCCCGTGTTCGAAGCGTTGGTGACATCCGGCATTTTTTAGCAATTATATTGAAAACAATAAAGGCTCGTATCAAATCAAACCAGTCTTTTTCATAAATAGAATATTGTCTTATAATGACAAAAGAATAAGCTTTTACATCGGAGTTTGCAGAAGCTAATCAAAAGAAAATGAGTACAATTCTCGATTTTCCAATCTCGAAATCTGATCACCATTCCCAGAACGCTTCTTGCTCCTCTTCATTTACTTGCTCTTCACTTTTATCTGAAATTTGTAAGGGGTGAGTGTTTTGGAAAACACTCAGCAAGTGGGGGGTCGATCGATTCCAAATATACATATAAAACTTAGTTTTCTTAAAACGTCTTTTTAACAAACTTTCAAAACTTAATATTCTTAACTTATCATGACAGAAGCGAATCGAATAAATGACAAAATTTATCAGATGATTCAGAGCACTTCAGAAACAGATCAAATCAAACGGACACAACACTGTTACTCATTTCATTTTCATGGTCATATTGTCCCCAATATGTTAGTCATCTAACGGGTGAGGCCAGAACATGGTTTTATACCCACCAATGGGGGCCAGAACAGAACCACAATTCTCGTCCCATTTCAATTCGAATCGTAACAGTGCAACAGAATTCAGAGGTAACAGACATAAATTTTTGGACTTTCTGATTTCAGAGTTTTCATACAGACACAGCGGAACCAAAGATTTCGAAGCATAGAAGAGAACACATAATCGATCGAAATTTTTAAACTGAACATACTAATATTTTCGAAAAAGGGACACACCAATATGCATGTCACATTATTTATATCAAAGTTTAAAAATACAATAGAATATTTAACAAAAGCTCACTTACAGATTTCTTGTTCAAAGCTTTCTCTCGAAATTTCGGCAGCACTTCGGCGCAACTCTAACCAACAATGGCTTCGGTCGGGCAGCACCTTGACACGGAAAAGCAACTCTGGACTGCACGAAATTCCTTCCTCCTTCTTCCTTTACTTCGGCCGAGACTTGTGAGGGTGAGGGGAAACCGAAATTTTGGATGCTTTTGAAGGATTATTTGAAGTGCCCTTGCATGTGGTTTTAGGTGGTATTTATAGAAAAATCTTGGCCCTTTCACCTAGCCTTGGCCGATTTCTTTGGGTCCAAGATTAACCATAATTGTGGTTCAAAATCCCATGCATTCTTCAAGAGTCACCTTGATCTTCTATAGGGTCATTTTCTGCATCATTAATGTGTCATAGTCCTTTAGCTCCTCCCTTAGCTCCTCCATGGGTTTACTCAAAGGTTATTTCTTGCATACTTAATTTGTCCAAACTTTTATCTCAACTTATAGCTCCCTTTTAGGTCTTGATAGGACAAGCTTGGTTGAGCTTCTTCGAGCTGAAGGATCGAGTCTTTGAGCTGGGGTTTTACTCCTCCCGTGACAATACTTCGATTGATGCGGTTATTTGCAGCTCGGCCTCTGGTTGAGCTAATCCCCGAGCTTTGAAGTCACTTCCTCGAGTTAAAGTTAATGAAATCTAAGTTAAAAATTTAGGTTAACTAGTTAGAATGAAAGTGGTTAAGCTCAGTTTGGGTTAAATTTCAAGTTCGAATCTCTTACATGATTTGCTTCGGATCGGAAAATTTGCTTCGGATCGGAAAATCCCGGGTTCTCACAGCTTGTACTTCAATTACTGGTTCTTGGGAAATGAGTTTAACTTCTATAGTTGAGGGAATATCTTGAATTTCTTCAAGTTCTATCATCTTGCCTTTTCTATTTAATAGAAATTCCTTTTCCAAAAAGGTGGCATTTCTTGAAACAAACACTTTTGCTTCATTGGGATGATAGAAATAATATCCAACAGAATTTTTTGGATATCCTACAAAGTAGCATAAAGTGGATCTACTATCCAATTTGTCTCCCACTGTCTGCTTCACGTAAGCAGGACATCCCCATATTCTCATGTAAAAATATTTGGGATTTTTCTCATCCATATCTCATATGGAGTTTTATCCACTGCTTTAGTATGGACATTATTCAACAACATTGCTGAAGTTTCAAGCGCAAAAGCCCCAAAACGATGTAGGCAATTCAGTGAATCTCATCATGGATCGAACCATATCCATCAAGGTTTGATTTCGACATTCAGAAAACACCATTCAATTGTGGTGTTGCTGGTGGAGTCCACTGTCAGAGAATCCCATTCTCTTTTAGATAATCCAAAAATTCAGCACTCAAGTATTCTCCATCTCGATCAGATCGAAGTGTCTTAATACTCCTTTCTAGCTGTTTTCCTACTTAAGATCTGAATTCTTTGAACCTTTCAAATGCTTCAGATTTGTGTTTCATAAACATACCCATACTTCGAATGGTCATCAGTAAAGGTAATGAAGTAGGATTGCTCATATTCTGTGTTAACACTTAGTGGGCCACAAATGCCTGTGTGGATCAAATCCAATAGACCATGCGCACGTTCCACGTTTCCATTGAATAGAGTCTTTGTCATTTTTCCTTTTAGGCAGGATTTACAAGTAGGTAGAGAATTTATGTATGACAAGTCAAACATGTCTTCTCCCACTAGTTTGTGCATCCTTCTTTGGGAAATGTGACATAGTCTAGCGTGCCATATTTGTGTGGGATTTGGATCATCTAACTTTCTTTTGTTTGTTGTTGAAATTATGTTTACTTGAACATTCACTTATCATTTCCAGAATATTTCTGGCACATATAATTTCTTATGTCCGGACTTCTTGCAGTAAAATAAATATGTTCTAACTTATCGAGCTTTGTAGGCCTTTTAAGTGTCTTTCAGAGTTTGCCTCTTATTGGGATTGTTTTTCTTGTGATGGGCAGAATATTTCTTTCCCTTACCTTGTGGGCCATTTCGTCTGACGAGAGGCCCATAAGAATAGCAATAATTTCCTGTTTTATGGTGATCTCATAAGTTATAAGCGTATTGACTAGCTCTTCAAGGCTATCATCTATCTTATTCAAATTGAAGTTCACCATAACCCCGTCAAATGAGGAAGAAAAAGACAACAAATTGATGTCATCAATTAATTCGTTAGGAATCACATATTCCAGGCCCACCATATTTTCAATAAGCTCAATCATATGTACACCACGCTCATGGGCCAAAGCCCCATCTTGCATGCATGTAGTCATGAGCTTTTAAAATGGTGTGCATCACTGTACGAATTTCATGTACCATGCAATTCTTGCACGTTTGTTCGAATGTCAGCAACATTCAACATTTCCTCAAACTGTCCCTACAGTTCATTTGACATAAAAGCGAGCACATTACACTTTAGCTTGCGTACTATGGTCCCACCATCTTGCATGCATTGTCAGTTCAACAAGACTGACATTAGTGTGTATGTCATTTTCTCCGAATTTAGATCAATTTTTTCAACCAGTCTTGAAAATTAGATTCGGTTAGCTTGTTAATAACAAAAATGGATTACGTGACGAAATCGAAAATATACTGATACGGAAACAGAATAATGGTTGCTGATAATTTTAAAATAATTCTAAGATATAAAATATGGATTTCATTTTATAAATTTTCCTCCCACTATTTTGACATTTCCACCACCCTCTGATGAAAAAAGGAAATCGTATTTCTTTAGTGGGCACGTAGAGTCCAATTAGCCAATTATAATCCCGAATAATATCAGCCAATTATAATTTCTAAAAGGTATAATCCAATTGCATCCCATTGCAACCTCCGCGTATTTTGCCTCACGTTTAATAAGGACCCAATAATATGACGCCGTTTATTTTCGCGTGTCAAACCGACCCATCAATATTGAATTGTAGTAGACGGTCGCCATGAGTTCCCCCAATAATATGAGTCGAAGTCATGGGAGTTCCACTCAATTCACATCATATGTCCGGTGGAAGTCACAGCTTTCCGGCGTCCAGGCCTCCCCAATAATATGAGCCAGACACTGTCCGCGGGTAGCGATCAACATGCAACCACGGTTGATGGAAGGCAAGGAAAAATTAAACTCTTTTAATTTTTACTTTTACGGTTTGATATGAATTTCGAATCATATTCAAAATGAGGGATTTTAATTTTAAAATTTTCTCATCATTTTAATTTTTAAAATCGCGTGCCACGAGTTTGTATGTTTGGCGGATCCATGCAACTATATTATCTAATAATATACATATGTGCATACTACTATATATCGCATATATCATAATATGACATTCAACAATAAATAAGGATGATCGATCGCCAACACTATTAGATCCATGTGAGCCATACATAGATCCAGGTCCAAAACCTAGGTGAATACAGGGATGCAAATGCAACTATTACAAGAGCTTCCAATATTGTACATGTCTTCATCTCGTTCATCGAGCCCACCATCTTACAGTCTTGATCCCTCACTATTTCTAATGATTACATTTAAATAGCCATGACACATAAGGGATACATCTCATGGGGGTGGGAACGGGCCATAAACCAGACCCATTTTAATAATATCAAATATTAACAAAACGAATAAAACAGTAAAATATCCTAACATACACCTAACACATTGGTCAAAGCTCTCGATCATCCTTCATGGATTTAATATCAAATATTAACATCAATTTAATTAAAAAAATTTAATTAAATGATAAATCATATATCTAATAATTTTATCACTAACCACCACAATTATTAGAGAATTTAATAAATTAAATAAACTCCTTTATTTAATTTCCAATTAAATCAATAATAATTGATTTCTTGTAAAACTCATTTTACCATAAATAATTAGAATATGATTCTAATTATTTATTTTACAAGAAAATTATTAATTTTCCAAAAATTAATTTCCAAAATAAAAATTGAAACAATTTTAAAAAATATCAAATTTGCCCAAAAATTTAAAAAATCAGAAAATTGCACCCTAGGCCCAATCAATTCAAGCCCATCATCCAGCACGGTTCCTGAGACAATCCCGGGCAGCCGCCCGCGCTGCCCGCCCGCTACCCGAACGTTTCGGGCAGTGGCGGGCCTCATGTGCGCGCAGGGCACGCACATGCGCGTGGCGCCGCGCGCTGGCATGCCAGACGCCGCGCGGGCTCTGCGCGTTGGCGTCCCAAAGCCGTGCGCGCGCGACGCCGCACGCGAGCTGCTTGCCACCGTGCGCGGCCCTGCGCGCACGGACTGCTCGGAACAGTTCCAGGCAGATTCGAATTTTTTTTTATTTCTGGAAAAAATAATTTTGATGGTGCATCAATTTTCTGAAAAATTTTCTTGTGTGGTTAGAAATAAATTATTCAATATCAAAACCATACGATCTAGAAAAAACCTGGCTCTGATACCACAGTTGGATCTGGATTTTCTACACGCCCAAACGCAGCGAAAGTTTTAAAAATTTTATTTATTTTAGTAATCAAAATATATTTTGCTTTGGACGCTCGTATAATTTTATCATAAAAATTCAAAGGGCATAAGAATTTTATATCTTTGGTGATTAAATCACTTGGCACCAACTGATCCGGTATGACGGATCTAGCTCTTGATGAATCCCTACGAACTTTCTTCAAGGACTCCTTTCTTCTAATCAGGTCCACGACTAGATGATTTGTTTCTCTTCTAATTCGCACTAGAAAATTAGAAGAATTTTTTACGTTAGAGATTGAAAAGGAAAGACGGCTCAAAGTTTTTTTCAAAAGGAAGTGGCCGAAATTTTTGGAGAGAAAAACTTGTGATTTTCGAAAATTGTGAAGGTGGAGGCTAGGGTTTTGACTTCTCAACACTTATTTATAATTAATCCATGACCTAATACATATAATTAACATTAATGAGATTGATTAATTAATTGAGCTAGTACAACTAGTTTAATTAATTTAATCAAAGTCCATTAAACTTTAATTATTAAGTATGTTGGACTTGTACTCCTACAAGCCCATTAAACATACTTCCCACCAATTTTAATTTAATATTTAATCAACTCAACTTTTGATCTTAATTAATTAAATTCATTATAAATTCAACATTTGAATTTATTATTTAAATTATAAATTCAACTCCTTGAATTTATATCACCTCCAAAATTTAATATCTAATAAACCCAACATTTGAGTTTAATAAATTAAATTCTCAAATTTTATAAATTCAACTCCTTGAATTTATTCTCTCAAAATTTAATTATCATAAATTCAACTCCTTGAATTTAATATATAATATAAATTCAATTTCTTGAATTTATTCTCTCAACGGGAACAAACGATCCAGTTCTTGTGTGACCCTCAATGGTTCAGGGATACAGCTAGCCGTGGGTTCACAACTCTTTGTGATTCAGAATAACATTTATTCTTATTCGGGCTTACACTAGTTAGCCCCATTCTTTCATCAACACCTTGATCAAGAATTTCAGAACTCATTTCTGATTGCACCCATCGGATCATGGTAAGAGCGTCTAGTAGCATCGCCCCCCATGATCCCCTAGGTATCACTTATAGTGCCTGCAAGAAGCAGTCGATTATGATTAGCGTACAGTATGGTCTTTTCATCTCATATATCCCGATCGAATCTGCAACCATTGGTTCATCGAGGGTTGCATAATAATTCGATAACTATGTGACACATATAATAGTGGCATCGCGTGTACTATTGGAGAAGTTCTTCTCCAACGTACATCTCATACTCTGGCCAGAGATTCCATGCACTATTATTACATCAGATCACATAGGATATCCACACCCGTAGTTGAGCGGTGAATCCCCGACTACAATGCACTGGCTCCTATATGTGTAGCAACTGTACCCAACCTCGCCGCCTGATGACTCTCCTGGATCCGGTAAACGAGTCAAAGCATAGCCCTAGCATATAGAGCCTCAGTGTTCTCCCGGGTCGTAAGGACTAATGGTGTACAATCATAACCACGGACTTATCCTCTCGATGAATGATAACCACTTGGAAAGTCCGAGGGAGGGTTGTTCGGTATAATCATCATATGACTACTCATCTGCATGTTTGGACATCTCTATGCCCTTACCAAGAAACGCAGTACACAAAATCACAGATGCTAGTCTCGAGCTCAAGCGACCTTTATCCATGTTTTAGGCGGCTGAATCGACTAGGAACTAATTTAGATCATACAATGTTTACAAATGAGTTTCAACATCGAATTACGATTCATTTGTATTAAAAGTATAATCAAAAACTTTATATATACTGATTGCATGTGTATACAGATAAAGTAAAACAAAACCATAAAAAGTTAAATTATATTAAAATAAAGATTGTTTATTTCACTTGAGTCAATAAATTTCCTAGCAAACCGTTGGCTTGTAGGGCATCTACTCTAGCAGATGGTGTTAAGGGGGCATGTTATCATGTATGGATTAGGGTTCGAAATTTTTTTCAAATAACTATAGGATCAGGTACGAGGATTCTTCGGTTATATAAAATCAAAGATGATGATGACAAACTCGTCCATGTCCTACCCATTGTCATCTCTATTTAATATATGTATGCGTGTGTGTATGTATATAGTTTTATAACATCTACATCAGGGGATAAAAACATATAATAGAAAACTTGAAATTTTAACCTAAATTTGGACCCAGTAATTTTGAAATCAAAATTTTCATTATATACGTAAACAGGAACATGAAAAACTGGGTCGGCCCAATTAGGTCCAAAATGGTAGATTGGTACTTGCTAATTTTGTATGGCTTTGTTTTTTTCCCCAAGACGGGCGACCCTGTCATTTTATGAGGTAAATTAAACTTATTTCCTCTCTTTTTTTCTCTCTGTATTCTATTGTTGTCATATAATTTTGTTATAATGAATCACTAAATGATTGCATTGAAATAATTTACTTCCTTTTAGGTTACATTGATAGATTTTCGGGAAAAAAAATGAAAAAAATCCAATCGGAATAAGAAAAGACGAGATTTTAAATGATATATTTGAAATTCATTCTAGCGGCCTCAAATAAATATATTTATAAAAGTTAATAGTGAATTAAAATTTATCTAAATTAAAATTATTAAAATCAACCAAACAAGTAAAATTTTAAGGTCTTCTATTCACACCCCTACCATGTATGGATTATAAACTTGCTAATTTGAAGATGGCATCAAAATATTACATATATGAAGATGAAAGGAAACTAATTCTAAACAAGAATTAACTTAGGATGCAACTGAGGAAATATATTTGAAATCAACGAATTTTTATTATAGTTTTATTACTACAATAAAATAATATATCAATATTAAAATCACATTTTATTTATTTACATATTATTTATATAAATTGAAATATATTTCAAATGAAATTATTATTCGATGAATTTGAAATCCATTATAATTAACATGAATATTATATAAATATATAATGAGTAAATTTGAAATTAAGATATTATTTTTTAAATAATAAAAATATATTTGAAATTTATGATTTGAATCCAAACGCGACCTTATATCATGCAAGAATACTTTTATTGGAAGCCCGGATCACTGATCACTCATGTGGAGTGATCCGTGCAGTGATCCGGGCCGTTCATTGCCCGTGCAGGCACTGAAACAAACCAGATCCACTGGTACTTGTTCCGACTGATTGGTCACTCTCACGAAAAATAAAGCGTAATAAATTTCATTAAATACTCTTTCCAGGATAGAATTCAAATTCAATTGGGAATTGGATTGCATATTTAATTTACGATGTATTATTAAATATGAGATGACATTATAATTTATAATGGCTACATCAATTAATTAATATTTTAAAAAAACATTTTTATGAGAAAAAATAAAATGTAAACAAAAACTTTGATGGAAAAATTTCAATATTTTATAGATGCATTACATCTTTACTTTTTGTTATATTAGTGGACAATAATAATCTTTTATTGCTTGTTTCTTTCGTAAATAAGTTTTTTAATGAAACTCGACTTTTAAATTATATCATCAAAATTTTAGTCAAAACTATAATTAGATTTGTCAATATCCATAAATATAAAATAAAACACATTGTTTACTCGGTTTTCTCGTATCTAAAATACAGCGGAAGTTTTAAAAAATTTTATTTGACATTCAAATAATGTATTTGATACTCATATGATTTAAATAATAAAATCATTCATAGGGCGTTTATGAATTTACCTTTATTGAATAGATCACTCAGCACCAACTATTCCAAGGTTTGCGGATATAGCTCTTGTAGAATTCCCTACAAATAGTTTTCTTGAACACCTTTCTTCAAGACTCCTAATTCGGTCCACGACTAGACCAATAAAGCATCTTCTAAATTACACTAGAAATTTAGAAGAGTTTTTAACTTTTGAGAACAAAAATTAGGAAGCACCTCAAACCATTATTTCTTGATGGAGACCGAAAATTTTGGAGAGGATCATGTGGAGTGATTTTCGAAAATCACAAGGGGTTGGAGGCTAGGGTTTGTGGCCACCTACCTTAATACATAAGCCCTTAACCTAGTTTTCATAATTGTGGATTTAGGTTCCTCAATTAAACTTAATGGGCTTTGTTAATTAATTAGACTAGTCCAACTAGTTTAATTAATTATATTAAAGTCCATTAAGAACTTCAATTATTTTTTAGTATGTAGGACAACATACTTCTCACTGCATTTAATTTAATATTTAATACACTCAACCTTTGAGTTTAATAAATTAAAATTCTCAAATTTTATAAATTCAACTCCTTAAATTTATTCTTTCCAAAATTTAATTATCACAAATTCAACTTATTGAATTTACTCTCGTGATTTTATATAAATTCACTTCCTTGAATTTATTCTCTCAATGGAAACAAATGATCGAGTGTTTTTATGACCCTCAATGGTTCAGAGATACAACTAGCCGTGGTGATGGGATTGGTTCTAGGCACCTACGAGAGTGCTTCATGCACAATATTCTCAATGAACTGCAATAGCTCGTGTTCTAAGAATGTAAACACCGATGAATTAAATCGAGTTTGGTTTCAAACCAAGCGGAAAATACTCGAAGTAATCCTTCGTCAAGAAAGCTGATCAATTTAAAACTTTTAGTTTGTGTCAACTGATTAACTGAAATAAGGAGGATCAGTTATTGCTTATATCAGTCCAGTTATGGTGAAAACTGAAATGATATCAGCTCGAACTGATCAAATCAGTTTAAAACAGTAGTTAAAAAATTAAATACACAAGATATGTTTATGGATGTTCGAAGACTTCAACTGTTCCTACGTCATCCCTTCTATCATCTCGGGTAGGATCAACTAGAAGACTTTGATTCATACAAGAGCTTGTACAAACTCACTCAGCTTAGGACTTACGCTACTGCCTAACTGAACTCCTAGTCTAAACTGAAGGCAGCACTTTCCAGCCAACACTTGATTAACGTCTATGTGTTAAAGAATACATAAATAAGTTTAATGTCTTTGTGCAAGACTCACTCAACTTTTCAATACGCTCTATTCTCTGTGTATATGTGAGTGATGGTGTGTGTGTGTGAGAGAAATGATATGTGAATACAACACGAAAGTGTTCTCACACACTGAGGGTATTGTGCTTCTAATCTAAGCTTATAACACGATGAAGTGTTCCCTTAAATTTGGGCTGATTACTTCTTGTAAGCTGATATGCACACTTGTTTTTCCACACCCTTTCTTCACAAATTTTTTTGTTGATGGTATTGATCTTGTATTTATAGAAACAATTTGACCGTACATCAAGACCCATCAAATGTGTTCGTTTCATTTTGAATTCGTTCCTCGAAATATGTGTCTTGTCTTTTCTGACATCTATTCTAGAACGTCTCGACTTTAAGTTCTGCTGCAACGTTCATTATTGTCCTTTGATTGGACAATTGATTTCCTTAATACGAACCGCTGGATTCCACTTAGATAAGCTTGTCTTGTTCTGCAAACTGGTCGGCTCTAACTGATGCTCTGAACTGGTCAGTTGAACTGGTCTTAAACTGGTGTGATGAAATCAGTTGGCTCGTCAGCTAAACTGATTTTACTGATTCAGTTAAACTGGTCAGTTGGGCTCTTCATCAGTTGAACTCTTCATCAACTGACCGGGCTTCTAAGGTTTTCTGCTGAATGATCTATCAACTGAAC
The DNA here is from genome assembly GCF_025594145.1 of Primulina tabacum. Lineage (NCBI taxonomy): Eukaryota > Viridiplantae > Streptophyta > Magnoliopsida > Lamiales > Gesneriaceae > Primulina > Primulina tabacum. The sequence continues at coordinate 9,366,297 of NC_134567.1, forward strand.
TGGTCTTTGATATTTCAGTTGGACTGGTTCAGTTTGAATAATCGGTTGGTACTTTCAGTTTTAATCTCAGCTTCAGTTTTGGCTCGGTAACTGATCAATTTGAAGCCTGATCAGTTTCAGCTTTATGCGCAATTAGGTAAATTAATTAGAAACAAAATAACAAGTTTTGTCAACGTCAAAATCAAGATTGCGAACATGAAATGTTCCAACACGTGGGTTCACAACTCTTTGTGATTCAGAACATTTTTCTTTATTCGGGCTTACCCTAATTTGCCCCATTTCATGCACCAACATTTGATCATAAGAATGTCAGAAATCATTTTCTGATTAAACTCATCGAATAATGATAAAAACATCTAGCATAGTATCACTGATAGTGCCTGCAAGAACCAATTGGTTATGATTAATGTACAGTACATTCCCTTCATCTTATATATCCCGATCGAATCTGCAACCATTGGTTCATCGAATGTTGCATATTAGATTCAAAAACTATGTGGTACAATCATGAAATATTCATAGTGTCATCACATGCATAACTAGAGAACCCTTGTCCCTAATGTACATATTAAACTCTGGCCACACATTTCATACACTACTATTTCGTTAGATCACATAGGATATTCACACCCGTAAGTGAGCGGTGATACCTGACTACAATGCACTGGCTCCTACACATGTCGCAATTGCACCCAATCTCGCCACCTTGTGACCCTCGCAGAGTCGATAAACGAGTCAAAGCACAATCTTAGTATGTAGAGTCTCAGTGTTGTCCCGGGTCGTAAGGATTAATTATGTACAATCACAACCACATACTTTTCTTCTCGATGAATGATAACCACTTGGAAAGTCCGAGAGAGGGTTGTTCAGAACAATCATAATATGATTACCCACCTGCATGATTGGACATCCCTATGCCCTTAACATGAAACACGATACATTATATCACAGATGCTAGTCTCAAGCTCAAGCGGCCTTTATCCTTGTTTTTAAACGGCTAAATCAATTAGGAACAAATTTAGAGTATACAATGTTTACAAATGAGTTTCAAGATCGAATTATGATTCATTTGTATTAAAGTATAATCAAGGATTTTATATATGTCGATTGCAAGTGTATACAGATAAAGTGAAATTAAAACATGAAACGTAAATTATATTGAAATAAAAACTGTTAATTATAACTGAGTCGATAAATTCATTAATCAAATGTTGGCTTATAGGACATCTAATTTAACACAAAATTCAAAATTGAAAAAGACTTCAAGTTTTTTAGTCAAAAAACAATTTCTTATCTTGATAACATGCGACTTCCACAATAATAATAGATTTATAAGACAAAATTAAATGATAATCAACAATCCATGGAATGAAGTTAACCGTTTTCCATCATTATTAAAATAATTCAATTTTCTCCTTATGTAGATTAAAATTATAAACAAGTATGATGAAATAGTAAAAATCCTATCAAATTATATTTTAGAGATATTACGTGATTATGCATAGATCTAGTTGACATATATCACCAAATTCTATATTAACCAGCATTCTCTATCTATAAATAAAATACTTCTAACCCTTATCAACATGTGTCTTTTACATGTCCTTCATACGCTACTCACATGCAATCGCAAATATTATACTGTCTTGAGCATCATAGTGGCTTCGTCTCCGGGCGGAATCATCTCATCTGCATTCTTTGATACACATGCATATTTTTTGGGCAGTTTGATTCAGTTCATTGAAGAAATTGGTTCGAAGTATTTTATTGGGCGTGATTTTTTTATCACATATTTATATTTTTATCTTTATCGATACTATGGGCCATTCATCAACGAATCTTTATGAGATAGGGTTGTTAATTAGTCGATACCACCACTGTGATAAAAGTCTCAAAAGTTAAGCCATGTTGTGAAAGTGTTGATATGTGTCTCTAATATAGTTCAAATGGATAAATGGATTGATGATGTTTTGTATTTGAACAAGTGTTACCAACAATAGCTGTCTTTATTTTAAGAGTGATTTAATATTTTTTAAGGTAATATATATATGGGTTAATATATTTGAGTTGTTCATCCGTCACCAGCTATAGCTTTGGTAAAACGATATAAGTTTAATTATCTAGTTGTATGAGAGTCATTTCACTTGTTTGATTCTCATGAATTGTAATGAGTACAATTATTAAAAGATATATTATTGAGGTGCAATAATTGCATGCACTCTTCCCCTGTTAGAGAGTGATAGAGACGTGGCGTTTAACATGTTATACAATTTAAAATATCTGAGTTACAATATTGCCACAAGATATAACTTTTGGTAAAGTGGGTAGATGTTTTATCATATAATAATTAAATAATTTATCAAGTGCCAAAATAACGTGATCTGTCCATGGTTATAAAATGACATGGTCAGTGATCAATTTTTTAATAGAAATACCGAAATTTTATTAGATCATGTCAAGATCAATTACATTTGTAATCCACATTTTATTTAACATGAACGAAAAAAACGTTGTGTGTATTAGATTTCAATGTTCTCCCAAATTTTGTAACACCTAGTAAGAACACACACAACGGAATAATAAAACAGATAAATAAATAAAAATAACTCAGAGATAATTTGCGCGATGCTTCAGAGAAAGATAATCACTAGGAAAACAAATTTAGACACAACAAACACTAGTGATTCTACGAAAAATTATCTTCTCTAATAAGTTAAGGAATCAAATTGCATTTTAAAAACAACAATAAAATAACCAAAGAATGCAGAAATTATGTGCCAAAAAACTAGAGTAACAAAACAAAATCTTCAGTCAATACTTTCACATGTGTTGTCATCAGATGTCTGTAACAACCATGACAACATAGTTGTAAACAATAGTAAAACGACAACGCTCTATGGCTTAATTCCTTTCTCTGAGAATATTTATGTACGTCTCTTCGCTTTTTCTCGCCTACATGCCCTTCATATGATCCTCATAATTATAGGCATTCTTTTTCCTAAAATTGTTTTCTTGATTAGATAACTACAAATCAGGGTAAGATGAAGTTTATAAGAATATAAACATTTTTAAGTATATCAAATCATATCTAGAGTTAATCTATATATCACATATAGTGTTAATCTCTATAATAGTCTAGAAAGGTAAAATACTTAATCAAATAGTTAACAAAACTTTATCAAGAAGGAAAAGATAATTTAAAGAATAAATTATATCTTCGAGCCCAATATTTATTTTTCCTTTCAATCTCTCACCTTTTTCTTTTATGGACAAAACAAGCACAAACACGATTTTCCAAGTTGATGCAACTCCATTTAGCTCCCCCTGAATTTTAAAACTTATCTCCCTTTGAATTTCATAATCTTATATTAGGTGTTGTTAGCCGTGTTGACAACACGAGGCAAACACACTCAACACATAATACTAAATAAGAGGATATCATTAAAAACAACTTAACACAAAATGAATTAAAAACTAAACAAACTCAGAGTAGACAAAATGATAAAATAAAATCACCGATTGCTATCAGTTTTAGCAACTTCCTCTTCAGCTTCTTCTTCAGTTGCATCACAGTGTTTTGTTCCTAATGGTCCGACGTCCAAATTTTGTGCATTATCTCCCTTTTTTGTTCAGAATGGATAGCCACGTCCAGTAAAAGTCTATAATGAGCCACTTGATCATCACAATCAATGATCAATTCCTTGGCTTGAACAATTTATTTTAGCGCAAAGTCAATTTGGGCTTGGAGAAATGCTGGAGCGATAATTTAGAAGTCATGTCCAGAGGTTGTGGTGCCAACATCTGGGGCAACATGTGATTCAGGCTGGGGTAGGTCTATCTTTTGATTATCCTTGAACAAGGCATGGGCAATCTTCAGCAGATCACTTACATTAGACAACTGCTCATCAATGTCTCTAATAAATCCTTGAGATTCAAGGATCCCATAAATCTGTGAGGGAAAATGTAATTTAGATTATTTGAATCTTCTCTCAGCAAATTGAAGCATTGTTTTGAAGACCAATTTCCCAAAATTAAAGGTATCTTGAGTAGCAATGGAAAATAAAACTAAAACTTGTGTTCTCGTCACCACTGCAGAGTTTGTTGAATGAGTCTAATTGCATGTTGCAATTTTACAAAGAACAGAGTAAAACAACGTCAGATTTGCTATAGAAAGACGGTTTGGATGTGCTGGAAACTGGTTGATCAAACCCTTGATTAAAATTGACGTAACAGGTTAAAAATTTAAGTAACCTCATGAATATCCGGTTGGAGTCCTTCTCCTGCATCAGTAGTAGTATGGTAGAGATTGTTGATGATTGTGGGACTTAACTCGTAGACTCTATTGCGAATAAAAACTTTCTTGAATTTGATTGACCTTTCATCACTGACACCGGCTGAGAGATTTGTGTAGAAATCGAGAACATGCTTACAACAGTACGACACTACTACAGATGCTGTAGAAAATAGTCGACGGATTTGGAGAAAAGCCACTAGATTCAGCCTAGAGAAGACATCTATGGCCACGTTCTTCTCATCAAGAAAATCTCGATTGGCATACATAGACCACTGAGCCATAGATTTTTTAGTTTAGAACTTAGTTGAGAAAGCTTTGCTCAAATCGTAGTCTTCGCAATCAGTATTGTCTGGATTGTCATCAACATCATCGGCAACATATTCATTGTCTGCTTCATTATCATCACTATCATCAAAATCTTAATCAATAAGGTAGAAGACAAACTGATGGAAGACTCGGGCCTTTTGTCAACAAATTCCTGTTGTATCTCTGCATCAGGGTCATCATCGGAGTTTTCAGGTGCAGATACAGAGGCGGAGCCCTTGTATTTCTTCAAGTTGACCAGAAATTGGGCAAGAGAGACTTATTCCTTATCAGAAAAAGTTAGTTCTATGGAATCAGACAATGTAGCAGTAGTTTGAGAGAATGGGTGTTCATCACCTGAGAAACTGCTTTTATTAATAGGCGTAGACTTCTTGCGAGCCACCAACTCATAATCAGATTCTTCTGAATCATCACCATAAGTGTATTCTGGGTCAGCCAATGATGGTCTTGTAGATGAGTCGCCCTTGTGTCGAAATCTCTTTAACGAAGTAAAATCAAGATTATATCTTGCTTGTCTATTTGAACGACAGACTTGAGATGGTGGAGGAAACGCCTGATTCACTACAGAAAAATCAGGCAAGTTTTCAACATCAATCCTTATAGCCCATCTCAAGGGGAGTAGGCATCTCCTGTGCGAGAACAATTTCCAGAGCCGATGTATGGGTTTCCCTTTCCGGTGTTGTCACACTGGGGGCAACATCCTCCTTATAGCCCATCTCACTTCGAATATCATTGGAGTCATAACCCTTCCCTGCCATTATTAAATTTTCAGATAGTGATGAAAATCGTAAAAATTTTAGCAAAGAGAATCAAGACGAATAGAGGTTGCGATTCAGGAGAGAAATTCAAAGAATTCTGTGAGTGAAATATAGAATAGTGAGAATTAATGCATCATCCTGAGTTATTCATCCTCGGGTTCAGTCACCACTGGATTCCGTGTTGTGCTGGATGTTGCAACATCTGAGGCAACACCTAGTTTTTCAAGTGATATGGAAATTTTCCACATATCGCCCACATCATCCTCAATAGTTTTTCTTTTGAGATCTGCAAAATATTCACACACAAAATTAATAGATTCCATAATGACCCTTGTTGGAACATTTCATGTTCGCAATCTTGATTTTGATATTAACAAAACTTGTTATTGTGTTTCTAACATATTTACTTAAGTGTTAAGTTGCAAACACAAGAAGAAAACTGGAACGGAATTCAGCTAAACTAAATTTCTGGCAGGCTTTGGTATTTGGATGATATCTCTCAAATTGATGTTTCAAATGACAATCTGCCATCTTGACTGATTAGAAAACTCAATTTGGCAAAAGTCATATTTCACGTCAATTGGGCAAATTCGGATGTTATCAAGGTCTAACTAATCGCTCAATTACCGAACTGATTTCACAAAAACAGCAATCAGTTGGGTTTGAGCAGTTGCGGTATTTTGGTCATATCTCTCAGCTCGGTTATCAAAATGAAGCGATTCAGTATGCGTTGGAAATATAAGACAATAATCTACAAATCATCTTCAGAAGTCAAAGTTTGAATCGAAGCTTAAGATGCTGATAAATGACAATGAAGCTACTGGTTTTTCACAAACTGAAATCAGCTAGGATGATTTCAACACACCAGTTGAACTGAACTGAACCAGCTGCTGACCAGCTAAACTGAACTGGACCAGCTGCTGCTGACCAACTGAAACTGAACCAGTTGAACTGAACCAGACGAGCTGAAACTGAACCGAACTAGACCAGTTGAACTGAACTAGCTGACCAACTAAGCTGAACCAGTAGCTGACCAACTGAACCGAACCGAACCAGCAGCTGACCAATTGAACTGAACTAGATGCTGACCAATTGAACTGAATGACTAGTTGAGTTGACCAGAGTTGACCAGTCGGGAAAAATTCCAACAAGGCGAATTTGACTGTTGCAATATCAGAAATAGTACATAAACTTTTCAAACGGTCATATTCTTGTGTCTAACGTATATATCATTGTTGGAGCTTATAAATACAACATATTGAAGATCAAACAAGAGATTTTGAAGAGGATTCAAAGCATGGGCAGTTAACATGAAGAAATCAGCTAGTTGAGAGCACAAACCCGTGTGTGAGGATACATTTGAGATGTATGCTGTAAAGGATAAATTTCTCACACGCAATCTCTCACACGTATAAAAGAGAGTTGAACTTCAAATATTAGTTGAGTGAATCTTTATACAAAGACGTAAAACATTGTGTTTGTAGTATTTGCATATGAGAAATTAAACAATATGCTGATTGTGAGGTGCTGCCTACAATCTTGAGTGCTAGGAGTCCAGTTAGGCAGTAGCGTAAGTCCTAGCTGAATGGATTTGTACAAAGAGTTGTATAAATCAAAGTCTTCTAGTGAATCCTTCCCAAGGGGAAGAAGGGGTGACATAAGAGCATTTGAAGTCTCCGAAAATCCATAAACAAATTCGTGTCTATTTGTTTATTGCATTTACTTATCATTTCATAGTTTTAAAGAAGGATTGTTGAAGTATTTTATGTGTTCTTCAAATAACAAAATATTGCATACAAAATGTTTGATAAAATGCTTCAACTAAAATATTTTTACTCATTCAACTTGCATATATTTTAAATGTTTTACAAAATATTTAATCGATTTATACGAAGGATTATTTTGAATGTCTTCCACTTGGTTTGAACACCAAACTCGATTTAATTTATCGATGTTCAATATTTCAAGAACCGAGCTATTGTAGCTCAACGATTATCCCCTTAACCGATCCCATCAACCCTAGTCCTTAGATCAAGCATATGATAGGCACGACTATTTATAGCATATCCAAGAAACAAACATTTATCATTTTTGAAATCAAATATGGCCAATTGATCTATATCATTTAAGATATAGCATATGCAACAAAAAACATGAAAACATTTAAGATTTGGCCTCTGTCCCATGATTATCTCATAGAATGTCATAGTGAAACTTCTTCTTAAGTACACATGATTTTAAATATGACATGCAGTGTTTAAGGCTTTAGCCCAAAAATGCTTTGAGATATTCTTTGAACTCAGCATCACCCTAGACATTTCTTTTAACGTTCGATTCTTCTATTCTGCAATGTCATTATGTTGGGGAGTCTTTGGTGCAGAGAACTCATGATTTATACCTTTCTTGTCACACAATGATGAAAATAGAGAGTTCTTGAACTCCTTGCTATGGTCTCTTATGATTCTCTCTACCTTCAAGTAATGCATGTTAGTAATATTTGCAAGTAGATAATTAAAATAGTGAAGGTCTGATTTTTCTCTAAGAAAACTTATCCATGTGAACTGTGAAAAATCATTAACACAAACAAAAGAATACATTTTACCTCCATAACTTTCTACTTCCATTGGACTTATAAGATCCATATGTAGTAGTTCAAGGCAGTGTATTGTGCCGAAATGTTGCAACACAGGCTTTGACATCCGAGTTTGCTTATCATTTTGATACGCTCCGCAAACATATGGTACTCCTGAGATGTTCTTTTGAACCTATCATGTAGCGTGAGCTTCCACTATCGAAGTATCAGTGGCATGCAATGTTAGTTTCAATGATGTATAAATAACATTGAAAACATGATAATGAATTTTGACTTTTGGTACCCAAATTTTCTTCACTGTAGGTCGTTTATTGGACGTATTGTAGTAGGTGTTGTGCGAAGACAATAATCGACATTGATGCAACGGATGTCGATATATTTTTATTAGGATCCAAATTCAACTGCTGCCAACAATTGGCCTCCATACTTACCCTACAGAAAACATTCATCCACACCAATTATAGGTCTACATGCTTCGTCAAACCCATCCCTACATAGAGAGAAACAGGTATACATACACTGGAACCTCGGACCGTCAGTGTCCTTGCTGGATTTTAGAATCATCGTTGCTGCTTCATCAACCCTTTTCAATTAAGTACAATAGTTTCTAATCTTTCTAAATTGCTCCTGAATATTGCCTTCCACAATTACAGCAGATTTTCTCTTCGCCATGTATGCTTGTTTCCTTGAAAGAATTAATTTTAAGATCGAGTTAACCTCTTGTCTAAATTCACTTTTCACCAAATATCCTATCTTCTTCACAATCATAATCATTGTCATAGAATTCATCTCCATCTTCATATTTCTCATCCTTAGCCTCAGCATTAACAAATAGATTAAAATCTCCATTGATATTGGGTCAGTTTGATTAGCTGGATAAGAGATTTTACTTGACAATTATATAACAAAATGTACACATTTTTAAAAAACTATTTAACAAATTCTAATTCGTCAATGCCATTGACAAATTTACCTTTCACTATTATATTTTTTAAAGTTTTTTTTCAAATAATAATAGTGTTATTAATATGAATAATAATTAATATTAAAAGCATTAATAATAATTAGTAACAAAATAACAAGTAAGAACTAAATTAATACGAAATTATTTAATAATATTTATGATAAAAATTTAAATTTTCTAATAAAAAAATTAATTGGAAGTAATAACAATTAAATTTTTAATAAATAATAAAAAGAAAAAAAAGAAAAAAAATTAACAATATGAAAAGGTTTAATAATAAAACAGTAAGAAAAAATAATTAAAAAATATTAAGAATTAAAATAATACTAATAAAATAATATATACGTGATAGGAATAGTAATAAATAATAATTATAATACAAATATAATACTGTTATATATTTAATATGAACTTATTAGTATTATTTAAAAAAAAAATTATTTCAATCATTAAACAATTATTTGTTTCAGATTATTCATATTTCTATTTCTAATAATATTTTGAATTTATCTAACTTATATTATTTTATTAAGTATGTTTGTAAATATTTAATTATTATCCAATTAATGTAGAAATATGTTATTAATTTGGTCTTTACAAGGTTTTAGTGATTGTGGGGTATTTTGGTAATGGTAATATAATACACAAATTAATCTATTATTTTAAAATCATATCAAACGCATTATATTTTATTATCCCACGTCATATAGTTTGGTACACATGATGATTAAAAATAATTTAAATCTAAAATTGGGCACATGACTTTATCAGTAAGTTCAAAGTTGGTCTCACAATTTCAAAGCCTATAATTCATCTCGGAGGCTCTAAACAGGAGGATCTCATTATTTAAGGTACGTACATTCTTATTTTTTATTTGTTAATAAGTTTTATAGTTTTTTGTGTATATATTTCGATTATTCGTGACAATTCCAAAATTAATTGGTAGAGACATTGAATGAGTGCATGTTCACTCGGATTGATTTGTTCTTCATGATTGAAATGTTCACTATGATTGATTGATCCACCCAGATTTCCTAAGTTCATTAAGTAACGTATTTTCTTACAACATGAATGCAAGGCTCACCGTAAAGGTTATGCTCGTGGAGGCCATCAGAGACCCTATTTGTCCAGTTCCATTCATACATATATATAAATCCGTCAATACAAATCTATCAAGTTGTTGAGCTGGATTATCATTTTGTTCGAGAAAGGCCGAGACCTTAAACCATCCCTATGACACTTCGAATAGAAAGCCAAAAGCAGTGAGCTTACGAGGTCGTTACCACTCAAAGATAAATGAACCAGGCATCCTCATATGATACCGAGAACGTATAGTAATGAATTACGTTGAGGAATCTGACAAGGAAGTAAAGGGATCTGCCGCCTGTCTAATTCATCAGGGTAAGATTGAGACATGACACACCTGATTTGGATGTTAGAGTAGGTGCCCGGCAAGCCAACATGTGGCTCCAGTTTTATTGACTCTGATGTAAAACAATCTTTATTTTAATAATATTTTACGATTTTATTCGATTATGGCATTATACTTTATCTGTATACCTATCCAAGCTGCATAGATAAAGTCCTTGAATATACAATAGGTACCATGAGGTCTGCATCACAACGTAAGATCATGAAACTCATTAGGAAGTGTACCGTATATTCTAAATAGGTTCCTAGTCGATTCAGCCGCCTAAAACAAGGATAAAGGTCGCTCGAGCTTGAGACTAGAATTTGTGGTGTAAACGCCATGTTTCATTGGCAAGGGCATGGAGATGTCCATTCACACAGATGGGTTATCATGTGATGATGCACTGAACAACCCTCTCTCGAACTATCCAAGTGGTTCTCAATTATCGAGTGGAATAGTCCGCGGGTATGGTTGTACACCATTAGTCCTTTGATCCGGGATAATGTAGGGGCTATACGTACTAGCATGCACTTTGATCCGTTTACCGACTCCATCGAGGGTCATCAGGTGGCGATGTTGGGTGTAGTTTCGAAATACGTAGGAGCAAATGCATTGTAGTCGGGGATTCATCGTTCGCCTACGGGTGAAGATATCCTATGTGATCTGATGAGTTAATAATGCAAGAAGTCTCTAGCCAGAGCAAGAAATGTGCTTTAGGGAATGGTGTTTTCCTAGTTTCACATGCCATGCCACTATTAGTACTCAAAGATAAATCACATCGTTATCGAACTCATATGCAACTCTCGATATACCAATGGTTGCAGATTCGATCGGGATATATGTGTTGAAGGGACCGTACTGTACGCTAACCATGACTAAAGGTTCTTGCAGGCACTATCAGTGATACCTAGGGGATCATGGAGCGATGCTACTAGACGCTCTTACCATGATCCGACGGGTGCAATCAGAAATGAGTTCCGACATTCTTGATCAAGGAGTTGATGAAAAGAATGAGGTTAACTAGGGTAAACTCGAATAAGAATAAGTGTTATTCTGAATCACATGGAGATGTGAACCTACGGCTAGCTGTATCCCTGAACCATTGAGGGTCACACAAGTATCGGATTCTGTGTTCCCGTTGAGATAGTAAAATTTCAAAGAGTTGAAATTTGGCGACTATAGTTTGATGGAGATCAAACAGGAAGCTTATAAAAGAGTTTATGAGCTGATTCCATATGATGGAAGAAATGGAAGTTGGCATGATTGCTAAATAAGAGAAGAGAGTGGAACTGCCTGTTTTGTGAAGGAGTTCACTAAAACTGGCAGCTGCCAAATTTGATAACTGTCATATATGGTAAGTTCTAAATTTGGTAAATGAAAATTTTGATCTTCGAAATTTTCGATTTTCATTATATGAACAAGATTTGTATCATTGACACATCGGCGCTCTCGGATCGTCGATCGAGGTTATAATGAGTTCGAAATCATTTATTTAGTAAATTGAGAATTTACTAATTAAATGATTGTGCTAGTAGTGGTGACTACTAACTTGCACAAATTTTCATATATGTTCTAGAGTAGTCTGGAATTAAATTAACCAATGAGTTAATTTATTAATTAAATAATGGTTATTTAATTTAATTAATATACATGTTTATATTTTATATAGAGATATAAAATATGTGTATATAATATTATTATATCATGTATTATTAAAGGTTAATAAATACATTATATATAAATTATATGAGAGTTTAAATATAATGAAATTATTAGAGTCCTTGTGGGAGATGGACTCCTAATTAGATAAGGAGTCTTACTCTATAAATACACTATTAAAGTTCATTGTTTGATGATGAAGTTTTTGTACACAAAACAACTCAAAAAACTTTCTCTCCTCCAATTGAAGTCACGGCCACCCCAAAAGAGTTGGAAGAAAATTTGCCAAGAATATGCAAATTAGATTTGCATAATTGTGGATTAAGAATCCATAATTATTTGATTAAGAATCATTATGTAAAAATTAACCAAATCTTCCCAACCTTTGAGAAAATCAATCGGCCAATTCAAAGGGATTTGGGAAAATTTTGGTCAAGTGATTTTTCTTTCCACCACCGCGCCGTCGACGCTACACCGTCTCTGGATTTTGGAAATTCGGAGGTTACAATCTCAACGCACAAATCGTTTGTGATTTCTAGTGCAATCCAAGCGAGGAACAAAGTTTCTGATCGTGGACCTAATTAGGAGATAAAAGGAGAAGAGCCGTTCGTAGGGATTTACAAGAAGAGCTATATCCGTTTAAACATCGGAATAGTTTAGAGTCCAGCGTTAAGAACACAAAGGTATAATTCTAAACACCCTTTGGATGTTTTGAAACACACGACGCCCAAGAACAAAATATTTTAAACTTCCGCTGCGTCTTGGGTGCGAGAATACGATGTCCCAACAGTGGAATCAGAGCCGGTTATTCTCAATCGTGTGTTTTAAATAAATTGTGTTGAGTTTATTATTTCTAAACGCGTAAGAATTTTTATGAAAAATGCCCCTAAAAATTACTTTTGAAAAATCTGTTTTTGAAAAAAGAAAAAAAATTTTTTTTGTTTCTGCCCGGAACTGTTCCGGGCAGACGCGAGCGCGGCGTTGCATGTGATATATTATAAATAATGTATGTGATATATTATAAATAATCAGTATGTGCATTATTATTAATATAATGACAAGAGTTGCATGAATCCGGCAATCATACTAACAATCATGGTACGAGTTTTAAAATTAATGATGAGACAAATTTTTAAAATTAAAATCCCTCATTTTGGATGAAATCCAAAATTTAAATCAAGCCCATTAAAAGGATAATTAAAAGAAAGTTTAATAATTTCTTGCCTTCCATCAACGGTGGTTGCATGATGAATGCCACCCGCGGTGAGTGTCTGGCTCATATTATTAGGGAGGCTTGGACGCCGGAAAGCTGTGACTTCCACTGACATATTTGATGTGAACTACGTGGAACTCCCATGACTTCGGCTCATATTATTGGGGTATCTCATGGCGACCGTCCATTAAGGTTCAACATTGATGGGCCGGGCTCTACACGTGAAGAGAAAGGGGATCATATTATTGGACCCTCCTCAAACGTGAGGCAAAATTACGTAAGGGTTGCAAGGAGTTGCAATTGGGCTCTAACTTTTGGAAGTTATGAGTGGCTGATATTATTCGGGATCATAATTTTGCAATTGGGCCTTGCGTACTCACTAAGGAAATTGTATTTCCCGTTTTTCATCAGAGGGCGGGTGGTGAAAATGTCAAAATAGTGGGAGGCAATTCGTAAAAACAAAAGTCCATATTTTACGTCTTACAAAATATTTTAAAATAGTCTGTAACGTTTATTCTGTTTCCATATTAGTATATTTACGATTTCGTCACGTAATCCATTTCTATCATTAAAACAAGCTAACCAAACACTAATTTTCAAGATTGGCTGAGAAAATTGTTCTAAATCCGGAAAGAATAGCATACACACTAATGTCAGTCTTGCTGAACTGACAAAACATGCAGGATGATAGGACCATAGGGTGCAAGCTAAAGTGTAATATGCTTGCCTCTATGTCAAATGAACTGTAGAGACAGTTTGAGAAAATTTTGAATGCTGTTGACATTCAAATACACATGCAAGAGTTGCATATTGCATGAAATTCACATAATGATGCACGCCACTTTCAAGGAACACATGACTACACGCATACAAGATGGGGCTCTTGCCCATGAGCATGGTGTAAGTATGATTGGGCGTAATGAGAAGGTGGTGGGCCTGGAATTTGACAAGACCCGATAATTTAGAACATGTATATTTAACTGCAAGAAGTGTGGACATAAGAAATTATCTGGGCCAGAAATATTTTGGCAATGATAAGTGAATGTCCAAGTAAACATAATTTCAACAACAACCAAAAGAAAACAAGATAGTCTAAACCAAGCACATTTGTGACACGTTAGGCTAGGACATATTTCCCAAAGAAGGATCCACAAGCTAGTGGGAGAGGGCATGTTTGACTCGTCAGACATAAACTCTCTAAGAGACGTGTGAGTCCTGTCTGAAAGGATAAATGACTAAGGCCCCTTTCCTAGGGAAAGTGGAACGTGCACATGATCTGTTGGATTTGATCCATACAAATGTGTATGGCCCGCTAAGTGTTAGCACGAAATTTGGCCATATCTACTTCATTAATTTTACCAATGACCATTCGAGATTTGGGTATGTGTATTTAATGAAATACAAGTCTGAAGCATTTGAAAAGTTTAAAGAATTCAGAGCAGAAGTAGAGAAACAAGCAGGAAAGAGTATTAGAACACTACGATTAGATCGAGATGGAGAATACTTGAGTACTGAGTTTCAAGATTACCTTAAAGAGAATGAGATTCTCTAACAGTGGACTCCGCCTGCTACACCCTAGTTGAGGTGTGTCAAAACGTCGTAATCGAACATTGATGGACATTGTCCGATTTATGACTGGATTCATTGAGTTGCCGCCATCCCTGTGACGATATGCGCTTGAAGTTGCGGCAAGGTTGTTGAATCAAGTCCATACAAAGGCAGTGAATAAAACTCCATATGAGATATGGATGAGAAAGCCGCCCAAATATTCTTAACTAAGAATATGGGTTGCCTTGCTTATGTGAAGCAGGCAGTGGGAGACAAATTGGATAGTAGAGACAATTTTAGCTACTTTGTGGGATATCCAAATAACTCTGTTGGATACTACTACTATTTATCCTAATGAAACAAAGGGGTTTGTTTCAAGGAATGCCACCTTCTTAGAGAAGGAGTTTCTATTAGATAGAAAAGGTAGGATGATAGAACTCGATGAGATTCGAGAACCACCCACTACACAAGTAGTAGAAATTACACCCCAACAGCCAATCAAAAAAACACAAGCTCTTAGAAGATCCGAAAGGATCTCGAGGCCGCCTAATAGGTTGAGCCTGCTTCTTGAAGAGGGCAAAGGTGAGCCCATTCCTGGATGTGATCCAAGAAATTTCAAGGAAGCATTGTCTGATGCCGATTCATCTAAATGGCTTGAAATCATGCAGTCAGATATGGACTCCATGTATTCGAACTAAGTGTGGTCCTTAGTAGATCCACCTCAGGGAATTGTTCCCATAAGATGCAATTGAATTTACAAAAGGAAACTTGGAGCGGATGGGAAGGTGGTGACCTTCAAAGCTAGACTGGTAGCAAAAGGATATATTCAAAGACAAGATACTGACTATGAGGAAACCTTTTCTCCAGTCGCAATGTTCAAGTCCATTAGGATACTGCTAGCCATAGCAGCATGGTATGACTATGAAATATGACAGATGGATGTGAAGACAGTGTTCCTTAATGGGGATATTAAGGAGGAGATTTACATATCTCAAACTGAAGGATTCACATCAGTAGGAAGTTAGCATAAAGTATGCAGACTTCTGAGATCCATTTATGGACTCAAACAGGCATCAAGGAGCTGGAACCTCAGATTTGACAACAATATCAAATAGTTTGATTTTGTCAAAAAAATCCCGAGGAACCTTGTGTATACAAGAAAGTTAGTGGGAATGTAGTAACATTCCAAATGCTTTATGTTGATGACATACTACTCATTCGGAACGATGTAGGGATGTTGCAGTCAACTAAAGTATGGTTAGTTGGTAAGTTCTCCATGAAGGATATGGGTGAAGCATCATATGTATTAGGAATACAGATCTATAGGGATAGATCAAAGAGAACGCTAGGGCTCACTCAATCCACATATATCGATACCATACTGAGGATATTCTCTATGGAGGAGTCCAAGAGAGGATATCTCCCAATGTCTCATGGTGTGAATCTATCCAAGTCTATGTGCCCTAAGACTAATGAAGAGATGGAAACCATGAGCCGCATTCCATATGCGTCTGCCATAGGCAGTATTAAATATGGTATGATATCTACTCGACCTGATATTGCATATGCACTGAGTGTTGCAAGCCGATATCAGTCAAATCCCGGTCCACTGCATTGGAAAGCAGTGAAGGACATTCTTAAGTACTTGAGAAGAACTAAGAATTTGTTCTTAGTATACGGGAGTGGAGAACTAAAATTGGAAGACCACTCTGATTCTAGCTTCCAATCAGATGTGGATGATTCGAAATCGACCTCTGGATTTGTATTCAAGCTCAATGGTGGTGCTGTCTCTTGGAAGAGTTCCAAGCAAGACACCACAGCAGATTCAACCACTGAGGCCGAATATATAGCTGCATCTGCTGCAGCAAAGGAGGGTGTTTGGATGAGGAATTTCATCCAAGAGTTGGGTGTCATTTCTCAAACAGTTGATCCAGTCCCAGTCTAACAGTCTACTGTGACAACACCGGTGCTGTAGCGCAAGCGAAGGAACCGAGGTCTCATCAGCGATCCAAACATATACTAAGGAAGTTCCACATAATCCGGGAGATTGTGGGAAGAGGAGACATTTCGGTAGAGAGAGTCGCCTCCGCAGATAACGTTGCTGATCCACTGACGAAGCCGTTGCCAGAACCATTGTTTGAGAAGCATCGCGAAGCAATGAGTCTAAGATCTATGGGTAGTTGGCTATAGGGCAAGTGGGAGATTGTTAGAGTAGGTGCCCGGCAAGCCAACATGTGACTCCGGTTTTATTGACTCTGATGTAAAACAATATTCATTTTAATAATATTTTATGATTTTATTCGATTATGGCATTATACTTTATATGTATACCCATGCAAGCTGTATAGATAAAGTCCTTGAATATACAATAGGTACCATGAGGTCTGCGTCACAACGTAAGATCATGAAACTCATTAAGAAGTGTACCGTATATTCTAAACAGGTTCCTAGTCGATTCAGCCGCCTAAAACAAGGATAAAGGTCGCTCGAGCTTGAGACTAGCATTTGTGGTGTAAACGCCATGTTTCATTGGCAAGGGCATGGAGATGTCCATTCACACAGATGGGTTATCATGTGATGATGCACTGAACAACCCTCTCTCGAACTATCCAAGTGGTTCTCAATTATCGAGTGGAATAGTCCGCGGGTATGGTTGTACACCATTAGTCCTTTGATCCGGGATAATGTAGGGGCTATACGTACTAGCATGCACTTTGATCCGTTTACCGACTCCATCGAGGGTCATCAGGTGGCGATGTTGGGTGTAGTTTCGAAATACGTAGGAGCAAATGCATTGTAGTCGGGGATTCATCGTTCGCCTACGGGTGAAGATATCCTATTTGATCTGATGAGTTAATAGTTCAAGGAGTCTCTGGCCAGAGCAAGAAATCTGCTTTAGGGAATGGTGTTTTCCTAGTTACACATGCCATGCCAATATTAGTACTCAAAGATAAATCACATCGTTATATGCAACTCTCGATATACCAATGGTTGCAGATTCGATCGGGATATATGTGTTGAAGGAACCGTACTGTACGCTAACCATGACTAAAGGTTCTTGCAGGCACTATCAGTGATACCTATGGGATCATGGGGCGATGCTACTAGACGCTCTTACCATGATCCGATGGGTGCAATCAGAAATGAGTTCTGACATTCTTGATCAAGGAGTTGATGAAAAGAATGAGGTTAACTAGGGTAAACTCGAATAAGAATAAATGTTATTCTGAATCACATGGAGATGTGAATCCACGACTAGCTGTATCCCTGAACCATTGAGGGTCACACAAGTATCGGATTTTGTGTTCCCGTTGAGATAGTCAAATTTCAAAGAGTTGGAATTTGGCGACTATAGTTTGATGGAGATCAAACTGGAAGCTTCTAAAAGAGTTTATGAGCTTATTCCATATGATGGAAGAAATGGAAGTTGGCATGATTGCCAAATAAGGAAGGAGAGTGGAACTGCCTATTTTGTGAAGGAGTTCACTAAAACTGGCAGCTGCCAAATATGGTAACTGTCATATATGGTAAGTTCTAAATTTGGTAAATGAAAATTTTGATCTTCGAAATTTTCGATTTTCATTATATGAACAAGATTTGTATCCTTGACACATCGGCCCTCTCGGATCGTCGATTGGGGTTATAATGAGTTCGAAATCATTATTTAGTGAATTGAGAATTTACTAATTAAATGATTGTGCTAGTAGTGGTGACTACTAACTTGCACAAATTCTCATATATGTTCTAGAAGAGTCTGGAATTAAATTAACCAAGGAGTTAATTTATTAATTAAATAATAGTTATTTAATTTAATTAATATACATGTTTATATTTTATATGGAGATATAAAATATGTGTATATAATATTATTATATCATGTATTATTAAAAGTTAATAAATACATTATATATTAATTATATGAGAGTTTAAATATAATGAAATTATTAGATTCCTTGTGGGAGATGGACTCCTAATTAGATTAGGAGTCTTACTCTATAAATACACTATTAGGGCTCATTGTTTGAAGATGAAGTTTTTGTACACAAAACAACTCAAAAAACATTCTCTCCTCCAATTGAAGTCACGGCCACCCCAAAAGAGTTGGAAGAAAATTTGGCAAGAATATGCGAATTAGATTTGCATAATTGTGGATTAAGAATCCATAATTATTTGATTAAGAATCATTATGTAAAAATTAACCAAATCTTCCCAACCTTTGAGAAAATCAATTGGCCAATTCAAAGGGATTTTCGAAAATTTTGGTCCAGTGATTTTTATTTTCACCACCGCGCTGTCGACGCTACACCATCTCTGGATTTTGGAAATTCGGAGGTTACAATCTCAACGCACAAATCGTTTGTGATTTCTAGTGCAATCCAAGCGAGGAACAAAGTTTCTGATCGTTGACCTAATTAGGAGATAAAAGGAGAAGAGCCGTTCGTAGCGATTTACAAGAAGGGCTATATCCGTTTAAACATCAGAATAGTTTGGAGTCCAGCGTTAAGAACGCAAATGTATAATTCTAAACACCCTATGGATGTTTTAAAACACACGACGCCTAAGAACAAAATATTTTAAACTTCCGCTGCGTCTTGTGTGCGAGAATACGTATAATGGCCCGATAATTCGTGTTTGAAAATTTGCGAAAAAATTTAAAATTTTCTTTTTTTAAATAATTAAAATGCCTCATTCACAAAATAAACTGATAAATCAAGTTTAATGTTCAAAATAGCAGCGGAAGAAATTATTGTTTGCAAAATAACAAGTTAAAGTAATCCAACAACTGATAAAAATGTTTAAGCATAAAAATGGTAAATGCTGTAAATGAGGTCCTCGGGTTCCACTACTGCCGACATAAACTAGCTCACTGGTCCCCGCCCTCGGTCCCGATCTCATCAGTACCTACAACAATCATGTCTAGTGAGTCTAAAGACTCAGCATGCATATATTGTAAATAACGAGTAAATAATATAATAAAATTGCATGGGAGTAAAAATATCATGTCATGAGGCATAACGTGAAAATAACTTATCATGAGCAATTATAATACGTGCATAACTGACTGAAAATCATAAGTGAAATGTTTGCTCAATCGAGCCCTGTCATAAAATAACATGTCATAAATTTTCTGTTGAGATTATGTTCTACGCAAGTGGCCCCTGCAAAGAACTGAACTGAACTGACCGGTAAGTGACCACCGGGTGAAGTAATAATCGTCTGATCAGACTAATGCAACAGTATACTGGGTGGAACTGAACTGAACCGGTAAGTGACCACCGGGTGATACAATAATCCCATGATAGTGAAATGATCACAAGCAATATCGCATAAATCTCAAAAATGAATATTTTATTTTTTTTATGCACGTAATATAATTAAATGACATAATTAAATATCCTGTATTATTTTACCACATGGATTGGATCGTTCCCAGGCTCGCTACGACCTAAATTTAACATGAAAAATATGCAAATGATTTTCTTGAACAAACTTTGTAATTGAATCCAAAAACGAGACAATTACGCCCAATGACTTGGTATTTAATCATGACTCCGTTCCAACCCGAACCAACACCGAATCATCATTTAGTCATGATTAAAATACATCTAAAATGATGAAATAATGCTCCAAAAATGATGCAAGTCGAAATTTTGGTGAATGGAGGCCAAAACATGAAACGCTCTTTTGAGAGTCAATTTGGCACATCGCACCATAAATTCTCGTACGACCTATAAACTTAATCGAAACATGAACGGTCAAAAACACGACCTTCCCAAATTGATGAGGTACTGTCCAGTCCAAGGCCATAGGATAAAAGCCAACCAAAAACTCAAACGAGCCTCTGAACCGAAGCAGCAAGTTGCTGTCCAGAAATTCCAGCAACCGCACTTGTGCTTACATTGCTTCGTTTGCAAGACTATTGGCCATTGGGGCTTGCACCACCAACCAGAGCCTCTTACAAACATCCTAGGGTATGGTTTGAACCATGGCTAAGGGCCCTAGGCCAGCCACAATTCGAACCACACCAGAAACAAACCAAACGTCCCAACCGAGCACCAATTCTGCGTGCGTGGGGCATTGCTATTGTTTTGCTGTCATGGATCGTTCCAGTGGCCATTTGATTGATCACGGCACGATCTAGACATCAAGAGGTATGGTATGAACCGTGGCTAAGGGCCAGAGGCCAACCAAGATCCACACCACTCCACCAAAATCGAAACATTACATGCAGTAAGGGGAAGGGGCCGAGGGGCTGTTCTTGTTTCTTTTAATTGAAAACCAATTCCACCATGGACCAAGCCTCAAACGGCCGACTTGGTCATGTCCTAGACATAATAAGGAGATATTCTAACCATGGCTATAGCCCCTAGGGCAGCCAAGATCAGATTCATTTCCCTTTGACAGTAACATGAGAAAATCGATCACAAAAAGGGGCATGCTTGGGGAGTTGCTGTCATTTCTGATTTCCAGCATGTATGGGGCTTGAACTAATGGACAAACATGATCCTAAAATGTCCTAGTACATGTCTAGATGCAGCTTTGGGAGCCTGGACACGAGCCATCCACCTGAAACACCAAAAACAAGCGAACCGTGAAACATGAAAGGAGGGGCCGAAAATCTGCACTTCTTTTTTTGAAACAGTGATCTTGTATTTCGGTTTTGCTTAAATAAAATCATGAGTATGTTTTTTTAAAATACTAATATGGCTTGATTGAAGAGCAAATAAAAACATATACATGCCTTGGTTTCGTTTTGAAAAGAAAACGAACGAATATGACGACGCGGCGCGGAGGAGATGGAGTGATCTTCTTTTCTTTCTTCTATTTGATTTCCTCTCTTATTTCTTGCTATGAGGCTCAAAGATTTTTACTATGAATGTGCTTTGAATTTTGGTGAAAGGGAGAAGGGGAAATGGTTAGGAGAATGAAGGGGAGTTGCAATATAAAAGGGATTCAAATGGCATGACCAAGTCTTGCTCCCTTTGAATTTGAAATGGTTTGATATCCAAGAGATTGTTGGATTGATAATGGGGTGCACAAAGGACTGATTTTTCCTATCAAACAAGGCTAGGATAATGATGGATTAATAATTAAATGGTGATTAGAAAAATGAAGGGTTATCATACTAAGAAATAACAAGGAAAGGGTCAAAGGTGGTGAGTTGTCAAAGAATTGTTATGACATCTAGGGGGTGGCCGAAATTAAGCTTTTAAATGGAGGGAAAATATTGCTTAGTTAGTGTATTTTAAATCTTTAGAGTCTCATCTATCCTTTAAATAATTTAGTGGATTAACACATTAATTATGGAATCTAAATGAACTTATTTCCTACTTACCTCAAGTTACTTAAATAATTCATTAAACCTCCTTTTAACTTAAATTAACTTATTAGTTAGCTAAAATAAATTCTGGGAATGTATTCTTAATATTAAATTTTATCTCAAAACTCCAACTCCAGTCCGACCTCACTTAATTAACTGAAAAGATAACAACTAAACTACTGCATGAAATAAATAAATTTAAAGAAAATAATTTAAATCCTCATGCAATAATAATAACAATCATTTTACTTTAAATGCTAGAAATTATGCATGACTTATACGTAGTCTGGTTTACGAGTTCTACAACTCTCCCCTCCTTAAAAGAAATTTCGTCCTCGAAATTAAAACTCACCGAATAACTCGGGGCACCGACTCCTCATCTCTGGCTCAGACTCCCACGTAGCTTCCTCCTCTGAATGGTTGAGCCATTTGACTTTCAGTCGCTTTACCAGCTTGTTCCGAAGGTTCTTTTCCTGTCTGTCTAAGATCTGTACTGGTCTCTCCTCATAAGACAGGTTCGGAGTAAGCTGCAACGGCTCAAAGTTCAAGACATGCGAAGGATTTTCCATATACTTCCTCAGCATAGAGACGTGAAACACATTGTGTACTCCGGCCATATTCGGCGGAAGAGCCACACGATAAGCTAACGTCCCAACTCTGTCGAGGATCTCAAATGGTCCAATGAATCTCGGACTGAGCTTTCCTTTCTTTCCGAACCGCATGACACCCTTCATAGGTGCTACCTTCACAAAAACATGGTCGCCAATGGCAAACTCTAGATCTCTCCTCCTTTGATCTGCATAGCTCTTCTGTCGGCTCTGAGCAGTCCTCATCCTATCTCGGATCTTGACTACTACATCAGCAGCCTACTGAATAATCTCTGGACCCAACTCTGATCTCTCCCCTACTTAATCTCAATGAACAGGAGATCTGCACTTGCGACCATACAGTGCTTCATACGGTGCCATACCTATAGACGACTAGAAACTGTAGTTATAGGTGAACTCTACTAATGGCAAGTTCGGCTTCCAACTCTCTGAGAAGTCAATAACACAAGCACGGATAAGATCCTCCAAAATCTGAATAACTCGCTCTGACTGCCCATCTGTCTGCGGATGGAAAGCTGTGCTAAACAGCAACTTCATACCCATGGTCGAATGCAAACTCTTCCAAAACAAAGAAGTGAATCTGGGGTCCCTGTCAGATACGATAGAAACTGGAATACCATGAAGTCGGACTATCTCTCGGATATACAACTCTGCATACTGAATCATGGTGAAAGTCGTCTTAATAGGCAAGAAGTGCGCTGATTTGGTAAGACGATCTACAATCACCCAGATAGCATTCGATCCTCTGGCTGACTTCGGCAATCCGGTCACAAAATCCATGGTAACGTTCTCCCACTTCCACTCGGGAATGGGAAGAGGCTTGAGCAAACCTGCTGGTCTCTGATGCTCCGCCTTCACTAACTGGGAAGTCAGACACTCGGATACAAACCGTCTGATGTCTTTCTTCATCCCAGGCCACCAATTCAATAACTTCAGATCTCGGTACATCTTCGTACTCCCTGGATGAATAGAGTACGGCGACATGTGGGCCTCTGATAAAATATTTGCTCGGATAGAACCACTGCTACGAACCCACATCCTGTCTCGGTATCTCACAATACCGTCGCTGACTGAATACAAGACACTGCCCTTGGCCTCATCTCTCTGCTTCCACTTTGCCAACTGCTCATCTGCTGACTGACCACTGCGAATACGATCTAGAAGAGAGAACTGAATAGTCAAGGTAGATAGACGGGGAACTCTACCTTGAGGATATGACTCTAGATCAAACCTCTGCATCTCAATCTGAAGAGGTCTCGAAACTGTCAAATGAGCCATCACTGCGACTTTTCTGCTCAATGCATCCGCAACTACATTAGCTTTACTCGGGTGGTAGCTAATGTCACAGTCGTAATCCTTCACAAGCTCCAACCAACGCCTCTGACGCATGTTCAGCTCCTTCTGCGTAAAGAAATACTTGAGGCTCTTGTGGTCGGTAAAGATCTGGCACTTCTCTCCATAAAAATAATGCCTCCAAATCTTCAGGCCAAATACTACGGCTGCCAACTCTAGATCATGGGTAGTGTGGGGCCCTTAGCTCCTAATCGTTATTACAATGCAATCTGATTAGGGTTAATTAATTACAGCGGAAAACGAGTTTAAATTTTCTTTACAATGAGCCCAAATCATTTTATTTGAATACTAAAAATAGTATTTAATCTCACGTCATAAACATGCCCACACGAAATCAAAATCTATCATATACAAACAACTCACATTCTCGGGACATGCCCCGGTATATAGATACATATACATATATACTGGGAACAAGACAAAACATAAAACCTCAGCCCAAGCTGTGGCTCCCTCCAGAAGTACTCTCTCCGGTCTCCTGATATCCTGGAGTACCTGCCATTGTCCACACACAAAGACAACAACAGTCCCCCTTGGGGGTGGGCAAAGCTCCGTATGGAACAACCAATCATATATACCACAGATATCTAAGCAATGATATATGGTATGCAATGCATGTATGTCGTGGAGGTATCGGGTCAAATGCCCATCCACTGAGCACATGTCAGAATCAATCGAATCGCTATCAAATCAATGCTCGAGCTGGCACACCGACCAATATGGGATACTCGTATGATAGCGTCGGCAAAGCGCCATCAAATCCCAAATCTCATATCCAATCATATGGGGCCACAATTGTCTATGCTTTACGGGTCATATAATACCGTCATAGCGATTGTGTTCACAAACCCCGGAATCCAATCCAATCATATCAAGGCATCCAAGGATCATAGCTCAACGTGCATGTCATGTATCGATGTATGCATAAAATGATGTGTGTTAACAAAACATTTATTTTATACATCGATATCTCAATCTCAATGTCATGTATGCCACATCAATCAACAAATAAGGCATATAGACACATAATCTCATTCCAATCAATCAAATCAATCCGACATATATCATATAATACAGATACCTGTCGTATGTTACCCGGTCGCAACATACCTCAATTCTTCGTTTCCAGTTGATGTAGCCTTAAGATATTGATATTACACTTTATCTACATCAATAACATACTCATTCCAATCAATAACATACTCCAATATCATTAATATGAGTTTCAAATATCATTTGAAACTTCAAAAATTCATATCAAATCAAATTCATATCATAATTCAATTCCGACTTTGAATACAAGTTTCTTGTCGGTTATTCTACTACATATCAGAAATTCAACTTCAAATACATGCTATTCCAGCACTTTGATATTTCGAGCTGCTGGAACTAGAAGAAAATTACCTCAGTTAGAAGCCCTCGACGCGAAGATCACAATTATATAATTTGTTTCGCGTTTAGACAGCGTTTCGAAGTCGATTCGGACGAAAGAAATCGAATTCTCTAACTTTCCCTCGGAACATACCTCAATTCTTCGTTTCCAGTTGATGTAGCCTGAAGATATTGATATTACACTTTATCTACATCAATAACATACTCATTCCAATCAATAACATACTCCAAAATCATTAATATAAGTTTCAAATATCATTTGAAACTTCAAAAATTCATATCAAATCAAATTCATATCATAATTCAATTCCGACTTTGAATACAAGTTTTTTGTCGGTTATTCTACTACATATCAGAAATTCAACTTCAAATACATGCTATTCCAGCACTTTAATATTTCGAGCTTCTGGAACTAGAAGAAAATTACCTCAGTTAGAAGCCCTCGACGCGAAGATCACAATTATATAATTTGTTTCGCGTTTAGACAGCGTTTCAAAGTCGATTCGGACGAAAGAAATCGAATTCTCTAACTTTCCCTCGAAGTTGCTGAAATGAAATGACGAAGGAAAAGAAGAAAGAAAGCATTCTTATCTTCCACTGCTTCGGCGCTCGGGCGGTAGAATTCTCGCGCCCGAGCGCGAGACATTCTGCCCCCGACTTTCAAATGCACCGCGCTCGGGCGGTCAAAAACTACCGCTCGGGCGCGGCATGTTCTGTCCGAAGACTCAAAATTTCTACATTGGCGCTCGGGCGGTCATTTTCTACCGCCCGGGCGCCACTCGTTCTGTACAATTATTTATTTTTGTACTATATTGGCGTCCGGCCTTTCCAATCGAGCTCTTACAACGTCAATTCATATACATTATTCATTTCTCAATTTCATTATCATAATATACATCAAATGTATAATCACACATCAAATTCATGAATTATCGATAATCATATAGGATTTACGATAATACGATACACGGTCCTTACATTTCTCCCCCTCTTAAAAGATTTCGTCCTCGAAATCTCAAACATCTCTATATACATAACATTGACAAACATACATATGTCACCAGTTATAGTACATATCAAAGCTAAAATCAGTAAAAGGATCAGAATACATCGAATACAATGGAACAGATGGATTAGCATCAAATAAATGCGGATATGAATCTCGCATTTTGCTCTCCAATTCCCACGTCGACTCTTCAACACCATGTCGTGTCCATTGCACTCGTACTAGGGGAATCGATTTATTTCTCAATATCTTTTCCTTTCGATCCATAATACGAACAGGTTGTTTGACATAGGAAAGAGAAGGATCCAGTTCAACCTCGTCAGGTGCAAGTACATGTGATGGATCGGGTTCATATTTCCTCAGCATAGAAACATGAAACACATCATGAATAGTAGATAGAGCTGGTGGCAATGCCAATCGATACGCAAGATCACCAACTCGATCCAGAATCTCGTATGGACCAACATAACGAGGAGATAATTTCCCTTGCATGCCAAATCGAACAGTGCCTCTAAAGGGAGATATTTTCAAAAATACTCTGTCACCTTTCTGGAATTCCAAGGGTCGTCTTCGTTTATTCGCATAACTCATTTGACGATCCTGAGCAGCTTTCATCCGCTGCCGAATCAACTGAACCTTATCGTTCATTTCCTGTATCATTTCAGGTCCAGTCAATTGTCTCTCACCAATCTCATCCCAGAATAATGGTGATCTACATCGTCTCCCATATAGAGCTTCAAACGGTGCCATACCAATACTCGTCTGAAAGCTATTATTATAAGAAAATTCGACCAATGGTAAGGCATCTTGCCATCCCATTCTGAAGTCCATCACAATCGCACGCAACATATCCTCTAGAGTCTGAATCGTACGCTCGGTCTGGCCATCAGTTTGAGGATGATAAGCAGTACTCATAGCCAAACGCGTACCCATCGCTTCCTGAAAACTACCCCAGAATTTAGAAGCAAATCTGGGATCACGATCAGATACAATCGAGACTGGCACACCGTGCAGTCTCACAACATTCTCAATGTATAAACGGGCCATTCTCTTATAAGGATAAGTCCGTTCATACGGAATAAAATGCGCATATTTCGAAAGCCGATCAATAATCACCCAAATAGCATCACAACCCTTGGGCGAACGAGGTAAATAAGTCACAAAATCCATAGCGATATGTTCCCAATTCCATTTCTGGATTTCAAGACTATGGAGCAATCCTCCCGGTTTCATTCTCTTGGCTTTTACTTGCTGGCAGACAAGACATTTCGAAATAAACTCAGCAATGTCCTTCTTCATACGTTTCCACCAGAATTGAGGTCTCAATGTCAAATACATCTTCCGACCTCCAGGGTGAATACTGTATTTGCTACAATGTGCTTCACGAAGAAGAGCAGATTTCAAATCAGAATCATTAGGGACTACCAGCCGACCATTAAGTCGTAAAGAACCATCAGAAGAAATCTGGAATCCAGATTGATGTCCTGCCGATACCAGTTCTTTCGACTTTTGGATCTGAGCATCGCTTCGTTGGGCCTTTCGTATCTTCGATATCAAATTCGGCTCAATTTGCAATGATGAGACAGTAACAGAATTCCAATTCAAGTGAAAAGTCCAGCCAGAAGTACAAATATCCTCATGTACCTTGGCGACACAAACAAAAGTTAAAACAGAATCATAAACTTTCCGACTAAGGGCATCCGCAGTAACATTCACCGATCCAGGGTGATATTGAATCTCACAATCAAAGTCCTTCAAGAGATCCATCCACCTGCGTTGCCTCATATTCAAATCAGATTGAGAAAAGAGATATTTCAGACTCTTATGGTCCGAATATATAACAAACTTTTCTCTGTACAAGTAATGGCGCCAAATCTTCAAAGCAAATACAATGGCGGCCAATTCAATACAGCTTTGACCTTCGAAGGATCAACAGATATACCATGTCTCGAAATGACGTGGCCCAAAAATACTACCTTGTCCATCCAGAATTCACATTTGGACAATTTAGCATACAAATGACTAGTACGAAGAGTCTGAAGTACCAGTCTCAAATGTTCAACATGCTCCTTTTTCGATTTCGAATAAACAAGAATATCATCGATAAATACAATAACGAATCGATCAAGATATTCTCGAAAGACACGATTCATTAAATCCATAAAGATAGCAGGAGCATTCGTAAGACCAAAAGGCATAACCAGAAATTCATAGTGGCCATACCTCGTACGGAAAGCAGTTTTGGGTACATCTTCGTCTCAAACTCGTAGTTGATGATACCCAGAACGAAGATCAATCTTCGAGTATACAGAAGTACCTTGAAGCTGATCAAACAAATCATCAATACGAGGAAGTGGGTACTTGTTTTTCACAGTAGCCCGATTCAATTGCCAATAATCAATACACATTCGCATCGTACTATCTTTCTTTCGAACAAATAAAACTGGAGCTCCCCAAGGTGATACACTCGGTCGAATATATCCCTTATCGAGAAGATCCTGTAATTGTTCTTTCAATTCTTTCAATTCCAATGGTGCCATAAGATAAGGAGCTTTCGAAATAGGCGCAATCCCCGGCACAAGATCAATACTAAACTCAACTTCTCGATGAGGAGGAAAATCAGGAATCTCATCGGAAAATACATCTGGGAATTCTTTCGCAATAGGAATCTCAGATAAAGAAGACTCCTTCTTCGAAATATCAATAGCATAGATAAGATAACCTTCATCTCCGCTAGTCAACAATCGGGACATTTCCAAGGAAGATACCAATGGAATTTTGGCTTGGAAACCCTTGCCATAAAAATTCCACTTGGGTCCATCAATCGGTCGAAATCGAACCACTCCATGACAACAATCAACAGTAGCTCGATTCGTCATCAAGATATCCATGCCAACAATACAATCAAAGTCGTGCATTGGGAGGACAATCAAATTCAAGAACATCACATTATCCTCATATATTAATACACAATTATGCACAACTTTTTCAGACAAAATAATCTTCCCTGCTGGCGTGGCTATCGACAAAGTGTCATACAACGGGGTACACTCAATATCGTGAGATGCAACAAATGCATGAGATATGAATGAATGAGATGCTCCTGTATCAAATAAAACACGTGCAGGATAATCGCAAAGCGTGCAAATACCTGCAATCACGCCTCCAGGAGCTTCTCTCGCCTGATCCTCAGTCATGGCATACACTCTCACTTGAGGAGGAACTTGGGCACTCTGACCACCCGGTCCTCGTTATAGTGGGACACTCGACTGCTGAAAAGATGGAACAGGAACAACAGGTCTCATCATAGTACTAGGGCCACCTCTAAATCCTGGCTGGGGTTGAGCAGAAGTCGTACCCCTGTTCGGACATACTCGAGAGAAATGACCTTCCTGCCCACATTGATAACAAGTACCAAACATACCTCGACACTGCTCGATAGTATGTTTACCCCCACAATGGCTACAATAGGGTGCAATCACAGGACTCCCTCGCTGTGATCCACTAGAGCTCGAAGAAGACGAAGAAACAGAACCAGTCTTCTTGAACTTCTTACCTCTCGGCCACAAAGTAGGCTGCTGAGCTGACACCAGAGGTGGAGGGGTATACTGTGGACCTCCTCTCCTAAGTCCAGCCTCGGCTGCCTTGGCTCGTTCAACTGCCTCTGCGTAGCTGGTAGGCAATCCAGAAACAACATAAGTATATAAAGCAGGATGTAATCCATTTACAAACCTTTTATATTTTGCCCTCGCATTCCCAGCTACGTGAGGTGCATACTTCAGTAAAGTAGAAAACTTTGAAGCATACTCTGCAACAGACATCGTTCCCTGCTGCAGATTATTAAATTCATTCTCCTGTGTAGTATAATAAGATGGAGGAGAATACTGCTCCAAAAACTGGGCCTTGAAGACATCCCATGTGACTTCAGTCCCAGCCTCTTTCAATCCAACAGCGGCTTCCCACCAAGATTTAGCTCGGTCTTTCAGCTTATACAAAGCAAGTTTCAGTCTCCGAGCATTGGAATACTCAACAATATTAAACAAGTGCTCGATATCCTTCAGCCAGGCCTCAGCTCTTTCAGCACTCTCAGTACCAAAGAACCTCGGTGGTTTCAGATCCTGGAATCGAGCCATCACTACATCCATGGACAATCCTTCAAATTGCCCAACAATCCTCTCAGTACTGCTACTCGCAGTTTAATTTGTGGGATCCATCTACAAATCAAAAGATGAATATCACAATATCATATCAATTTCATAATCTCATCATCTCATATCATCAATCTCATCAGATACTTACTCGAATCAAATCAAGTAGGAGCAAGTAATACAAATAATTCAAACACAAGCGCACAATTAATTTGTGCCTATTCAAGTGTACACAAAGCTCAATCGAGCATTCCCGGCTATGCGCTGATACCATCTAGTGTGGGGCCCTTAGCTCCTAATCGTTATTACAATGCAATCTAATTAGGGTTAATTAATTACAGCGGAAAACGAGTTTAAATTTTCTTTACAATGAGCCCAAATCATTTTATTTGAATACTAAAAATAGTATTTAATCTCACGTCATAAACATGCCCACACGAAATCAAAATCTATCATATACAAACAACTCACATTCTCGGGACATGCCCCGGTATATAGATACATATACATATATACTGGGAACAAGACAAAACATAAAACCTCAGCCCAAGCTGTGGCTCCCTCCAGAAGTACCCTCTCCGGTCTCCTGATATCCTGGAGTACCTGCCATTGTCCACACACAAAGACAACAACAGCCCCCCTTGGGGGTGGGCAAAGCTCCGTATGGAACAACCAATCATATATACCACAGATATCTAAGCAATGATATATGGTATGCAATGCATGTATGTCGTGGAGGTACCGGGTCAAATGCCCATCCACTGAGCACATGTCAGAATCAATCGAATCGCTATCAAATCAGTGCTCGAGCTGGCACACCGGCCAATATGGGATACTCGTATGATAGCGTCGGCAAAGCGCCATCAAATCCCAAATTTCATATCCAATCATATGGGGCCACAATTGTCTATGCTTTACGGGTCATATAATACCGGCATAGCGATTGTGTTCACAAACCCCGGAATCCAATCCAATCATATCAAGGTATCCAAGGATCATAGCTCAACGTGTATGTCATGTATCGATGTATGCATAAAATGATGTGTGTTAACAAAACATTTATTTTATACATCGATATCTCAATCTCAATGTCATGTATGCCACATCAATCAACAAATAAGGCATATAGACACATAATCTCATTCCAATCAATCAAATCAATCCGACATATATCATATAATACAGATACCTGTCGTATGTCACCCGGTCGCAACATACCTCAATTCTTCGTTTCCAGTTGATGTAGCCTGAAGATATTGATATTACACTTTATCTACATCAATAACATACTCATTCCAATCAATAACATACTCCAAAATCATTAATATGAGTTTCAAATATCATTTGAAACTTCAAAAATTCATATCAAATCAAATTCATATCATAATTCAATTCCGACTTTGAATACAAGTTTCTTGTCGGTTATTCTACTACATATCAGAAATTCAATTTCAAATACATGCTATTCCAGCACTTTGATATTTCGAGCTGCTGGAACTAGAAGAAAATTACCTCAGTTAGAAGCCCTCGACGCGAAGATCACAATTATATAATTTGTTTCGCGTTTAGACAGCGTTTCGAAGTCGATTCGGACGAAAGAAATCGAATTCTCTAACTTTCCCTCGAAGTTGCTGAAATGAAATGACGAAGGAAAAGAAGAAAGAAAGCATTCTTATCTTCCACCGCTTCGGCGCTCGGGCGGTAGAATTCTCGCGCCCGAGCGCGAGACATTCTGCCCCCGACTTTCAAATGCACCGCGCTCGGGCGGTCAAAAACTACAGCTCGGGCGCGGCATGTTCTGTTCGAAGACTCAAAATTTCTACATTGGCGCTCGGGCGGTCATTTTCTACCGCCCGGGCGCCACTCGTTCTGTACAATTATTTATTTTTGTACTATATTGGCGTCCGGCCTTTCCAATCGAGCTCTTACAACGTCAATTCATATACAAAATTCATTTCTCAATTTCATTATCATAATATACATCAAATGTATAATCACACATCAAATTCATGAATTATCGATAATCATATAGGATTTACGATAATACGATACACGGTCCTTATAGGTAGGATAGTTCTTCTCATGGATTTTCAGCTGTCGAGAAGCATACGCTATCACCTTCCCATGTTGCATCAATACTGCGTCAAAATCGAGCTTCGAAGCATCGATATACAAAACAAAATCATCGGGCCCTGACGGCATGGCCAAAACTGGCGCTGAGATAAGAGCTTGCTTCAAAGTATCGAAGCTCTTCTGACACTCATCGCTCCACACAAATTTAGCATTCTTCTTGGTCAATGATGTGAGTGGAATGACAATAGAGGAGAATCCCTTAATGAACTTCCGATAATATCCTGCTAGTCCAAGAAAACTGCGGATCTCTGATGCATTCTGCGGCACAACCCAATCTCTGACTGCTGCAACCTTCGCTGGGTCTACCTCAATACTGCTGCTAGAAACAATATGGCCTAAGAATGCCACCTTCTCTAACCAGAATTCGCACTTACTGAACTTTGCGAATAACTTATGCTTTTGCAAGGTTTGCAACACTGTGGTCAGATGTCTGCTGTGATCCTCTTGATTCCTGGAGTAGACGAGAATGTCGCCTATGAACACTATCACAAACTGATCAAGATACGGCTGAAATACGCGATTCATGAGATCCATGAAGATTGCTGGCGCATTCGTCAAACCGAACGGCATCACAAGGAACTCATAGTGGCCGTAATGAGTCCTAAAAGCAGCCTTGGAAACATCAGCATCTTTCACCCTCAACTGGTGAT
Source organism: Primulina tabacum (assembly GCF_025594145.1). NCBI lineage: Eukaryota > Viridiplantae > Streptophyta > Magnoliopsida > Lamiales > Gesneriaceae > Primulina > Primulina tabacum. The sequence continues at coordinate 9,399,672 of NC_134567.1, forward strand.
AACCGGAACGCAGGTCAATCTTCGAGAATACCGAAGCTCCCTGCAACTGATCAAATAGATCCTCAATCCGCGGAAGTGGATACTTGTTCTTCACTGTAACCCGGTTCAACTCCCGGTAATCAATACAGAGCCTCATAGAGCCATCCTTCTTCTTCACAAATAAGACTGGCGCGCCCCATGGTGAAAAACTCGGGCGAATGAACTCCTTGTCAAGAAGTTCCTGAATCTGCTTCTTAAGCTCTGCCATCTCTGTCGGTGCTAGTCGGTACGGCGCTTTGGAGATCGGAGCCGTACCTGGCATAAGCTCAATAGAAAACTCCACCTCTCGCTCGGGTGGCATAACAGAGACGTCCTCAGGAAAAACGTCTGGGAAATCTCTAACAATAGGAACATCTGCGGCTGACTGACTGGGTGCCTCGGGGACAGATATAAAAGTTGCTAAGAATGTTCGACACCCTCTATGCATGAGCTTCCTAGCCAGGACATAAGGAATAATGCGCGGTAAGGGAAAGTACCTGTCCGGCTCGAATAAGAACTGCGTCATTCCAGGCGGTCGGACTAGAACAGATCTCCGCTGGAAGTCAATCAAAACTCTGTTCCGCAACAGCCAATCCATCCCTAGAATGATGTCAAACTCTGGCATCGGCAACACGATCAGATCCGCATAAACGAGGTTGCCATGGAGCTCAAGATCTATGTCTCGGATCACATTGGTAGCTGCCATCTACTCACCAGAAGGCAATACTACTGAATAGGTTACATCTAGCCCAACGGTCCTGACCTTGAGGAAATTAGCAAAGACCTCCGAAATAAATGAGTGAGTGGCCCCTGAATCTATCAAGGCCTTCGTAGCGGAACCAGATATAAAAATTCTCCCTGAAAGATCGGAACTCTAAGTTGAACCCAATAGTTACAAGAACTAAACTTATAGACATGCAAAGGCCAGAGTTTTTCTAACCTAATTCCCGAAAATAATACTGAGTAGAGCATGCAATTCTATCGCAATTCTAAGTTCAAAATATTAATCCCGATTCCCAAAACATCGAATTTCAAATATAAACTTAAAGTTGTAAGATACCTGTAATAAGCATGGTCTTCTTGTTCGTCTCTGTCGCATGAAGGACAAAAACTCTGCCTTGGGTAGGCAGACTCCCACGAGGGCACTGCAGAAGTAAGTGGTCTGGACTACCACACTTATAACACTTCCCTGAACCATACATACATACTCCAGGATGGCGGCGTGAGCACTTGGGACAGACTGGGTGCTCGAAGGTCCTTGGGACTGCACGTCCCTGATGCTGCTGCCTCTGTCCTCTGTTCTTGGGTGGGCCATGGAAAGGCCTCTTGTTCTGATGCTGCTGCTGAGGAGGAGGAGGGCGGTGTGGTACTGGGACGGTCGCTTACCCTGGCGGTCCCTCTCAATGTCGATCTGATCTTGCTCTGCAGCAAGAGCACTGGAAACCGCGACTTCAAAAGTAGTAGGGCCTGCCACTCTAATGTCGCGGCGCAAGATCGGCCGCAGACCATCCATAAAGTGTCTCAGTTTGGCTCCAGCATCACTGGCGATTAGGGGCACAAAGTGGCAACCCCTCTCAAACTTACGGACGAACTCCTTAACAGTCAGATCACCCTGCCTCAGGGTCATGAACTCCCTGGTCAACCTGGAATGCACCTCATCAGTAAAATATTTGGAGTAGAATACCTCCGTGAAGCGCGTCCAACTCAGTGTAGCCAAGTTCAAAGCTACTGATGCTCCTTCCCACCATAGGCGTGCATCTCCTCCGAATAGATAGGTGGCACAACGAACTCTGTCTGCATCTCCAAGCTCCATGAACTCGAAGATAACCTCGAGGGACTTAATCCAGCCCTCGGCAATCATGGGATCAGACGTCCCTGAAAACTCCTTCGGACGCATCTTCATACACCGCTCGTAAGTAGCCTCGGGCCCTGTCGGCCTGGCTGCCACAGCATTATTCCCCGCAAACTGTGCGAAGAACTGAGTCATCCCAGCTAGCATCTGGGCATTCATGTCAGGTGGAGGTGGAGGTGGTAAGTCCCTCTCCTGCCTCTGGTTCATGTCGTCCTCCTGGCGAGGCTCATCCTCTCTAGTGCGCTCAAGAATGCGTCTAGGGGGCATACTGTTCTATACATAACCCATACGTAACTAACATGCATAATTTTCATAATTTCTTTAAAATTTTAAATAAATACTGAATAATCAAAATCTGAATATATAATTTTTCGTGAGAACATGCTGTTAAAATATTTCATGCTGTAAACGAAATGCGTAAATGTAAACTTACAGACCGAATACGTGACTCTATGAGCTCCTCGTGGTCAGTAGTAGTACAACCCTTTACAGAACCATTGCTCTGATACCAGCTGTAACGCCCCAGATTTGACGACTGTCCTCACTGTATCAAGACGAGTCTTTCCAGCGTGCTTATGTCCTCACTCACACGCACCCTAAGAAACTTCCCAGGAGGTCACCCATCCCAAAATTGCCCCAAGTCAAGCACGCTTAACTTTGGAGTTTTTATGTGATGAGCTACCGAAAAAAAAATGCAACTTCGTGATATGAGTAATACAAATCAAATCTTTTAAGCCTTCTTCAACTGTACAGTCCATTACATTGAACAGTCTCGGAATCCCTCTCATTCCCGTGTGGGTCGGTTCATTCATGTTCCCTCCACCTAGAAGCCTGCCAGGAGCCGCTCATTGTCCGTGCAACTGATGGCACCGGCGATCACCCCCCGCCCTCTTCGGCCCCGGGCCTCACATGCCCACCAGCTTCCGCTTGGTTCGTCCCCGAACCACATCGTACTAATAGAGGTCGGCTCTGATACCAACTGTAATGGCCCGATAATTCGTGTTTGAAAATTTGCGGAAAAATTTAAATTTTTTTTTAAAATAATTAAAATGCCTTATTCACAAAATAAACTGATAAATCAAGTTTAATGTTCAAAATAGCAGCGGAAGAAATGATTGTTTGCAAAATAACAAGTTAAATTAATCCAACAACTGATAAAAATTTTTAAGCATAAAAATGGTAAATGCTATAAATGATGTCCTCGGGTTCCACTACTGCCGACCCAAGCTAGCTCACTGGTGCCCGCCCTCGGTCCCGACCTCATCAGTGCCTACAACAATCAAGTCTGTGAGTCTAAAGATTCAACAGGCATATATTGTAAATAACGAGTAAATAATATAATAAAATTGCATGGGAGAAAAAATTATCATGTCATGAGGCATAACGTGAAAATAACTTATCATGAGCAATTATAATACGTGCATAACTGACTGAAAATCATAAGTTAAATGTTTGCTCAATCGAGCCCTGTCATAAAATAACATGTCATAAATTTTCTGTTGAGATTATGTTCTACGCAAGTGGCCCCTGCACTGAACTGAACTGAACTGACCGGTAAGTGACCACCGGGTGAAGTAATAATCTTCTGATCAGACTAATACCACAGTATACTGGGTGGAACTGAACTGAACCGGTAATTGACCACCGGGTGATACAATAATCCAATGATAGTGAAATGGCCACAAGTAATATCGCATAAATTTTAAAAATGAATATTTTATTTTTTTATGCACGCAATATAATTAAATGGCATAATTAAATATCTTGTATTATTTTACCACATGGATTGGATCGTTCCCAGGCTCGCTACGACCTAAATTTAACATGAAAAATATGCAAATGATTTTCTTGACCAAACTTTGTAATTAAATCCAAAAACGAGACAATTACGCCCAATGACTTGGTATTTAATCATGACTCCGTTCCAACCCGAACCAACACCGAAACATCATTTAGTCATAATTAAAATACATCTAAAATGATGAAATAATGCTCCAAAAATGATGCAAGTCGAAATTTTGGTGAATGGAGGCCAAAACATGTAACGCTCTTTCGAGAGTCAATTTGGCACATCGCACCGTAAATTCTCGTACGACCTCTAAACTTAACCGAATCACAAACGGTCAAAAAAATGACCTTCCCAACTTGATGAGGTACTGTCCTGTCCAAGGCCATAGGCTAAAAGCCAACCAAGAACTCAAACGAGCCTCTGAACCGAAGCAGCAAGTTGCTGTCCAGAAATTCTAGCAACCGCACTTGTGCTTACATTGCTTCGTTTGAGAGACTATTGGCCATTGGGGCATGAACCAACGACCAGAGCCTCTTACCAAAATCCTAGGGTATGGTTTGAACCATGGATAAGGGCCCTCGGCCAGTCACAATTCGAACCACACCAGAAACAAACCACACGTCCCAACCGAGCACCAATTCTGCTCGCGTGGGGCATTGCTATTGTTTTACTGTCATGGATCGTTCCAGTGGCCATTTGATTGACCATGGCACGATCTAGAAATCAAGGGGTATGGTATGAACCGTGGCTAAGGGTCAGAGGCCAACCAATATCCACACCACTCCACCAAAACCGAAACATTACATGCAGTAAGGGGAAGGGGCCGAGGGGCTGTTCTTGTTTCTTTTAATTGAAAACCGATTCCACCATGGACCAAGCCTCAAAAGGCCGACTTGGTCACATCCTAGACATAATAATGAGATGTTCTAACCATGGCTATAGCCCCTAGGGCAGCCAAGATCAGATTCATTTCCCTTTGACAGCAACATGACAAAATCGATCACAAAAAGGGGCATGCTTGGGGAGTTGCTGTCATTTCTGATTTACAGCATGTATGGGGCTTGAACTAATGGACAAACATGATCCTAACATGTCCTAGTACATGTCTAGATGCAGTTTTGGGAGCTTGGACACGAGCCATCCACCTGAAACACCAAAAACAAGCGAACCGTGAAGCATGAAAGGAGGGGCCGCACTTCATTTTTTGAAAAAGTGGTCCTGTATTTCTGTTTTGGTTAAATAAAATCATGAGTATGTTGTTTTAAAATACTAATATGGCTTGATTGAAGAGCAAATAAAAACATATACATGCCTTGGTTTCGTTTTGAAAAGAAAACGAACGAATATGACAACGCGGCGTGGAGGAGACGAAGTGATTTTCTTTTCTTGCTTCTATTCGATTTCCTCTCTTATATCTTGCTATGAGGCTCACGATTTTTACTATGAATGTGCTTTGAATTTCGGTGCAAGGGAGAGGGGGAAATGGTTAGGAGAATGAAGGGGAGTTGCAATATAAAAGGGATTTAAATGGCATGACCAAGTCTTGCTCCCTTTGAAATTGAAATGGTTTGATATCCAAGAGATTGTTGGAGGGATAATGGGGTGCACAAAGGACCGATTCTTCCTATCAAACAAGGCTAGGATAACGATGGATTAATAATTAAATGGTGATTAGAAAAATGAAGGGTTATCATACTAAGAAATAACAAGGAAAGAGTCAAAGGTGGTGAGTTGTCAAAGAATTGTTATGACATCTAGGGGGTGGCCGAAATTAAGCTAATAAATGGAGGGGAAATATTGCTTAGTTAGTGTATTTTAAATCTTTAGAGTCTCATCTATCCTTTAACTAATTTAGTGGATTAACACATTAATTATGGAACCTAAATGAACTTATTTCCTACTTAGCTCAAGTTACTTAAATAATTCCTTAAACCTCCTTTTAACTTAAATTAACTTATTATAGCTAAAATAAATTCTGGGAATGTTTTCTTAATATTAAATTTTATCTTAAAACTCCAACTCCAGTCCGGCATCACTTAATTAACTTAAAAGATAGCAACTAAACTACTGCATGAAATAAATAAATTTAAAGAAAAGAATTTAAATCATCATGCAATAATAATAACAATCATTTTACTTTAAATGCTAGAAATTATGCATGACTTATACGTAGTCTAGTTTACGGGTTCTACAATACGATGTCTCAACATTGGACATCCAAAATCTATGTAGAAATTGGTCCCTTACATGCACAGAAATCTCACCCCAAGAATCCACTCTCCTGACTTACATGTGTTTAATTAGGGGTGTGTCATCTAATTCTTTATAAATTCGTTGAAATTTCTAATTTCCATCGGTTTTATAATTAACTCATCTCCAACGGCCTACGATGGTCTCCAATTATACGAATGCTTGGTTCAAAATGTAAGTTTCATAATACACTCATATTCGCCTCAGAAGTCGCATACATATTTTGCAACAATTAATTCATAATATTCTCGTTTTACGAAAATAATAATTAAGTACGATATTTATAGATGTACTATAAATTATATTGAATATATTTTTTAATCCACTAGAGATGAGAAAATCGTACATATATACAATGGTGAGCCACGGTGTTAATTAAGCATCTTGTGTGAATGTTTAATGGTGTTTCTGACGTAAAGTTTAGATAGGAAGAAATCCAACCTTTTAATTTACTGTAGTTTGCTTTTATTTTTTTCCGACATATGTTTAGTGTTGTAAGAAAATAGCAGAACCTATTGTAATATTATATATATATATATATATATATAAGGCTGAATTTGTTGGGGGAAATTTTTTTTAAATTCTTTGAAAATTATCTGCTGTGACTTAAAAATTATTATTTTAATGATCAAGATAATGGTTACAATAAAAAATAAATTAATATAAAGGGAGTAATGGTATCCTTAATCTTAACACTCGAAATAGTAGAATAATGGAACTTGTAAATCAAAAGTAAAAAACACACCACCATCTCGATCGGATTCGTTGTCGATATCTCTACAAGATAAATTCCAGAACCTGTAACTTGGTTTTGCATAAACTTGTATTATCTAATAGATAAACGTTTAATCCAAGTATAATATACCGCTTTTTTTTTTTTTTTAAACATTATCAACAATTTGAAGCCCCAAGTCAGCACTATTTGGCAAATTATATATTAGCACTTTTCAGCTGAAAATTGAAATGTTCACATGCATAGAATACATTAACAATGTCCTATGTATATCAGAAATATTTGGTAACATATCAACAAACAATACTCCTATGAAAATTGAACTAAATGTGCCAAAAATAATTATTACCCTAAAACTAAATTTTGACTACAACACTTCCGATCTCCTAGGGTTTCTCCTAGGTTCCTCCTACTTCTTGTGGGTCTCCTTCGTTCGATCATTACCTTTGTGTTGATCTGGACGTCCGACTTTCCAGAATATGGCCATGGAACCGGATGATATAGCCCGACCAATCGAAGAAATTAAAATATCTAGAGATGAGGAACCAAGAGTTACGTTGAATGAGGACGAACTGCGTTTCGATGAGAAGCGTATTGCAAATTGCTTGGCCGCCAAGGTAATATCTCCCAAATCTATCAACAAGGAGACGTTCAAAGTGCAAATCCCTCGCATCTTACAAGCGAGGCGCAGAATTGAAACTCAATCTATGGGTGATAATACATTTGTTCTAGAGTTCTCATCTGCCCTTGACCGTCTCAGAGCGTTGATGGGTGGCCCTTGGAACTTCTTCCGCGATCTGGTGGTATTTAAAGAACTCCAGGGATTACAACAACCACAATCAATCAATTTCAATGAAATATCAGTTTGGGTGCAATGCCATAATCTTCCGATCGCGTTCATGCACCGTAGTATTCTGGAAAAAATTGGCTCCCAGATTGGTAACATTGAGGAAATGGATGGTGGTGAGAATGAGACTTTCTTGGGAAGTTTCGTTAGGATTCGAGTGCGAATCAATATCACACAGCCCCTAAAAATGTTTGTTTGCATCGGCAAGGAAGGAGATCTAGAAGACAACATTATCCTTCTTACATATGAGAGGTTGCCTGATTTTTGCTATGCCTGTGGCCGTATAGGTCACTCATTCCGAGAGTGTGAGAAGGTCTCAGTGCAAGAGGGGAAACTAGAGTATGGGATATGGCTACGTGCGAAGATAACTAATGATGCGCGTAAGAGCAAGGTAAACACCTCGCCAAATAAAAATACTGGAAAGCGTGAAAGCCAGTCAAAGTTTGGGAATGAAGGTGAAGGCATGGCAGGATCTTCTCAAGAAAACATACTTGGAAATGAATCTGACCGAAGCTTGGCCATTGTGGAATTGACAGAAAGACTACACTCAGTCAGCAATGTTGAGATACCTGAAATCTTGGAGCACAACAATGGGAAGATTCATCAAGGCTTCGTTGATAATAATAAATGTGAGAAATCCGTACCAAAGTCACCTCTGAAAACAGAAGCTCGTGTAACTCGGATGGATATTATGCACGAGGATATCCTAATTCCAAACAAAGGAAAAGAAATAGTTTCTGAAATTGTGACCGTGGTTGAGGGGGCTGAGCAAAAAGTAATGAGTAGCTCAATGTCATGGAAGAGACGAGCAAGAGGAAGTCCAAACAGAACACGATTAGTTTCCTCTGACAACACAAAATCATTGGGGAAGAAACGGAAGGGACAGGAAGGTGTTCTTGACCTACATGCTACCGATGGTATACGGGAAAAGAAAATGAAGATATCTGACTTAAACCGAACGGCGGTGGTTGCGATGCAACCCCGCCGACAACAATGAATTGCGTGGTTTGCAATGCCCGGGGGCTTGGGAACCAACGGGCATTCCGGGAACTCAAACGGCTTGTTGCCGAAAAAAAGCCCTCCCTCCTTTTTCTTTGTGAAACTAGGAGGAGAAACGTCAATATTGCACAATGGAAGATGCTACTCGATTTTGATGGTTGCTTTATAGTGGATTGTATTGGTCGTTGTGGGGGTTTGTGTCTACTCTGAAAAAAGCCGATGAATGTCTCAGTTAATTCGTTTTCCCAAGGCCACATTGATAGTACAGTAATTGAAGGACACAAAATCTGGAGGTTCTTGGGTTTCTATGGTCATCCCGAAACCTCCCTTAGACATCAATCTTGGAAGCTCCTTAGTAGACTTGCAGGAATTCAAGAACTCAAGAATCTGCCGTGGCTAGTAGGAGGGGATTTTAACGAAATATGCTTTGACAGTGAGAAATGGGGTGGTAATCTCCGGCCTTCAACACAGATGCAAGATTTCAGGGAGGCTCTCTCGGACTGTGAGCTACAAGATTTGCACTGTACTGGAAAATTATTTACATGGCACTGTACTGGAGAATTATTTATCAGGGAACCAACAGCGTCTGTCAATTCCCTGGAATTCTTCCACTCAGACCATAGACCTCTGTGTCTTCAGCTGGGTAGCCAGAATAATCAAGGAATTCGAAATACTTCCAACCGAAAGTTCACCCCCCCGATTTGAGGCTGCTTGGTTGCGTGAACCAGAGTGCATGGACAAAGTACTAGAGGGATGGCGCCCTTATGATGCCCAGTTGAGCCTAATGGACAGAAACCGGGCCTGCTTAGAAATTCTCCATTATTGGGCTGAGCATAAACTTCGTGCTCTGCCTAAGAAAATTAAAGAAAAGAGATCCAAGCTTAATGCTCTAAAGAGTCAGGCGAACTGGCCACACTCCATGCAGCAGGTTTATAACCTTGAGACTGACCTAGAGAAGCTTTGTACGCCGGAAGAGAAATACTGGCGGCAACGGAGCCGTGTAGATTGGCTTCAAGGGGTGATAGAAATTCCAAGTTCTTCCACTCGAGAGCTTCCTCTAGACAGCAGATCAATGCTATAAGGGGGATGGTTACTTCACATGGTGATCTTTGTACGGAACCCCAGGGTATGACTGAGATTGTTGTTGATTATTTTACCAATCTTTTTGAAACTGATGACCCCTCCCCAGTAGACATGCTTCCTGTTATTGATTGTGTAGAAGCTAAAGTCTCTAACCAGATGAATACATTACTTTGTGCCCCATTCACACCGAGCGAGGTGAAGAAAGCGCTCTTTGATATGCACCCAGATAAATCACCGGGCCCGGATGGCATGTCTCTGCCCTTTTCTACCAGAAGTGTTGGCACCTTATTGGGGGAGAGGTGACCTCAATAGAGCTCCTCTTGAATCTTGGAATAAAACAATTATTACTCTCATCCCAAAAGTTAAAGAGCCTCTCCTTGTGAAGGAGTTTAGACCTATCAGCTTGTGTAACGTATGCTATAAAATAGTGGCCAAAACATTGACTAATCGGCTGAAATTCGTCATGAACCACATTATCGACGAATCCCAAAGCGCTTTTATCCCAGGAAGACTGATCTCAGACAATATAATGGTAGGGTTTGAAGTGAACCATTGGATGCGGAGTAGGAAAGTGGGTAAATGTGGGTATGCTGCACTGAAGCTTGATATGAGCAAGACGTACGATAGGGTTGAATGGTGTTTCCTTGAAGCAATGATGGTTAAGATGAGATTCTCCTCAGTATTGCTAGGTCAGGCCCAATATTGTCACACTTATACTTTGCAGATGACAGCCTTGTGTTTTCTCGGGCAACGGAAGGAGACTGTACACAAGTGAAGCAGTGTATAGATCAATATTCAAAGGCGTCGGGACAACTTATCAACTTTGAGAAATCGGCTCTCTCTTTCAGCCCAAATACACACAATTCGGTGGTGGACCACATCAAACAAATTCTTACAATCCCAGTCGTGCAAGGACATGATATCTACCTCGGCCTGCCTACCTTCTCAATCAGAAATAAAAGGATTCAGTTTGCTTACCTCTTGGAAAGAGTAGCAAGTAAAATTTCTGGTTGGGGCAATAAGCTCTTCTCATGTGGAGGTAAAGAGACTCTTATAAAATCGGTGCTCCAAGCAATTCCATATTATGCTATGTTATGTTTCCGTATCCCGCATTCCATATGTGCTAGCATCGTAGGAGAATTTGCTAAATTCTGGTGGGGTTCTGATGCTGAAAAAAGAAGACTTCACTGGAAAAACTGGGCATCATTGTGCAAACCAAAGTGCTAAGGTGGGATGGGTTTTAGAAATCTTGACATTTTCAACAAAGCACTGCTTGCGAAACAAATATGAAGGATCATTCAAAACCCCCAATCGCTTGTTAGCAGAACTCTAAAGGCTCGATATTTCAAACATGGAGATGTTATGCAAGCGACCCTTGGAAGTAATCCATCTTATACTTGGCGCTCAATTATTTGGAGCCGAAGTCTACTTGAGAAAGGCCTCCATTGGAAGGTGGGGGATGGAAAATCAATCAAAACTTTTCACGATAAATGGGTGCCGAGATTCCATAATCGCCTTGTCAACCATGGATCCCCAGAGTTGAACTCTCTTAACGTGAGCGGCCTTATAAAAAATGGAACTTGGGATCGAGAGATGGTACAGAAAGTCTTCTTGCCTTATGTCGCAAACGAGGTGCTATGTATCCCAATACCGCATGCACATACCCCCGACTCCAGATTCTGGATTTATGACGCTAAAGGAAAATTTTCTGTCCGGGAAGGTTATAGGGCAGGAATTGGACTTCACACTCCTCCGAAAAACCAAGCGAAATTCGCTACTATAAAATGGTGGAGGTTCATATGGACGCTAACTATTCCGCCGAAATTCGAGTATTCTGGTGGAGGCTCTCGCACGACATTATACCAACGGAGATGAACCTGCAAGCACATCACGTTCCTACAGAGGGAGTGTGTCCATTGTGTGGTTGTGAATGTGATACTACAACTCACGCTCTGTTCTTCTGCCGAGCAATCCAAGGTTGTTGGAAGGGCCAAATGTTTAAGAAACTCTTACGACAAGTTCGACATCTGCCGACTTTGGAAATTGGACTATGGATGATGCAGCAGTTAAGCAAAACTGAGTTCGAAAGTTTTGCATGTCGGACTTGGAGCGCCTGGTATGGGCGGAACAAAGCAGTACACAACACTGAGGACAACTGTATCTCTCTACCTAAGCAATGGGATGATCGATACATTGAGGAGTATAGAGCAGCGCTGGTAAACTGTCAAAGTGATAAACAGGTGAAGGGTGTGGATTCGGATAGGATATGGATTCCACCACCAGACGGCAGCCTCCGGCTTGATGTGGATGCGGCTATCAATGATCAACAAAACGTCTACGGTGTGGCCGGTGTTCTCCGGAATGCAGATGGAAACCTAGTGTTTGCCTTTGGTCAGAAGATATTGAAACCTCTATCGGTGATGCACGCTGAACTCTTGGCCATTAAGTTTGGGGCCCAACTTGTTCATGAAAAAGGCTTTCACCGGGTACAAATTTTTTCGGATTCACAGATGGCAGTAAATACAATCATGGACCCATCATCTGATTTTGGATATAACGGCACATGTGCTCAAGAGATTAAGGAGCTAATAATGGAGCCTGAGATTGTAGAAATCAAGCACGCTAGACGCTCGGCGAATTTGGTTGCTCACACATTAGCTCATTTTGTTTTTTCCTCTCCTACACCATTTTGTTGGGTGAACGAGGATTTTCCCGCTTGGTTGTTTAATCTTGTATCTCTAAACTCTTTTCATTGATAATAAAGATACGAGTTTATCGGTCAAAAAAAAAAATAAAATAAAAAACTAAATTTTGACTACTTAGATGATTAAAATCTTTTATACGATATGTTAGAGTAAAATAATTGAACCTACTAGGAGAGTGTTTGATCGAAACGTGATGTGAGAATCCCAAATTTCACAAAGAATCTAAAATGGTGTATCGGTACACATAGCTTTATTGCTTAATTTTTGGGTGATGACGATGTAATAATAGGTTTTTTGTGAGATTTTTTACTGATCTTTATCCGTGAGACGAGTAATAAGTAATACTTTTGACATTAAAAATAATATTTTTTCATTAGTGACTCAAATAAACTAAGAGATCTTCTCACAAATATTTTTACGTACGTATAATGTATAGTTATTATTATTATTAAACAACATTAAATGCGTCAGATCAAAGAGGTTACACGATATTATTTAGTTAATTTGGGGTAGATAAACGTTGTAATTAGTTTTATTATGACAGCGATATGTTAATGCATTTTGCATCTGTGATATGTGATTTTCTGGATATTAAAACCCTTCTGAGCCATTCCATTGTCATTAATTGATTTATTTATCACTACAAAAATAAATGCTTATAGTGACATTCATAAATGTCATCATATTCAATATTTAGTGATATTTAAGTTTTAATGACACCTTCAACAAATGTCATCTATTCCAATGTCGTCTTAAACTTACTGACATTTTTTAATGTCATTATAAGATGTTAATGACAACTTCATACGTGTTACTAATTATTCATATAATGACAATTTTAAATGTCAGGAAAACTCATGTTTAAATACATTTATAGATGCCTTGTTATTATAGTAATAATGACAAATTTATATGTCAGTTAAAATCATTTATAATGACAACTAAAAATGTCGTGTATGTTATTTATAGTGACAATAACAAATGTGGGAATATTTGGTTTGAATAAATATAGGAGGAGGGAAAATTAGATAAAATAAATGTGAGAATAAAAAAACATATTAGATTAGTTATCCTGACATTTTTAACTAATGTCATTTTTTATATGGAGGGAGACAATTATTTTCCCTCCTCCAATATTTATCTAATCCAAATATTCTCACACTTATTTATAGTGAAATTTTTTAGTTTTTTAACGATTTTTTACGATGTGAGAAAAGTAATTGTTTCCCTCCATATAAAAGATAACATCAATTAAAAATGTCATGATAACTAATCTAATATGTTTTTTTATTTTACACATTATTAATTTTTTACAAGTGTCATTATTAAGTATTTGTAACAACATTTAATTAAAAGTGTCTACAAAAAAGTGTCACAATAACCATTTATTGTTGTAGTGTATTTTTAAATCACAACCAATCTTTCATGTATCTGAATATTAAAAGTTGATTCTTTTTCCCTTAAACAAAAAAGTGAAGTTTTTTTTTTATTTTTAAAGGAATTTTTTTTAATGCTTTATTCAAAGGTAAAGTACTTCCCACTCCATCACGTACAATGTTCATCTCCACCACTCATATACTCACAATTACCAACAAGTGGCGTTTGCATGTCAGTAGGGTAATTCGAGGATTTAACCAATGCTTATTAAAAGATAATCAAAGGCAGATTTACATTAAGATCCACAAATTTCTTAGTGTCCATTTTCAAGCAGCATTCCAGTAGAAAGAACAAACCTTTTTCGAAAACCAACAGAAACTTTATTAAGCATATTACTGTAAATGACTTTCGTTTTTAACTTGTGAAATGTGATTTAAAAACAACCAGCATGTACCTTGTATGTTTCAAATATGATTCTTGAAATACACATTTTTGAAGCACTCGAGTTTATTAACAAATAATAAAAATATATATTCTGAATATACCTGATTCATGTTATTCCTGATTTCGGTATAACTGTTTAGAGGATAAAAATATATGGGACCGATATCAGATAATCATGAAATTCATAATACATTCAGTGCATAATTTTGACCCATGTTTATTCTGAAAATCAGAATATTTTTTTATACCTGTTATTACTATAATATTGAGATTTCCGTTGAAAAACAATTTTAAAGGCTGGGAGTATTAATTTCCCTGTTTACTGAGTGACGATAATATCGTTCACCTCATCACCCTCTCTCAGATAAGAGTGAAGAAGAGACCGAAGGAGACGAGCAAACCCATTTCTCGGGCTGGTGAAGGAGATTCGATTAATTCTGTTGTTCAATTTTTATTATGTTAATCTGCTGCATTTTTTAGATATTTTGTTATTTCTGTTATTGATTTTGTAACGTACCGTACTTTTAAACTACTTTAAAATTTGCGGAAAAATAAAAAATTTCTTAATTAAATAGAAACCTTCTGTAACGCCCCGAAAATTTAAAGGTCAACACGAACCACATGTATTTGAATTATTAAATGCTCATGTATTTTATTTAAATGTTTTAATTGCATTAATTAATTATGTTGTGCATATTGCATGTTTAAAATATATTTTTCAAGATGGTTGCATTAAAATGTATTTTTAAGGGATATTCAAGTGACGATCGAGGAACGGGGACCGATGGCTGAAAAACGTAAAATATTTTTATTAAATAACTATTTTTAATTATTTAAAATATGGTTGATGCTTTTTAGGATTTTTGAAAATAAAGTGTTTTAAAGTGATTTTATACGCCGTAACGTAAATTTTATCGGTGTTGGTTTTCAACTAAAATACGAGCTTTTTGGCAACCCGGCTAATAAATTCACAAATTTATTTAAACAAAAACTTTGTTTATATTTTATTTAAATCATAATTAAACTAATGGGCTTAATTAGAAGGCTTAATAGGCATAAGCCTTAATTAGTTGAATTATGTAGTATATAATAGGTTAAAACTCTACACCTAGCATCACAACTCACGCCTCCCACTCTTTCAAAATCTGAAAACTCGCCCCACCCCTCTCTTAAACCTCACAACACACACACTCACACTTTAGAAGAGATTTTCGAAGGGTGCAAGTTAGAACAAGCCAAAGTTGCGTCCCGTTCTTCCTCGTCAACGATTTTTCGTGCGTATAAAACGCAAAGGCACGCCATACATCTCCTTTTCTCATCCATCATATCATATTATTGTTTGAATTATTGTATACATGAAGAACATGAAATATTTTTCATAATTTTCGGATTATTGCATGTATACATGAGGAAACTTGATTTTTGAATCCAATAATTTGTTTATTGTTCGGTTAAGGGGCTGCCATGACTAGGGTATTGATCAAGGACGTTTTTCACAAGTTTTAGGGTCCTAATAGCACACAAAAAACGCACAAACAGGCTGCAATCACAAACAGAAACAAGCTGGAACGAATTCTGGTACGACTTTGATCAAGGGGTGCGGCTTTAGGGGTTTCTGTTGGTGGGCTCGGCCAGGGATGGCTGGGGCTTGGTAAGGGGTCAGCCTAGGGTCGCTAGGACCCGTGGCTAGGCGGTTAGGAAGAGCCCATGATCACATGGACTCTTCCCTCGCATGCTTTTGGTGCAGCCGAGTGCTGCAATTTTCGAGGGGTTAGGGGCTTGGCTAGGGTGGTACAGGCGATGGCTAGGGTGGTCCAGGTGATGGCTCAGGGTGGTCCAAAGTGGGTCAGGGAGGCTAGGGCTCGTTGGTGGCTGTTGCAAAGAGTCCCACGCAAGTAGGACTCTCGCAAATAAGGGGATGCGCAGGTGCTGTCTATGTACAGCACCTTGCTACTTGGTCCAAGGGCTCGGGCTTGGGGTAGCTCGGGTCTTGGACTGGTCTAGGTTCAGTTAGGCTCATGAAGGGTCGGTGGTTAGGTGGCTGGAAGAGTCCTAGGCAACTAGGGAACCCACTTCAACAAGAACACTACAAACACACACGTGCAGAATTTTAGGTAGAGTTCCAGCATGTTTTGGGAGCGGACCAGGGCTAGTTTTCGGGCTGGGCTTTGTCAGTAGGGTCCCTAGGTGGGTTGGCTAAGTTTTGGCTCAAGGTGGCTTGGGCGTGGCTCGGGTAAATTAGGAGATGGCTCGGTGTGTTCGATAAGGTATCGAAAACAAAAATTAAAAGGCTAAAAATAGAACCATGGGTCCACAGGTGTGGTTCATGGCTCCTAAGAGTAGAATAAATACTAAAAATGTTATGTTAAAAATTTGGGATCAAAATAACTAGTGTTGGATTTATACGGGATTTAATCGGCGCACGAAACGCTAATTAACGAGTTAATTGAAACGCCTAGTTTTAATTATTATAAAATTATGAAAAATTAAGTTTAAGCTTAAATAATTATAAGTCTAAGCTTTCATTTTGAGAATTTTATATTAAGGTTTGGTTTAATTCGAGATTAAAACGCATTAATATGTCACAATTAAATATTTATTAAAAATTCATCGAATTAAGCTAATAAAAATATGAGAAAATTTATGTATGCTTAAATAATTATTTGGGACATGTTAGAGTCAATGAATTCAAGAAAGAGTCAAAAACGTAAAATGTCACGTCCATGGGTAAAACGGTCTTTTTACACCTAAAAATTAGTAAACATCACGGCAGTGCCCTGAATGCTGTTTTATGTGCTAATATGATTATTTTCTATAGTTATGGATGTTTACGAAAATTTTTTTATGTTAAAATGATATTTTAAATGTTTATGAGATTTTATATGTTAAAATGATATTTTAAATGTTTATGAGATTTTATATGTTAAAATGATATTTTAAATGTTTAGGGAATTTTATATGTTTATGATTTAATATGTCAAAATGTTATTGTAAATGTTTTGAGGTTAAAATGTTATTTTAAATGTTTATGAAATGTTCATGATTAAATTATGATTTTTAGATGTATATGGGATTTTTATGATTTAAGGTTGACATTTAAAAGACATGTTGCATGTTTGGTTTCAAAAATAAAAAATATATGTTATGCACGATTTTATAAAGTGATGAGAATGTAAAACGTTGAAGGAAGTGAAGTGATTGTGACTAATTCGCTAATATTGGAGATATCGTGAGGGTGACGGTCCCAATGGGAGCCCGACGATCGTGTTTTCATTATTACGAATATGAGGATATGAGGATATGAGGTTTGTGGTAAGAATGAGAATATCCTCATGTTAAAAAGGTTTTATGTCATGTCATGTTGAGGAAAAAGGAAAATGTTAAGGTTTATGTTATGTATGTAATGAAAATGTTTATGCTTAAAGTTGATGCATCATTATGAAAATGTTTTATTTAAAGTTCATGCATCATAAAAAGGATTATGAAAATGTTCATGATTGAGGTTTATGCATTTTCATGAAAACGATATTTTAAGTACAAGTATTTTTCACTGTTATATGTTGACTGTATTACGTATTACTTGTTACCAAGATTATGGTGTGTTGAGTCTTTAGACTCACTAGGTGTGATGGATGCAGGTGAGGTTGAGGGAAGTCTTGACGGGTGATTCTACTAGACTGTCGGTGCACACAACCCGAGGACCAGCGCTACTATTTTCCGCATTACGATTTATGATTACTGATTTAAGTTAAAGATATTTAAGACTATTTATTTATGCTTTTGGAGAGATTTTTGAGAGGTTTAGTATGAGCTATAATTTTCAAACTTATTGCTTTTAGGGTTGCTAAAACAGTTGACGATTTCATTTTATGACTATTGCACTTGATTTTTAAAATGCTAGTTGGTTGAGATTTTATTTTAAAGGGTTAAATATTTTTATAAAAATATTTTCATGTGTTATATGTCATGGCCGAATTTGAGTGTTTTAAAAAAAAATTCTAGTATTTTTTAAACAATAAAAAGGGCAGACGTTTCAGTTGGTACCAGAGCAAGGTTCCTGTAAAGGGTTGTGCCACCATCAGTGTCGGGGAGCTCAGTCGTCAAGCCTCAAACTTGTAAGTTTACATGCTTTATATGATTTTATGATGTTACCTGCATAATTAAATGAATTATATGATTACGTCACATGTTTAATAGCTTTATGATAATATATGATTTATATGCTTTAGAATTTTTATACGTGTTACGTTATGAAATAAGAAATTATTTAATTTTAACGCATGTTGGTTTTGTGGTGAAATTGGATTATGTTGATTTTTTTTGAGTTTTAGTATTGACGTTTACTTTTTGGGCTATAAGTTAATCGTGAATATTATGAATGTTTTTGGGATACGTAGATTTTCTAAGAAAATATTTTTGATTCATGGTTACTAGTCGAAATAATTTTTGGGAATTACTCATAAGAAATAATGATTCGAGAATTTGCAATGACGGTAAGAAAATGTATAAATTGGGATTTTAAGTTTTTATTAAAGGTAAAATTGGTTATAGCAATTGATTTTGGGTAAATAAGTTTAAATTATCGAAATTTATGTTGTGAGAAACCCGTAGAGGAGAATTAAGAATGTTAAGAAGTTATGGGTTAATAGTAGGATTTTGAAATTGAGAACCAATTAGGATAATTTTTGAGGAAATTAAGAATTTGTTTTGCAATTATTACGGAATTTGGGGACTAGTTTATCAATAAGTAAGGATTGAATGGGTTAATTGATAAGAGTTTTCGATAATTTAGACTTTTAAGAATATTTGGAACCTTGAGATATCTTGGTTATAGTGTTATAAGGGATGTTATTCAAGGGTTTTTAAGGATGAAACAATATTAGGCTTGAAAAATCTAAGCGTTAGCGGATGCGTTTGGGATTTTAAGGTTGAAATTTGATAAGTTTATTAATATTTTGGGTATAAGATAAGGAAAGTAATATACGATAAGTATGGTCATCCATCTTTTGATATTGAGAATTGTAAGAAAAATTGAAATTCGAGGTTATAATAGTAATATCACTAAGTCATTTGAGTATTTTTAAGTTGCAATTCGAAAATAAGGATTTAGAAGGTAAAAACAATTGGGATAAAGGAGATGTAAGGACCTTCTAGAATTTAAGTTTGATCAGAATAGCGTAGCGAAAGCGTGGATTTTTGGGATATTAGAACTAAGACTAAACTTTGGGTTATTAAGGATAAGCGAATTTCTAGGACGAAATTCAATTTAAGGGGTGAAGATTGTAACGCCCCGAAAATTTAAAGGTCCACACGAACGACATGTATTTGAATTATTAAATGCTCATGTATTTTATTTAAATGTTTTAATTGCATTAATTAATTATGTTGTGCATATTGCATGTTTAAAATATATTTTTCGAGATGGTTGCATTAAAATGTATTTTTAAGGGATACTCAAGTGGCGATCGAGGAACGGGGACCGATGGCTGAAAAACGTAAAATGTTTTTATTAAATAATTATTTTTAATTATTTATGGTTGGTGCTTTTTAGGATTTTTGAAAATAATGGGTTTTAAAGTGATTTTATACGCCGGGACGTAAATTTTATCGGTGTTGGGTTTTCAACTAAAATACGAGCTTTTTGGCAACCCGGCTAATAAATTCACAAATTTATTTAAACAAAAACTTTGTTTATATTTTATTTAAATCCTAATTAAACTAATGGGCTTAATTAGAAGACTTAATAGGCTTAAGCCTTAATTAGTTGAACTATGTAGTATATAATAGGTTAAAACTCTACACCTAGCATCACAACTCACGCCTCCCACTCTTTCAAAATCTGAAAACTTTCCCCACCCCTCTCTTAAACCTCACGGCACACACACTCACACTTTAGAAGAGATTTTCGAAGGGTGCAAGTTAGAACAAGCCAAAGTTGCGTCCCGTTCTTCGTCGTCAACGATTTTTTGTGCGTATAAAACGCAAAGGCACGCCATACATCTCCTTTTCTCATCCATCATATCATATTATTGTTTGAATTATTGTATACATGAAGAACATGAAATATTTTTCATAATTTTCGGATTATTGCATGTATACATGAGGAAACTTGATTTTTGAATCCAATAATTTGTTTATTGTTCGGTTAAGGGGCTGCCATGACTAGGGTATTTATCAAGGACGTTTTTCACAAGTTTTAGGGTCCTAATAGCACACAAAAAATGCACAAACAGGCTGCAATCACACACAGAAACAAGCTGGAACGAATTCTGGTATGGCTTTGATCAAGGGGTGCGGCTTTAGGGGTTTCTGCTGGTGGGCTCGGCCAGGGATGGCTGGGGCTTGGTAAGGGGTCAGCCTAGGGTCTGGTAGGGTCCTAGCATGGCTAGGACCCGTGGCTAGGCGGTTAGGAAGAGCCCATGATCACATGGACTCTTCCCTCGCATGCTTTTGGTGCAGCCGAGTGCTGCAATTTTCGAGGGGTTAGGGGCTTGGCTAGGGTGGTACAGTAGATGGCTAGGGTGGTCCAGGTGATGGCTCAGGGTGGTCCAAAGTGGGTCAGGGAGGCTAGGGCTCGTTGGTGGCTGCTGCAAAGAGTCCCACGCAAGTAGGACTCTCGCAAATAAGGGGATGCGCAGGTGCTGTCTATGTACAGCACCTTGCTGCTTGGTCCAGCGCTCGGGCTTGGGGTGGCTCGGGTCTTGGACTGGTCTAGGGTCAGTTAGGCTCATGAGGGGTCGGTGGTTAGGTGGCTGGAAGAGTCCTAGGCAACTAGGGAACCCACTTCAACAAGAACGCTACAAACACACACGTGCAGAATTTTAGGTAGAGTTCCAGGATGTTTTGGGAGCGGGCCAGGGATGGTTTTTGGGCTGGGCTTTTTCAGTAGGGTCCCTAGGTGGGTTGGCTAAGTTTTGGCACAAGGTGGCTTGGGCGTGGCTCGGGTAAATTAGGAGATGACTCGGTGTGTTCGATAAGGTATCGAAAACGAAAATTAAAAGGCTAAAAATAGAACCATGGGTCCACGGGTGTGGTTCATGGCTCCTAAGGGTAGAATAAATACTAAAAATATTATGTTAAAAATTTTGGATCAAAATAACTAGTTTTGGATTTATTCGGGATTTAATCGGCGCACGAAACGCTAATTAACGAGTTAAATGAAACACCTAGTTTTAAGTATTATAAAATTATAAAAAATTAAGTTTAAGCTTAAATAATTATTATAAGTCTAAGCTTTCAATTTGAGAATTTTATATTAAGATTTTGTTTAATTCGAGATTAAAACGCATTAATATGTCACAATTAAAGATTTATTTAAAAGTCATCGAATTAGGCTAAATAAAAATATGAGAAAATCCAGGTAAGCTTAAATAATTATTTGGGACATGTTAGAGTCAATGAATTCAAGAAAAAGTCAAAAACGTAAAATGTTACGTCCATGGATAAAACGGTCTTTTTACACCTAAAAATTAGTAAACAAAATGGCAGTGCCCTGAATGCTATTTTATGTGCTAATATGATTATTTTCTATAGTTATGGATGTTTATGGAAATTTTTTTATGCTAAAATGATATTTTAAATGTTTATGAGATTTTATATGTTGAAATGATATTTTAAATGTTTAGGGAATTTTATATGTTTATGATTTAATATGTCAAAATGTTATTGTAAATGTTTTGAGGTTAAAATGTCATTTTAAATGTTTATGAAATGTTCATGATTAAATTATGATTTTTAGATGTATATGGGATTTTTATGATTTAAGGTTGACATTTAAAAGATATGTTGCATGCTTGGTTTCAAAAATAAAAAATATATGTTATGCTCGATTTTATAAAGTGATGAGAATGTAAAACGTTGAAGGAAGTGAAGTGATTGTGACTAGTTCGCTAATATTGGAGATATCGTGAGGGTGACGGTCCCAGTGGGAGCCCGACGATCGTGTTTCCATTATTACGAATATGAGGATATGAGGATATGAGGTTTGTGGTAAGAATGAGAATATCGTGAGGGGAGAAGGCCCCAGAGGGAGCCCATTTATGGGAGAAGGCCCCAGAGGGAGCCCCGACGATCGTATTTCTATTCGATGAGGACAGGCCAGGGCCCAGTTGACCGGTGAGAGTGTTGCTGGTGTCCCCCGCCGCCCAGTACTGCGATTTCATGTAAATGGATCCATCGACTTTTGAGGTTTGAGGAAAATCACAATTAACGATCTGAATTCAACAAAGAAAAAGGAAAATTGTTTATGATCATGTTAAAAAGGTTTTATGTCATGTCATGTTGAGGAAAAAGGAAAATGTTAAGATTTATGTTATGCATGTCATGAAAATGTTTATGCTTAAAGTTGATGCATCATTATGAAAATGTTTTATTTAAAGTTCATGCATCATAAAAAGGATTATGAAAATGTTCATGTTTGAGGTTTATGCATCTTCATGAAAACGCTATTTTAAGTACAAGTATTTTTCACTGTTATATGTTGATTGTATTACGTATTACTTGTTACCAAGATTATGGTGTGTTGAGTCTTTAGACTCACTAGGTGTGATGGATGCAGGTGAGGTTGAGGGAGGTCTTGACGGGTGATTCTATTGGACTGTCGGTGCACACAACCCGAGGACCAGCGCTACTATTTTTCGCATTACGTTTTATGATTACTGATTTAAGTTAAAGATATTTAAGACTATTTATTTATGCTTTTGGAGAGATTTTTGAGAGGTTTAGTATGAGCTATACTTTTCAAACTTATTGCTTTTAGGGTTGCTAAAACAGTTGACGATTTCATTTTATGACTATTGCACTTGATTTTTAAAATGCTAGTTGGTTGAGATTTTATTTTAAAGGGTTAAATATTTTTATAAAAATATTTTCATGTGTTATATGTCATGGCCGAATTTGAGTGTTTTAAAAAAAAATTCTAGTACTTTTTAAGCAATAAAAAGGGCAGACGTTTCAGTTGGTATCAGAGCAAGGTTCCTGTAAAGGGTTGTGCCACCATCAGTGCCGGGGAGCTCAGTCGTCATGCCTCAAACTTGTAAGTTTACATGCTTTATATGATTTTATGATGTTACCTGCATAAGTACATGAATTATATGATTACGTCACATGTTTAATAGCTTTATGATAATATATGATTTATATGCTTCAGAATTTTTATACGTGTTACGTTATGAAATAAGAAATTATTTGATTTCAACGCATGTTGGTTTTGTGGTGGAATTGGACTATGTTGATTTTTTTTGGGTTTTAGTATTGACGTTTTACTTTTTGGGTTATAAGTTAATCGTGAATATTATGAATGCTTTTGGGACACGTAGATTTTCTAAGAAAATATTTTTGATTCATGGTTACTAGTCGAAATAATTTTTTGGAATTATTCATAAGAAATAATGATTCGAGGATTTGCAATGACTTGAGGGTAAGAAAATGTATAAATTGGGATTTTAAGTTTTTATTAAAGGTAAAATTGGTTATAGCAATTGATTTTGGGTAAATAAGTTTAAATTATCGAAATTTATGTTATGGGAAACCCGTAGAGGAGAATTAAGAATGTTAAGAACTTATGAGTTAATAGTAGGATTTTGAAATTAAGGACCAATTAGGATAATTTTTGAGGAAATTAAGAATTTGTTTTGCAATTATTACGGAATTTGGGGACTAGTTTATCAATAAGGATTGAATGGGTTAATTGATAAGAGTTTTCGATGATTTAGACTTTTAAGAATATTTGAAACCTTGAGATATCTTGGTTATAGAAATGGACCCCGTGTAAGGGTCCGGATCGGGGTCCGTGTAGGTGCTGGAAAATCACATTTCGAAGGAAAAAGGGCACGGACCCCGTGCCAGGGTCCGGCTACCTACTGGAATCGCGAACCGACGAAAATTCTCTATACTTTTGACTTAATTCTCCTAACTCGATCATACGACCCGTGAACCAACACATCGAGACTCGTCCTAGGGTGCTATGACATTGACTTAACCTATATAAACGCCCCGAAAACAATGACGTCCAACCTACAACGCAATACAACTCATAGACACGAAATTTGACACCAAATCAATTCCTAGGACTTCTAATTCAACCAAGTGCCTAACGACATGAAACGAAACACCAACAATCATCCCAACATCATTTTCGATATACTTAAACGCAGCAGCAATCACCCGTCGATCCTCAACAAAGCCTGCAACAATAAAGCTTCAAGAACACATCAAGAACTCATTTTTTCAGAAAAATGCAGTTTGAGCAGTCCCACGAAAACGATCATAACTCACTCATTTCTTATCTAAATATTTTGAATTTACTGAAAAATCAAAGGTATCAAAAAGTTTTACGTTTTATATGTTGAAAGTTTTTCCCGAAAAATCGCAGTATTTAAAATGACAGCAAGTTTTGAGTTTTGAGATCCAAAAACATTTCAAAATTGATCTAACAAATTTTTGCTCAAACTTTGCATAACATACATGAATATTCACGCATAATAAACAACAAAACGTATAATATGACAAGATCAATGCAAGAATGAAAGAATATACATGTCTTTTGATTTGAAACGATTGAAGATGACGAATACCGGTGCGGTAGAATACGGGAGATTACCGTGGAACGCATTCGCGCGCTTACGTCAAATTTATGGTTTAGGTAATACGAATATATCGAAAAAGTAATTTAAACACTTCCGATGAGATCCATGGAGCAACCTCGCTCTCCCATCTAATCCTGCAGAAAGAAGGGAATCGACCGGTTTCGAGCATACTCGTGGTGTGAAAGTGATTTGACTTTCTTCTTATTCCTTTGCCCTTTCATGTGCCGAATGCAGGTTCCAAGATAGTCTTCTTTTGGAGGTTGCTATTCCGAGTCTGCTTTGTGTGCCTGCCAGTTTCAGGGAGTACGAGATGGGGTGTCTAGCTGGCAGCTTGCTACACGATTCTTGCTCGAAACCAATGTAAATCTTCAGAAATTTTTCATGGGAGAGGGGTGGCTACTGCTGAACTCAAGAACCCGAGCTAATCTCCAAAGTTTGAAACGTGTGTGTGTGTTGTGTGTGTGCGTGAGTATAATGTAGTTTAGGTAAAGATTTTGATTAATTAATTAATTAGGGGCTAAAAATTGGTTTAGTTAAATAATTAGAAATAAAATAATACTAACCTAATTAGTTAACCCCACTAAAGGATCAAATAAACTAATTGAAAGGTTTAAAAAACACCTACTACTCAACTTAGTAATTTTGAAAACGTAAAATCTTAAAAATCACTTAATAAGTAAATTAGGATTTTTTTTATTTTTAAAAATGCCTAAAACTCTAATAATCATTTAAAATAACAATTTCCTCGACTTGAAATAAAATACCACATTTCAAGAATCGCCTATATCTTTGTTGGTCTCTTTTCTCGATCCCACGTCGAATATTCGCCTGAAACATGAAACTCAAGAAAATATTTTAACGTGCATCACATAAACATAAATAATTTAAAATAATGCAATGTCATAAAACATGCATCGCTAAAATCATTTTAAAATTAAATAAATGATTTATTAATTAAATAAATACATGGGTTTTAAGTGTACTGATTTTGGGTTCTACAGTTCCTCCCCCACTTAAATAAATTTTGTCCTCGAAATTAAATCTTACCAAAAAGTTCCGGATAGCGACTTCTCATATCTGTTCTGTCTCCCAAGTGGCCTCCTTCACTGCTTGATTCAGCCACCGGACTTTGAACAGCTTGGTCACCTTGTTCCGAAGTCTCCGCTCCTATCTGTCTAGGATTTGGACAGGTCTTTCCTCATACGACAGATCTGAAGCAAGCTGCAACGGATCATAGCTCAAAACATGCGAAGGATCCGCTAGGTACTTCCTCAGCATCGAGACGTAGAACACATTGTGTACACCGGCCAGATTTGGTGGTAGGGCTACACGATAAGCTAGTGTCCCAACTCTGTCAAGAATTTCGAACGGTCCAAAAAATCTCGGACTAAGCTTGCCTCTCTTCCCAAACCTCATAACACCCTTCATAGGTGCTATCTTTAAGAAAATGTGATCGCCTACGGCAAACGCAAGATCCCTTCTCCTCTTGTCAGCATAACTCTTTTGACGAATCTGGGTGGTTTTCATCCTGTATCGGATCTTGACCACCACATCTGCAGTCTGCTGAACAATCTCTGAACCAAGTTTTGGTCTCTCACTGACTTCATCCCAATGAATTGGCGATCTGCACTTCCTTCCATACAATGCCTCGTAGGGAGCCATACCTATAGATGTTTGGAAACTTTTGTTATAGGTAAACTCCACTAGACGTAGGTTCAATTCCCAATTCCCATGGAAATCGATCACATAAGCTCGCAAAAAATCCTTCAAAATCTGAATCACTTGCTCAAACTTACCATATGTCTGAGGGTGAAAAGCTTTACTAAATCGTAACTTCGTCCCCATGGCTGCATGTAAACTCTTCCAAAAGGACAATGTGAACCTCGGGTCCCTGTCAGACACAATAAAAACTAGAATTCCGTGCAATCGAACTATCTCCTTGATATAGAGCTCTGCATACTGCGTCATGGAGAAAGTCGTCTTCACTGGCAAGAAGTATGCCGACTTAGTAAGTTGATCCACTATAACCCAAATAGCATTGGATCCTCTAACTGACATCGGCAAACCAACAACGAAGTTCATGGTGATATTCTCACACTTCCCCTCGGGGATAAGGAGTGTCTTAAGCATTCCTGCTGGCCTCTGATGCTCTGTCTTCACTTGTTGACAAGTGAGGCATTCAGACACAAATCGGCGGATATCTCGCTTCATCCCTGGCCACCAATACAAAGTCTGCAAATTCTTGTACATCTTGGTAACTCCCGGATGAATGGAATATGGAGATGCATGTGTCTCTGTCAGAATATCCTCTCTGATCGAATCAACACTAGGCACCCACATCCTTCCTCTGTACCTCGCAATACCATCGGGCACTGTGTAGAGTACACTGCCCTTGGCTTCATCCTTCAGTCTCCATTTCTGCAACTGTTCATCTGACGATTGACCTGCACGGATTCGGTCTAGCAACGAAGATTGGACTGTCAGATTAGACATTTTAGGAGCTCTACCCTTATGATAAAACTCTAACCCAAATCTCTGAATTTCTGACTGAAGAGATCTCTGCACTGACAGCTGTGCTACGACTGCAACCTTTCTGCTCAAGGCGTCTGGCAAAACATTAACTTTCCCCGGATGGTAGCGAATCTCACAATCGTAGTCTTTCACTAACTCTAACCACCGTCTTTGTCTCTTATTCAACTCTTTCTGCGTGAAGAAATACTTGAGACTCTTGTGATCAGTGAATATTTGGCATTTCTCGCCATACAAATAATGTCTTCATATCTTCAACGCAAAGACAACGGCAGCTACTCAAGATCATGAGTCGGGTAGTTTCTCTCATGCTCCTTCAACTGTCTGAAGGCATAAGCTATAAATCGACCAAGCTGCATCAAAACTACGCTTAACCCGAGCTTAGATGCATCGGTGTATAACACAAAATTGCCTTGACCTGCTAGCATGGCTAACACTGGCGCTATGATAAGAGCTTGTGTAACGTCCAGACATTCGTATGCATGTGATGTAAGGTAATGATTATGATTAAGTATGTTTCTTATTCCTTTTATGGTTTGTTATGATGATCGTTTGGGATATGTGATGTAATGGTGATGGTTTATGGCTTCAAGATATGATATAAATGGTATTGAATGATATGGAATGAAACGGAGAATGTATGGGTAGAATAGAAAGTTGATCCTTAGCCAAATAGGTAATGGAAGTGCTGAAACGGTATGAAAATGTGGCAGTAGTTGTGGTTTTTAGCGTAATGTTTTGTATTTTGATCCAAATGATGTGAGGCCACTTTCATTAGAAATATAAGACATAAGGCTATAACTTCCATGTTTTGAGTTTTGTCCAAATCATTGTGGAAGACTAGCCAAAAGCGCCCCGAAGTGTGTCGTGTGTTTCGTTGTTCTTGTAGTGACACATGTTGGGAAATTGAGCATAACTTTTGACTCAGACCTTCAAATGACATGGGGCCAATTGGAGATACAAGCCAAGACATAGAGCTACAACTTTCATGTTTACCACTTTTCCTAATTATGAATGGAAGCGGCGTTTCAGAAGCAATCTTTGTCGTAACTGTGCGCAGAGCGCGCCCGAGCGGAAAAAAATGTCCGCCCGGGCGGTCCTATTTCGAAAATCTGGTGTTTCTGGCCGAGAGTTCTGCGCCCGAGCGGAAAAATATGTCCGCCCGGGCGCCCAGCAAAGTTTAAAAACGTGTTTTGGGTATTTGAAGGCATAAAATCAACGGAGACTCTCATTTTTCTCATTTCCCTTCTCTTCCTTTCTCTTCTCCATCGTGTAAGGCTAGGGTTCTTCATCTTTTTCTTCTTCTCTCATTCAATCAAGCAATTAATCTTCAATCCGGAGTTGAAACTTCATCTTTTTAGTGAAAGGGACAAAGATAAGTGGTTTTTATTCTTGTTCTTGAGATATTGAAGATGGTGGAGTTAGGGGATGATAGTTGTGTTAGATGTTTTGGGTTAAATGGTCATCTAATGTTATTATTTGGGTGTTGATGGTTAGTTATTGGGTTTATTGTTGTAGGATCACCGTCGAGGTTTAGGAAACCAAGTGCTCCAAGTGTTTTAAGTGGAATCATTTCTTAAATGCATCACATGATCCTATATGTATGTGTTTTGATGATTTTATGATGTTAACTTCTTTCAAATTCCATTCATGATATATATATGTAAATATGTATACATAGTAGTGCAATTATATGCATTATTTAATGAAAGCTGATGATCGTCTAGTGGATAGAGTCCACAATGTATTTCACGTCTCAATGCTCAGAAAGTACATCTCGAACCCTTTCCATGTTCTCAGACATGAACCATTGGATCTGATGCCAAACTTGACTTATCAAGAAGTACCAATCCAGATTTTAGATCGCAAGGTTAACGTACTGAGGAATAAGGAAATCGGCATTATAAAGATTCTTTCGCGTAATCAGTTGGTTGAAGAAGCAACCTGGGAGCAGAGGAGGAAATGAAACAACGATATCCTGAGTTATTCGAACAGTAATTACAATTTCGGGGACGAAATTTCTTAAGGAAGGGAGAATTGTAACGCCCAGACATTCGTATGCATATGATGTAAGGTAATGATTATGATTAAGTATGTTTCTTATTCCTTTTATGGTTTGTTATGATGATCGTTTGGGATATGTGATGTAATGGTGATGGTTTATGGCTTCAAGATATGATATAAATGGTATTGAATGATATGGAATGAAACAGAGAATGTATGGGTAGAATAGAAAGTTGATCCTTAGCCAAATAGGTAATGGAAGTGCTGAAACGGTATGAAAATGTGGCAGTAGTTGTGGTTTTTAGCATAATATTTTGTATTTTGATCCAAATGATGTGAGGCCACTTTCATTAGAAATATAATACATAAGGCTATAACTTTCATGTTTTGATTTTTGTCCAAATCATTGTGGAAGACTAGCCAAAAGCGCCCCGAAGTGTGTCGTGTGTTTCGTTGTTCCTGTAGTTACACATGTTGGGAAATTGAGCATAAATTTTTACTCAAACCTTCAAATGACATGAGGCTAATTGGAGATGCAAGCCAAGACATAGAACTACAACTCTCATGTTTACCACTTTTCCTAATTATGAAGGGAAGAGGCGTTTCGGAAGCAACCTTTGTCGTAGCTGTGCGCAGAGCGCGCCCGAGCTGAAAAAGATGGCCGCCCAGGCGGTCCTATTTCAAAAATTTGGTGTTTTTGGCTGAGAGTTCTGTGCTCGAGTGGAAAAATATGTCCGCCCGGGCGCCCAGCAAAGTTTAAAAATGTGTTTTGGGTATTTTAAGGCATAAAATCAACGGAGACTCTCATTTTTCTCATTTCCCTTCTCTTCCTTTCTCTTCTCCATCGTGTAAGGCTAGGGTTCTTCATCTTTTTCTTCTTCTCTCATTCAATCAAGCAATTAATCTTCAATCCGGAGTTGAACTTCATCTTTTTAGTGAAAGGGGCAAAGGTAAGTGGTTTTTCTTCTTGTTCTTGAGTTATTGAAGATGGTGGAGTTAGGGGATGATAGTTGTGTTAGATGTTTTGGGTTAAATGGTCATCTAATGTTATTATTTGGGTGTTGATGGTTAGTTATTGGGTTTATTGTTGTAGGATCACCGTCAAGGTTTAGGAAACCAAGTGCTCCAAGTGTTGTAAGTGGAATCATTTCTTAAATACATCACATGATCCTATATGTATGTGTTTTGATGATTTTATGATGTTAACTCCTTTCAAATTCCATTCATGATATATATATGTAAATATGTATACATAGTAGTGCAATTATATGCATTATTTAATGAAAGGAGTTAAACTTTACAAGATGCCTCTAATGTGTTTTATAAAATACTTGAATGAAGTTTTATATGATTGAATGGTTGGATTGATAGTGATAGTAGCTGTGTTACCCCTGGCAATTCTAAATCCGCAATGTAATTGGCCAATTAACGATGAAAACATGTGCTCTCTTATAAGATGCATTTTATGCAGAGGTACATGTCCGTCCTATAAGATTCGTTTTTACGAAAAGGGTAACCAATGAATGAACTATCTTATAAGAACTATCAATTCTTCAGTTGATCAATGAAATGAATATCATCCCTATGTATTGTTGTATTATGATTCTTGACGGATGGTATTAATCATAATTCAATGTTTATGAAATGAGATGGATAATGTTTTCAAGAAAATGAAATTGAGGCTATCCATTTTATGTTTTACAATAAAATATATATATATATATATATATATATATATATATATATATATATGTATCTTGTTAGTATTGATTCCATTTGCTGAGTTTTATACTCATTCCTGTTATGTTCATGTGATGCAGGCACAAGTAAGAAATACTGATCATCCCTGAGTTGTCGAAGCGAGAGAAGGGAATATGCCAAACTTTGGAGATAGTGATTGGATGCTATTTTGATGTTAAGCTTTTGGTTATTTTGGAAAACATTGAAAACCTTGTTTTGATATTTGAATTAGAAATATGTGTAGATACTATATTAAATGGTATCTGATGAATATGAAAATATTTTGCATGTATTTTATTTGTTGCTTGAGAAAGGTGGCATGTCCTATTTGTGGGGAGATGCTGCCCAAATGTTTTTAAAATTACACTTTTTCTCCAAATTATATTTTAAAGCTTCCGCACTAATTATGCATTTTAGTCACGCGTGTTACAGCTTGCTTCAAAATATCAATGCTCTCTCGGCACTCGTCACTCCAAATGAATTTAGCATTCTTCTTAGTCAATGAAGTGAGTGGCAATGCTATCGAAGAAAATCCCTGAATGAATTTCCTATAGTAGCTTGCTAAGCCTAGGAAACTGCGGATCTCTGACGCATTATTCGGCTCAACCCATTCCTTAACCGCTGCTACCTTAGCTGGATCCACCTCAATGCCACTGCTAGAAATTACATGACCCAAAAACGCTACCTTCTCCAACCAAAATTCACACTTACTGAATTTTGCAAACAACTTGCGACTCTGCAAGACATGCAAAACTGTACCCAAATGCTGACTGTGCTCCTCATGGCTCTTCGAGTAAATGAGAATGTCGTCAATGAACACTATGATGAACTGATCTAGGTAGGGCTGGAATACTCGGTTCATCGAGTCCATAAAAATCGCTGGAGCATTCGTCAGTTCGAATGGTATCACTAAGAACTCGTAATGCCCATATCTAGTCCTGAAGGCTGTCTTATGAACATCTGCATCCTTTACCTTCAACTGATGATACCCTGATCGAAGATCTATCTTAGAGAATACTGTAGCTCCCTGCAACTGATCAAACAAATCCTTGATCCTTGGAAGTGGGTATTTATTCTTGATCGTTACCTTGTTCAGTTCTCGGTAATCGATACACAGCCTCATGCTCCCATCTTTCTTCTTTACAAAGAGCACTGGTGCGCCCCATGGTGAGAAACTAGGGCGAATGAATTCCTTGTCAAGAAGCTCCTGAATCTGCTGTTTGAGCTCTAACATCTCAGCTGGAGCTAGTCAGTACGGTGCCATAGAAATTGGCACAGTGCCTGGCACAAGATCAATAGCGAACTCCACCTCTCTCTCTGGTGGAAGGCCTGTGACGTCATCTAGAAAAACTTCAAGAAAATCTCTGACCACTGGCAGATATCCACGAAGTGGGTACGTCAGGTGCCGAAATAATACTGGCCAAGAAAGCCTGAGTCTCCTTGTGAATAAGTCTATGTGCCTGCATGCAAGAGATCATGCGAGGAAACTTCTCCATCTATCTGGCTCAAAGAGAAACTGCTTCATGCCCAAAGGTCTTACCAACACTGACCTTTTCTGGAAATCAATAAGAACTTTGTTCTTCGTCAGCCAGTCCATTCCCAAGATAATATCAAATTCTGGCATCGGCAACACGATTAGATCGGCATACAGTAGGTGACCTTGCAGCTCGAGATCGATGTCTCTGGCCATGCTAGTAGCTGATAATTCTTCCCCTGATGGGACTGTCCCTGAATAGCTCACGTCGAGTCCAATAGATTGGATGTTCAGATGATTAGCGAACGTCTCCGAAATAAAAGAGTGAGTGACCCCTGAATCTATCAAGGCATTTGTGGCTATTCTCTTTATGAAAATATTTCCTGAGAGACGTTGGTACAACACAAAAACTTATATCCCAAAAATTCTAATCTTAACCTCAAGCACAGTAGAACAATCTCTACCCAAGTCGCCAAAAATACTACTAGCACATTAATAATCCTAAATAAAATTCAAAACACGTATAACAAAATTTAATATTGTGCCAAATTAAATTAGTTACCAGTCAGCAGGGTTGTGACTGGGTTCACCTGCTCGGCCTGCATGGCGAACACTCAACCCTGGATCGGCTGTCTCCACTGTGGGAAGTCCTTCAACATATGATCGCTGGCTCCACACTTGAAGCATTTGTCCGATCCAAATAAACACTGTCCCAGATGCTTGCGGTTGCAATTCGGGCACACTGGGTAATCATCGGGTCTCTGAGAAACCTTCTGTTGAGGGATAGGACCCTTGCCTTTCGGCGGTCCCTGAAATGGCCTCTTCCCCTGCTGCCCCTGGAAAGGCCTCTTAAACTGGGTTCGCTGTTGTTGCTGCTGCCGAGGTGCCTGATAGGGCCTCTTGCCCTGCTTATCGACTTCAATGTCCCTCTGGTCCTGATCTGCCGCAAAAGATCTCGACACGGCAATTGCATAAGCCGTAGGACCAGCAACCCTGACATCACGACGCAAGATCGGCCGCAACCCATCCATAAAATGCCTCAGCTTCTCCCGGGCATCATTAGCAATCAGGGGCACAAAGTGACACCTCCTCTAAAACTTCCTGATGAAGTCTGCCTATAGAACCCATAAATTAGACTACGTATAAGCCATGCGTAATTCTAGTATTTAAATATGATTTTTATTGCATGAGAATTTAAATGCTTATCTTTAAATTTAATTATTTTATTGCAGTAGTTTAATTGATACCTTTTCAGTTAATTGAGTGAGGCCGGACTGGAGTTGGAGTTTGAGATAAAATTTAATATTAAGAAATCATTCCTAAAATTTATTTAAGTTAAATAATAAGTTAATTTAATGTAAAAGAAAGCTTGAGGAATTATTTAAATAATTTGAGATAGGTAGAAAATAAAGTTCAATAATTAATTTCTTAATTCACTAAAATATTTAATGGGTAGGTAAAACACTAGAGATTTAAAATACAATATTTAAGAAATATTTTTCCTCCCCTTTATCCAAATTTTCGGCCATCACCTTTAATTAATTTAAAAATAGTTGTCAACCCATTTATTTAATATCTTTCCCTATCCATTCATGATAGATAATTCCCTAAATTTTATTTACCACTAATTAATATTTAAGTAATAATTTTACCATATTTATCTAGCAACATTTCCCTCCTTTTTAAATGATAAAAAAAATCGGCCACCCCATTAGGAGATTTAAAATATATTGTCAACTCTCCATCTTGATTTTATTCCTTAATATTTTCTTGGATATAATTCCTCACCATTTTAATCCTCATTTAATTAATAAATAAGCAAAATTTTTCCACCCCACTTTGATAGCAATATTCGGCCACCTCCTTTAAAAATTTAAATTTGTTTAACAACTCACTTTCTTTGATTCTCTTCCTTATTCATTTCTTGGTAAATAATCCCTCCATTTTTAATCATCAATAATTATTGATTTAAGCAATTCTCTACCCTTATTTGATATAAAGATTTCGGCCCTCTCACTCCTCAATCTCCCTCAACTCCTATATTATGTTATATCATTTCCATATCCCTCAAAACTAAAAGATATCAAGATTTATTTTCCCCCTTCTTCCTTGAAGCTTTCCCATTCATTCCTAGCCATCCTCTCCTCCCATAATTTCGAAAGTTCAGTATACAATTATCAGAAAAAAAAATCGAGATTAGCTTGAGAGGAAACAAGAGAGGAAACAAGAAAGTGAAGCAACTCCGTCTCCGCCGCGCCGTGTCGTTGTTTTCTTTTGTTTTCTTCAAAACAAAAATCCAAGGCATGCATATACCATCCCTTTGCTCTTCAATCAAGTTGTATATATATTTTTATAAACCATTATGTGTGCATGAATCAGGAAAACCGAAATTTGGACAGCAATATTACAGAAAATTCTGCACAGTTTTTATTTTTATTTCCCCTTGTGCTTCACGGTTGCATGCTTTTGATGGTTTCAGGTTGTGGTTCGATTTCCAGGCTCCCAAGGCTGCTGATGGTCGTGGTATACGGTTTGTTAGGTAGGAATTAGTCCATTGGTTTGACCTCTTTCACCCCAACGAAATCCCTTTTTTTGACAGCAACCTCCTTGCTGCAATTTTTGAGTCTCAAACTTTTGTGTAGCTTGTCTAAGGCAAGTGTTCTGATCTTGGCTGCCCTAGGGGCTATAGCCATGGTTAGAATCCTTCCTTGGCATGTCTAAGATATGACCAAGATGACCTTTCATGGCTTGGTTCATGGTCCAATCGGTTTTAAATCAACAATACAAGACAGCCCTTTCTGTATCTATTTCTGTCGCGTGAGTTGGTTCGATTATTTGAGGTTGGTGTGAACCTTGGTTGGCTCTTAGACCTTAGCCATGGTTCACACAACACCTCATGATGTCTAGATCAAGCCATGGTCAACCATATAGCCACTGGTAGGATGCATGACAGCAACAAAATAAAATTTCAGAAACATCACAGTACAGATTTTGAGTTCTCGGTTGAAGCTTTGTGTTGTCCTAGGTGTTGGATTGGATTGTGATTGGCCTAGGGCCCTTAGCCATGGTTCAGGCCACACCTTAGGATGTTGGAAAGAGGCTCTGGTCGGTGGTGCAAGCCCCAATGGCCAATAGTCTCGCAAACGAAGCAATGTAATCACCAGTGCGGTTGCTGGAATATCTGGACAGCAACTTGCTGCTTCGGTTCAGAGGCTCGTTTGAGTTCTTGGCTGGCTTTTAGCCTATGGCCTTGGACTGGACAGTACCTCATCAAGTTAGTAAGGTCATGTTTTTGGCCGTTTGTGATTCGGTTAAGTTTAGAGATCGTACGAGAAATTATGGTGCGATGTGCCAAATTGACTCTCGAAAGAGCGTTTCATGTTTTGGCCTCCATTCACCAAAATTTCGACTTGTATCACTTTAGGAGCATTATTTCATCATTTTGGGCGTATTTTAATCATGACTAATTGATGGTTCGATGTTGGTTCGGGTTGGTAAGAAGTCATGATTAAATACTAAGTCAATAGGCGTAATTGTCTCGTTTATGGAGTCAATTACAAAGTTTGGTCAAGTAAAATCATTTGTATTTTTTTCATGTTAGATTTAAGTCGCAGCGAGCCTGGGAACGATCCAACCCATGTGGTAAAATAATACAGGGTATTTAATTATGCCATTTAATTATGTTACGTGCATAAAAATATAAAATATTCATTTTTTGAGATTTATGCGATATTGCTTGTGGCCATTTCACTATCATGGGATTAATGTATCACTCGGTGTTCACTTACCGGTTCAGTTCAGTTCCACCCAGTATACTGTGGCATTAGTCTGATCAGACGATTATTACTTCACCCGGTGGTCATTTACCGGTTCAGTTCAGTTCAATTCAGTTCAGGGGCCACTAGCGTAGAACATAATCTCAACAGAAAATTTATGACATGTTATTTTATGACAGGGCTCGATTGAGCAAACATTCCACTTATGATTTCCAGTTCAGTTATGCACGTATTATAATTACTAATGTCATGATATTTACACGTTATGCCAGTTTCATTATAATTTCATGTTGCATGAAATTTTACTATATTACTTGTTATTTACGATGTATGCATGCTGAGTCTTTAGACTCACTAGACTTGATTGTTGTAGGTACTGATGAGGTCGGGATCGAGGGCGGGGACCAGTGAGCCATCTTGGGTCAGCAGTAGTGGAACCCGAGGACCTCATTTCATCATTTACCATTTTTTATGCTAAAACATTTTATCTTTTGTTGGATTATTCTTAAATTGTTATTTTGCAAACAAATATTTACCTCCGCTGCTGTGTTGAATACTAAACTTTATATATCAGTTGAAATTTGAATGAGACATTTTAATTATTTAATGAGGCATTTTAATTATTTAAAAAGAAAATTTTAAATTTTTCCGCAAATTTTCAGGCACGAATTTTCGGGCCTTTATACTGCCACGCTGCTGTCTCCCTGTCGCAGCGACATGAACTCCCTGGTCAGGCGGGAGCGTACTTCTTCATTGAAGTACTTGGAGTAGAAAACCTCCTTGAACCCATTCCACGTCAGTGTTTGTAAGTTCACTAACACTGATGCGCTTTCCCACCAAAGTCTGGCGTCTCATGTCAAAAGGAATGTGGAACACCTCACCCTGTCTGCGTCCTGCAGCTCCATAAACGCAAAAATGACTTCGATGGAGTTAATCCATCCTTCAGCTATCATCGGGCTAGTAGTCCCCGAGAACTCCTTCGGATCCATCCTCTTAAACCTCTCATAGACGGCCTCCGGTCTGGGCCTCGCCCCTGTGTCTACTGCAGTCTGGTTCCCTGCAAACTGTGCGAAGAACTGGGTCATCCCTGCAAGCATCTGAGCCTGCATATATGTGGGTGGACGAGGAGGAGTGACCGTCTCCCCATCCTGAGCTTTCCTATTCTCATCCCTTGCTCCATGTTTAACCAAACGTCTGGGAGGCATACTGTAATGCCCGAGATTTTGATTCTGTTAATCTAAGATTATTGATTATGAACTAATGTGATTATAGATGGACCATTCCGAGACCAGATTGGGCAAAGCATATGAATTATGTAATTTTTGGGCAGAACTAATGGCTCCTGAGCGGTAGTTTTTGACCGCCCGAGCGCCAATGTACAACAGCAATATGTTTCGAGCAGAAGATGCGGCGCCCGAGCGGTAATTTGTGACCGTCCGAGCGCCGACCGAGATGCAAGAAAATGTTGGACAGAACATTCCGCGCCCGAGCGGTACATTAAAACCGCCCGAGCACCGCCTGAAATGGGTGAAAAATAAGACACGTATCCAAGGCATGCAGCTTAGGATATATATATACGTATACACTTCATTCCTCAGCCAAAAAAAAGAAGAAAGGGAAAAGAGAAGTTCGCAGAAAACCCTTACGCCTTTATATTTTGATCCGTCCGTCTGATTTTCAATCTGACTTCAGTACTGTGTTCCTATCGACGAGAGCTTCAACTGGACGTAAGTTTTGTTACGTTTTGTTATCATTTAAAATTATGATACTTCAAGAATCGGATATGATTCATATATGGTATTTTTTATATTTTAGACATCGTATAATCGAAACTGGATTGAAGAACGGATACCGTATAGAATTGTTATGATTTTCTTGGTAGATTTGATTGAGATGTGATATCAAATTTGTATTGTATCGATTATGAGTTTTGGGAATCGATATCTATTGATTTGTACTGTTGGGTATATTGAGATTGTACAGTTATGCTGTTGAAACAAAATTTGATTCAGTTCTGATTATATCCAGTATTGATCTGAGTTATATATTGATACGATACCCTCGATATTGTCATTGCCAGATTGATTATTGATAGGCATTGAATCCGAGAATTCGATAGAGTCAGACTAACCGAAAGAAAGGTATAAATCAATGTTGATCTAGGATTGCACAACTCGAGTTAGAGTCAACTTGAGTTTCCCTAAATCACATACTGAATGGTTATTGCATTGATATTTGTAATTCTTTAGATTAGTATGCTTAGTCTATTGATTTATAGCAGAGCAAGTATTGAGGTTTGGGCTGATGTGCCTAGTCATTGGCTGATGTGCCAAGTCTTCGGCTGATTCGCCAAGACACTGGATGTTTGGTTTATATTGATGTCGCTTAGGAGTTGATTCATTCCTATCACTGAAATTCGGTATATCGTACCAATGTCCAGGAACCGGGATCCCTAGAATAGAAATGAGTCGAGTCTGAGATGACGAGTCCAGAGTTTTATTTACAGCTTTACATCGATACATGTCTTCTGATTTGATACATGATATGGATATGTATTTCATGCTTTTATATATGCTTTTATATGAATGCATGTTTACATTGTTTATACTTGGATTATATTCTCACCGGAGTTATCCGGCTGTTGTCTTGTTTGTATGTGTGCATGACAACAGGTAGGACAAGATCAGGGTCACGAAGAGAATGAGAGATTCAAGATTAGCGTGGAGATCCGGACTTAGAGTAGATTGATTTTCAGTACTTGATGTAGTGGCTGAACTCAAGTTGGGATAAACATATGTTGTACATGATTTGTACTTTATGTTGATATTTATATCAGATTGATTACTTTACGTTTCCGCATTTGTATTTTTAAAAAAAAATTTAGACCCAGATTAATTAAATGATCCTAATAATGATTAAGAAGATGGATTAGGTTCAGGTCCCCACAGCAGGTGGTATCAGAGCAGTAGGTACCTTAGACTGAGATAGGAGCTAGTGAGCGGGGTAGAATGAGTTTTCTTTCCTTGCTTTTGATTGCTAGAATGCCTTACTGATTTGAAATGCATGTTTACTTGTTTATCTGATTTTATTGTAAACATGTGTTATTGAGAATGAATCAGAACCGATTCTTGATCAGCAGTAAGATGATCAGAGGAGGACTGAATTAGGTTTGTTGTATTTGGTTACTAACCCTTTTGGTAATTAGATATGCCTCCTCGAAGAGTACCTGAACAGGGTAGTACATCTGCAAATCCGATGGATGTGACAGCAACACCGATGGAAACACTGTTGAAAAGGTTTCAGTCATTTAAACCGCCAACCTGAAAGGAACAGAGACTTCTGTTGATTGTGAGAGCTGGTTAGAGGACATAGAGATGCTGTTTGATTCTTTAGATTATACAAATGAGTGTTGAGTCCGGTTGGTTGGACACCAGTTGCATGATGTTGCCAAGAACTGGTGGATTACGACAAAGAGAGCATTGGAGCATCGAGGTATGACTATTACCTGGAATGTATTTAAAACTGAATTCTATCAGAGATTTTTCCCAGTGTCGTACAGGAAAGACAATGGGGCAGAGTTTGCCAATCTGAGGCAGGGTCAGTTGAACATTGAAGAGTATGTGACCAAGTTCTCTACTTTGTTGCGATATGCTCCACATGTGGCCGAGAATGAGGAAGCTATTGCTGATCAGTTCATCAATGGTTTGAACCCCGAGATTTTTACATTGGTGAACACTGGGAGACCGAACAATTTTGCTGATGCTCTGAATAGAGCCAAAGGAGCTGAAGCTGGTCTGATGAGACAGAAAGGAGCTTCGTATGTTCCTCCAGCACCGAGACCACAGCAACCTCCTCCCAGATTTGAGGGTGGCAGCAGTAGTGGTGGAAAAAAAGAGTTCTTGAAAGCCCAAGGAAAACAGTTCAAGAAGTCGGGCAGCAGTTTTTCTGGCTCCAGTGGATCCAAACAGAGTTATACTGGGGTTTATTGCAGGATTTGTGGAGGGAGACATCCCACAGAGCAATGCTAAGGAGTATTTGGTAGTTGCCACATCTGCAGACAGTCGGGACACTTTGCTAGGGTGTGTCCACAGAGAGGTTCCTAGAGATCCCAGGGAGCGGAGTCATCTGGATCAGTGGCTCAGACAGGTGGACGATCGTCAGCTGTACATTCCTTTCAGCCACCACCGACGACTCCTCAGTCACAGTCGAGGCCAGGAGGAAGCCAGACAGTGAGCCAGCCTCCGAGACAGCAGGACAGAGTATTTGCTTTGACAGAGGAGCAGGCCTAGGAAGCACCAGATGATGTTGTGGCAGATAACTGTTCTTTATGTTGTTACCCTGCTTATGTATTGATTGATACCGGTGCTTCACATACATTTATTTCTGAGAGATTTGCATTGAGTCATACATTTTCTGTTGAGTCTTTATCTGCTGTAGTGTCTGTCTCTTCTCCTTTGGGGATAGGTTTGATATCAGTGAATTCTGTTAAACATTGTATGCTACAGTATGAAGGGCATGAGATTGAGTTAGACTGTATTGTGCTTGGGTTGTCTGATTTTGACTGTATTATCGGTATCGATATGCTGACCAAGTACAGAGCTACTGTTGATTGTTTCCACAAGATTTTGAGATTCAGATCGGATATGGCTGATGAGTGGAAATTTTACGGCAAGGGTTCTCGATCTAGAATTCCTTTGATATCCATATTGTCTATGACTCGATTGTTACAGAAAGGAGCGGAGAGATTCCTTGTCTATTCAGTTGATTTACTGAAATCGAGTCCATCATTGGCTAATTTGCCAGTGGTATGTGAGTTTGCTGATGTCTTCCCCGATGAGATTCCGAGTTTGCCTCCGATTAGAGAGATCGATTTCAGCATTGAGTTGATGCCAGGTACAGTTCCGATTTCGAGGGCTCCGTGCAGAATGGCACCGATTGAATTGAAAGAGTTGAAAGATCAGTTGGAAGATTTACTGGCCAAGGGTTACATCAGACCGAGTGTTTCGCCTTGGGGTGCTCCAGTATTGTTTGTGAGAAAGAAAGACGATTCTATGAGACTCTGTATTGACTACCGGCAACTGAACAAGGCTACGGTAAAGAACAAATACCCTTTGCCTCGTATTGTTGATTTATTTGATCAGTTGCAGGGTTCTTCTATATATTCCAAGATCGATATGAGATTTGGATATCATCAGCTGAGAGTCAGGGATTCTGATATCTCGAAGACAGCGTTCAGAACCAGGTATGGACATTATGAGTTTATCGTCATGTCGTTTGGGTTGAATAATGCTCCAGCTGTATTTATGGGTCTGATGAACCGTATATTCCATAGATATCTTGATGATTTCGTTATTATATTCATTGATGAAATTTTGATATATTCGAAGAATATGATTGATCATGCTGAGCATCTGAGTATTGTGTTGAGAACTCTGAGGGCTGAGAAATTGTATGCCAAACTGTCTAAATGTGAATTCTGGCTGAGACAGGTTGTATTTCTGGGTCATATTATATCCGAAGACGGTATTTCTGTTGATCCTAGCAAGGTTGAGGCTGTGATAGTTGGCCGAGACCGACATCTGTGCCAGAAATACTCAGTTTTATAGGTTTAGCAGGCTATTATTGTCGATTTATTAAAGATTTCTCGAGTATTGCTAAGCCTATTACTCAGTTGACTCAGAAGAATGCTCCATTTGTTTGGTCAGAAGACTGTGAGTCCAATTTTCTTGAGTTGAAGAAGAGACTGACCAGTGCTCCGATCTTGACCATTCCCTCAAGTACTGGTGATTTCGTTGTTTATTGTGATGCTTCTCATAGAGGGTTGGGTTGTGTTCTGATGCAGCGAGGACATGTTATAGCTTATGCCTCGAGAGAGTTGAAACCGCATGAGACTCGCTACCCAATTCATGATCTTGAACTGGCGGCTATTGTATTTGCACTGAAGATATGGCGACATTATCTATACGGTGAGAAGTTTGAAATCTATTCTGATCATAAAAGCTTGAAATATCTCTTTTCAAAGTCA
Organism: Primulina tabacum; assembly: GCF_025594145.1. Classification (NCBI taxonomy): domain Eukaryota; kingdom Viridiplantae; phylum Streptophyta; class Magnoliopsida; order Lamiales; family Gesneriaceae; genus Primulina; species Primulina tabacum. The sequence continues at coordinate 9,441,903 of NC_134567.1, forward strand.
GAATTGAATATGAGGCAGCGAAGATGGCTTGATTTATTGAAGGATTTTGATTGTGAAATCAAGTACTATTTGGGGAAATCCAATGCAGCAGCTGATGCTCTGAGTCGAAAGGTATGTTCTTTATCCCTATCGACGATTGGTGTTTCGAATTTGATAGAAGATTGTTGTTTTTCTGGATTAGTATTTGAGACAGATTGTAGACCGCTGAGATTATATGTTGTTCACGTCGAACCAGAGCTGATTTTGAGAATTAAAGCGGCTCAGAAAATTGATCAGCATATTCAGAATTCGATTTCGATGGTCAGAGCAGGGCATCGATCAGAGTATCAGGTATGGGATAGTGTACTGTATGTGAATAATCGTCTGGTTGTGCCAGATGATTCAGAGTTGAAACGACAGATATTGTCAGAAGCGTATAACAGTCGTTTCAGTATTCATCCTGGTGGCATAAAGATGTACAATGATTTGAAAAGACAGTTTTGGTGGAAATAGATGAAAGCTGATATTGCTGAGTTTGTATCAAAATGCCTTAATTGCCAGCAGGTGAAGGCTGAAAGAAAGAAACCAGGAGGATTATTACAGAGTTTGTCTATTCCTGAATGTAAATGGGATCACATTTCCATGGATTTTGTGACGAAATTACCGAGATCCTCCCGAGGTTGTGATGCGATTTGGGTCGTGATTGATAGATTGACCAAATCAGCATGCTTTATTCCATACAAGATGACGTACCGACATGACCAGATGGCAGAGATTTATGCCAGAGAAGTGGTCAGATTGAACGGAGTGCCAAAGTCGATTGTGTCAGACCGTGATCCTCGGTTTACTTCACACTTTTGGCAGAGTTTCAGCAGGCTCTAGGTACTAAATTACATCTGAGTACCGCATATCATCCTCAGACTGACGGATAGTCAGAGCGGACGATCCAGACACTGGAGAATATGCTGAGAGCCGTAGTGCTTGATTTTAGCACTAGTTGGCAAGATTCATTGTCACTTTGTGAGTTCTCGTACAACAACAGCTATCAGACGAGTATTGAGATGGCACCATTTGAAGCGTTGTACGGAAAGAAATGCAGATCCCCTCTTTATTGGGACGATATCTCTGAGGTTCCTGAGATTGGACCTGATATGATCAGAGATATGACTGAGAAAGTGAAGCTGATTCAGAAAAGGATGAAGGCAGCTCAAGATAGACAGGCCAAATATGCCAATGTTCGACGTAGATCATTGGTATTTGAGGCAGGAGACCGAGTGTTCTTGAAGATTTCACCTTTCAGAGGAGTTGTCAGATTTGGAAAGAAAGGAAAATTGTCTCCACGATATATTGGGCCGTATGAGATTCTCAAGAAGATAGGAGATCGTGCCTATCGACTCGCATTACCGCCTTCTTTATCTGGGATACATGATGTCTTTCATGTATCGTTATTGAGGAAATATCTCTCTGATGCTTCACATATTATTCAGCCAGACGAGGTCGAACTGGATGCAACACTGAGTTACTTCGAGAAGCCGATTCATGTTCTCGATCGAAAGGAAAAGCAACTCAAAACGAAAACTATTCCGCTTGTGAAAGTTCAGTGGAGTCTTAATGGCATCGAAGAAGATACCTGGGAAGCTGAGTCAGACATGAGACAGAGATTCACAGAGTTATTTCACTGATGTGAGTATTATTGTTTGACTTCTATTCTCCATTCCTTATTGTATCTGATTTGATATCTGATTTGATTGCCTGTGATTTCGGGGACGAAATCAGATCTTAGGCGGGGAGAAATGTAATGCCCGAGATTTTGATTCTGTTAATCTGAGATTATTGATTATGAACTGATGTGATTATAGATGGACCATTCCGAGACCAGATTGGGCAAAGCATATGAATTATGTAATTTTTGGGCAGAACTATTGGCTCCCGAGCGGTAGTTTTTGACCGCCCGAGCGCCAATGTGCAACAGGAATATGTTTCGGGCAGAAGATGCGGCGCCCGAGCGGTAATTTGTGACCGCCCAAGCGCCGACCGAGATGCAAGAAAATGTTGGACAGAACATTCCGCGCCCGAGCGGTACATTAAAATCGCCCGAGCGCCGCCTGAAATGGGTGAAAAATAAGACACGTATCCAACGCATGCAGCTTAGGATATATATATACGTATACACTTCATTCCTCAGCCAAAAAAAAAAGAAGAAAGGGAAAAGAGAAGTTCGCAGAAAATCCTTACGCCTTTATATTTTGATCCGTCCGTCAGATTTTCAATCCGACTTCAGTACTGTGTTCCTATCGACGAGAGCTTCAACTGGACGTAAGTTTTGTTACGTTTTGTTATCATTTGAAATTATGATACTTCAAGAATCGGATATGATTCATATATGGTATTTTTTATATTTTAGACATCGTATAATCGAAACTGGATTGAAGAACGGATATCGTATAGAATTGTTATGATTTTCTTGGTTGATTTGATTGAGATGTGATATCAGATTTGTATTGTATCGATTATGAGTTTTGGGAATCGATATCTATTGATTTGTATTGTTGGGTATATTGAGATTGTACAGTTATGCTGTTGAAACAGAATTTTATTCAGTTCTTATTAAATCCAGTATTGATCTGAGTTATATATTGATACGATACCCTCGATATTGTCATTGCCAGATTGATTATTGACAGGCATTGAATCCGAGACTTCGATAGAGTCAGACTAATCGAAAGAAAGATATAAATCAGTGTTGATCTAGGATTGCACAACTCGAGTTAGAGTCAATTTAAGTTTTCCTAAATCACATACTGAATGGTTATTGCATTGATATTTGCAATTCTTTAGATTAGTATGCTTAGTCTATTGATTTATAGCAGAGCATGTATTGAGTTGTGGGCTGATGTGCCTAGTCATTGGCTGATGTGCCAAGTCTTCGGCTGATTCGCCAAGACACTGGATGTTTGGTTTATATCGATGTCGCTTAGGAGTTGATTCATTCCTATCGCTGAAATTCGGTATATCGTACTAATGTCCAGGAACCGGGATCCCTAGAATAGAAATGTGTCGAGTCTGAGATGACGAGTCCAGAGTTTTATTTACAGCTTTATCGATCCATGTCTTCTGATTTGATACATGATATGGATATGTATTTCATGCTTTTGTATATGCTTTTATATGACTGCATGTTTACATTGTTTATACTTGGATTATATTCTCACCGGAGTTATCCGGCTGTTGTCTTGTTTGTATGTGTGCATGACAACAGGTAGGACAAGATCAGGGTCACGAAGAGAATGAGAGATTCAAGATTAGCGTGGAGATCCGGACTTAGAGTAGATTGATTTTCAGTACTTGATGTAGTGGCTGAACTCAAGTTGGGATAAACATATGTTGTACATGATTTGTACTTTATGTTGATATTTATATCAGATTGATTACTTTACGTTTCCGCATTTGTATTTTTAAAAAAAAATTTAGACCCAGATTAATTAAATGATCCTAATAATGATTAAGAAGATGGATTAGGTTCGGGTCCCCACACATACTGTTCCAAAATTTCCCCAACACGTAAACCCAATATGCATGAATATCATATGAATATCATAAGATGCACGTAATTTAAACTTAAAACATGTAATTGCTGAAATATTGACTTGATGCTTACTACATGAAATAATTTAAAACTTTAAAACTAACAGACTTGAGGTGTGACTTCGTGAGCTTCTCGTAACTGGCAGTAGACATAACTCTTTACAAGAACACCGCTCTTATACCAACTCTAACGTACCGTACTTTTAAAGTACTTTAAAATATGCGAAAAAATAAAAAAATTTCTTAATTAAATAGAAACCTTCAAATTGCTATAACAATAAACTGATCATTCAAAATATTTGTAACAAAAAGATCACGAATAAAGTTTGCTAAAAACACTTGTTTAAAAATTGTAAACAATAACGTGTAATCAGAGTATTTGAAACAATGCATAATTTCTTAAAAACATGGGCGGTCCTTGGGTTTAGCCTCGTGCTCAGTCCAAGCGGCTCATTGGTCCCCACACCTCGTCTTCTCAAAGTCATCATCACCTGCATCGATCAAGTCTAGTGAGTCTAAAGACTCAACATGTATAAACTGGAGATAGCAAGTTGAAACGTCATGTCCTTTTTATTGCTTTAAAAGTACTAATTTTTTTTTTTTATAAACACTCGATTTTCAACCATGACAAATAACACATGAAAATATTTTTATAAAATATTTTACCCTTTAAAACAAAATCTCAACCAACTAGCATTTAAAAAATCAAGTGCAATAGTCATAAAATGAAATCGTCAACTGTTTTACCCAACCTAAATAAAGCAATAAGTTTGAAAAGTATAGCTCATACTAAACCTCTCAAAAATCTCTCAAAAGCATAAATAAATGGTCTTAAAAATCTTTATCTAAAATCAGTAATCATAAAACATAATGCGGAAATAGTAGAAGCGCTGGTCCTCGGGTTGTGTGCGCCATCAGTCCAGTCAAATAATCTGTCAAGACCTCCCTCAACCTCACCTGCATCCATCACACCTAGTGAGTCTAAAGACTCAACACACCATCATCTTTATAGCAAGTAATACGTAATACAGTCAATATATAATAGTGAAAAATATTTGTACTTAAAATATCGTTTTCATGAAGATCCATAAACTTCAAACATGAACATTTTCGTAAATCTTTTATGATCATGAACTTTAAATAGAAACATTTTCATAATGATGCATCAACCTTAAGCATAAACATTTTCATGACATGTATAACATAAACCTTAACCTTTTCATTTTTCCTCAACATGACATGACATAAAACCTTTTTAACATGATCATAAACATTTTCTTTTCCCTTTTTTTGAATTCAGATCGTTAATTGTGACTTTCCTGACATGACATGACATGAAAATCGATGGATCTATCTACGTGAAACCGCAGTACTGGGCGGCGGGGGACACCAGCAACACTCTCACCGGTCAACTGGGCCCTGGCCTATCATGATTGAATAGAAATACGATCGTCGAGGTTCCCTCGGGGGCCTTTTCTCATAAATGGGTTCCCTCTGGGGCCTTTTCCCCTCACGATATTCCCATTCTTCCGTTACCACAAAACCGTTACCACATATTCGCAATGATGGAAACACGATCGTCGGGCTCCCAGTGGGACCATAACCCTCACGATGTCGCCAACATTAACGAATTAGTCACAATCACTTCACTTCCTTCAACATTTACATTCTCATCACTTTATAAAAATCATGCATAACATAACATTTTGTTTTTGAAACCAAGCATGCAACATGTCTTTTAAATGTCTTCCTTAAATCATAAAATCCCTTAAACATTAAAAATCATAATTTAATCATGAACATTTCATAAACATTTAAAAATAATCATAATTTCATAAAAACAGCATTTAGGGCACTGTCATGACCTTTACTAACTTCTAGGTGTAAAAAGACCGTTTTACCCCTAGACTCGACATTTTACGATTTCGATTTTTTTCTTGATTTCATGACTCGAACATGTCCCAAATAATTATTTAAGCCTACATGAATTTTTTTTCATAATTTTATTTGGCTTAAAACTTAGACTTTTTCAATTATCTTTACTTAATTGTTTTAACGGTGTTTTAATCCCGAAAAATCCCAAATTTTAATATAAATATCCTAAATTCTAAATTTAGTTATTTTATATTATTTTAGCCCTTATGGACCACGACTCGACCCCCGTGAGCCGTTTTTCATTTTTTCTTTATTTAAAATCCCTATTTGACACCTAAATTTCGACCCCGAGCCAACTTTTGATTTTCACGAGTTACCCCCGAACCAAGTCGAGCCAAAACTTGCCCAACACCCCAAAGTACCCTACTGGACCCTAAGTTTTCCAAGACACCACACCTAAAGTCAAAAACAAAGACCCCCTCTACTGCCTAAATGCTGGCCGAGAACTCCTATGCGTGTGGCTCATACTTTCTAGTGCCTAGGGCCTTACCAACCGAGCCACCCCTGAACCATCATGACGTACCCTCACTAAGGACCCTAAGGTCGCGCCATAGCCCTGCCCAAAGTCCACAGGTCGAGCCACAACCCTTACGTTTTCCCTGAACCCTGCGCGCCCTCCCTTAAGCTCTCGAGTAGGAGTCCCTATTGGCAAGGACTCCTCCCAGGCCACTCATGCGAGCCCTAGCCCGGCTAGGACTCTACCCTAGACTCACCCAAGGTCATGGCTAGCCCCTGGTCCCAGCCGAACCGGTCCCAGCCCTGCCCTTCCAAAAACCGTGAGCCAAACTCCCAACCATGCAAGCATGGTTCCTGTTTCCGTCTCTTCTTCGTTTTTCAGCGTTTGAGGGTGTACCTAGGACTCTGTAATTCATGAAAAACGTTGCCTAAACATGTCCTAATCATGGCAGCCCCTTAAACACACAATAAACATGATTTTAGAGATTAAGAACACCACTTTAGAACCCATAAGCATGAGATTACGAAAATTCTGAAAAATCTGAAAAATCTTGCATGTTCTTCATGCATGTAATAATTCAAACATTAATATGATATGATGGATGAGAAAAAGGAGATGTATGGCGTGCCTTTGCATATTATACGCTCGAATAATCGTTGACGACGAAGAACGGGAGAAACTTTGGCTATTTACTCCTTGAATCCTTCGAAAATCCTTCCTCCAAGTGTGTTGTGTGTGTGCCGTGAGATAGGTGGAGTTGGGAGAGAATATTTTTCAGAAAATAAAAGTGGCCGATTGTTTTGTGTGCAAGGTTTAGGGTTTTAGGTTTTTTAATCTCATATAAACTCTAATTAAGTTACTAACTAGGCTTTAGGCCTATCAAGCCACAATTAAGCACATTAGTCTTTTAATTAGAATTAAATAAAATATATTAGTAAAGTTTTGGTAAAAAGTTTATGAATTAAATAGCCGGGTTGCCAAAAAGTTCGCATTTTAGTTGAAAAGCTAACACCGATAAAATTTACGTCCCGGCGTATCAAATCACCTCTAAACCCCCTATTTTCAAAAATATGAAAAACCATCAACTTTATTTTAAATAATTAAAAATAATTATTTAACAAAAACATTTTACATTTACAGCACTCGGTCCCCGTTCTTCGATCGTCACTTGAACATTCCTTAAAAATACCATTTTAATGCAACATGTAGAAAAATATAATTTAAACATGTAAATATGCACAACATAATTAATTCATGCAATTAAAACATTTAATTAAAATACATGAGAATTTAATAATTCAAATGCATGTGGTTCGCGTGGGCCTTTAAATTTTCGGGGCGTTACACAAGTACTACATAATAAAACCACATGCATCTTTAAAGTAGGGCTTACGTACTTGAAACTTGAACGTAGTAGCATAAATGTACTTGAAACTTGAACGTAGTAGCATAAACGTAGACGTGTCATCATCATAAAACGTTTCTTAAACATGCTTGTATCATACATACTTGAGCATACATAGCATCATTTTGTGTAGAGATATGTTTCAAAGCAAGTAACTCATACATAAATGCACCTGATCAGACTAAACCACAGATCTGGGCTGACAGGGAAAATCCACTGCCACATACATGAGATCTCCGGTCATGCTTTACTGGGTGGATTGGTCCTTGGTCATGCTTTACCGTCTTCCAATCCTGATCTAAACCCGGTCATGCTTTACCGGGGTGGACAGGTCCTCGGCCACGTTCACCAACTTCCAAACCCGTTCATAATTTGGTCACAAGACATTTGGCATACCTTAAAAACTTAAAAGTATTTTCTTTTGCACGTCGAACAAACTTACTTGGCGTTGAGGGATTCGTTGGATCTCACTTAGGGCCACTGCTGCACATACTAACATGAGTTAGAATACCTATCTTGTATAAATTAGACGTATAGTCATGCTCAAACCCAAAAATGACAAAAAGTTTTAAATCTCTCGGGACTTGACCTCGTTTAATCATCGTACTAAATCATAACATCAAACCCCAAAACAATCCATCAAAAAAAATTTAATTTTTTTTTAAAGAAGGACATGACCTGGTGTAAGGGTCCGGGTCGGGGTTCGTGTAGGTGCTAGAAAATCACATTTCGAAGGAAAAAGGGCACGTACCCCGTGCCAGGGTCCGGCTACGGGTCCGTGTACCTACTGGAATCGCGAACCGACGAAAATTCACTACACTTTTGACTTAATTATCCTAACTCGATCATACGACCCGTGAACCAACACATCGAGACTCGTCCTAGGGTGCTATGGCATTGACAAAGGCCCCGAAAACAACGACGTCCTACCTGCAACGCAATACAACTCATGAACACGAAATTTGACACCAAATCAATTCCTACGACTTCTAATTCATCCAAGTGCCTAACGACACGAAATGAAACGTCAACAATCATCCCAACATCATTCTTGATATACTTAAACGAAGCAGCGATCACCCATCGATCCCCAACAAAGCCTGTAACAATAAAACTTCAAGAACGCATTTTTTCAGAAAAACGCAGTTTGAGCAGTCCCACGAAAACGTTCATAACTCACTCATTTCTTATCCAAACATTTCGAATTTACTGTCAAATCGAAGGTATCGAAAAGTCTACGTTTTATATGTTGATAGTTTTTCCAGAAAATTGACCGAAAAATCGCAATATTTAAAATGACAGTAAATTTGGAGTTTTGAGATCCAAAAACGTTTCAAAATGGATCCAACAAATTTCTGCTCAAACTTTGCACAGCATACATGAATTTTCACGCATAATAAACAACAAAACTTATAATATGACAAGATCGATGAAAGACTGAAAGAATATACATGCCTTTTGATTTGAAACGATTGAAGATGACGAATACCGGTGCGGTAGAATACGGGAGACGACCGGGGAACGCTTGCTACACGATTCTTGCTCGAAACCAATGTAAATCTTCATAAATTTTGCAAGGGAGAGGGGTGGCTGCTGTTGAACTCAAGAACCCTAGCTAATCTCCAAAGTTTGAAACATGTGTGTGTGTGTTGTGTTTGTGCGTGAGTATGGTGTAAGTTTAGGTAAAGATTTTGCTTAATTAATTAATTAGGGGCTAAAAATTGGTTTAATTAAATAATTAGAAATAAAATAATACTAACCTAATTACTTAACCCCACTAAAGGATCAAATAAACTAGTTTGCAAGGTTTAAAAAAATCCCTACTACTCAACTTAGTAATTTTGAAAAGGTAAAATCTTAAAGATCACTTAATAAGTAAATTAGGCTTTTTTTATTTTTAAAAATGATTAAAACTCCAATAATCATTTAAAATAACAATTTTCTCGACTTGAAATAAAATACCACATTTCAAGAATCGCCTATATCTTCACGGGTCTCTTTTCCCGATCCCGCGTCGAATATTCGCCTGAAACATGAAACTCAAGAAAATAATTTAACGTGCATCACATAAACATAAATAATTTAAAATAATGCAATTTCATAAAACATGCATCGCTAAAATAATTTTAAAATTAAATAAATGATTTATCAATTAAATAAATGCATGGGTTTTACATGTACTGATTTTGGGCTCTACAGATTTGAACGTTGTAAAATAATGTATTTCAATATTATGAATTAATAGATCAGTTTCTTAAATTTTTACTTCCGAGACTTGTTTTCGAATATATAATTCGAGAACAACACTAGTGTCACTCGCCTCGGGTCTGTGGAGTGACATTGAAGCGATATTAGAGCACACCAGTTTTCATAATCCGGCATGAATACTTTCGTGGCATACTTAATGTAAATGACTGAGAGCATTTTAAGAAAAAAATTTACCCGGTTATGAGACAGTCGAATTTTGGGCTGATTTTTAATTTTGTCCAAACATTCAAACTTATGTCCAGCAAATACTACCTATTGTGTTGGATTTTGTTCATATCATTGATTTCTTCCACATTGATGTAATAATTTTGTAAAAAATCAATAAAATTCATTTGATCTATCAGTTGATTTAGTCTTTTGATTTCATCATATAATTTGAATAATTGAACGATTATTTTTATTTCTTCTTTGCAATAGCCTTAGAAAATTGTCCTTCGTTGGAAATGATAGATAGACCACCAAAAATTAATTGTAGCCCACATAACACTAACAACAAAAATGATGACAATAAGGCTGAAAGAAATTGCGGACCCCACAACCACCATGGAGAGGTCACAGTCGTGATGACCTTAGGGTTATAGCAAATGTCGTGGCTAAAAATCTTGAAGGGTTAGCGAACCCCAGTTCTAATTAGACGCCACTGCCACTGCAGCATCCAACTCAGAATGGGATTTAGAACCACTATGATTCCCTTCGTCATGCAAAACTCCTAAACTTTGACGGTAGCTCTTACCTTGAGGTTGAACAGAACTGGATGAATGAAGTAGAGAACCATCTTCGACGGCTCGAGATTCCGAAGGAAATCAGGGTGGAGGTTATTACATTTTTCCTCGGGGACAAAGAAGCTAAATGGTGGAAAGGGGTCTTATTGTCTACGTTAGGAACGAAACCTATCATCTGTAAAAGGTTTCATTAGGCTTTTTAAAGCAATACTTCCCGATAGAAGTTCAAGTTCTAAAGCTGTCAGTGTTTGAAAACTTGGCCCAAACACCAGATATGTCGGTAGTAGAGTATTTATCCAAGTTCCACTCCTTGGGAACTTACTCTCCTAGGATCATGACAAACAGTCTTGAAGATGCACCGCTTCCATAATGGATTGAACAACTGAATCTAGTCTGCTCTTGATTTTATCGAGCGTAACATCTTTTATGAATTGATGAGGTTGCCATCAGGGCCAAAAATGACATCAAGAAGCATGACGATGGGAACGAGCTTAAACGTCCTCATCCTAGTCAACACCAACAATCGGTCCAATAGTTCAAGAGGCCTAAATATTTTGGCAATCAGCTCGCCAATAACCAAACAAAATTACCCACTTCTTCTTAATCAGGAAAGTAGAGAGACAAGTGCCAAATTTGTGGGTTCACTCATAGTGATGAATGCCACAAGAACGCTGAAGCTTGCTTCCGTTGTAGAACGATGGAACTACCGCATTGCCCGCTGCCATTATCGAATATGAAGAATGGTCCAATAAGAGGCACAACTCCAAACAAATCAAAGGAAAACAAGCCAAATTCATGAGTATATATTTTGACTCAAAACGAGGTTGACAATTCAAATAAATTTGCGGCAAGTACCCTTCTTGCAGCAAGATGCTTGCTGATGTGATATTTGATTGTGATGCTACACATTCATTTGTGATTAAGAGATTTGCTAAAAAGTGAAAAGCTATACCTGATAATTTAAAGAAATCACGTAGAGTAACAAATCCTGCAAATCGAACATTAGAAACTCGTACTTAATATAGATACATCACCATTATTATAGGAAACCAGGATTTCAATGTAGAACTAATCCAACTACACATGGTAGAATTTATTGTTATTCTTGGAATGTTTAAATTAAAAAAGAATCATGTTCTAGTGGACTATAGTGGAAAGGCCATGCCCCTCAAAGTTCCAGACCAAGAGAAACTTTTATTCCATGGAGAGGCTAAAGAGCGGAAGACTCTTCTTTACGCTTCTCAAACATGGAAAGCCATGAAAGGAGGTGAAAATGCTTACCTTATAATGATAAGTGAGGTTACGGAAGGGTTGCAGTTAAAATAGAAGACATTTCAATAGTTCGAGATTGCAGAGATGTTTTTCCTGAATATATGCATGAAGCACCCCAAAATCGAGAAATTGAATTTGACATTAACTTAACACCCGGGACAACATCTATTTTGAAGGAATCATACCAAATGACGCTAGCAGAACTCAAATAACAAAAAGAACAACTCCAAGATTTGGACTACAATCTGCACAATTCCTACCCATACGCATGAACTATAATTTGGAAAAATTGACAATCCTCTACATAGATAATATAGTGAAATTGCATATATTACCAATCACCATTCTCTCTGACAAAGATCTGAGATTTGCATCTATATTTTGGAAAGTTTCTAAGAGGTTATGAGCACGAAGGTAACGTTTAGTACAACATATCATCCACAGACTGACGGAAAGACCGAGAGCATTATTCAGACAATCAAGTATATGTTGCGGGCCTGTGCGTTATATTACATCTCAAACTATAGTAATCACCCAACTCTGGTAGATTTTCCCTTAACAACAGATTCCATAACAGTTTGGTACGACTTTTTATCTTATAAAGATCTTTATGGAAGAATGACCCCTGAACTCCTTCAAGCTACCGTGGATAAATTAAAATCATTAGGGAAAGACTCAAGGTAGCCCAATATCATTATAATAGTTGGGCAGACCTAAAAAGGAAACTATTAACATTCGAAGTTGGGGAAAATTATACTTGAAGATCTTTCGGATAAAAGGCTTGATTCGATTCAACAAAACCAAAAATCCAAGATATGTGGCACCATTTGAAAAACTAAAGAAGGCAGGTGTACTAGCTTACCAATTGACTTATGACTCATGTTGTCTAGAATTCATGTAGTTTTCCTTGTATCACAACTATATAGATACATATCTGATCCAAGTAATGTACTTGAAATGGAACCCTTGTAGTCTAAGATAATCTGAAGAAGAACCTACAGTACGAAGAATTCCCAATCTGCATAGTTGACACGATGGATATAATTTTGAGACTAAGGTCTATATATACCATACGACAAGGTCCAATAGTCCAACCATACAGAGCGTTGAGCTACATGGGAACTATAAGAAGACATGTACAAGCGATATCCTTACATTTTTTACCAACAAGAAGAATCAAATTTCGAGTATAAAACTTCTCATAAGGAAAGGAAGATGTGAGAAACCCAAATTTTAGCAAAATTAGCAATTTCAGCATAGCTATTAATTTCACTAAGGTAACCTTCAATTTCAACATGGAAATTTTTAGTGGGCCGTTTTAGCAATCCATTTCAATAGTAAGCATCCATTTCAAATCTTGTAACTGACATATTAATTCAAAGTTAAGACAGATAATAACAGTAAATTAGAGGATAACAGTCAGATTTTCCCATAATTAACATATGAAATCCTGAATCATTATTACACAAAATTTTCAACATATCACCTCTAAAATTTGACCAAGAAGCAGCCTTATTTTTGAGCTGATTAGTGTCATTTTTTAGCAGCATTTCAATAACAAGGACATGCCTCTCAAACACCAACTGAGAGTTTATTAAGCATATTACTGAAAGTAGGATTTCAATTTTAACTTGTGAAGTGTGATTTTAAAACTACCAACATGCATTTTATATTTTTAAAGTATGATTCTTGAAATCTGAAAGTTTGAAGCAATTAATTTTATGAACAAATAGATATAAATATATATTCTAAACATACATGATTCATGTTATTCCTGATTACAGCCTCATCCTTTAGAGTATAAAAATATAAGAGATTGATATGAGTTAGCCATGAAATTCGTAATATTATTTCAGTGCATAATTTGGAGGTCTCTTATGAAACGGTCTCACGAATCTTTATCTGAGAGACGGGTTAACTCTACCGATATTCACAATAAAAAGTAATACTATTAGTATAAAAAGTAATATACTTTTTCATGGATGACCCAAATAAGAGATTCGTCTCACAAAATACGACCGTGAGACCGTCTCACACAAGTTTTTGCTTACATATATATGATAGGTCAATAAATATGAGGAAATAATAAAGATTGGCACGAAAATGGCGTGGGTGAGCATTGAAAGCCAATTAGATTGGATCCCATAATTTTAGCAGACATTGCGCTCAGTGCTCCATCTCCGTCATCCCCTCCTACCTCATTTCTTTCTGTTCACAATTCAATAATTGGCTAATTTTATCAAAAATGGCAGCATTCATTTACTTATAGTTTCAACTTGCTCTCCAAATTGATGACCATTTCTGAAGTTCACAGTGGTGAAATCATTTGATCATCAGTTCCAATGCACGCAGTAAACCTTGAGCAAAAAGAACATAGACGTCCTGGATTCTGCTTCCTTTTGCAGGGATGCAAACCGTTAGACAAACAATTAAGATTCTTTTTGCAGCGTCTTAGGAAGTTAGGATGAGTCATCTCAGCATGGGTACTTCAAGAAAAAGCTAAGGCTGGCGTCCCTTGTTTTATCGACTAAAAGTCAAAACATGTTAAATTATGACTATCAACTTTTGTGATTTTTTCCTAGTATTTAATTGAAAAATCCTTTTTTTTCCTATACATTTGTCTATCTGTGATTTTAGTTCAAACAACTATTTTTGTTTGTTTCTTTTCCAATTTTAGCCATATTTCTAACGTGTAGTCGATGTAATATGGATGCACCCTAATGTAATGTTGACATGTGAAGTATAACATCAATAACATACCAAAAAAGACCAAAATTTGATAAACAGATAACCAAAATTACAAAAAAACAAACATACATTATCAAAATTCCAATTTTCGTATATATATATATATATATATCTTCCTCTCTCGTTAAATCCCATCATGCTACTCCACATTTTTCCCTTTGCCTATTACCCGTATTCTCTCCAATGTCGCTCTCTTATAACATCTCCATGTAGTATTTCGCAGCCCCACTTCTCTTTCACCCGGAAATCTAACGTTCGTCACTTCAAAACAATCCACATGAAAAGAAATGTATCCGTCCCTCTCAAACCTTTTCATGCACGGTGATGCTAGTTCGGTCCTTTTCAGATCTGCTCAACTGAAAATTTTATGTGTCCTTCATACAATACTTCTTGTAATACTAGTTTCTGGATTTTGTTTTCTTCTCGTTTCTTGACTGCTCAAACATAGTTTCATCTCTTCTTGAATCTCTGTATTTTGTCGAATTAACGATGGGTGGCGAGAGTACTGCTTTATCTGATTGTTTTGGGGAATCTGAAACATGGGATAATGTTAATTTTTCTGGCGCGGCTTCTGCTGACGATATTTTCAGTATTCTTGAAGCTTTGGAAGAGAGTAATGAAAGCTTTGAGTTTCAAACATCTTCTAGTACTTATTCTCCTTTGACTAGTGCTTTCCATGAAAATTCAGAGGCTGAAACGGGATTAGCTGCTGCGTTTTCACCAAAACTCAAGAGGCAAAAGATGAATTCTGGTTCTGAAATTCAGGTCGAAGAAGGGCAGCAAAGAACGACGCATATTACTGTGGAGAGGAACCGCAGGAAGCAGATGAATGACCATCTCTCCGTGCTTCGTTCTCTGATGCCTTGCTTTTATGTGAAAAGGGTACGTCTTCTTATATATTTTATTTTTTTCTAATAAACTTTATTGTTAGTGATAAAATCTATATTTTTTTTTATGAGAATATGAAATTTATTGAAGATATAATTTTTTTATCAAAAGGATTTTTAAATAATATGTATCTAATTAATCAAATTACACATAGTCTTGTGTGCTACAACTTCGATTTTTTTTCATGTTTATAAGTGATGGCTGATGCAACGTCGATTATTACCGACGTATCTAGTATTATATTACAACTATGACGAGAAATTACTAATTCATATTGCAAAAGATGCAAAGTCGTTGCATTAAAACTAAAATAGGACTAATCAGATGACCAAAATCAAAATTTAGAGTACTAAGTTAAGGATCAAGTACAATATTTTTTTCCCAAATATAAAACATTATACCTATATTTTTATTGATCATACAAACATATTGCGTTAAGTTTATTAAAGCACTTAGTTGAATCTACAAAATTTATTATTGAAAATATATATTAGCTTTAATTTAGAATAAAAAATCAATGGATTTGTACATTTTTATGGTCGTATAGAATTTGTGGATTTTGAATCCATATTATCTTCCATTTAATAGGGTGATCAAGCATCGATAATTGGAGGAGTAGTGGATTACATCCATGAGCTAAAACAGGTTCTCCTATCCCTCGAAGCCAAGAAGCAAAGAAGAGCCTACAACGAAGTACTAAGCCCGAGACCCTGTCCTGTCAGCCCGCGAATCCTGCCATTAAGCCCGAGAATAGGCTTCCCTATAAGCCCGAGGACCCCTCAGCCAAGCAGCCCTTACAAGCCCAATATCACGCGCAATCATCAACCGTTTTACCTGAATCTGGCCTCTCTACCGAGCCCGGTCGATCGGTCTCCGTGTAATTCCTCGACTTCTTCCATTAACGACAGTGTTAATGAACTTATGGCAAGTTCAAAATCTGTTGTGGCTGAAGTTGAGGTCAAGTTTTCGGGCCCGAATCTGCTGCTCAATACGGTGTCGCGTCGAGTTCCGGGCCAGGTGCTGAAGATTATTTCGGTCCTTGAAGAACTTGCACTAGAAATTCTCGAAGTGAGCATCAGCGTGGTTGATGAAACGATAGTGCTGAATTCTTTTACTATTAAGGTAACAGTTTCAGTTGATTTTCATTCAAATAAATGCTCATGTATATATATAGTTTTGTCATATCTGGCGAAGCTAAATATACGACTCTACCCGTGCTATCATAAATCCTTTAATATTTTAAATTGATCTACCCGGGCTAATATAAAATTTATCCAAAATTATACAAAAAGTTACATATAAATTTTTTAAAAAAATTTAGGACCACCCGAGCTTTAGCCCTGGTGGCAAGGACTGTGGCTTCGCCACTGTGTCAGTATCCATCCTTGTACTCATCAATGAAGTGACACTCACCTATTGGACGTGATGAATCATATTATTTTATAGGAAAGTGTCACCTCATTGATAAATACAAAGATGAGCACGATATGTGGATATCGGACCAAAATTATATATATGTATATATATATATATAAATATGTATATATATATGTTAGGATTGTGTTAATCTCCAATAAAAAAATTTAAATTTTATATAAGTTTTATATAAATTTTCAAAAATATATTTTATAATTTAACTTGCGAAAATACATCTAGATTTGGACATGTGGAGCTACATTGAACTTTCAACACCAAAAATATAAAACGGTTTTCAGTAATTCTCCATTTTTTTTCGACGTGTATTTAGTTCAAATCCTTTGACAATATTTACCTACCGAACATTAATAATGCCAAGTTATTGCATGCATGAGTCAACGTAAGACTAATGATAATCAGTAAATTTGTGCGACTTTGATTAACAGATTGGAATTGGGTGTCAACTTAGTGCAGAAGAATTGGCTCATCAAATTCAACAGGCATTCAGCTAAAAGTGGCCCGTCCTCATTCTCGAACTAGTTATTGTTCGCCTTAGAAACAGGACGATCGATGAAAGGCGATAATTTCTTGTTTTTCCACGAAGATGGTTTAGTTAATTGGCAAAATTCAAGTTAATGAGGCTATGTACTACCATTTTATAAGATATTAAACTGTGAATCTATATATAGTTAGATTCCATTATTTAAAAATTCATTAATTAACAAAGAGGATGTAAGTGGGAAAAAAATGGACATGCACGTGCTCATATTGTTGTAGATTTATTGATTAATCAATCTTATGTCAACTTTGGATTTGAAGTACGTACTTTTAGTTGGAGTACCATTTTCTCTCACACAAAATGCAGCGGTATTTTTTAAAAAAAAACTGTTTTGACGTTCAAAACTTCTCGAGTGTTGTATGATTTTAATTAAACAAATAAGATGTTTACCTTTCCGTTTTAACATCGGCTTCAAACTATTCCGGATTTTAAGTGGAGATTTTATTGTATCTCCCTATGAACGATCTTCAACCTTCTAATCAGGACCACGATCAGATGTTTTGTTCCTCGTTTATATTGCACTAGAAATCCACACGAACTTTGTGTCGAGATTTGATAACCGGAATTTTAGTGGTGCGATAGAGGCTATGAGGCAGAGAAGTGGAGTCGCGACCGAGGGCTTTCTTGAGTTTAATATATGTATATTATACATTATCAAAAGCTAATAATAATTTAATTAAGTATAATATTTTGCAAGAGTGGAAAATACTAGATAGAAATTTTAAATAATGAAAATGTAGAATCTGATAATCTTATACTTAGTAATCACTACTACTAATTTATTATTAAATTAGTATGTTTTAAATTTACTAAATTATTCATTGTGGACTCATTATAACTCTGATCAGATCACATATAATATCTTCTTCTGTAGGTGAGCGGCGAATCCCCTACTACAATCATTGACTCATGTATATTTCGAAACGACACCAAACTTCGTCACTTTATGTTCCTCAATAAAATCAGTAAATAGATCATCGTACATGCCAGTACGTAGAGTTTCTACGTTGCCTCGGGTCAAAGGACTAATGGAGTACAACCATAATCGTGGACTATTATACTCGATAAGTGATAATCACTTAGAAATTGCGATAAAGGTTTGTTCAATGTATCATCAAATTATTACCTATATGTATAAATGAATATCTCCATGTCCTTTTTAATGAAAGCTCAAACGACATTTATCCTTATTTTACACGGTTGAATCGGCTAAGAACTATTTTAAAATATATAGTACGCTTCAGCAAAAGTTAAGGTAACGAAAGTATTTGATTTGAGCAATTTTTTATAAACAAATTTCAAATCACACTCATCTTGATGTATGTATTTGAAATCCATATAAAAATTCAATATATTTGATTTGGAGGAGTGATTTGATATAGAAAATGATTTGAAGAATGAATTTGAAATGACACACATCTTTGGAGTATTTAAAATCTATAATAATTATCATTACATCTACATAAATTAAAAAATAAGTGGATTTGAAATTCAATAAACATAAATTTATCTAGACAATCAAATAGATTTGAAATCATGACTTCAAATCCTTCAATCCAAGTGCATCCTGAATGCATTTCGAAATCATTTTATCTCAAATTAAACGTTTTTAATAGTAATCACGATAAATTTTAAATACATCCATATAACACGAGTCTATGAAATTTGTATTATTACACACTTCAAATATTTTTTCAAATCAAATCATTCTACCCAAATCAAATCTATCACTAATCGAACACACATTGTGCATAATTACCTAAAATATCAAATAAATTAATATGTTTATATAAATTGTTTTCACTACTAATAACTAAAGGATCGAAATCTAGTGAAAATAAAATTTTTACGATTGTACTTTTTTTAGCCATCACGCCTGGTCACCCCCATGATTTTCATAGCCCGCTCCGTGTGTACACAATACAAGTCGCAATCTCAAAAGCACGCTTACTGTGGTTAATTTATAGGGACAAAGTGATTTGGCTAGTGCGCTTTTTATCTCTTTAGCATGTTGTAATAATAGTATTACACTTTATTGCCACCAAATTTAAAAGACATTCAAATCGTTTACCATTTCTCGGGACCTATCTATAGAATATATAAATGAGTCCCTCTCAATATTGTTTTTGAAGTGTTAAAAATGGTTGCAATAAATATGAGCGTGAGCATTTGAACTGTTGTACGATTTGAAATATTTAAGTTATATCAAATTATAGTTTTTGATAAAACAGTAAATGTTTTATCCTGTAATTGTTTACAAAGCCAATGTCACGTTTCATTCACGTTAACTGTAAGAAATGAAATAAACGGTAGGTAGATTGTTGGAAATGAATTAGAGTATATGTTGAGAAGTAGTCAACATGTGACGTTTGAACTGTTATACAGTTTAAGATATATATTGAATTTACAATGTCACTGCTATAAATTTCAATAAATTAGCGGGAAATATTTGGTCATGCACTTGAATAATTATTGTGAGAACTATTGAATGTGTGTCTAAAGGTTATATATATATTGGAAACCAAGTCTAATGATACAAGAGACCAATATACTTTGAATTTAAGATATCGATTCGGGTTTTGTAAATGGAGATATACTTATAACTCAAATTATCAATTAATTTTATTTTAAAAAAATTTAACGTTAATTTGGAAAAATGGATTGATAGATTTGAAATTCATTGATTTTGATTATATTTTAGTTATTAACAATGAAATAAAAAATAAAATCTTAAATCATAACTTACTTATCTTACATTAGTCATGCAAAGTAGAATAAATTTCAAATGTCTCATGAATTTGAAATCCTTCATAATTAACATAAAACACTGTATAAACTTAAAAGAATTAATTTAAAGTTTATGATCTTATTATCCAAAACTACATAAAACATTTTTGTGATAACCCAAATTTTTGAATATGTAATTAATTAAATATAGACATGTATAAGAATTTATTTTCTAGTTATAATAAATTCAAAAATATAAATAATACATGGTACGTAGAAAATCTTCCAAGCCAATAAATACATTGAAATCGAAATCCAGTGCAAGAGACACAGTAAATTAAGGCTAGATATCCACCTAATTGAAAGAAAATATTACATGCAAGGCATTTTTTTTCAACAAAGAAACATATCAATATTTATGGAAGGAGTATCTCGAAATTTATTGAAAGGAAAGAATATCAATCGAGTTTTCTCTCTAAAATTTCGAAATTCCTCTTATTCATCTTCAAAAAAAAAAAAATTTATGCCAAGTCATCAAAATTATGTTCAAAGTTCAGAAATTCGTTTCTCTCGCTCGAATGCTTGGAATCGATCTCCACTGTTCATAATATGCTTCGATATGTTTTAAATAACATATCCAAAATTCGAAAAAATCCAACAGTTAGTTTTTCGTTTATATCCTTCGCAAGAAACATGTTCATATTCTAAGCGAGAACAGCATAACTACGGTTTTTCATCCTCAAGCAGGATAAAACGACTTACAAACCAGATCTCCACCGTTCATAATTTATTTGACTTACTAGTGAACGTAATGTCCAAGTTTGAGCACGATCCAACAGTGAAATAAGGCGAAAGAAATTTTACAATGTGACTGATTTTTCAATAGATGTGATGCTGCGTTTTCGAAGTGCCGGTTGCATGATTCTTTTATGATTTTCGAGTTCTTCATGTTTTCTTGCAGTCTAAGGTAAGTGGACTTGTTTAAAGCTTATTTTTTGGTTATACATTTTTCGTAAATTCGGTCGAGTGCAAATTCTTCTTCTACTCCATTCTTGATACGATTATCATATGATGTGTGTGTGGGCACTGTGAGCATTCGACTGAATATGGGAGAAATCCCAAAGATATGATAGGAATCTTACGCGGCGGGGATGTAACTGCTATATGGTCTCGCCCTCTTAAAGGAATAAAAATTAGGGACTGATATCAGTAAACCATGGAATGTAGAGGAATCTCAGTGTCTGGTCAATGATATGCATATGGTATGAGTCATGTTATGCATGATATGTGTTTCGAATTTTTATGCATTTTGTTATGTTGTGCTCGAATGGCCCCCACTTTCTGAGTGACGACCATATCACTCACCCCTTACTCTACCCTCTCAGATAAATCAAAAGAAGAAATAGAGAAAAAGGAATCATATACCAGTTTTTGGATTGATAGTGGATATATGAAGAAGTTTAATTAAAAATATGTTTTTTTGAGTTTTTAATTCAAATTATAAATATTTCCGCAGATTTTTATCGTTTTTGGAGTTACTATTATAAAAACGATTTCATTTTTATGGTATTTATGATATAAACTGATTTTGATTTATACTGTACTGCGAGGATTTTTATTTAACAATTATATGATTGTTGGATAATGGCGATGTCGTAGCATATTTAAAATTTATAAATTTAAAATTAATCAATCCAAACATAAGTTAAATAAAAAACCACCTGTTTTTTTTACCTTTTCTTTTAATGTGCCGATTAAATATGTCTGTCTCATGCATGTAATGAGGCTGAAATATTAAAACTAATATATTTTATTTATAAAATTTATTATTTTATAAATTTTTTAAATAAAAATTATTAACTAGTAAAGTATCCGACCCGACAGGCGACTCCGATCCCAACACATTCACAGTAGTTAATGTACCTGGTCCTTGACTCGCTTAAATTTCGTTTGGTCCGTCGTGGTAAGTTTTTGTTGATGTAATTAATCAAAATTAAATTAGGAGATGTTTTTAAAACATAAAAATGAAAGAGATATGTTGTATAAATTTGACTCTGAAACTATTTGGAATTTCAAAAAAAAAAGAGTAAATCTTATTAAGCAAAACTTTTTATCCACCTTTTCTTAGGGAGTGTGTGCGATAAATTGTGATTTCAAATAAGCGAATTAATTTGTAGATCATGAAAATGTATGAAAATATTATAAATTTGAAAAAATCAAAAGCGATTTATGTTTGAAAACAAAAAAAAAAAAACTAAAAAAAAGAAGTTGATAGTATTTGATAAATAATTGATTCTAATAATAACTTGCCATTAGAATCAATTTTTTTAGAATGAATGATCATTCTAACTGTTTTTAGATTTCAATTAAATTAAATAGAAAGTAACACATCATTTCGGTTTAAGAAACTTACAAATATGATTTTTTAAACCAAAATCAATAATATTTTTTAATGATTGCAAACACTCCATATGTCAAAAAATATAATTTTTTTAGAGAGAAAAATTAAAACTCGTCTTTTTTTTAAAAAAAATCTAATCTTTAATATGATCCAATATTTTTTTAAGAAATATGACGTCATCAATAGTAATAATAATAACACGAAAAAAGCTTGAGATAAACAAGGTTCCCGTACAATTCGATATTAATATAAATTAAATATTAAAATGACACCATAAATATACCTTCAATAAATAGCACCTACACTTGTTGGATCAAATCATTTCTTGACGAATTTAAATAGTAAAACTAAAAAGGCAAATATTACTATTTTTTAATACTGGATCTAATTTACTATTTAATTACAGGTAAATATGAGTAACCAACCCTTCCAAAAAAAAAGAGTAACCCCTTTTTTTCTAAAATAAACTAAAAAAAAAACATTAATGACAAATCTATCTAAAGAATTTGCAAATCAAAAACATATGAAATTGTCTACTTTTGAGCCTAAATATTAATAAATTTGTTTTTTCAAATATCTCCACAATGATATGATGTCTACTTTGGAATTAAGCTCTCATGAATTTGTTTTTAAATTTTACCTAAAAATTCTTGTATCAATGGATATATCATTCCATCCTATTAATTCATTGCACATGAATTTTAAGTATTAGTCATTGATTGCATTCTCAATAATTCTAACTTCAACCAAAGGAACACAACTATTTTCATAACCTATCATACCCAATGAATGAGCCCATTACCCATGGCCCATCCCTAACTCAAATGGAAGACAGGCTCAGCACTATCCCAGGTATTCTCTTATAAATACCAGGTTCGAATGTATAACTGATATATTCAATATATTATTTTTCAGCAGCACCCTTAGCTCCTCTCCACTTATATCCTCAGTCTCTGACTTGAGTGTCGGAGGAGCTACGCCGGGACACCTTCCTGGCCCCCTTCTAACAGTCTTATTCTGATTTCAGGCTTAGTGTAATTTCAAAACCTGCGTTTGGACTAGTGACACTTGTAGGAATCAGACACTAAATTATCCGTGAGTATCACTTGACGCTGTCTGTGGAAAACTTTCAGTTGAGAGTAAAGATGGTAGGCAGAAGTGGGAGCAGAAGACTAACTCAACATCATCGCGTCCTCAGATGGGAGTGGGACCCGAACAATCTCATGTTGAGACGAGGTAAGAACAACCGTGTCATGAGACGAGGCAGGATCAACCCCGCCAGGAGACAAGAGTCGAGCAGCCCCGTCACGAGACGAGGGTCGAGCAACCCCGTCCCAATGAGAATGTTGGAAGCTTGACTCTGGAACATTTTGGCCAATTTATTACCCGGACGGTGGACGGGGCCATGAAGAGGAACCAAGAGTCTATGTTTGCTGAGGAACAGGCCACTCCCCAGGAGCGAGAGGAAAATGCTGAGGGCCACCAGAGCAGGGTTGAAGAGACACAGTCCCTCCCAAGCGAGGGGCTTTCGAGGATTTTTCCGCTGCTTTCTTGCACAGATTCGCTAGCAGCAAGAGGCACCAAAGAAATTATTTGAGCTTGTTTGTGAAAAGAAGCAAGAGACTGAAACTCTGCTAGAATTTATCCGGCGTTTCAACGATTCATCGCTGGATATACCAGATGCTTCTCCTGATATCATGATAAATGCCTTAACCCAAGGACTGAGGGGAGGGGATTTCTTTAAATCGTTGGTTAAGAAACCTCCTTCAATGATCTGTTATCTCGAGCGAAAAAATATGTAAATCTAGAAGATGCCCAGCAGCATAAGAGGATGGAGCCGCAGCCTGGGGGAAGTAGAGTTGAAGGAGCGGAAAGAGGAGGTAAGAAGAGACGTGCGGGCAAGAGGGAGGAGGAAAAAGCTAGGGGAAAGGACAAGTCTCATCCCATGTTCCTTTGAATAGGAGTCGTGACAAGGTGATGGAGGTAAGGGAACCCGAGGGGAAGTGTGAGAAGTCGCAAAGGGTTGAGAGCAGTGCTAGATTGCCTTCGCTGGACAGACGAGAAGGATCCTCATCCGGGAGTCGACAGAGGTCTCACCCGTCCCCTAGGTGTGGTCAAGGCCCTCCATGGATAATTCAAAGGGTCGGGGAGCAGAGATGGGATGGTCGAGGTCAAGATATCCATCAGGAGCCTGTCGAACCGAGGAGGAAAATGAATGAGGATAACCACTCTACGAGAGGAACGGTTCATATGATCTCGGGGGATGCTACTGATGAAGACTCTGGGCGAACTCGGAAGGCATATGGGAGAAGGTTAGAGAACTTTGAGATTTCTAGGGGTGCAGCCTTAACACAAGACCCCGTCATCAGCTTTGAGCCAAAAGACCTACGAGGCGTTGTGACTCCACATAAAGAGGCCTTGGTGGTGACGGCCACCATTGCCAATTATGATGTGACGATGATATTTATTGATAATGGAAACTCCATAAAAATCTTGTTCAAGAGCACGTTGGTTCAAATGAAGGTGGAAGGATTTGAGTTTGAGCCAGTTTCCACCTCGATGTATGGGTTTGCATGACACGTCATCCCGCCTTTGGGTCAGATTGTTCTTCCCCTATCCTTGGGGATTGATCCTCGATGGGTAACAAAAATGATAGCCTTCACCGTGGTGGATACCCCGTCAGCGTATAATGAAATTCTAGGACGGCCAGCCTTGAAAGATTTCAGAGCCGTAACTTCCACTTATCATTAGAAGCTTAAGTTTCCTGTGGGAAAATGAGTTGGAGTCTTGTGTGGGGACCAAAAAGTCGCGCGTCGGTGTTATGAAGGGGTAATGAGGGAGGAGGTAAAAAGAGCGCGTGTGGAAATTAACATGATTAGGAAAGGAAAAAGTGGGTGACTTGGTCCTGTTGAAGTTATAAGAAGAGCAAAGGGGAAAGTTGAACCAAGAGTGGGAATGAATTTTCAGACTGATTGAGAAATTTAACTCTGGAACTTATTACTCGGAGAATGCTCAAGGCAAGGATTTAAAGAGGCCCTGGAATTCTTACCACCTTAGAAAATATCATTCTGGATTTTATCGCTGATGTATTTCATCTTTGAATTTTCCCAAGTAAACAGATGGAATTCAATAAAATCAAGTTCTTCTTTTCAGTTCATGAATATTGTTGTATTATGAATGTGAGAAAACTTTATATTCCTACTAAGGCATCCCTGGTAGAGGAGCAGAGTTGGGAAGGAGAAAATTAGATTTTCTTACTAAGGCGTCGCCTAGTAGAGGAGCAGAGTGAATGAGAAAAATTAAATTTTCCTACTAAGACATCGCCTAGAAAAGGAACATAGTTAGGAAGGAGGAAAATAAAATTTTTCCTACTAAGCCATCGCCTAGTTTTGGAGTAGAGTGGAGTAGAGACATCTTTAAATTTTCTTACTAGGCATCACCTAGTAGAGGAGCAGAGTGCAGGAGAAAAAATAAATTTTCCTCCTAAGGTTTCGCCAAATAGAGGAGCAGATAGCAGGAGAAAAATTAAATTTTCGTACTAAGGCATTGCCTAATAGAGGAGCAGAGTGCAGGAGAAAACTTAAATTTTCCTACTAAGGCTTCGCCAAGTAGAGGAGCAGAGTGCAGGAGAAAAATTAAAATTTCCTACTAAGGCATCGCCGAGCAGAGGAGCAGAGTGCAGGAGAAAAATTAAATTTTGTTACTAAGTCATCGCCTAGTAGAGGGGCTGAGTGAAGGAGAAAAATTAAATTTTCCTATTAATGCATCGCCTAGTAGAGGAGCATAGTGCATGAGAAAAATTAGATTTTCCTACTAAGACATCGCCTCGTAGAGGAGTAGAGTGGAGGAAAGAAATTTTAAATTTACCTACTTGGACTGAGCCTAGTAGATGAGAAGAGTTGGAGAGGGGAAAAATTAAATTTTCTTACTAAGGCATCGTCTAGTAGATGAGCAGAATGGAGAATAAATTTTAAATTTACCTACTTGGACTGAATCTAGTAGAAGAGAAGAATTGGAGATGAGAAAAATTAAATTTTACCTACTTGGGCTACGCTTAGTAGAAGAGAAAAGTTGATAAGGAGAAATTAAATTTACCTACTTGGACTGAGCCTAGTAGAGGAGAAGAGTTGGAGAGGAGAAAAATTAAATTTTACCTACTTGGGCTACGCCTAGTAGAGGAGAATAGTTGATGAGAAGAACTTAAATTTTACCTAAGAGGGCTGAGCCTAGTAGAGGAGTCAGGGGTGAGGAGGTGCTACCTTTATTTTCCTGCTGAGGCATCGCCTAACAGATGAGTTAGAAGGTGAGGAGTTGGAAATTAAGTTATTTTTCTGCTGAGCCCTCACCTAGCAGAGGATTCTGAGGTTGAGGAGGTGGAAGTTTTATTTTCCTGCTACGAAATCGCCTAGGATCGACCTGCCCGGTCAGGTCGTGGGGCTGCCCCCAAAAGCTACTCACAAACCACACAATCATTTCCAAGAGAATATCTCCATTGTATCATATTCGAAATAAAATTCTGAACGTACTTGATGAGGATGTGCAAGCGGAGGACGAGGCTGGAATGGCGAGCACGAGGGCGTGCGAGGCGAGCGTGGCAATGGCTGGGCGAGCATGAGAGCAGTGCTAGGGCAAGAGGCGAAGGGCAGGCGTGGGGGTCAGGCGAGGAAGGGGGAGACAGTCGAGGGCAGTTGCGCTGGGCGAGAGCGGAGGCTTTGGTGCTAGGGCGAGGTGCGGCGAGGGTGAGGGCTGGAAAGGGCGGGCGCTCGATGGGGGACGCGGCAAGGCTGATGTTAATGAGGGTAAGGGTTGGCGAGGTGAGTGAGTGCGGAGGCGATGAACTGTGAGGTCGTGGGGGTGCCCCCAAAAGCTATTCAGAAACCACACAATCATTTCCAAGAGAATATCTCCATTGTATCATATTCGAAATAAAATTCTGAACGTACTGGACGAGGATGTGCAAGCGGAGGACGAGGCTGGAATGGCGAGCACGAGGGCGTGCGAGGCGAGCGTGGTGGTGGCTGGGCGAGCATGAGAGCAGTGCTAGGGCGAGATGCGAAGGGCAGGCATGGGGGTCAGGCGAGGAAGGGGGAGACAGTCGAGGGCAGTGGCGCTGGGCGAGAGCGGAGGCTTTGGTGCTATGGCGAGGTGCGGCGAGGGTGAGGGCTGGAAAGGGCGGGCGCTCGATGGGGGACGCGGCAAGGCTGGTGTTAATGAGGGTAAGGGTTGGCGAGGTGAGTGAGTGCGGAGGCAATGAACTGTGAGGAAAAGTGAGAAGATTAGGAGGTGGGCGGCGAGGCGAGACTGGGAACGAGGAGATGTAGGCGAGGCGAGGCGAGTTGGCGGAGCGATGGGATGGAAGGGCGTTGCTTGGCGTCTGGGGGTAGGCTTGGAAGGGCGAGGGCTTGCGAGTGGGAGGCTTGGCAGCTGGGCGTAAGCGAGGAGGGGCGAGGGTCTGTAGGTGAAGAGCGAGGGTGAGGGCCTGCGGAAGAGGGCTGGCGAGGCGATGTGCGGGAGTGGACGAGCGTGCGAGGCTGTGGAGTGGTGAGAGGTGATGGCTGCGTGATTTGTAGGGAGGAAAGACGTGCGAGGAGGAGACGAGACGAGAGGGCGAGGCGCAGCTGTGATAGGCGAGGACGGTGCAAGAGACAGGGCGAGGGCGAGAGCTCAAGAAAGGAGAGCAGGGTTGCGGGGCGATGCATTCGGCGTAGGGCGAGTATATGAGAAGGGGCGAGGCTGTGAGTGAAAGCGTGTACGAGACTAGGGCGAGTCTTTGTGCGAGGAGGAGCGAGGCTGGCTGTTGCGAAGCGAAGTGTCGAGGAGCTGTGCAAGGCGAATATACTGGTGTGGTTGTGGAGAAAATGTTAAGGGAAGACAGGAGTGAGTGGAAAAGGGATAAATATTCACAGGGGAGCCCAACACATATCTAACCCTTCACAATAGGAACGTGATTTAATTTGTTTACAAATTTTTGGAGACTAGTGAGCAGCAAAGGAAGAACACACAACTCACATGTTGTAAACCGAGAACAATGCAAGTAATCGAACTTCGAACCTGCTATTCAGTTCGACTTGGGAGGAGGAGACTGGTGACACCCCATGGATAGGCCTACTACCCCTGGCTCATCCCTAGTCTAAATGGAAGATAGGCCCAGCACGGACCCAAGTATTCTCCTATAAATACCAGGTTCGGATGTATAACTGATATATTCAATATATTATTTTTCAACAGCACCCTTAGTTGCTCTCCACTAATATCCTCAGTCTCTGACTTGAGTGTCAGAGGGGTTACGCTGGGACACCCTCCTGGCCCCCTTCTAACGGTCTTATTCGTGATTTCAGGCACAGGGTAATTTCAAAACCTGCGTCTGGACTACTGACACTTGCAGGAATCGGACTCTAAATTTTCCGTGAGTATCAGCCTACATCTCTTCTTAAGCTCATCATTCCATCTTCTCCACTTGGAGGATCATACACTACAATCGAGGTCACTCTTCATCATTGCGTTGAAGCGTACGTCTTACATGAAATCTTTAGAGCATCACCTGCTTATAGAGCTTATCACAGATATACCAAGAGCTCTCACTTCATTTGTTTACGTATCGAGTATTCCACCCACATAACTCGATATAAATTCGAATCTGATACCATTTGTTATGTAATTAAACTCGCATATCTCCACAATAGTACGCCGTTATTATCCACTCATGGAACATGTTCTCAAGGATTTGTTTTTAAACTTTACCCAAAATAAATCATATTAATATTGGTGATATTATTTCATCTTATTAACTAATGATTTTACTCATGTATTTTCGATGTGAAGTTTTGGTTGTATTCCTAACACTATTCTTAGACAAAAGTTTATCGGCTAATTGCTAATAAATAAAAAAATGATTTTTTTTAATGTTTATGGAAATTATATTATTTTCCACCTAATTTATTCAACAATGTTGAATTTCTAATTTTGATTCATCAGCATATAAGATTGACATGGTGTGAATATTTCTTGTCAATTCATCATGGATCCTTAAATTTCCTTGCGAATTATGATACGAAAACAAGGTGACAGGAAGCCGGAATTTTCCAGGGAAAACCCCTCCAACCGTCAAGTTAAATTAAATAAAATAAAGCAAAACAGTAAGCTCTCCAGCATGTTCCAGTTCCTCCAGGTCCGAGAGTTTAGCAAGACGGCCGGTCCAAGTAATAGGCGTAAATGCACCAAATTGAATCGAATACGAATAAATTTTTTGGCTTCAAATTTTATCGAAAGATATATTTGGGCTTGATCTCGAACCAAAGCTTGAATATTTTAAATTTTTTTGATCAAGTTAGGCTTAATCTTAATCTTCGTTAGTTATCTGAATTATGCTCGAAAGTAAGTACTGGAAATACGTTCAACTAATATATTATTATACTATATAAAAAAGTATTAAAGTTTGTGAGCGGCTCACAAATTATTGAGCTCGAGTTCAATTCGGAAAGGAAATTTTTTGAACATGTTTGAATTCGAAACATAACGTGAATATAGAATAGCAAGTCCCTTGAGTCCCTTGGCGCAAAAGTAGCCTTTTGCGTCGCATTTTGGAGTTGTCTAAGGATTTAACACTTTTCTGTTTAATTGTGGTCCTTATTTTTATCCTTTTCTTAATTCATGACAACCCAATTAAAATCAAAGCCAATCCGGGAAAATGGTCCAACTCCAATATATATATAATTCAATTCTAAGCCGAAAGCCGCGTGAATAAGAGACATGACGGACCACAGTTTTGTCTCCTCTTTAGGTCTCCGTAAAACTTTCTCCTTAATTTTAATTTATTTTTTTGCCTTTTTTAAAGTTAATTTTTATTCTTTAAAAAAATAGTAATTTTCATTTCAATGATTTTATTTGAATTTACAAATTTTTTTTTATAATAACTTTCCAAAGTGTTTGACCAATTTTGGAGTTGGTAATTCTACTTAATCACGGGACTTTCTTTGCTCTTTTGCTGGAGAAATTTTTAAAAGTATAATTATGCTTTCCACGGTAGTTTGATGATACGGAGGGTATTAATTTCAAGCCCCAAAGCTATGCTTAATTTTTTTGTTGTTGTTAATTTTGAGTATTTATGAAAGTGGCATGTAATTTGTAAAAGAAAAAGGTGAACATTTTTTATATCTAATATGGGTGGAGTATACAGAAACCAAATCAAACCATTGATTTGGATTGAATTTTAGTCTATCATGATTTGGATTTTTTTTAAATCGACCATACAAAAAAAAAAATTTTGGTTCAAACTTTTTATTAAAAAACCCAAATCTAATTATATATATATAATTATGTACATCTACATACATATTATTTGATTTTTAATTAAAATATAATATCACAAGTTTTATAAAAAAAATTGATAATTGATGTTGCTTTAATAAATTGTAGGCTGTCCAATTAAATCGACCACTTTTATAAGCCTAAAAATCTGTGTATTAATTTAACCCACAACGTTTTAACTTCTAACTTTTGACCGTAAACTACAGTTACGGTTTTAGCATTATCAAAACAAGTTCCGGTTGTAGCAAGAAGAAAAATGGGTCCATTCATGTGCCAAGGTGGCCTCGTGGCAAAAGTGAGACCCGAACGCCATGGAGTAGTACAGAGTTCAAATCCCATTTATGTGCACAATTAGGTAGTTTAGATTTAGATATGAAATTCCATCCCTTTGTATCGGAAAAAAAAGCCGTTCATATAATATTTTTATTTATTTTGTAGAAATATTGGATGTAAATCATTATTATTGTTATTGTTAGAATCGAATATTGATTTAGAGAGAGGTGAATAATAATCTCAACAATTTCTGAAAATATTTAGGTTGGTTAACAACATTGAAATATATTTCTCGTTGGTAAAATATCAATGAAACAGTAGTTGATTATTGCGCAAAAAAAAAAAAAAAAAAAGACTCACTAAATAAAAATGGGCTATGGTAAGAAAAATTAAGCTAACAAATATTGAAAACAAACTGTAGAACCCGTAAATCGGACTACGTATAAGCCATACATAATTTCTAGTATTATCGAAAGTTCATTCAGGGATTCTCCTCTATCGCAGTTCCACTCACGTCGTTGACAAAGAAGAATGTTAAATTCGTGTGGAGCGATGAGTGCCAGAAGAGTTTCGATACTTTGAAGCAAGCGCTTATCTCAGCGCCAGTTTTGGCCATGCCGCCAGGGCCCGGAGACTTTGTTTTGTATACCGATGCTTCGAAGCTCGGTCTAGGCGCAATGTTGATGCAGCATGGGAAGGTGATAGCGTATGCTTCTCGTCATTTGAAAATCCATGAGAAGAACTACCCTACCCATGATCTGAAGTTGGCCGCTGTAGTTTTTGCCTTGAAGATTTGGAGGCATTATTTGTATGGAGAGAAGTGTCAGATCTTTACCGACCATAAGAGCCATAAGTACTTCTTTACACAGAAAGAGCTGAAAATGCGTCAGAGGCGTTGGTTGGAGCTAGTGAAGGACTATGACTGTGACATTAGCTACCACCCGCGTAAAGCTAATGTAGTTGCAGATGCATTGAGCAGAAAAGTCGCAGTGATGGCTCATTTGGCGATTTCGAGACCTCTTCAGTCTGAGATGCAGAGGTTTGATCTAGAGACTAATCCTCGAGGTAGAGTTCCCCGTCTATCTACTTTGACGATTCAGTCTTCCCTTCTAGACCGTATTCACAGTGGTCAGGCAGCAGATGAGCAGTTGGTAAAGTGTAAGCAGAGAGATGAGGCCCAGGGCAGTGTCTCGTATATAGTTAGCGACGATATTGTGAGATACCGAGACAGAATGTGGGTTCCTAGCAGTGATTCTATCCGAGCAGATATTCTATCCAAGACCCATATGTCGTCGTACTCTATTCATCTTGGGAATACGAAGATGTACAAAGACCTGCAGTTGTTGTATTGGTGGCTAGGAATGAAGAATGATATCAGATGTTTTGTATCCGAGTGTCTGACGCGCCAACTAGTGAAAGCAGAGCATCAGAGACCAGCAGGTTTGCTCAAGCCTCTTCCTATTCCCGAGTGGAAGTGGGAGAATGTTACCATGGACTTTGTGATCGGTTTGCCGATGTCAGTCAGAGGATCAAATGCTATCTGGGTGATTGTTGATCGTCTTACCAAATCAGCGCACTTCTTGCCTATTAAGACGACTTTCACCATAATTCAGTATGCAGAGTTGTATATCCTAAAGATAGTCAGACTTCATGGTATTCCCGTTTCTATAGTATCTGACAGAGATCCTAGATTCACTTCCGCATTTTGGAAGAGTCTGCATTCAGCAGTGGGTTCGAAATTGTTGTTTAGCACAGCTTTCCACCCTCAGACAGATGGTCAGTCAGAGAGAGTTATCCAGATTTTGGAGGATCTTCTCCGTGCTTGTGTCATCGACTTTTCAGGGAGTTGGGAGTCGAATTTGCCATTGGTAGAGTTCATCTATAACAACAGTTTTCAGTCGTCTATAGGTATGGCTCCGTTTGAGGCACTGTATGGTCGAAATTGCAGATCGCCGGTTCATTGGGATGAAGTAGGGGAGAGATCAGAGTTGGGTCCAGAGATTATTCAGCAGGCTGTCGATGTAGTAGTCAAGATCCGTGATAGGATGAGGACTGCTCAGAATCGGCAGAAGAGCTATGCGGATCAAAGGAGGAGAAATCTAGAGTTTGCCGTTGGCGACCATGTTTTTGTGAAGGTAGAACCTATGAAAGGTGTCATGCGGTTTGGGAAGAAAGGAAAGCTCAGTCCGAGATTCATAGGACCATTTGAGATCCTCGACAGGGTCGGGACGTTAGCTTATCATGTTACTCTTCCGCCGAATCTGGCTGGAGTACACAATGTGTTCCACGTCTCTATGCTGAGGAAGTATATGGCAAATCCTTCGCATGTCTTGAACTTCGAGCCGTTGCAGCTTACTCCGAACCTGGCATATGAAGAGAGACCAGTGCAGATCTTAGACAGACAGGAGAAGAAGCTTCAGAACAAGCTGGTTAAGTGAGTGAAAGTCAAATGGCTTAATCATTCAGAGGAGGAAGCTACGTGGGAGTCTGAGCCAGAGATGAGGAGTCGGTACCCCGAGTTATTCGGTAAGTTTTAATTTCGAGGACGAAATTTCTTTTAAGGGGGGAGAGTTGTAGAACCCGTAAATCGGACTACGTATAAGCCATGCATAATTTCTAGTATTTAAATTTAAAATGAATTTTTTTTATTTATTTCATGATGATTTAAATTCTTTTCTTTAAATTTAATTATTTTATGCAGTAGTTTAGTTGTTATTTTTCAGTTAATTAAGTGAGGCCGGACTGGAGTTGTAGTTTTGAGATAAAATTTAATGTTAAGAAAACATTCCCAAAATTTATTTAAGATAAATAATAAGTTAATTTAATATAAAAGAATGTTTAAAGGATTTATTTAAGTAATTAGAGAAAAGTAGTAAATAAATTCTTTTAGGCTCAATAATTAATTTATTAATTCACTAAAATATTTAATGGGTAGATAAAACTCTAAAGATTTAAAATACATTATTTAAGCAATATTTTTCCTCCCATTATCATAGAAAAATCGGCCACCTCCATTAGAAGATTTAAAAATATTGTCAACTCACCAATTTTAATTTATTTCATTATCCTTTCCTTGGTATGATTAATTCCCTCACATTTAATCATCAACAATTAATAATTAATCAATTCCCTACCCTCATTTTGACAAGACTTCGGCCACCTCATAGGTGATTTGATATTTATTTGGCAACTCACCACTTTTGATTCTTTCCTTAATCTTTTCTTGGAGATAATTCCCTCACCATTTAATCTTCAATAATTAACAATTTAAGCAATTTTCTCCCTTGTTTTATCTAGCAAAGAATCGGCCATTCACCATCATTTATCCCCCCAAATCCTTTGATATCATAGCAACTTCCTTATCTCTCAAACTCTAGATAGAAAGATTTGATCTTGCCATTTAATCCCCATTCATTTTGCAAATCCCTAATTCATTCCCTAGCCTTCCTCCCTCCTCATTCCACCGAAAATAGCAGTAGCAAATCTCTCAAAAATCGTGAGTCTCCAAGGAGAAATAAGAAAGAAAACAAGAGAGAAAAACAAGAAGCAAAGCAACTTCGTCTCCGCCGCGCCGCGTCATCGTATTCGTTTGTTTTCTTTTCAAACAAATCCAAGGCATGTGTATATTTTCCCTTGCTCTTCAATCAAGTCATAGTATGATTTTTAAACATCACATGATCATGATTTTATAGCCAAAAACCGAAATCATGTCAAGAACCTTCGAAAATTTATGTGCAGAATTTTTCGGTTTCTCCTATGCCTTCACGGTCTGGTATGTTTTTGTGGTTTCAGGGTTGGCTCGATTTCCAGGGGCTCAAGGCTGATTATTTTCATGTTATAGGGTGTGCTAGGAAGGTGGTAGTCCATCAGTTGCAGCCCCTTTCCCCCCTTGCAACACGTTTTGACAGCAACTCCCCATCATGTCATTTTTGGTGTCCCGATTTGCATGTTTCTTGTCTAAGGTGAAGATTCTGATCTTGGCTGCCCTAGGGGCTGTATCCATGGTTAGAATCCTTCCATGATATGTTTAGGACGTGACCAAGATGCCCTTTCATTGCTTGGTTCATGTCCCCCTCGATTTTTAAAACAAACAAGAACAGCGCCCCTCGGTTTTAAAATTCTGGTTTCGGGTGTGTGTGTTGAGTTTCGAACTTATGGTCTCAAATGGGTTATGGTTGGCTTCTAGCCCTTAGCCATGACTCATGCAACACCTTAGCATGTCTATCATGGACCATGGTTAACCTCATAGCCATTGGATCCTTCATTTGACAGCAAAACAAGCAACACCCCCACGCGTGCTCAATGGCGTCTCGGGTGGAACTTCAGATTTGTCGTAGGTTTTGGGTTGGATTATGTTTGGCCTAGGGCCCTTAATCATGGTTTAAGCCACACCTTAGGATGTTGGTAAGAGGCTCTGGTCTGTGGTTCAAGCCCCAATGGCCAATAGCCTCGCAAACGAAGCGATGCAAGCACAAGCGTTGCAGCTGTAATTTTGGACAGCAACTTGGTGCTTCGGTTCAGAGGCTTGTTTGAGTTCTTGGTTGGCTTTTAGCCTATAGCCTTGGACTGGACAGTACTTCATTGAGTTAGGAAGGTCATGTTTTTGGCCGTTTACGATTTTCAGTTCAGTTATGCACGTATTTATAATTATCCATGATACAATTTTCACGTTACGCCTTATGACATGATACTTTTACTTTGCATGCGATTTTATTATTATTACTTGTTATTTATGATATATGCGTGCTGAGTCTTTAGATTTACTAGACTTGATTGTTGTAGCTACTGATGAGGTCGGGACCGAGGGCGGGGACCAGTGAGCCATCTTGGGTCGGCAGTAGTAGGAACCCTAGGACCTCATTTGTAGCACTTATTATTTTTATTCCAAACTCAGCATTTTTATTTTGTTGAATTATTTTAAGTTGTTATTTTGAAAACATTGTTTACTTCCACTGCTACTTTAAACATGAAATCTTTTTATCAGTTTATTTATGAATGAGGTATTTTAATTATTTAAAGAAAAAATTTTAAATTCTTCCGCAATTTTTCAAGTACGAATTTCGGGCCTCTACCCAAACAGACTGGCTGAAACGTAAGGAACAAAAATTTGTTTTTGGATGCTCGAAGACTTCAATTACTCATACATAACCTTTATTCATTACGAAAAGATTACACTAAAAGACTTTGACAATTACAACACTTTGCAACTGCCCACTTTACAGGACTTATCACATTGTCTAACTGAAACTCTTAGTTACTCACTCAACAAAACTGATTAGCACACTTACTGTCAGATTACAAATTTTAGAAATATAATACTAAGCACAAAAGATCCTTAATGATCTGATTAAAACACTCTAAGTGTGCGCTAATAAACTTTTATTAGTTAGGCTCTTGAAAGCTCGAGAATGCTTGAACTTTTTCAAAGATGCTAGAAAGCTAAAATGATTGATATCTTCCTCTATTTATATACTTTGATCCAACGGTTGATAAAATTAAATATGATATTCGTTCTAAATAGAGTGTCGTTGGTCATGTCGTTTACCACGTCATTGTCCTTTCTTACAATAGTACACTGATACTAGTCTCACGGAGACATTCTGAAACATCCACTACTCGTTTTGCTTAAAAAGTACTAGAATTTTTTTTAAACCCTCATAATTTCTGCCGAATTACATACACATACATAAAATATTTTTGACTTCATTTTAAAATTAACTCAACCAATTAACATTTTAAAATTCCAAAGAAAAATAGTTTGAATCATAAAGTGGTCACTCGTTTGCAAATCTAAATTAGCAATAAAACTAAAACTAACAACCTCTCAAAAACCATCTCAAAAGCATAAATAAAAAGTCTTAAAATATCTTTAACATAATCATAAAAATCATAAATCATAAACTAGGGTGGAAAACTAGCTCTGGAAATCGGGTTATGTGCACCTTCAGTCCATCAAAGTCAACCATCAAGACCTCCATTTTCATTATTATCATAATCACCTGCATCGATCACACCTATTGGTCTAGAGACTCAAAACAACATAATCTTGATAACAAGTAATACATATACAGAACACATGCAACAATGAAAATACTTGTACGTAAAATAACATTTTCATGAAGAAGTATAAACTTTAAAAAATAATATTTTCACAAAATACTTTTACGTAAAATAACATTTTCATAATGATGCATAAACTTTAAACAATAACATTTTCATATCATCATAAACATATTCATATTCATCATATTTATATTCATATTCTATTTTCCTTTCTTTGAACTCAGATCGTTAATTGTAACTTTCGTATTCGTATTCATATTCGTATTGGGCGATGAATCCATCTACATGTAACCACTGTACTGGACGGCGGGGACATCAGTGACACTCTCACCAGCCAACTGAGCCTTGGCCTACATATCATCGTATCATTGTATTAGTATTAGTCACAATTACTTCACTTCCTTCAACATATCATATTCTCATCACTATATAAAATTTAAACATGCATATAACGTTTTTCTTTTAAATCAAGCATGCAATATATCTTTTAAATGTCCATATTAAATCAAAAAAATCCATAAATATTTAAAATAAATATTTTAACATAAAAAACAGCATTTAGAGCACTTTCATGACGTTTACAAATTTTCGGGTGTAAAATTACCGTTTTACCTCTAGACGTTAAAATCCTCGAATTTGACTTTTTCTTAATTCCATTGAATCTAACATATCCCAAGTAATTATCTAAACTTAAATTAAATTTACCGCAATTTTATTTAGCTTAAATTCTAGACTTTTAAATTATTCCATAATTATTCATTTTAATGCGTTTTAATCCCGAATTAATTCAAACTTTAATATAAAGTGTCCAAATTAAAAACTTAGACATTTTTATATTATTTTAGCCCTTGTGAACCATGACACTCGACCCCTGTGAGCCATGTTTCGAATTAAATTCCAAGAATAAAACTTTAACCGAACCACCTAGACTACACCTCGAGCCATGTTCGTTTTTTCTCGAGCCAAGCCCAAACCATGCTGGACCATCTTCGAGCCAGACCCCATATGGACCTTACTGGACCATTAGCACCCTAAGAACCTGACCCTAGCCCAAACTGTAAGCCACAACTCCAGCAGCAAGATCATGGCCGAGAACCGTACTCGACAAGGACTCTTCACGTGCGAGCCTAGGACCTAGCCACTGGACCACCCCTTGTGCACCCTCCTAGGACCACAGTGACTTGACCTAGCCCAGCCCAGAGCCCCCCAGGCTGAGCCCCTTCCCTTGCACGTTGCTGTGCACCCATGCGCGCATGTGCTGATGTGTGCAGGTGGAGTCCTACCCAGCCCCTTGACTCTCTAGGACTCCTTCCCTGACTCAAGCACGGCCCTAGCCAGCCTTGGGGTATATGTGGACATTCAAATTTTCGTGACGTTGCAATCTTCTCTCCTTAAATTGAATTTCGTCCTCGAAATTCGCTTATCCTCAATAATCAAAAGTTTAGACTTAGTTCTGGTATCTCAATAATCCACACTTCCGCTGCGCTACTCTGATAATAAATCTTAGGATGTCATTATGTCTCCTCAGTCCCATTTAAATCTACCTTCTAAATCCTCGTTTGCGAACCTCAACTTACAACGACCCATGGCGACCTAGTTCCATTTTCTTATAACCTCGACTTTTAACTTTTCTTACAATTCCAAATTTTCAAAATGAATGACCACACTTATCGTATATTACTTTCCCTATATTATACCCAAAATGTTCATCACCTTTCACATTTCAACTTTAAAATCCAAAACACACCTACTAATTCTTAGATTTTTGAGCTTAATATTGACTCATCCTACAATTCCTTTGATTAACATTCCTTATAACGTTATAATTAAGATATCTCAAGGTTCTAAATATTCTTTCAAGCCCAAATCCTCGAAAATATCTATCATTTTAACCATTCAATTCTCACATATTGCTAAACTAGTCCCCAAATTACTTAAAATTACAAAATAAATTCCTAATTTTCTCAAAAATTATCCGATTGATCCTTAATTTTTGAAAATCTTACAATTAACCCATTAGGTTTTGACATTCGTAATTTTTTTCTACAGGTTTTCCATGACATAATTTTCAATAATTTTAAACTTATTAACCCAAAATCAATTCCCATAACTGATAATACCTTTCCATTGAAACATAAAATCCAATATTATACATTTTCTTACTATTAATGATCATTGCAGTCTTCGAATCATTATTACTTATGTGTAATTCCCAAAAATTAGCTGAACTAGTAACCACAAATCATAAGTATTTCTTAGAAGATCTACATGTCCCAAAAAACATTCACAATCTTCACAATTCACTTATGGCCCAAAAGTAGAACGTCAGTACTAAAGCCCAAAAATCAATATAGTCCAATCATTTTCCACCTTTCTTAAGGTCCGTGAACCAAGTTCTTAAACATGTCCAATTCACCATAAAGCCAGCATGCATGAAAATCATGAAATTTCTTATTTCATATCGTAACGCGTATAAAAATTATAGAGCATATAAAACATGTATCCTCATAAAGCTATTAAACATGTGACGTAAACATATAATTCATGTAATCATGCAGTTAACATCATAAAAATCATATAAAGAATGTAAACTTACAAATTTGAGGCTTGACGACTGAGCATCCCGGCACTCATGGTGGCACAACCCTTTACAGGAACATTGCTCTGATACTAACTGAAACGTCAACTATACGTTTTGCTTAAAAAGTATTTGAATTTTTTTAAACCCTCATAATTTCGGCCGAACTACATACACATGCATAAAATATTTTTGACATCATTTTAAAATTAATTCAACCAACTAACATTTAAAAATCCTAAAGGAAAATAGTTTGAATCATAAAATCGTCACTCGTTTGCAAATCCTAAATTAGCAATAAAGCTAAAACTAACAACCTCTCAAAAACCCTCTCAAAAGAATAAACAAAAAGTCTTAAAATATCTTTAACATAATCATAAAAATCATAAATCATAAACTAGTGCGGAAAACTAGCACTGGTCCTCGGGTTATGTGCACCTTCAGTCCAGCAAAGTCAACCATCAAGACCTCCATTTTTCATTATTATCATAATCACCTGCATCGATCACACTTAGTGAGTCTAAAAACTCAACGCACCATAATCTTGATAACAAGTAATACATATACAGAACACATGCAACAGTGAAAATACTTGTACGTAAAATAACATTTTCATGAAGATGCATAAACTTTAACAATAACATTTTCATTAAATACTTTTACGTAAAATAACATTTTCATAATGATGCATAAACTTTAAACAATAACATTTTCATAAAAATTTTCATATCATCGTAAACATATTCATATTCATCATATTCATATTCATATTCATACTCATATTCCATTTTCCTTTCGTTGAATTCAGATATTTAATTGTGACTTTCGTATTCGTATTCGTATTGGACGATTGATCCATCTACATGTAACCACAGTACTGGGCAGCGGGGACATCATCGACACTCTCACCCGTCAACCGTGCC
This sequence comes from Primulina tabacum, assembly GCF_025594145.1. Taxonomy (NCBI): domain Eukaryota; kingdom Viridiplantae; phylum Streptophyta; class Magnoliopsida; order Lamiales; family Gesneriaceae; genus Primulina; species Primulina tabacum. The sequence goes on from NC_134567.1 coordinate 9,482,409, forward strand.
TTGGCCTACGTATTAACATATCATCATATCATCGTATTCGTATTAGTCACAATTACTTCACTTTCTTCAACATATCATATTCTCATAATTTTATAAAATTTAAACATGCATATAACGTTTTTCTTTTAAACCAAGCATGCAACATATTTTTTAAATGTCCATATTAAATCATAAAAATTCATAAACATTTAAAATAAAATTTTTATCATATAAAATATCATTTAGAGCACTTCCGTGACATTTACTAATTTTCGGGTGTAAAATTATCGTTTTACCCCTAGACGTAAAAATCCTCGAATTTTACTTTTTCTTAAATCCATGGACTTTAACATATCCCAAGTAATAATTTAAGTTTAAATTAAATTTACCACAATTTTATTTAACTTAAATTCTAGAATTTTCAATTATTCCATAATTATTTATTTTTAATGGGTTTTAATCCCGAATTAATTCAAACTTTAATATAAAATTCCTAAATTAAAAATGTAGACTATTTTATAATATTTTAGCCCTTGTGAACCATGACACTCGACCCTTGTGAGCCATGTTTCGAATTAAATTCCAAGAATAAAACTTTAACCGAACCACCTAGACTACAGCTCGAGCCATGTTCGTTTTTTCTCGAGCCAAGCCCGAACCATGCTAGACCATCTTCGAGCCAGACCCCCTATGGGCCCTACTGGACCCTTAGCACCCTAAGAACTTGAACCTAGCCCCAACCGTAAGCCACAACTCCAGCTGCAAGCTCACGGCCGAGAACCTTACTCGACAAGGACTCTTCGCGTGCGAGCCAATGACCTATCCACTGGACCAGCCCCGAACCAGCCCCTTGTGCACCCTTCTATGACCCTAGTGACTTGGCCTAGCACAGCCCAGAGCCCCACAGGCCGATCCCCTTCTCTTGCGCACTGCTATGCACCCATGCGCGCATGTGCGCGGGTGGAGTCCTAGCAAGCTAGGAATCCTCCCCAGCCCCTTGACTTGAGTCCTAGTGTGGCTAGGACTCTTTCCATGACTCAAGCACGGCCCTAGACAGCCCTGGTCCCAGCCGAGACCAAACCATGCCTAGATTCCCTTCAAAATCGAGCCCTTGACTCACAACCTTGATCAATCGGTTCCAGCTTATTCGGTTCATGTTTGCAGCGTGTTGTGTGGTTTTAGGACACCTTAAATTTGTGTAAAACAATCCTATATCACTTCCTAATCATGGCAGCCCCTTCTAGCACATATTGAACATGTTTTTGGATAAAAAATCAAGAGTTTAGAACATGTATATGCATAGTTACGAAAATAATAGGTTATGTGACTTGTTTTCATTCAAAACCTGATCAAATAAATACTATGATGTGATGGATGAGTAAAGGGAAGAATATGGCATGCCTTTGCATTTTTAACGCACGAATTATCGATGACGGATTGAAGAACGACGACGAGGGTGTGTTGGCATGAAAACTTTGAAGAATTCGACGCTTTCCCTTCTTGTTTCCTTTTGTGTGCGTGTGTTGTATTGAGGGAGAGAGTTTTGAGTGATTAGGGGTGTGGGGAGTGGGATATATGGCATATAGTAGGGTTTTTGTACTTTAAATAATAAATAAAAACACTACCAAAAGCTTAGGCCCATTAACAAAGTTAATTAGACCCATTAAGCCCCTTTGTGCAATTAAAAATTATTTTGTTTAATAAAATTTGTGAAATTATTAGTCAGGTTGTCCAAACGTTCGTATTTTTGTGAAAATCTAACACCGATAAAAATTACGTCTCGGCGTATACATTCACCTCAAAACTCCATATTTTCAAAAATAAGAAAAAACATCAACCATATTTTAAATAATTAAAAAGAATTATTTAATAAAAACATTTTCTATTTTTCAGCCATCGATCTCCGTTCCTCGATCACAACTCGAATAACCCTTAAAAATACATTTTAATGCATGTAAGTAGAAAACTACTTAAAAATCATATAAGCATGTCAACATAATCAATTTAGCAATTAAAACATTTAATCAAAATACAAAGAAATTTAATAACTTACATGCTCGGGGTATACATGGACCTTCAAATTTTCGGGACGTTACACATTCTATTGAAAATCATAGCTGTTATAGTACAAAAAACTTTATCCGACAATTCGTCTCGGTTCTGATCCTTAACACAAAGTAAACTGAAGAATTTGAGGGAATATTTGTATAAGAAGTCTGAATGATTGATTTGTGACTCGCTAGACTTCGTAAAGCAGTCATTCTCTGAATTTCAGTTGGTCTCGCAATTCAGTTCGGTAGACCTTACGAGACAGTTAAGTAAATTAAGTTGTATTTTTGTTTACTTCAATTGGCCTTTTGTTAAATCATCAAAACTTAATCGATATGACAATTTCTCTCTTTTTGATCTTTGAAAAAATTCATATATACCAGGGAACTTAACTTTTTTTTTAATAACTTCATAAGAATGAATACAATGACAAAACAGATTAATACAAACTGATAAGCTAGTACTATCTGTGATAAGAATCTATGTGAATGTTAGAATGCTTGCTTGAAGATTCATTTTGTTTCTTCCGATAAGTCATTTTTTAATGTTAATGTTATCTGGTGTCTATTTTTCTTTAACTGCTCGATTGACTTGATTCCCTTTTTTTGCCAACACCGGGGGTCTTCAAAATCTCAAGCACATAGTTTAGTTGAGTAGCAACAATATTGATTTTGAGGAAAGGTAATCATTTTATTTGTCGATTTTTTTTTGAAAGGTGATAATTTGAAATAGAGAACAAATCAACAAGGTTCTGTGTAAGGATGCATGGATCCTTCTTTCACTAGAATGATTTTTGGACAAAGATGCCACTTCTTTCATCATTTTGTCTCGAGAGCGATCAAAAGTGCTGTCATTGTTGATTTGATTGGGTCGAAGATTAGAGAGAATGGATACCATTGAAGTTAAATGAGCATTGATATTGTAAGGTCCATGAATTTAATTCACGTAACCTGACTGCATACGATCCAGGGTTTTATTTAGATTACGTGTTAATTATTTTTATACATTTTATGCATAATTATTGCATGATAGGATTTATTTCATGATATTTTTAAAAGTTCATTCATTAAGATTTTTAAGTTGCATTTCGTGCTCGAACGAGGAATGGAGACCGGAGAAATATTAGTAAAATTATTTTTTTACATAATTAAATTTTTATTAATTAATGTAAGGTGTTTTAAATGTATTTTTAAAGAAATAGGCTTTGTGGGGTATTTTTACTAGCCGAAGCATATTTTTTATTCGGTACGCAAATTTTATCGAAACAAAGAACTTTTTGATGGCTCAGACAATATTTTCAAAAACATACCAAAACGAAATATTTTTTGGGATTGTGTTTGGGCTTGATGGCCCATTTTTAAGTTTAGTGGGCTCAAAAATCTTTTAAGATTTTAAATGATAATTGTTTGCCCATTAGAGTTTATTATATTATTTAATTAACACCTAATCATCCACTAAACCTAAACCTAATACTCATCAGCGACACCTCCCATTCAGCAACACCTCTCCTCCTGATTTGCAGCTAAAAGGCTCGGCCAAGCTTGATCCTTCAAGAAAATTCCTCCAGTGCCTTTCTTTCGTGCGGTTCTTCAAGTTTTCGTTCAAAAATACATTAAGGCACACCACGTACTTTCATTTCCGCATCATATATGTAAGGCCCGAGATTTTATTACTGTAATCTGAGATTAATCTGAAATGATTTATTTATTAAATCGAGATGATTATAAACGGAACGGATCAGACCGGGAGAGTCGAAAGAAGATTTGACATTTTGTGCAAGAAAAGTCCCCGCGCACATGCGCGACATGTATGGGCGCACATGCGCGAGGAAGACAGAACCATGCGCGCACATGCGCGGCTTGAATGCGCGCATATGCGCGGAACGTCCAGAGAGTTCGGCGCACATGCGCGGCGGAAGGCGCGCATATGCGCGAGTGAAAGGATGTGCGAGACAGAACATCTCACGCATATGGAGAAGATAAATGCGGAAGGTGCCGGGCCGAACCTCCGGCGCATATGCGTGACTTTCTGCGCGCATTGACGTGCAGAACATGCAACAAGCCACTTGCCATCACCGTGCAACGTGTATATATATATATATATATAAACATACAAACGTTAATCCTCAGAAGAAAAGAAAGAAAGGAACGGAAGAAGCAACTTCTGATTTTGATCGAGATTTACGAAAAATCCGTCCGTCTGTTTTTGAATCCGACTTTGGTACTGTGTTCCTATCAACGCAGGCTACAACTGGACACTGGGTATGGACCGATTGGAATACAAGACTTCATCTTCGTCAGACCGGGAAGACAAATGTATAATTCATGTTTTGTTTGGGGAAGACACAACTCAAATGAGATTCAATTTGAGTTTCCCAACAAAATCACATACTAGAATTGTTGTTTATCTTTTTATATGATTATGCTTTGTTTATAGATTTATATTCAAGCATTTGAGATAGGAAAGTCATTTGGTAGATTCGCCAAATTACTAGATGTTCGGTGGTATCGACGCTTCGGATCAGAGTCACTCCGATTGTAGATATTCGATACAGACAGGGCCGAAGTCTAGGAATAAGACGTACAGTCACCCCGATTGGGAGGGTAGGTGACAGACAGTGACGTCTTATTCACACCGGGATCCCTAGAGTTAGAGTTGAGTTGAGTCAAGATATGACTTGAATTGAGTCGCGTGCTTATTTTATTTTGGTTTCAGAGATTATGGAACCCATTGTTACTGCATGCTTATTTTGATTTAGTTTCATAGACTATGAAACCTATTGTTATGGATTTTATGCATGATAATATGCTTTATGATTTATATTGTGTATATGCATGTATACATGTTTTATACTGGGATTTATTCTCACCGGAGTATCCGGCTGTTGTCTTGTTTTGTATGTGTGCATGACAACAGGTGGGACAGGATCGGGGTCAAGAAGATGATGAGAGAAGATGAGTTAGAGTGGTGATTCTGGACTTATTGTAGACTTGGTTTAATACTTGAAATTTAGTAGTTGAACCTTAGACTAGTTTGAATAATTGTTGTACATTATTGTACTTTTATACTGAGATGTATATTAGTTAAATTTCATTATGTTCCGCACTTACATTTTTAAAAAGAAAAATTTTTAGACCCTGTTTATCTTAATTGATAATTAAATCCCAAAGAAGATTAAGAAGATGATTAGCGTCCGGGTCCCCACAACAGGTGGTATCAGAGCGATAGATCCTTAAGACTGAGATAGAAGAGAATGAGCGTGGTAGATTGAGTTTTCTTTCCTTGCATGTGATTGCTAGCATGAGAATTATTTTAATGTTGATTGACATTGCGTATGCTAGCATGACACTATGTTTTACTGCTTTGAAATACATGTTTACCTGATTATCTTATTTGAATTGGTATTATGTATTATTGAGTATGAATCAGATCTGATTCATGATCAACAGTAAGATGATCCGAGAAAGAATGGAACAGGTTTGTAGTATTTGGGTTACTAATGGTTTTGGTAATCAGATATACCTCCTAGAAGAATTTCAGAACGGGGCAGTACTTCGGTTGAACAGATAGATATATCAGAAACTCCGATGGAAATACAGTTGAAGAAATTTCAGTCGTTTCAACCCCCGATTTTGAGGGGTACTGAGATGTCTGAAGAGTGTCAGAATTGGTTAGATGACATAGAACTGTTGTTTGATTTTCTTAAGTATTCAGATGAATAGAGAATTAAATTGGTGCCCAACCAGTTACGAAAGGTTGCCAGGAGTTGGTGGATTACAATCAAGGGAGTATTAGAACAACGTGGTACTGCGGTCACGTGGGAAGTCTTTAAAGCCGAATTCTATCAAAGATTTTTCTCAGTTTCATACCGAGAAGATAAAAGAGCAGAGTTTGAAAATTTGAGACAAGGCCAACTGAATATTGAAGAATATGTTGCTAAATTCTCTACTCTACTGCGTTTTGTTCCTCAGATAGCTGGGAATGATGAAGCTGTAGCTGAGCAGTTCATCAAAGGATTGAATTCAGAGATAGTTGCATTGATAAATATGCAGCGACCTTACCATTTTGCTGATACTTTGAGTAGGGCAAAAAGAGCTGAGGTGAGTCTGATTTGACAACGAGAAAGATTGGATGTGATTTCACTCCAGACACAGCAACTCCCTCTTAGATTTGATAAAGGCAGTACGAGTGGAAAGCAAGATATGCTGAAAGCTCGAAAGAAACAGTTTAAGAAGTTAGGGAGCGGACTGAGTGGTTCGTCTAGCTCCAGTGGTTCCAGCCCGAGTTATACTGGAGTATATTGCAAAACTTGCGGAGGGAGACATCCCACAGAGCAATGCCAGGGAGTGACTGGTAGTTGCCATATTTGTAGACAGCCTGAAAACTTTGCGAGAGTTTGTCCTCAGAGAAGTTCCCGAAGATTTTAGGAAGCAGAAGACCGAGGAATAGACACAGGACACACCTGATGATATAGTGGCAGGTACTGTTCTTTTATGATTATATTGCATAGGTATTGATATATATTAATGCATTCCCTACGATTATCTTTGACTGAGTTGCATTGAGATATGCTGTATCTGTTGAGTCTGTTTGTACGGTAGTATTGATTCCCTTACTTTTTGGGAAAGAAAGATTGATATCAGAGATTTCTATGAAATATTGTATACTACAGTAAGATGAGAATGAGGTCGAGTTAGATTATGATGTACTTGTGTTTCTGATTTGACCGCATTATTGATATTAATATGCTGAACAAGTACAGAACTATTATAGATTCCTTCCAGAAAAATATAAGATTCAGACCAGATAGGACTGATGAGTAGAAATTCCATAGTATGGATTCTAGATCTAGAATTTCTTTGATATCTGTATAGTTTATGACTCGATTGATACAGAAAGGAGCAGATGGTATCCTTATGTATTCAGTAGACATGCTGAAATCGAGCCTAGTATTGGCAGATTTGCCAAGTGATGTACGATTTGGTTGACGTCTTCCTAAATAAGATTTTGAATTTGCTTTATATCAGGAAGATAGATTTCAGAATTGAATTAATACCAGCGTCTGAGCGATTGAATCAAACAATTGAAGATTGTATTGAATACTCTGAGAATTGTGATTATTGTATACAGAAATTATTGAGATAAGAATTTTGCTTGAAACAGATTGTATTCAGAATAAGCGATATCTGAAGTTAATATACCGATTGATTTTGACACAGTTGAGATTGTGATCAGTGACTGAGAACGATACCGATATCAGAAAGATCAGAAATTTCAGAAATGTCAGAAATTTATTTTTGGTCTGAGTTGGCAGATTATCTTATCCGATTATGTTTTGAACTGCTTGGGAATTGTTAGCTTCTAGATAAGTATTTGATACGAATTGTATGGTTTGGGGGCATATCATAATTGCTGATGATATATAGCAGTGATCAGGACGACATGAAGACGTGATTGATAAGTCAGAATTGACAATATTGCCAGAAATTGCCGTTTTATGAGTTTACTGAACTCACTAGATCAGTATAAATTAGTGATACTATGAATCTGATTTGATAGGACTGTTATTCTGAGTCAGTGTTTGATACAGATTATTCAAACCAAATCAGAGCCGAATTCGAGAATTACGGCAGTTCAGAGATTTAACCAGAATGTTCAGAACTTAAATTCGATAATCAGAGCAGAACACCGATCAGAGTGGCAGATATGTGATTTTTACTGTATGAGAATGATTATCGGATGATGTCAAATGTGTCAGATTTCTACAACAGAATTTGATATCGATAGTCAGAACCGAATACCAGGTAGGTCTTTTTCTTTAATTTATATTATTAACTGATTTGTTTGTACCAAATAGTTCGAATTTGAAATTGACAGATAGTGTCAGAAACACACAGTAGTGGATTCAGTTTTCATTTTGGTGACGGAGAATGCATAATATTCGGACAGACAATTTTGATATAGACAGATTAAATCAGTTATGATAGAATTTGTACGGAAATGTTGGCAGGAATTGTACTGAAATGTCTAAACCGCCAATAAATGAAGACAGAAAGATAGAAATCAGAAGATTTATTACAGAGTTTGTATATTCTTGACTAGACATGGGGAGTATATTTCGATGAATTTCGTAATGAGACAAATGCAATACTTTCCAGACTGTGATATGATATGATTGTGATTGACAGATTGTTCAATCTATAGCTATTAGTTGTACCAGATAACGTACAAACATGACCAAATGACACAGATCGATGTCAGAGAAGTGGTCAGAGTAACCAGAATGCCACAGTAGTTCATATCAGATTGTGATTTTTGCGTGATTTTGTACTTGTGGCAGAATATACCACAAACTCCTTCGCATACTATCCAGATCTGAGAGATTATGTATAGAGCTATAGTGCTGGATGTTAGCACTAGTTAATACGATGCATTGTCACTTGGTGCAATGAGAATCATCAAATGAGTATTGGGATAGCTACATACGAAGCATTGTACAGTAAGTACTGCAGATTTCTTTGGTATAAGAATAATGTCTCAAAGATATCTGAGATAAGATCTGATACAGTTAGAGATAGAGCAAGAAAAATGAAACTGATTCAGAAGAAAATGAAAATTATTCTGTTGTTGAAAACACAGTAAGATTTTCAGAATAGCAAAGAGATTATTTGAAAGACAGAATCTGATATGAGATTGAGATTTCAGAATGGATTCATTGAGATGAGTTTCTGATTTAAACTCTGTATACATTCTTCTGATATATCTGAATTGGATACTTGCGAGTTCGAGGACGAACTCAGATCTAAGAGGGGGAGAAATGTAAGGCCCAAGATTTTATTACTGTAATCTGAGATTAATTTGAAATGATTTATTTATTAAATCGAGATGATTATAAACGGAACGGATCAGACCGGGAGAGCCGAAAGAAGATTTGACATTTTGTGCAAGAAAAGTCCTCGCGCACATGCGCGACATGTATGGGCGCACATGCGCGAGGAAGACAGAACCATGCGCGCACATGCGCGGCTTGAATGCGCGCATATGCGCGGAACGTCCAGAGAGAAGGGATGTGCGAGACAGAACATCTCGGGCATATGCGCGAGATATGTCGTGCATATGCGCGAAAAGATAAATGCGGAAGGTGCCGGGCCGAACCTCCGGCGCATATGCGCGACTTTGTGCGAGCATATGCGCGCGACGTGCAGAACATGCAACAAGCCACTTGCCATCACCGTGCAACGTGTATATATATATATATATATAAACATACAAACGTTAATCCTCAGAAGAAAAGAAAGAAAGGAACGGAAGAAGCAACTTCTGATTTTGATCGAGATTTACGAAAAATCTATCCGTCTGTTTTTGAATCCGACTTCGGTACTGTGTTCCTATCAAAGCAGGCTACAACTGGACACTGGGTATGGACAAATTGGAATACAAGACTTTGTCTTCGTCAGACCGGGAAGACAAAGGTATAATTCATGTTTTGTTTGGGGAAGACACAACTCAAATGAGATTCAATTTGAGTTTCCCAACAAAATCACATACTAGAATTGTTGTTTATCTTTTTATATGATTATGCTTTGTTTATAGATTTATATTCAAGCATTTGAGATAGGAAAGTCATTTGGTAGATTCGCAAATTACTAGATGTTCGGTGGTATCGACGCTTCGGATCAGAGTCACTCCGATTGTAGATATTCGATACAGACAGGGCCGAAGTCTAGGAATAAGACGTACAGTCACCCCGATTGGGAGGGTAGGTGACAGACAGTGACGTCTTATTCACACCGGGATTCCTAGAGTTAGAGTTGAGTTGAGTCAAGATATGACTTGAATTGAGTCGCGTGCTTATTTTATTTTGGTTTCAGAGATTATGGAACCCATTGTTACTGCATGCTTATTTTGATTTAGTTTCATAGACTATGAAACCTATTGTTATGGATTTTATGCATGATAATATGCTTTATGATTTATATTGTGTATATGCATGTATACATGTTTGATACTGGGATTTATTCTCACCGGAGTATCCGGCTGTTGTCTTGTTTTATATGTGTGCATGAAAACAGGTGGGACAGGATGGGGGTCAAGAAGATGATGAGAGAAGATGAGTTAGAGTTGTGATTTCGGACTTATTGTAGACTTGGTTTAATACTTGAAATTTAGTAGTTGAACTTTAGACTAGTTTGAATAATTGTTGTACATTATTGTACTTTTATATTGAGATGTATATTAGTTAAATTTCATTATGTTCCGCACTTACATTTTTAAAAAGAAAAATTTTTAGACCCTGTTTATCTTAATTGTTAATTAAATCCCAAAGATGATTAAGAAGATGATTAGCGTCCGGGTCCCCACAATATACGCTGTATACATGCTGTTGTGTGTTTTATTGTGTGTGAAATTCTCGATCCAGCGTTCTATAGGGGAGATTTCGATTTTGCTTCAAGCTATGCATTTCGTTTTTTTTACCACTCACGTTTTCATGATTTGTGCAAGGGGACGACCGAGTTGTGTTGCTAATGGTGTGTTGATATCGAAGAGCATGCTGTCCAGAGGCTAGAAACGAGGGGAGCTTGAGTCGTGAGCGTCAATTTTTTGGTTTCCTTGGGTGGCCGAGAGTGAGGGATGTTTGGATCAGGAGATGCGAGTGATCCAGCGGTGCGAGAACCCTTCCTAACCTTGGACCAGACCCTGGTGGGGTTGGGCTAGGGTTTGGAATGGTGCGAACACAGCCGGGCGTGGCATGTACCCGATCGAGTGGGGGAGAAGACCTTGGGCGTGTTAGGCTCGCGTCTCAAGTGTGTGCGTGGGCAGGCTGCATGGGGCTGGGGCCGTGAGTTCATTGGATCCAAAGGGGTCCTAGAGTGGTCTAGGGTAGGCTGGCTTGCGGCTGGGTCCGTCGGCTCTAGGTTAGCATCAATTATTCGGAGGCTAGCTGCACTAGGGATCGGGTTTGGTGAGGTGCTGATTTCCAGCAACTTGTAGGGTCTGTTATAAATTTTTAGGGGACGGGAAGGTGGTTTAAGGGCTGTAAATGTGTGTATTAGGTATGGTTAAAAGTTCGGAAATATTTGAGTTAAGTTTCAGTTCAATTCGGGTTAAAACGGGACCTCGGTCAAAGTTTTAAAACGAATCGATTAAGTTTTGAAACAGGCTCGAGTTTACGTCTAAGAAATAATTTTAAATATGTTTTGGGATGTTTTAAGGAGTTTAGTAAGCTTCGGATCAAAATTTAGAGGTTCGAGGGGTAAAATGGTCATTTTGGGTTTCGAGGGGCAAAATGGTCATTTTGGGTTTCCAGGGGCAAAATGGTCATTTTGCACCTTATTCGAGATTTTGTCCTGGAAGCACCCTTAAGACAAATTAACATGTTTTAAATGATTATGCATCATGATCACGATTTTAAGATTTTATGGAATTATACGTTGCATGCTTGATTTTAAGGAAAATTGCATATGTGCTTGATTTTGATAAGTGATGAAAATGATGATGTTTTGAATAATGAGAACTAGTTGTGGCTATCAAAGTACATGTAAATGCTTGTGACGTATATGTAAATGATAATGATGAGGCCTAGGCACAATGGATGGATAATCCTGTCACTGATGTCCGACAACCGTCGGGTACCGCGGTTCTATGTATGATGGATCCATAGCAAATGGTGATAATGTACGATAGTCACCTCTAATGAACTGAATTCACTAAAGGATTTGATGAACGATGAACGATGATTAATGAGCTGTTTTGACATGTTAAAAATTCATACAATACGTTTACATTACGCTTTTTAAGTTCATGAATGATATGTTGGTTACAAGTATTTTTCACTGCTGTTTGCCAAGTATATGTATTTTTTATTTCTGCTACAGGCGTGTTGAGTCTTTAGACTCACTAGGCATGTGTGATACAGGTGACCTCGATATTGAGGGGACTGGAGGTGCTAAACTCTGATTAGGCAGATCTGGTGGGGCGACAAGGCCCGAGGACCTCATGTTTTCCGCATATGTATGATTTTATGAGTTGAGAGGATTTGAGTATTTTTATATACACTGTTTTATTTCACTGATGGATTTTAAGATTTTTCTTGTTTATGTTTCCACTATATTTTTATTGACACATACTTATGATTTTTTTTAATGGTATTTTTAGTAGGACTCCATGCATGCAAGATATTCAAATGCTTATTTTCAAGATGTGAGCCAAAAAAAATTTATTTCCGCATTTTTAAATAGTAGATGTTACAAATATTGTCCAAAGTATATTCTCTGAAGTATCCAGTTCGAGTGATAGAGAAAAGTTTGTGTTGTCCTTAGAAAATACCTTTAGTGAAATTCAGAGCCTGACTAGATGAAGGTCCCAGCTCTATCATTAGAAGAGGCTGAACTGGTTGAGCTTGTTCAATTGGTTTTTTCATATTGAGATCTGACAATTCCAATATCCATCTTTTTAGCTTTTCCATTAATAGGTTTGATTGAAATTTAGTATGCATTAATGAATTAAATAACTAGAACACTCAATACCGGCTGATTAACAGTTACTATGACTGAATCTTCAATTTAAATGATGATATCAGTATCAAAGGATTCTTCAGAAGGGAATGATGGAGGAATGACTTCTGGAACTTTGATTTGATCAGGTTGTTCAATCAGTGCCGATTCCTCAAGTTGTTGTTGTGCAATAGATTGCACAACTTCATCAATGTTAGCGAAGGAAATTTCCAGGACTGATGGAGACAAGGGCGGAGCTACGTGGGCTTCTGCCCGGGCTTTAGCCCGGGTAGCCCAATTTTTTTTTGAAAAAATTTATAGATAAATTTTGTATAATTTTAGAATAATATGATATTAGCCCGGATATATCAATTTAAATTATTAAAAAATTTTAAAGTTTAAAATTTTAGGGAGAAGACACTTCTATTGCATTATTGGGAGATGGTATAGCTGAGATTTCTGGAGGTTGACTGAGGAAAGACTCTGTACTTGCTTTCAGTGAAGCATCTTTTTCACTTTCTTGAATGTTTGGTTCAGTTGGATTCTCAGAGGCCGACTGAGGAGATGATTTAGCTGCCTTCGTGGTTTCCTCTTGAGATTTTACTGACACAAGCAGTTGATTATCCTCTTCACAAAGCTTGGCTTTCATATGTAAAGACACAGAGTCCATATCCAGTTGATTTATTACAGAGATGCCATAAAAAGATGTTGGACAAGATGGATCATAATTGACTATTTGCTGCACAAACTATAGTCAGGTTTTGAATGCATAACAAATTGATCGAGTAGACCCCACGATGAAGTGTTTTTACAATAACCATTGTTTTAACTTTACTTCTGATTTTTCTAGTGCTATGTATCTATTTAATGCAGCCTTTTTTTTCATCCTCTTTGCAAAGGTAATTGTTCTAAATTTGTCCCATTCATCAAAGAATTCAACTTTCTCCTTAGCAAATTCATTCACTTCATCAATTAGAAGATCCAATTTTTTATTTTTTTTTGCTCGAATTGTTGACACTTGTTCAGTTTCCATTTTATTTTATTTTTCTTGAAACTGATTTGGTGGAAAATTTCGAAATTTTGAAGGTCCACGTGAAACTCATGCATGCAACTTATCAAATTTCTTATGTATTTTAGTTAAATTATTTTAATGCATTAAATGCATGATTGCGACATAAATATGTATTTTTATGACATGGTTCATTAAGATTCCATGTTATAAGGCTTTTAGCAATGATTCACGCTCGAACGAGGAACAGAGACCAGGGAAAGTTAAGGAAATTTTTTTTACAAAATAATTATTTAATATATGGTGTAAATAATTGTGAATTTCAAAAATGGGCCTTGTTAAGGTATTTTTACTTAACGAGTCATATTTTAAACCAATATGCAATTTTTAGCAAAGCGGAGGACTTTTTGAAGGTTCAAGCAATGTTTCCAAAAACGAATTTAAATGAAATATTTTGCGAGGGTGTTTTGGGTTTATTGGGCCTAATTTAAGTTATATTGGGCCTAAACTCCTACTCCTCTTAATTATTTTAATTAAGGGCCCATTAGCACATAATATTTTAATTAAACTTATCATTCAAAACCCTATTCTCACCCTCACCACTCTCGACCGCCTCTCTCTATTTTCCCAGCAGTCTCCATGAGTTCCAGAATCTAGGGTGATATGTTTCTTCAAGGATTTTCATAAGAAACGTTATCCAGTCCCTCCGGTGTCCGTCTCTCGCCTCGCTTTTATTGTTTTTCGAGCGTTTAATCGCAAAAGCACTCTCGATTCCCTTCATTTTGCATTGATCACATCATAATATGTGTTTTGAAATGTATTTTCATGATATATGGTGGTTACAATGTACACATCGGTTTTACTCAAATTTACACAAAAATACACATTTTTATTGTCATGCTTCTCACGTTTCTTGACTTATGTTGAAGGGGCTGCCATGACTCGAGGTTTAGGAGTGATATGTAGGGGTGTTCAAACTTCCGATAAAACCGAAATAACCGAAAACCCAAATCGAAAAAACCGAACACTGAATCGAACCGAAAACCGAATTTTATAATTCAGATATAAATGTTAAAACCGAAATTTATTTGGGTCGGTTTCAGATTATATATTTCAAAACCGAACCGATCGGAAAAACCGAAATTTCATTAAATTAATAATTTTATTTTTATTATATATTTTTTGAGATGATATTAGTGAATGATGAATTATTTTGAATAATATTTAGTTGATTGTTATTTATGTAATTCGTTTAGACTTTATATTTAAATGTTTTACTAAGAAATCATGTTAAAAGATAACATATTATATTTTATAATATATTTATCTTATTAATTTAAATAATTGTATCAAAACCGAAATAACCGACCGAAATAACCGAACCATTTCGATGGAAAACCTAACCGAACTGGAGAAAAATGGTTCGGATATCGGATTATATATTTGTAAAACCGAAAACCGAAAAAACCGAAATAAAAAACCGAAAATCGAACCGAACCGACCGATGAACACCCCTAGTGATATGATAGTAGATATGTAGGAATGTATGTGTTGTTCTTGAGGTCGATGCAAGTTTGAGGGACAACCGATTGATTCCCATGTTTCTGGCTCGGTTTTGGAGAGTTGGGTAGTTCACGTGTATTCAAAGGTATGGGGTTGAAGGTCATGGCTAGGGCAGTCCGGAAAGGTTTGGTTGTGGTCTAGGAAAGGTTGATTCGAGCGTGGTCTGGGCTGGTTGGGAGTGGTATAGAGTTTGGCTTCAAAATGTTGATTTGGGATTTCTCCAGCAGGGTTGGCGCCGCAGCGCTGACGCTTCGGCACTTGTAGTGCCACGGCACTGGCAAATGGTGCCTAGGCGCTTACCAGCACCGCAACGCTACACTGCCAGTGCCTAGGCGCCAGTACTGTACACGTATTTTCCAAGATTTTGTGGATATTTCTCGTTTTGGGGGTTCCAATAAGTTACACCGACATGTCTGTTGCTATAAATGGTTTAAGTTGAGCCACATGGGGTTTGGTTAGAACTCATTGGACTGTGGTTAAATTGGATCAAGTCTCGTGTTAATTCGGATTATATACGAGACTCCGGTCTAAGCTCTGAAATGAAATATAGAAGTTAATGCAGAGGTTCGGGATACGTTTAAGGAAATGACTAGAAGTATGTTTAAGGAGTTTGATAAGTTTGAGCGTGTCGTGTAGCACTCCTGGCAGTACCCTGATAACTGAAAATGCATATTTAAAAGGTAAATGTTGATA
This sequence comes from Primulina tabacum, assembly GCF_025594145.1. Classification (NCBI taxonomy): domain Eukaryota; kingdom Viridiplantae; phylum Streptophyta; class Magnoliopsida; order Lamiales; family Gesneriaceae; genus Primulina; species Primulina tabacum. The sequence goes on from NC_134567.1 coordinate 9,498,195, forward strand.
TGGAACATGGATTTTTACGTTAATGTTAGAAACACGTTGCATGCTTGGTTTTAAATAAATGTATCTATACATATGAATTTTAAAAGTGACGAATATGATGAAATGTTTTGAAGGAGGTGAGTTGGTTGTGAGTAATACGAAAACGAACACGAACACGAACATGTAAGGTCAAGGCTCAGTGGATGGGTAATACTATCGCTGATGTCCCAGCCGCCGGTTACCGCGGTTATATGTAGATGGATCCATCGACTATAGCTGATATGAAATTCACAACTAATGATCTGAATTCTATAAGGATATGATGATACAATATGACATGATTTGATATGGATATGTTTACGTTTATGTTCATGTTTTTGAAGATCCTAAAAGTTATTTTGCTTGCAGTACTTTTCAATGTTGCAGGATATATATATGTACTTATTATAACAGTTCAGGTGTGTTGAGTCTTTAAACTCACTAGGTGTGATTGATGCAGGTGATCTTATGGTTGAGTAGACTGGAGGCGCTGAAGACTGAGTAGGCTAAGCTGGAGGTTCACGTGAAAACCGAGGGCCTTGCATTTATTCCACATAATATGATTATGGGACATGTGTTTAAGCAATATTTAAAAATGATTTTGAATCTTGTTTTACGTTGTTGAGTTGTCAAAATTTTTGTATTACGCTCGAGTTTCTCTTTTAAAACAAAAGAATAGGAGATTAATTATATTTTAAGATTTTGTGTAACTGCAGTTATTTTTATTCAGTGATTGGATGAATTTTAAAATGCCTGATTAACTTATTTAAATGTTTATGAGTGTGTGTATTTTCGATCATAGCTTTTAAAAAATATTTCAGTAGAATTTTAAAGAGCAGACGTTTCAGAAATGTTGAGTGCCTATCCATTTGGCCTAAGAGAAAGAATGTTGGCGGCAATGAAAGCTTTGAACTCGTGCAAGGTCATTGAATCACTGAGCGAATATCCTCATCTTCACATAGTCTGCTAAGTGGGATAGCAAATCCAAGAGACTGGTTCTCTATTGAATCATGGCTTTGAGAGTTAATTGGAACAAGAAAGAAGACCAACTAACCGTGGTCTGAGTTGCAATATCTATCATCACTAGAAATTTGTCAGTGGTGAAGGTATCGAAGGCACCTGCCTTTGCTAGAATAGTCTTGGCCACCACATCAGTTGGCAACTGTTATTCTAGTTTCATATCTTTCTTAATCCGAATGTTTTGATAGATCTAATAGTTGCAGAGAACTTAACCTTCATTTCATCAATGGCAAGTTGAGGAACCTCAGTTAGACTCAGAGTACTATCTATCTATTAGGTTGTGAGACTAACTATCAGTTATTGAAATTCAAAGAATAACTGACCGCTGACTTATCAGTAGAACTTCATGAATAAGTTTTCCTCATAAATGCATGCATTCTAAGATAAATCAATAATTCCTAAAATATTTATGAAGAAAGAAAACTTATTCTCTGCGAGTGGTTTGGTTAAGATTTCAGCTGTTTGCTGTTCAGTTGAGTCGTATTCCAAACATATGTTCTTCAACACATGACATCGAATAAAATGATGACTAATATCAATATTCTTGGTCTGAGAGTGCCAAAATAGATTGTATGTGATAGAAATTGAACTTGTGTTGTAGCGTAAAATTGGTGGTTCCTTATCATCAATACCATAATCCTTCTGTTGTTGTTGAATTTAGAGCTGTTGGGCACAACAACTTTGAGAGTCTAAGTATTCAGTTTCTGTAGTTGAAGTCGCAATTGATGTCTGCTTCTTGCTTAACCAAGAAATCAGTTGATATCCAAGAAACTATCACGATCCACTGATACTCTTTATGTCAATCTTATAACCGCATAGTTTTCATCAGAATATCCAACTATATTGAAAGATGAGTACTTAGAATATCATATCCAATTTTTTTGTTCTTTTATGATACGTAATAATTCTTTTGGCTGCTAAATAATGAGACTATTTTGGATTAGACTGGAAATGAGCACACATACAGACTGCTAACATGATATCAGGTGAACTGGCAAAAGTTCAGAAGATAACATATTAAACCTTGATACTATGTTACCTTTATTGAGAATCCCATTAATCTTTATCAAGTTTAACTGATGAGCTCATAGGAGTTGCTGCATCTAAACATGGTTTTATTCCAAATTTCTTTAGTACTTCGTTGGTGTACTTTGTCTGAAACAAAAGTTCAAGAGTATAATTGAATGACTAGCAAACCGATAAATAAAGTCAGTTCACTCATCATGCTAAATATGATTTACAAAATCTAGAGGTTGTTCCACATACACCTCTTCTTAGAGTATACCATGTAGAAATGCACTATTTACATCCATATGGAACAATTTGAAATTTTTGTAAGCAGCAAAAGAAAAATAAATTCTAATTGCTTATATTATGGCTATTGGTGTAGAAGTTTCATCAAAGTCTTTGCCTTATTCTTGCCTAAATACTTGTGCATCTAACATTGCTTTATTCATAATCACAATTCCATCTTCGTTCAGTTTGTTTCTGTGAACCCATTTGGTTCTTATTACTGACTGATGAGAGGGTCTAGGAACTAAGTATCAAACTTTATTTCTCTCAAACTAATTTCGTTCTTCATGCATAAATTCTATCAAACTACTCTATAAGAGAACTTCATCTATCTTCTTAGATTCTAATTGCGAAATCAAAACAACATGCAAGAATTCATTAATCATTTGTTATTAGTTCTAAGGAGTGCTGAAGGGTTACCGATCACCAATGAGGGTGGATTAGTCTTACTCTATTTGTAATTTGGTCCAAGTGGATTACAATAATCATTGTTTGGAGTAGGATCAGTTGGTTATCCTCAGTTTGGTTCTCAATAGCTTTATTATCAGCAACTTGGATATCATCAGTCTAGTTCTCATCATCTTGGTTCAGATCAGTCTGATTCTCTTGTTCTTCATTTATTTGTCTAGCTAATTGATCTGAGATATTTGGTTCAATAACCGATGAATCCTCTTGTTTACATTGATTTCATCTTCATTGTCATCTACCAAATCAATAACTTTCATCCGTCTGCTCAGATCAGCTAGCTAGGTTAGTTTGCTCATTAATCACTTAGGTTTCATCAAAAACAACTAGAACTGTCTTTCAACATTTAATGATTTCTTATTAAATATGCGATAATATTTTCCGATAACTGAGAAACCAAGAAATATAAAAAAATCAGATTTGACATCAAATGCAAATAAATGAGTTTTTCCATTATTATGAATGTATAATTTACAACGAAATATACGAAAATAAGAAAGATTAGGCTTACTCATATTCCATATTTCATATGAAGTTTCACCAGCCTCCTTGTTGATCATAGATCGGTTCTGTGTATAGCATGCGGTGATAATAGCTTAAGCCCAAAATATATATGAAACATAAGAATCAGCGAGCATTGTCCTGACAGCTTCTTACAGAGTTAAGTCCCTTCATTCAGCAATTCCATTATGGATGTGTTATTAACGCGGAATACTCATGTTGAATTCCCTTCTGATAGATAAGAATCCAAAGTTTTGTTAATGAACTCAATAACTCGATCACTTCTAACCCTGATTACCGAGGTTGATTTCTCGTGTAAGGTCTAAAATGCGTTAATGTAATCTAACTGTATGAAAATATAGGAAAAATGAAAAATACCTAATTAAATCATTTTAATTGCATCAATTAAATGTGGTATGCATGCATACAAGTTAAAATATGGTTTCTATTAGAATGCATAAAACTGTATTTTCAAGAGTTATTTGAGACACGACCGAGTAACGAAGACCGGAGACTTTAAAGGAAAAATATTTTTATTAAATGATTATTTTTAATTATTTAATATATGATATATTTAGTATGTAATTTATGAAAATTATGTCTTTTGAGATGTTTTTACACGTGAAGTCGTATTTTAAACTGGTAATCGATTTTTGATGAAAATAAGAACTTTTTAAAAACTCGGCTAATATTTTCGAAAACTTTTCTAAACGAGATATTTTTCATACGTTATAATGAGCCTATTATACCAATGTTATAGGGCCTATCTTTCTATTTAATTATTTATATAAAAATTGTAAGGTCCAGGAATTTAATTCACGTAACATAACTGGATGCAATCTAGGGTTTTATTTAAATCATGTATTTAATTATTTCTATGCATTTTATGCATAATTAGTGCATGATAGGATTTAATTCATGATATTTAAAAATTTCATGCATTAAGATTTTTAAGTTGCATTTCGCGCTCGAACGAGAAACGGTGACCAGTGAATTATCAAAAAAATCATTTTAATTAGATGATTAATTTTTATTAATCAATATAATGTCTTTTAAATGTATTTTCCAAGAAATGGACTTTGTTGGGTATTTTTACCCGCCGTAGCATATTTTTAATCGGTACGTAAATTTTATCAAATTAGGGGACTTTTTGAGGGTTCGAGTAATATTTTAAAAAACATACCTAAACGAAATATTTTTTGGGAGTGTGTTTGGGCTTGATGGGCCTCTTTTTAAGATTGTTGAACTCAAAACTTTTTTAATCCCTTTTAAATTAAAGTTAGAGCCCATTAGCTTAATTATTATCTATTTAATTAACCCCTAAACCTAAACCTAAACTAAGCAGCCGACACTCCCCTCCACTCAGCCATATTCTCTCGGTTTCAGCACCTCCTTCAGCAGCAAAGCATCGGCCATAGCATTTCTTGCAAGAAAATTTCCTCTGGTGCCTTCCCTTCACGCTGTTCTTCAAGTTTTCGTTCAAAATACATCAAGGCACGCCATGTAACATTGTTTTTGCATCATTCATGTCCTATAATGCTGTTATGTATGCATTTGTGCGAGAAAGTTTTCGATCTAGCCTTGAGCATGAGAAGTTTTCGGTTTTACTTTTGTTTTTGCATTTCCATGATCGATACTCACGTTTTTATGATCTTTGCTGCAAGGGTGCTGCTGTATGGCGTCGATTGGGGTCTTTTATCATCGAGAGGAAGGGGTTTTCTAATCTAGATTCGAGGCTTGTCGAGTTGGATGGGAGTTGAGTGTATCCCTTGTTTTTTAGGCTCGTTGGGGAGGGGTTACGCGAATTTGCTTGGACCTGCGATGCAAGGTCTGATCCAAGCCATGGACCAGACCCTGGTGGGTCTGATCCACGGCCTAGGAATGCTTGAGCCTTGCTAGAACAAGCCTTGCAGCCGTTCGGGCGTGGAGTAGGGAGATCAGACGCGATGTGTGCTTAGGGGTGAACTTCGATCGAGGTCGAGATGCGGATTGCATGGGGGTGTAGCAATTGGTTCAGCAGGTCTAGAGAAAGCCTAGGGTTGTCCAAGAATGGTTGGTCAGTGGCTGGTCCTGTCGTTTGTGGGCCGGCATCGATAATTATGGGAAGGATCGTACCTAGGGTAGCGTTTGGGGAGTGGTAGAATCCTTCCAGAAACTTAGGTGTATGGCCAAGAGTTTAGGGCTATGGTTTTGAGGTTTTTAGGACCTTTTGATTTTTATAAGGTATGGTAAAAAGTTGGGAGGATTTTGGTTGAGTTTCGAGTCGATTCGAGTCAAAACCGGGACCCCGGTCCAAGTTTTTAAAACGAATCGGTTAAATTCTGAAACATGCTTGAGTTTACGTCTAAGAAATAGTTTTAATAGGTTTTGGGTAGTTTTAAGGTGTTTGGTAAGCTTCGGGTCAAATTTTAGAGGTCCAGGGGTAAAACGGTCATTTCGGGTTTCAGGGACAAAATGGTCATTTCGGTTAGAGTAGATGCCCTGCAAGCCAACGGTTGGCTAGGGAATTTATTGACTCAAGTGAAATAAACAATCTTTATTTTAATATAATTTAACTTTTTATGGTCTTGTTATATTTTAACTGTATACCCATGCAAACAGCATAGATAAAGTCCTTGATTATGCTTTAATACAAATTAATCGTAATTCGATATTGAAACTCATTTGTAAACACTGCATATTCTAAATTCGTTCCTAGTCGATTCAGCCGCCTAAAACAGGGATAAAGGCCGCTTGAGCTCGAGACTAGCATCTGTGATGTTGTGTACTGCGTTTCTTGGTAAGGGCATAGAGATGTCCAAACATGCAGATGGGTAGTCATATGATGATTATACCGAACAACCCTACATCGGACTTTCCAAGTGGTTATCATTCATCGAGAGGATAAGTCCGTGGTTATGATTGTACACCAATAGTCCTTACGACCCGGGACAACACTGAGGCTCTATATGCTAGGGCTGTGTTTTGACTCGTTTATCGGCTCCAGGAGAGGCATCAGGTGGTGAGGTTGGGTACAGTTGCGACACATATAGGAGCCAGTGCATTGTAGTCGTGGATTCACCGCTCACCTGCGTGTGTGGATATCCTATGTGATATGATGTAATAATAGTGCATGGATTCTCTGGCCAGAGTATGAGATGTACATTGGAGAAGAAATTCTCCAATGGTACATGCGATGCCACTATTTATAGTTATCACATAGTTATCGAATTAATATGCAACCCTCGATGAACCAATGGTTGCAGATTCGATCGGGATATATGAGATGAAGGGACCGTACAGTACGTTAATCATAATCGACTGGTTCTTGCAGGCACTATCAGTGATACTTAGAGGATCATGGGGCGATGCTACTAGACGCTCTTACCATGATCCGATGAGTGCAATCAGAAATGAGTTCTGACATTCTTGATCAAGGTGTTGATGAAAAGAATGGGGCTAACTAGGGTAAGCCCGAATAAAGGATTATGTCCTGAATCACAAAGAGTTGTGAACCCACGGCTAGCTGTATCCCTGAACCATTGAGGGTCACACAAGTACTGGATTGTTTGTTCCCGTTGAGAGAATAAATTCAAGAAGTTGAATTTGTATTATATAGTAAATTCAAGGAGTTGAATTTATGATAATTAAATTTTGAGAGAATAAATTCAAGGAGTTGAATTTATAAAATTTGAGAATTTAATTTATTAAACTCAAATGTTGGATTCATTAGATATTAAATTTTGGAGGTAATATAAATTCAAGGAGTTGAATTTATAATTTAAATAATAAATTCAAATGTTGAATTTATAATTAATTTAATTAATTAAGCTCAAAAGTTGAGTTGATTAATTAATAAATTAAATATGGTGGATAATATGTTTTATGGGCTTGTAGGGGTACAAGTCCAACATATTAAATAATTAAAGTTTTAATGAGCTTTGATTAAATTAATTAAACTAGTTGGACTAGCTCAATTAATCAAATCAAGCCCATTAATGTTAATTATGTAATTAGGTTATAATTTAATGATAAATAATGGTTGATAGGTCAACCCTAGCCTCCATCATATCAAAAGCTACGTGAAGCCACCTCCAAAGAAAACAAGAAATCGGCCAACCCCTTTTGAAAAGAAATATTGTTGTGCCATCTCTCAATTTTTCTTCTCCTACGCGAAATATCTTCTATATTTTCTAGTGCAAATTAGAAGAGGAATATACTATCTAGTCGTGGACTTGATAGGAGGATTTCATCGAAGAAAGTTCGTAGAGAATCAACAAGAGCTAATCCGTTTATACCGAATTAGTTGGAGTCCAGTGATTTATTCACCAAAGGTATAATTTTCTAACATCCTATGTATGTTTTGTTAAAATCATACGAACGTCCAAAGCAAATCATATTTTGTTTGTCAAAATAAATAAAAATTTTAAAACTTCCGTTGCGTTTGGGCATGTAGAAAACCAGATCCAACAATTTTGCACCCGGGGTGAGATTTTGGTCCTGGCAGCGCCCTAAGCACATTTTATCTTCTTTTAAATGTTTATGCATCACGCTTATGATTCTATGTATTTACGAAAAATACGTTACATGCTTGGTTTCAAGAAAAACTTACGTATTTGTATGTTTTTATTAAGTGGTTAATATGCAGATGTTTTTGAAAGATGAGAGTTGGTTGTAACTGATGATGTATATGTATACGATGACATGAGATATTATGAGCTGAGGCCAATGCTCAGTGGACGGTAATGTTGTAGCTGCTATCCCCTTTGTCGGGTACCACAGTTATACGTAGATGGATCCATCGAATAGAGCTGATACGAAAGTCGCAACTAATGAACTGAATTCAATTAAAAGATAATGTATACGTATACGATGACATGATGAGACACGCTTTGACACGTTTGAGTTTATACAACACAATTTATGTTCATGCTTTTAAGTTCACGAAATATATGTTGAGTATGGTATTTTTCACTGCTGTGTGCCATGTATATGTACTTGTTAATTATGGTACATGTGTGTTGTGTCTTTAAACTCACTAAGCGTGTGTGATGCAGGTGACCTTGGTGTTCAGGGGACTGGAGGTGCCGAACTCTGAGTAGGCAGACCTGGTGGGGTGACACGACCTGAGGACCGCATGTTTTCCGCATTATGATTTATGAGATTTGAAAGGATATGAACATCTTTTTACGTTGGTGATTTTAGGATTTTATTCGTTTATGTTCGTGTAAAATTTTGGATGAGTTTAATTATTTTAAACTGCACTATTTTTCTTAATGTCAAATATTTAAGATCATTTTTAAACGTTATATTTTTTCAGTAGAGCGCATGCATGCGAAGCATTTGAGCGTTATTTCTAAAATGTGAGCTTTAAAAAACAAATATTTTTGCACTTTTAAATTAGTAGACGTTACAGTTAGTATCAGAGCAAGGGTCCTATATAGGGTTGTGCCACCGCCAGCTTCTGCCGCTCAGTCTATAAGACTTAAATTTGTAAGCTTTTATGATTTAAATGTTTTAAATGATTTATTGTTATCACCTGCATGTTTACATGATTTACGCTTACGATGATCTACTGTACATGTTTAAATGCTTTTACGATTTAAGGATTTATTAATTTAAAAACTAGATTAATTGCATGATGGTTACATTTATAAATTGGATTGTATCCAGATATACCTGCCAGACGTGCTATAAGTACTGATAGGCAGGATGAGATTCCTGAAGGAGGCAGAGGACCTCCACCACCGCCGCCAGGGGACCCAGCTACCCGAGTACTTGAGGGGATAGCGAGGCTTATGGAACAGGCCTAGCTAGGCCAGCAAGCACCTCGTCAGAAGAACGATGTTTATGAGCAGTTCCCTCGGCTTAACCAGAAGGAGTTCGGGGATACCACCGATCCATTCGTGGTAGAGGGACATATTAGGTCTCTGGAGTTGCATTTTGAGTACCTACATATGAAGGATGACGACCGGGCCAGGTGCGCCATTTATATGTTGAGGGATGATGTGTGAATGCATGAAAATTGTATTCTAAAGGTTATTCGAGATGCGATCGAGGAATGGAGACCGATGGCTGAAAAACAAAAATATTTTTATTAAATAATTTTTTAATTATTTAAAATAAAGTTGATGCCATATGATATTTTTTAAAAAATAGGTGTTTTGAGGTGATTTTATACGCCGAGTAATAATTTTTAACGGTATTCGATTTTCGACTAAAATATGAATTGTTCGAGAACTCGGCTAATATTTTTACGAACATTCCTAAACATGCTAATTAAAAAATAAATAAGCTAAAAACCTTTCCCCAAACCAAAACCACATGCCCAACTCCCCGCACACACACAAACTCTTCCTAGTAGCCACCACAAACGCACACACGAAGCTTTGAAGGAGGAAAGTCACGTTTTTATTGAAGAAAATCAGCAAGGGTTCTCCGTTCGTCGCCGTTCATCGCATCTCAACGTATTTTTCGTGCGTAATATATGCAAAGACATGCAACTTTATTTTTCCAATCTATCACACCATATTATTGTTTTGAATTACGTTTTCATGAAAAACATGTTTACCTTAAGATTAATTTCGTTTTAATGCCTTGACATGTGAATTAATTTTGATTTCATGATTCAAAACACACGATATTATTTCATGAGGGGGCTGCCATCCTAGGACAATAAAAAGGGTCAAGTTTAAGGGGGTTTCAGGGCCTAGACAAGCACACACCACGGCTGCACACGACATGAACAAGGCTTCTTGCTTGTTGGTGTTCAAGGGTTCAACTTTGGGGTATTAGGAAGGGAGGCTGCACGGGGCTCCTTCAAGGTGAAGGTCTGGGCTCGTGAGGGTCCTGGTCTCGAGCCAAGAAGGTCCACACAAAGCTAGAAGGGCTGGAGGAGAAGAGGCGCAAGACTAGGACTCTTCCTAGCCATGGCCGCGTGAGGAAGTTGGTGCCTGCACGTTTCTGTTCATGGGCCATGGGGGCTAGGTCAAGGGGAATCTAAGGAGGTTAGTCATGGTCCTAGGAGTGTTCGTGCTCGGGTGGTAGAGTCCTAGTGGGGTAAAAGACTCTTAGTCTAGGAAGGTAACTCGCGCAGATTCTGTTGGGTCGTGCAGGGGGATGCAGCAGGTTAGGTCGAGTCCAGGTGGTCTAGGAGGGTTCCTATATGTGCTGGGCAAGGGCTGGCTCGGGGTGGCTCAGGTGTTGCTCGAAGAAAACGAGAGATGGCTCAAGGGGAAACATATGGGGTTCGAATATGGGGTTTAAAAGTTTAGGGCTCGAACCATGGGTCCACGGGGGTGGGTTAGGGCTCCCAAGGGTATGTTAGGCAATAAAAAGTCTATGTTTAAAATTTGGGAATTTAATAATAAAGTTTGAATTAATTCGAGAATTTAACGCTCAACGAATTAATAATTATGAAATAAATAGAAAGCCTCGAATTTAAGCTAAATAAAAATATCATAAAATTAATTTAAGCCTAAATAATTAATTGGGATGGTCTAGAGTCAATGAAAATAAGAAAATTCAAAATAGAGAAATTTTACGTCTAGGGATAAAACGGTCATTTTACACCTGAAAAATAGTAAACGTCCTTTCAGTGCCCTGAATGCTGTAAAATATGTTAATTTTAAATGTTTATGGAATTTTATGATGAAATGATAATGCTAAAAAATACGTTGCATGCTTGGTTTAAAAGAAAAACGATTATTATATGCTTTAATTTTTATAAGTTATGAAAATACGAAAATTTGAAGGAGGAGAAATAATTGTGACTAATACGATGATACGATGATTATGATGAGATGATGATATATAAGGCCAAGGCTCAGTTGACGGGTGAGAGTGTCGTTGATGTCTCAGCCACCCAATACTGTGGTTACACGTAGATGGATCTATCGACCTTCAGCTGATACGAAAAACACAATTAAAGATCCGAATTCAACAAAAAGAAAATGTATACGTATATGATTAAAATAAAAAAGTTTATGATGAAAGGAAATTTTTTTATGTGTATTCATGTTCATGAAATGTTATTTTAAGTAAAATTATTTTCACTGTTACATGTGATTGTATATGTATTACTTATTACCAAGATTATGGTTGCTGAGTCATTAGACTCACTAGGTGTTATCGATGCAGGTGAACACGATGTTGATGTTGTTGAGGGGCTTGATGGTTGATCTTACTGGAATGAAGGTGCACATAACCCGAGGACCAACACTAGTATTTCGCATTTATGTTTAAGTTTAAGATAAATTTTTTTACGATTTTTATGAGGCTTTTTTGTGTAGTTCTGATAGGATGTAAGATTTAGTTTTATTTTTGAAATATTTCTAAGCTAGGTTTGGTAAAAGGTTGACGATTTTATGTTTTGAATATTTCATTTGGATTTTTAAATATAGTTGGTCGTTTTATTTTTAAAATGGTGTAAAATTATTTTAATATATATATATGTATTAGTGAATTCGGATGAAATTATTAGATAGAGAAAAAAAATTTCTAGTATTTTTAAAGAAAAACGAGTAGTGGACATTTCAGTAGGTATCAGAGCAATGTTTTTGCAGAGCCACCGTCAGTACCGGGAAGCTCAGTCGTCAAGCCTCAAATTTGTAAGTTTAAATGCTTTATATAATTTTATTGATTAGCACTTGTATGATATAATGAATTATATGTTTAAGATGCATGTTTATTAAAGTTTAAGAATATTCATGTTTAAAGCTTAAGGATAAATGAAATTTAAACGGTGCATGATTAGAAAACTTAGATTTAAATGCATTTTGGTTACGTTTAGAATTTAGAAAACTTATAGATATAATGCCTCCTAGATGCAGACTAGTATGGATAGGCAAGCTGAGAATGTTGGGGATTGTCAAGAGAATGCACCCTCACATCCTAATGGGGATGCTGCTATTCGTGCACTAGAAGGCATGGCATGATTCTTTAAGAAGAAGTTTCAACATGCTCCGAGGCCACAACATGATGTATATGATCAGTTCCGGAGGCTCGGTCCGAAGGAATTTTCGGGCACCACTGACCCATTCGCTACTGAGGGTTGGATTCGATTTTGAGGTGCACTTTCGCTATCTGAATATGGGAGATGCTGGCCGCGTGAGGTGTGCTACTTATATGTTTAGAGATGATGCTTCCCTCTGGTGGGAAGGAGCAGAGCTTGGGATTGACTTGGCTACATTTACTTGGGTTTGATTCAAAGAAATATTCTATGAGAAATACTTCACAGCTGACGTCTGAGGACGCTTGAAGAAAGAGTTCATGAGTCTCCTCCAGGAGAACACGGCTGTGGCCGAGTTTGTGAGGAAGTTTGATAGGAGTTGCCACTTTGTGCCCCTCATTGCTAGAGATGCTGCTGAGAAACTTAGGCACTTTCTGGATGGTCTACGACCTACTATACACCGTGATGTTATGATGATGCGACCAGTGGATTATGCAGTTGCCACTGCCTATGCATTACAGGCCGAGCAAGGCTTGAAAGATATTGATTTTGAGATGCAGCGCAAAAGACAGCAGCACCAGCAGAATTCCCAGCCGAATAAGAAGTCATATATGGGATCTCCAAGACCTCAAGGGCAGGAAAAGTCCCAAGGGAAAGTGAAGAAGCTAGGACCACCAAAGCCACCACAACCTAGAGCACCAAAATATGAGGATAGGCCACTATGCAAGGAATGTAATCGTCTACACTAAGGCAAGTGCATGTGGGGGACCTACAAGTGCTTCATATGAAAAGAATAAGGACATAAAGCTGCTGATTGCCCGAAGAAAAAAGCACCAACAGTGGGAAAAGCTTATGTTATGCATGCTGAAGAAGCTGAGGAGGAGCCAGACACGACATGAAATATTAAATTGGTTATGAGAATTGTTTGGGATCTAGAAGAACCTAGTGGGAAAATAGGTTGCATGCTCTACCTTAGTTGGAATTAAGACATGACAATGAAAACCATAGAAAGCGGACTTGAATTATGAGCTTTAATTATGTAAGTGAGGTAATTATTTCAAAATAAATATTTTGAATTATTTCCTTTATATTTTTAAATATAGTCGGTCGTTTTATTTTTAAAATAGCACAAAGTTATTTTATAATATATATATGTATTAGTGCATTTGGCAAAAATTATTAGATAGAGAAAAACAAAGTTCTAGTATTTAAAAAAAAGAGTAGTGGACGTTTAATGAGGACCTTTTCTAGTTTTCCGCACAGTTATTGAGTTTACATTACTTTAAAGATTTTGATGACTTTTGAAAGTAAGAGTGGTTTTTCAGAGGATTATGACGTTATACTATTTTCGAAAAATGCTTGTAACCTCTACTCGTTTTAAAATGCGGAAAAATATATATATATTTATATAAAAGCTCTTATTTTTTAAAATAAACATTTAAATGAATCGCATGCATGCAATCCTACGTAAAAGATTATTTTAAAAATTATCATAAACAATTACCAATGAAAATATAACGGATTAAAGAAGTGAGTAAAATTCTAACATCGAACAGTAAAATAGAACAGTGTATAAAATCCTCATATCCTCTCCAAAACGTAAAATCGTATAAGTGCGGAAATATCATAGGTCCTCAGATCGTGTTGCCCACCAGGTCTGCTGACTCAGAGTCCAGCACCTCCAGTCTCCTCAGAATCTAGCTCACCTGCATCACACATGCCTAGTAAATCTAAAGACCAACACACTTGTACCAGGAATAACAAGTACATATACATAGCAAACAGCAATGAAAAATAGAATAATGAACATACATTTCATGTCTGCAGTAAAATCGTATACATAATTGTGTCCTGTCAAAACATGGTAAAATCATAGCATGTATAATCGTATAAGCATATACGTGTTAAATTTCTTAATTTAAATTCCGTTCATTAGCTGTGACTTTCGTATCATCATGTCAGTCGATGGATCCATCTACGTGTAACCGCAGTACCCGGCGGCGAGGATCATCAGCGACAGCATTACCCACCCATTGAGTCCCAGCCTTACATGTCATCTTGTCATCGTGTTAGTCACAACTAAATCACTTCCTTCAAAACGTGTCAACATATTCATCACTTAAATAAAAGCATGCATATACGTAATTTTTCTTTAAACCAAGCATGCAACATATTTATCATACTTGCGTAAAAAAAATCATAAAACATGATGCATAAACATTTAAAATATCATAAATTTGTGCTAAGGGCGCTGCCACGACCAAAATCTCGCCTCGGTGAAAAATGACCATTTTTCCCCTGGAAACCCAGAAATTATCATTTCAGCCCTGGACCTTTAAAATTGACCCGAAACTTACTAAACTCCTTAAAATTTCCCAAAACAATTTTAAAAGAATTCCATGAAATTTTAAAATTTCATGAATTAAATCCTATCACGCAAGAATTATGCATAAAATACATAAAATAATTAAACACATAATTAAAAATAAAAATCCTAAATTGCATGCATTCAGGTTACGTGAATTAAATTTCTTAACCTTACAATGCTAGTTTTAGATTCAGTTGGATGTTTACGATTTTATGATTTTCACTGCACTTTTTGGATTTTTGAGTAAAATAGATGGTGAATTTATTTTAAATGGTTATATATATATATATATATATTGGCTAAAGATTTTAAGGAAAAAAAATTCTAGTATATAAAGTAAACGAGTTATAGACGTTTCTGTTGGTAACAGAACAATGTTCTTGTAAAGGGTTGTGCCACCGCCAGTTCCAGAAAGCTCAGTCGTCAAGCCTCAAGTATGTAAGTTTAAATACTTTAAATGATTTTAATAATGTCACCTGCATGTTTACATGATTAATATGCTTAAGTTACATGTTTATATGCTTTTTAAAGTTAACTGACACTTATGTTTAAGTTGATCGATAAATAGTTCTTATAAGAAAAAAGGTTTGGCGCTTAGATTTAATTGAATGTTGGTTACTTCAGAATTTGGAATACGTTCAGATATAATGCTTCCTAGACGCGCACCTAGTACTGATAGACAGGCTCACAATCATGAGGATTGCATTGCATAAATCGAAACTATGGGAGCTAAAATGCAAAAAACCGAGAGCTAAGGGTTTAAACGCACAAGACTGAAATTGAAATTACCGAAATTTTTAAGTTAAAATCTGGAAATTTTCGAAAATTTAGGGACTAAATTGCAAGGTTTACCAAGTCCAGAAGCAGTTTTGCGAATTCTAGAAAGCATGGGCTGTTTTTTGTAAATTTTTGGAATTTTGGACTAAAATATTAAGGTTTGAAAAGTTAGGGCCCGAATTGATTAAATTCGAAATTTAATTTGGGCAAGGTGAAAATTTCAAAATTTTGAGGGCTAAATGAAAGAATTTCAAAACCTTAAGGGGCTGAAATGAAATTCTCGAAACTTAATTTGGCAAATTGTGCATTTTTGAGACTTGATGAGGATTAAGTGTGGTAATTTTCGAAAATTTGGGTGATTAATGATAGAAATTTTTTAAGTTATCTACTCAATTGGATTTGATGGTATATTTGTCGCAAGAAGGATATTTATTTCAGGTCTAGCTACCTATACATTGCTAGATTCAGGTGGTACACACTCATTTATATCCAAGGCGTTCACCAAACGACTGAAGATTATACCCGAGGATTTGGATTTGGGCTTTAGAGTTTATATTCTTTTTGGTGATCAGATGGTTACCACGAGCATTGTGAAGAATCTGGATCTTTGTTTACTAAAGAATGCAGTTCAGGCAGATCTCATCATACTCCCGATGCCTGAATTCGGCATCATTCTTGGCATGGATTGGCTATCTTTGAATGGAGCTTCGATTGATTTCTGAAAGAGGTCAGTATCCATTAGACCGGCCAACGGGAAATCTTTTGTCTTTGAGGCAGCAAGGAAAAAGCAATGCCACACATTATCTTCTGCATATGTGTGTGGAAGCCTATGAGACGAGGCTGTCAAGCTTTTTTAGCGAGTGTTATCTCAGTATCTGTTCCAGAAAATCAGAAGCTAGAGGATGTTGAGGTTGTCAGAGACTTTATTAGTGTTTTTCCTAAGGACGTTTCTGTCATTCCACTAGACCGAGAGATGGAATTTTCTATTGAATGATGGCGGGTACATTGCCAATATTTAAGGCACCCTATTGTCTAGCACCAGCTGAGATGAAAGAGCTGAAAGATCAAATTCAGGAGTTGCTGGACAAGGGTTTTATTCGCCTGAGCTGTTCTCTGTGGGGTGCACCTGTATTATTTGTGAAGAAGAAGGATTGTAGTATGCAAATCAGCATTGACTATAGAGAGATGAATAGAGTCACCATCAAGAAATAAGTATTTTTTTACCTAGAATCGATGACTTGTTTGATCAGTTGCAGGGAGCTTCGATTTTCTCGAAAATAGATATTCGTTTGGGATACCATCAGCTTAAGGTGAAGGAGCCAGATGTTCATAAGACGACATTCATAATTCGATATGGGCACTACGAGTTTTTAGTTATGCCATTCGAGTTCACCAATGCACCAACGATCTTCATGGATCTCATCAATCACATATTTTAGCCACATCTGGATTAGTTTATCATAGTTTTTATAGAAGATATTTGATTTACTCGAAGAGTAGAGAAGAGCACAGTCAGCACTTGAGAATGACTCTACAATTATTGCAAGACAGAAAGTTGTTCGCTAAGTTCAGCAAGTGGGAGTTTTGGCTAAAGAGAGTGGCGTTCTTAGGCCACATTATTTCTAGAGACGAAGTTGAAGTTGATCCCAGCAAGGTCGAGGCAATTAAAGAGTGGCTAGTACCTAAGAGTGTGACTGAGATCCACAGTTTTTTGGGTCTAGCTGGCTACTATCTAAAGTCATTCAGGATTACTCTTTTATTGCAGTACCCCTGACCGCCTTGATGAAGAAAAATGCGAAGTGTATTTGGGGATCAAGCTACCAGGAGAGTTTCGAGAAGCTGAAGCAAGCTTTGACTTCAGCGCTAGTTCTAGATGCCATTAGGACAAGGAGAGTATGTTATTTATACAGACGCTTCGGAGCTTGGTTTAGGCACAGTTCTGATGCAGAATGATCGAGTGATTGCATATGCGTCTAGATAGCTGAAGATTCATGAGAAGAATTACCCGACTCATGACCTCGAGCTTGCAGTAGTAGTATTTGATTTGAAGTTCTGGAGACATTACTTGTATGGGGAGAAGTGCAAGATTTTCATTGATCATAAAAACTTGAAGTACTTCTATACCCAAAAAGAGTTGAATATGAGTCAGCGAATATGGTTAGCTATGGTGAAGGATTACGACTGCGATATTAGCTACCATTCGGGAAAGGCTAATGTTGTGACAGACGCTTTGAGTAGAAGGACAACGGTTATCGCTCAATTGAAAGTTCAAAAACCATTGCAAGCAGAGATTCAACAATGCAGTGTGACTCCTAATCTTGCTACTATGACAGTTCAGTCAACCTTGAAGGACAGAATCTGTGAAGGTCAGTCTTCTAATGAGTAATTGCGGAAATGGAGACTGAGAGATGAATCGAAGGGTCAGTTTTAGAGGAGGATGGCATAGTTCGATATCGAGATCGAATATGGGTTCCTAATGCTGATTAACTAAGAGAAGTTGTTATGAAGGAAGCCCATAATACTCCGTACTCCATTCATCCTGGAAGTACAAAGATGTATAAGGATTTGTAGTCACTGTATTGGTGGCTGGGCATGAAACGAGACATTTTGCGTTTTGTGTCCGAGTGTTTGACATGCAAACAAGTTAATGCAGAACACTAGAGACCGGCCGGGAAGCTTAAGTCACTTCCTATTCCTGAGTGGAAATGGAAAAATATCATTATGAACTTTGTAGTGGGATTACCAAGAACTATCAGGGATTCGATGCCATTTGGGTGATAGTTGATCTTCTTACAAATCAGCGCAATTTCTACCTATTAAGACGACATTAACCATAAAACAGTACTTAGAGCTGTTCATCCGAAATATAGTCCAACTGCATGGAATTACAGTTTCTATTGCCTGGAACATAGATCCGAGATTCACATCGTCCTTCAAGAAGAGTCTGCATTAAGCTATGGGGACGAAGTTGCTATTCAGTACGGTGTTTCGTTCTCAGACCGATGGTCAGTCTGAAAGGGTGATTCAAATTTTAGAGGATCTGCTTCGAGCTTGTGTGAGCGATTTTCAGGGTAGCTGGGAACCGAAGTTACCTCTAGTGGAGTTCACTTATAACAACATCTAGCAGTCATCTATAGGTATGGTTCCTTACGAGGCGCTTTATGGGAGGAAATGTAGATCACCGATACATTGGGACGAGGTTGATGAAAGAGGAGAGTTAGGCCTGGACTTGATCAAGAAGACAATAGAGCTAGTAGTCAAAATCGAGATAGGATGAAGACTGCTCAAAGCCGCTAGAAAAGTTACGTTGAAAAGCGACAAAGGAAGCTAAAGTTTGCAGTAGGTGATAGAGGTCATAATTACGTATTTTAGTGAATTGTGTGAGTCATAGTTTGCATCGTTTTGGTTGCATGAAGTCTGCATTTTGTTAATTTCATATTAAGTTATTGCAGATGATCACCGCTCACTGAGTTGTATGAATGTGCAGGAAAAACGACGGAAAAGTATAAAATTCAACCGGAAGTGAATAAGAGGACATACAACTTGGCGCTGCGGCGTTAATTCTTGACCTCCCCAGCGCATGCAGAAGCCAAGAAGGAGTTGGGCAGAAGACCTCGCGCTGGGGCGGTACTTCTTGAACGCCCGTACGCGAGCACAACAAAAATTTGGTGTCCGGACAGAACACCTCGCGCTAGGGCAGTATTTCTAGACCGCCCCAGTGCAAGAGGCTGACGAAATTACAGAAGACCTCGCACTAGGGTGGTAATTCTTGATCGCTCCAGTGTGAGTAAAGAAGGAAATTTTCCTTATTGGCTTGTTTCTAACTTGGAAGGTGGGAGGCTGCTAAAGAAAACCCTAGGGACGAAAAATAAGACACATTTTAGCAGTTACAAATTTTTGGAGTAGAAAAAAAGCTTGGAGTTGAAGATTTCAGGACTTTTGGGCAACATTCTTCTCATTTTCGTCATGTCTAGTATTTCTATTTTATTTTCTCTTGTTTAAATATTGTTTTGCTTAATTTGAGCATGAATCCTAGTATCTAATTTTCTTTATTTGTTGGGATTTAAGGGGATCCTACCCCCAAACTGAGTTTAGTTACTTCATCTATCGACTTTTGATTTATTCTTGATTGTGCTATTATTTTCATTACGTTTTTTAAGTGTAGCTAACTTTAATAACGATTTCATATTGTGAGTGAATTCGAGAGAATAGCTCGTGATAGGAACGAGTAGCATAATCCCTGGATTTACAACTTACATATAAATATGAAGTCAGATACACGTCGATAGTCATAGTCAGTAGGTTAAAAGTTAGGGGATTTCATAAAACGACATGCAATTCACCTTTGATAAATAATTAAAGAAATTTAATTACTTCACTGCGTTGAATTAGTTTGGCATAGCTCGAGAGGGTGTGTTTAATTGGATAGGAAATCCCGTCGAAAGCGTAGATCATTGTCGAACGAATTAAGTAATTAACGAGGGGTAGGTGAACTGAGATTCCCAACAAATTTATTTCTCATTGAATCTTTAATAAATTATTTTAGCTTATTTATTTCATCATTTAATTTGTGAATCATTTTGTTGAGCTTTTATTTAATCATTGTTGAAATAAAAAATCATCCAAATTATTGTTGCTAAGGGTTGAATAACAGAGAATAACAATTGTGAAATACAGTCTCTAGAGTAACGATACTCGTACTATTGTACACTATGTTATTACTTGACATCGTGCACTTGCGATTATTTTCGAGCTTGAATATTATAAATTTTTACTAAGGATTTCAAAGTGCAAGTTTTGTTCCATCAAGATTTTGGCGTCGTTGCCTGGGACTGTTAATCCACAATTTTTTTTTAGTTATTTGCTTTAGCATTATTTATTTTGTTTTGCTTGACACCTTTGATTTATTTGCAGGTATCCCTCTCGGTGCATTCCAAGATCTCTAGAGTCTGAACTAGAGATATTCGACCCCGAGATTGAAAGAACCCTATGAAGACGAAGACAACAACACAGGCTTAGAGACATGATGAATAGGAAAGAGCGTGAGGAAGAGCAGCATGAAGATCTAAGAGTCGAGGAACCAAGGCGCATACCCATGTTGGAGTACGTACAACCTTCGCTTGATGGAGCACGTCCAAGCATAGCGCGACCACATGTCAAGACGAACCAGTTTGAGATCAAACCAGCCATAATTCAGATGATCCAGAACACTGTCCAATTTGGAGGAAATGAGCTAGATGATCCAAACACACACATCGCTGACTTCTTATAAATTTGCGATACTTTTAAATTTAATGGAGTTTCTGATGATGTTGTTAGATTGAATTTGTTTCTTTTTTCTTTGCGTGACAAAGCTAAAGCATAATTGAATTGTTTACCTATTGGTTCAATCACAACTTGAGAAGATATGACCAAGGCATTCCTCTTGAAATACTTTTCTCCATCAAAAACTATGAAGCTGCGAGCGGACATAACCACCTTCTCTCAATTTGAGTAGGAGTCACTCGACGAGGCTTGGGAGCGCTACAAGGACTTATTACGGATATGCCTACATCATGAGTTGCCTCTTGGGTTAGTTGTCCAAACTTTTTACTATGGTTTAATTTATTCTAATTGTACATGATAGATGCTGCGGCCTGTGGGAATCTACTGAGAAAAACGGCCGAAGAAGGGTATGAATTACTGGAGGAGATGGGTGCTAGCAGTTATCACCTTCAATCTGAGAGGAATAATCAGAGGAGGAGTGCATGAGTTCACCAGGTAACTAAATTTTCTGCTGTCACTGCACAATTGGAAGCACTTAACAGCAAAATAGGCAGCTTGAATGTACACGGAACAACAATGCGCCTGCAAGAGATATTCTATTATAAATGCGAGGAGAACATTATGTTAAGGATTGTCAAGATAGTGGTCCTTTCTATATGCAAGAGGAAGCACTAGTAAATCAAGTGGGGATTCAGAATTGTCCTAGGAATGATCTATATTCGAACACATATAGTCCTGGATGGAGACAACACCCCAACTTCTAACAGGGTTGTCAAAACAGCCAGAATCGGCCACAGGTAGGACATCTGTATGGTAAGCAGCCGATGTATAGAACTGAGCCTAGAGAGGAGAAGTCTAGTTTGCACTTGTTAAATTCCATTCACACCTTGTTTGTCAAAAGTCATTTAATTTACTGACCACTCCGCACTCAAATATCTTCTTGCTCAGAAAGAGGCCAAACAATGATTTCTTAGGTGGATCTTAATTCTACGAGAGTTTGATCTCAAAATAAAAGATAAAAATGTGTAGATAACGTAGTAGCTGATCATCTTTCTAGGCTTGAGCATGTTCGCAAAAATTGTGAAAATGATGAGATAGATGATTGTCTTCCAGATGAACAGTTGTTGGAGGTGAAAAATTGTTCATGGTTTACGAATTTTGCTAATTTTCTTGTTACAGTCTCATCCCCATCCCACCCCCCCAAAAAAAAAAAAAATTAAACATTTCACCAAAGTAAGAAATTCTTTTCGCACGTGAAATATTATTTTCGGGAGGAACCCTTCCTTTTCAAAATCTGTGCAAAGGCCATGATAAGGAGATGTGTAGTAGAGAAAGAGATGGAATCGATTCTTAGCCACTGTCATGACCGCGAGATAGGTGGTCATTTTGGACCCACACGAACGGCATCCAAGGTACTCGAATGTAACTTTTATTGTCCAACTCTATTTAAAGATGCACATTCATTTTTCTTCTCTTTTGATAGATGCCAGAGCACAAGTAACATTTATAATTGTCATGAAATGCATTTAAATAATATTAGATAGTGCGAAGTCTTTGATGTTTGGGGGATAGATTTCATGGGATTGTTTCCAACTTCTTTCACGAAAAAATACATTTTGGTTGCGGTTGACTATGTGTCCAAATGTGTAGAGGTGGAATCATATGTCACGAATGATGCTCAAGTGGTGTTGAAATTTTTTTAAAAACCATTTTCAACATAACTGGAACACCACAAACAATCATTAGTGACGGTGGCACCCATTTTTGCAATAAATCTTTTGAAAAACATTTGGACAAATATGGGGTCACTCATAAAATCTCTACTCCCTATCACCCCCAAACAAGTGGTCAAGTTGAGGTGCCAAATCGCGAGATCAAGAGGATTCTAGAGAAGGTTGTGGCGATAAATCGAAAGGACTAGTCGTTGAGGTTAGATGACGCGCTTTGGGCATATAGGACTGCCCTTAAGACACCTATAGAACGACACTGTATCAGCTACTTTTTGGAAAAGCGTGTCATTTAACTGTTGAGTTAGAACATGCTTATTGGGCAACAAAATCACTGAATCTTGATTTTGCTCTTGTAGGTGAACACAGGTTGATCCAGTTGGACCAACTGGAAGAATTCAGGGGTCAATCCTATGACCTGACATTGACCTACAAGGAGCGTACAAAGAAAGCACACGACAAGCGCATTACATTGACGGATTCAAAGAAGGCGAAGCGGTGCTACTGTACAACTCCAAGCTGCGCTTATTTCGTAGCAAGCTCAAGTCAAGATGGACGGGCCCTTGCATGATCACCAAAGTGTTCCCCTCGGGAGTTGTAAATTTGAGAGATGGAACAAATGAGTCGTTCACAGTCAATGCTCAATGACTAAACTATTATTTGAGTGGCAGTGAGTTGTATGAATGTTCAGGAAAAATGACGGAAAAGGATAAAATTCAATTGGAAGTGAATAAGAGGACATACAACTTGGCGTTGGGGCGATAATTCTTGACCACCCCAGTGCATGCAGAAGTAAAGAAGGAGTTGGGTAGAAGACCTCGCGCTAGGGCAGTACTTCTTGACTGCCCCAACGCGAACACAACAAAAATTGGGTGTCCAGACAGAACACTTCGCGCTCGGGCGGTATTTCTTGATCGCCCCAGCGCGTACCGCCCCACGCGAGAGGCTGAAGTAATTACAGAAGACCTTGCGCTAGGGTGGTGAGGTCTAGGGTGGTAATTCTTGACCGCCCCAGCACGAGTAAACAAGGAAATTTTCCTTATTGGCTTGTTTCTAACTTGGAAGGTGGGAGGCTGCTAAAGAAAACCCTAGGGACGAAGAATAAGACACTCTTCAGCAGCCACAAAGTTTTGAAGGAGAAAAAAAGCTTGGAATTTAAGATTTCAAGACTACCGGACAACATTCTTCGCATTTTCGTCACATCTAGTATTTCTAATTTATTTTCTCTTGTTTAAATATTGTTTTACTTAATTTTAGCATGAATTCTAGTAGCTAATTTTCATTATTTTTTGGGATTTAATGGGATCCTACCCCGAAACTGAGTTTAGTTAATTCTATCGACTTTTGATTTATTCTTGATTGTGCTATTATTTTCATTCGTTGTTGAAGCATAGCTAACTTTAATAACGATTTCATATTTCGAGTGAGTTTGTGGGAATAGCCCGTGATAGGAACGAGTAGTTTAATCCGTAAATTTACAGTTTACATAAAAATATGAAGTCGGATACACGTCGATAGTCATAATCCAATAGGTCGAAAGTTAGGGGATTTCATAGAACGACATGCAATTAACCTTTGATAAATAATTTAAAAAATTTAATTACTTCATTGCGTTAAATTATGCGAGGGCGTGTTCAATTGGATAGGAAATCTCGTCGAAAGCGTAGATCATTGTCGAACGAATTAAGTAAATTAGCGAGGGGTATGTGAATCGATATTCCCAACAAATTCATTTCTCATTGAATCTCTAATTAATTATTTTAGCTCATTTATTTCATCATTTAATTTGTGAATCAATTTTTTGAGCTTTTATATAATCATTGTAGTAATAAACAATCATCCAAGTTATCGTTGCTAAGGGTTGAATAACCGAGAATAATAATTGTGAAATACAGTTTTTAAAGGAACAATACTCGTACTTTTGTACACTATATTATTACTTGACATTGTGCACTTGCGATTATTTCGAACTTGAATATTATAAATTTTTAATAAGGATTTCACAGTGCAAGTTTTGCTCAACCAGTAGGTGACCACGTGTTTGTAAAGATATAACCTACGAAGGGTGTTATGAGATTTGGAAAGAAAGGAAATCTCAGTCCGAGGTTCATAGGACCGTTTGAGATTCTAGAGAAGATTGGAACATTAGCTTATAGAGTGACGTTGCCCTCTATGTTAGCCGAAGTGCAAAATGTGTTCTATATCTCAATGCTGTGAAAGAACATATCGAATCCTTCACATGTGCTGAATTCTGAACCCCTACAGTTGACTTCAAATATGTTTTTCGAGGAAAGGCCTACGCAGATTCTGGATAGGCAAGAAAGAAGGCTCCAGAATAAGGTCATTCATGTGGTCAACGTTAAGTGGTTAAATCATTCGGAAGAGGAAGCTACTTGGGAAACTGACACCGACATGAGGAGTCACTACCCGGACTTATTCGGTAATTCTTAATTTCGAAATTTCATTTAAGGAATGGAGGAATTGGAAGGTCCAAAATGTGTTAACATAATCCAACTGTATACAAATCTAGAAAAAATGGAAAATACCTAATCAAATCATTTTATTTGCATCAATTAATGTGGTAGGAATGCTTACATGTTAAAATATGATTTTCTATTAGAATGCATAAAACTGTGTTTTCAAGAGTTATTCGAGATGCGACCGAGGAAGGAGACTGGTAACTATAAAGGAAAAATATTTTATTAAATGATTATTTTTAATTATTTAATATATGGTATATTTAGTGTGTAATTTTCAAAAATTGTATCTTTTGATATGTTTTTACAAGTCGAGTCGTATTTTAAACGAGTAATTGATTTTTGACGAAAATAAGGACTTTTTGGAGACACAATAATATTTTCGAAAACTTTCCTACGAGATATTTTTCCAACATTATAATGGGCCTATTATACCAAGGTTATGTGGCCTAGCTTTTTACCCAATTATTTATATCAAAAAATTGAGTTTCTAAAGCCTAAAACTCTTCCTAACTCACACCTCAAGAAATTAGAAACCAAGGGTTTCTCTTCCCACCCACATGAACACACACCACATGTTTTTAGAGCAATTCACATCAGTTTTGAACGTAAAACGCAACAAGGTCTTCCTCGTCTCTCCAGCAACGTCCTTTCGTGTCTAGAATTGAATGTTCGTGCGTGAATCACGCAAAATCACGCCTTAATCATTCTTTTCTCATCATTCATACAATATTATATGTGAATATAATTGTTGCTTTAAAAATATGATGCCCCTTCTATTATTTTCGTTTTTATGCATTATACATGGAAAACATGATCTTTCTTGCATGATTCTTGATGGTTCTTGTTAAAGGGAAGGGGCTGCTAGGTTAGGGATGATAGGGGCTTGATTTAGGGATGGTTTAGGAGCCCTAGATGGGGCTGTATAAGGGCTGGACGGGAAGGGAAAAGGCTTAACGAGAATTTAGCTTGGAAGGGGCTAGGGCACGATTTTGGGAAGATTATAGAAAGGACGCTGTGCGGGTTGCTTACCAGGCAAGGGGCTGGGATCATGAGGGTCCTAGTATTGAGCCATGGTTGTCCTCACATGCCTGGAGAGTGCTGGATAGGGTAGGCTCATGGATAGGGCCCTTCCTAGCCGTGGCCGCTTGCTAGTTGGACGAACCATGCACGTCCTCGTGCATGGCTTGCTAGGGCTGGTCCATTAGGTTCCTAAGGGTTCGGTTTAGGTTCTAGGATGGCTGGTTAGATGCTGGTCATGATGGTTAAGGACTAGGGTCGGAGGAACTCGAGGACTTGGCTAGGGCTAGGGCTAGGGCTAGGGCTTGAAAGTAAGGCAAGAAGTTCAGTAGCTGTCTAGGATTGTTCTAGGGTTTTAATTGGATTGATTTGGGATGAAAAAGGGTTAGTTAGGTGTCAGTAGGCTATGGTTAAAGTTTGGTAAATTTTTGATAAGATTTGGTTTGATTCGAATTAAAACTGGGATGGAAATGCTAAAAAATGTTTTGAATGAAGTGACTTAATTGTGACAATAAGGAACTATGGATTCATGAGAGACTAACCCTCAGTGGAACCTGTTTGAGGGACTAAGCGTCGTGGGAACTCAATTCCAAATTTCCATAAGCCAAGGCACAGTAATATAAATGTGGTTGCTAGTGTCCCTGCCAACGATAGGGCAAGACACAGAATGGAAAAGTTGTTATTGTTGCCCTGTCGCCTGGTACCCTGGTGCACTAACCCGAGAACCTTTGCTATTTTTTCGCACAGTTATTGATTTTACATTACTTTCAAGATTTTGATGACTTTTGGAAGTAAGAGAAGTTTTTGAGAGGATTATGACGTTATGATATTTTTTGAAAAATGTTAGTTTTAGGTTTGGTTAGATGTGTACAATTTAATGATTTTCACTGCACTTTCGGCCGAAGCCTAAAGATTTTAAGAAAGAAAAAAATATTTATAATTATTTTGAAGAAAACGAGTTAGAAACATTTCATCTCATTTTTAATACACGTAAAAAATTTAATCGATTATTGGTTTACATGATCTTTACCACCAAGAAATATAACCCAAATATATCTAGAAAATTTGTGAAATTAAAATTGAATAAGTCATTGCCCCTAAATTGATTATAGGTCTCGGTCAATAAAAATTCATGTGCACAGTTCAAAGAATCTCTTTGTCAGTTTGATAACTTTATCTTTAAAAGTTATATCTGATTTGTTTACCTAACTTATATGCCGATAGGAATGATGATTTTTCTCACGGGTTCGGGGTTCTGCGAGGAGAACCGAAAACTTGCATTACACCACTACAGAAATCAGAAACACAAGAACTAAGAACCGTAAATCACAAATATAAACCTGGATCTTTATTTTTCCTAAAATACAAGAATCTTATTCATCTTTTTGTTCTTTCTCCGAAAAGCGGCGTTTCTCTGACGTAGGTCACATCTGGTTCATCTCTTTATCTCCATCTCGTTTTTTTTTTTGTGTATGTATTGTGAAACTTCATTTGCATCTTTAATGGCTAGTTAATGTACTATTTCTGTGTATTTTCTTCGCGATTTACATATTTTTCCTGCTATAATTAATGTTTTGTTATTTTATTAGAAGTTGACAAGTTTTCAATTTTGTTGCTATTCTTTTTTGTGCTGCTGATGAGGGCACGTTGTGTCGCGCCGGTGATGACAAGGTTTCATACTTCCATCGTATTGGCTACTCATTTATTTAATTACAAATAGATAAATGATGGTTTTTTTTTTAGAAAAAACATAGTCCAGAGTCATCCCCATAGATAAACTCGATACAATATCTGTTTGAATTTTGTTTCTTCTTAGTGTTCTTAGTTTTTGGGGTGATTCAAATTTTTTTCTATGAAATGATACAAGGAATTCTGCTTGTTGATAAATATTCCTGAGGATTAAGTTGTTTAGGGATTATGTTTACTGCAGTTCATGTGTTGTGTTATAATGTTGGGCATTTTAAATTATTTATTAAGTTTTAAGCATTTTAAAGCCTAATTTATTTAAATAATAGTTTTAGGATTTTAAAATTTTTAAAGTTTAACAACTGTGTATTTTATTTTATTTGAGGGAATTGTTAAATTAGTGTGGATTAATATTGTTGGTAACATTTTAATTAATCAAATTTTATTCCCTTAATTATTAAAAACACACCCACGTACACACCAAAACTCACGCACACATACTTCTACCCACACACACATAAACGTTAACACACACACACATTTATTCACCATTCCATATTTTTTTAGAAGAATACCTCGGGTTCTAAAATCAAGAGCAGCCGCCCCCTTTTCCTTCAATTTTCCAGCAAGTTCTCGTCACTTTTCTTCAAGAAAATCGTGGCATGTTCGTCTTGGATCAATCATGGCATCTTTCCCGCTTCGGTGTCGTCGTTTCGGTAACATTAAATATCAAAAGACATGTATATTATTTCGTTTATGCATCGATATCGTCATAGTATGTGTAAAAATTCATGGATGTTGTACAAAGTTTGAGCAAAAATTGGTTGGATCGATTTTGAAACGATTTTAGATCTGAAAACTCGAAATTTGCTGTCTTTTTAAATACTGTGACTTTTCGTTCGATTTTATCGAAAACTTTAAACATAAAAAACGTAGTAATTTTTGATACCTTCGATTTGACAGTAAATTCGTAATTTTTGGACAAGAAATGAGTGAGTTATGATCATTTTCGTGGGACTGCTCAAACTGTAATTTTCTGAAAATGCGTTCTTGAAGTTTTATTGTTGTAGGCTTCGTTGGGGATTGACAGGTGATCGCTGCTACGTTTAAGTATGTTGAGTATGATGTTGGGATGAGTTTTGATATTTCATTTCGTGTCGGTGGTCATTGGGTGCATTAGAAGTCGTAGGAAAAGCTTTGGTGTTAAATTATCGTGTTCACGAGTTGTGTTACGTTGTTTGTGATGCGTAGTTGTTTTGGGGCTTTTTTTTGAGTTTGAATCAGTGCCATAGCATCCTAGGATGGGTCTTGAGGTGTTGGTTCACGGTCCGTATGATCGAGTGAGTAGGATTAAGTCACAACTGTAGAGAATTCTGTTTGTTCACCATTCCAGTAGGCACACGGACACGAAGCCTGACCCTTACACGGGATCCATGCCCTTTTTTCCTTCGAAATGCGAAATTCCAGCATCTACTCGGACCCGTACCCGAACCCTTACACGGGGTCCGTGTACTCCCTTAAAAAAATTTAATTAAAATTTAGGGATTGTTTTGGGGTTTGATGTCATGATTTAGTACGACGATTAAATGAGGTCGAGTCCCGAGAGATTTAGAATGTCATAAGGAAATTTGTCATTTTTGAGTGTGAGCTTGATTATACGTCTAAGTTATGCAAGATAGGTATTCGAACCCATGTAAGTATGTGCAGCAGTGGCCCCAAGCGTGATCCAACAAATCCCTCAACGCCATGTAAGTATGTTCGACGTGCAAAAGAAAATATTTTAAGTTTTTGAGCTATGCTAAATGTCTCGTGACCAATTATGAACGGGTTTGGAAGGCGGAGAACGTGTCCGGGGACCTTCCCAACTATGAAAGGGTTTGGAATTCGGTGAACATGGCCGAGGATCTCTCCACCCCGATAAAGCATGACCGGGTTTCGATCAGGATTGGAAAGCGGTAAAGCATCACCATAGACCAATCCACCCGGTAAAGCATGAGCGGGGATCTCATGTATGTGGTAGTGGATTTTCCATGTCAGCCTAGTACTGTGGTTTAGTCTGATCAGGTGCATTTATGTATGGGTCACTTACTTTGAAACATATCTCTACACAAAATGATGTTATGTATGCTCAAGTATGTATGATGCAAGTATGTTTAAGAAAAGTTTTATTATGATGGCACGTCTACGTTTATGCTGCTACGTTCAAGTTTCAAGTAGGTTTATGATATTATGTTCAAGTTTCAAGTATGTAAGCCCTACTTTAAAGATGCATGTGGTTTTATTATGTAGTACTTGCTATCTCCAGTTTATACATGTCGAGTCTTTAGACTCAAAAGACTTGATAGATGCAGGTGAGGATTACTTTGAGGAGACGAGGGGTGGGGACCAATGAGCCGGCTTGGACTGCGCAGGAGGCTAAATCCGAGGACCTCCCATGTTTTAAGATTTTATGCATGACGATTTTAATTGTGTGGACCCAGACGCTAATCATATTCTTAATCATCATTGGGACAATTTAATTATTTATAATAAACAGAGGCAAATTTTTTTCTTTAAAATATAGTATTAAATGCGGAACGTAATGGAATACATTCTAATATACATGTCAGTATTAAAGTACAAGTCTTGTACTATATACAATCATTCAACTAAGGTTTAATAACTAATATCAAGTGTCCACACCCTATTTCTAATCAAGGTCCGTAGTCTCCACTCTAATCTCGATCTCCTTTCATCTCCTCGACCCCGATCCTGTCCCACCTGTTGCCATGCACACATACAAACACGACAACAGCCGGATAACTCCAGTGAGAAATATATCCTAGTATAAATCAATGAAACATGAAATCATATAAACAATGTAAAAGCATGTAACATATATCAGTATCATGTATCAAAATCTTGAAACATAATTCAATATAAAATCGTAAATCAACTCATGACTCCATGTCTCAGACTAGAATCAATCCTAGTCTAGGGATCCCGATTTCCAGACGTTGGTATTCCATATCGAATATTAGTAATAGAAGAAACTTCAATTCTATTCACTTCGATATAACCAAAAATCCGGTGTCTTAACCTATCCGTCACAGACTTTGGAACTTTCGCCAAATCACTATCATGTGACAATGTGCAATGTGCCAATGCGATTCCATCACTATTTTACACCTATGTCACAAGATCACTCGCCTAATACTCGTCTAACACATGCTTTCTATAAATCAATAGAACAAGCATATCAATTCAAATCAAGGCATACAAGAACAGTAAGTATGTGATTTAGGGAAACTCAAGTATATCACACTCGAGTCGTCCTCCCGGTACCACATTGACTTATACCTTTCTTTAGTTGTAGTTCTGACAACGTTCAAGTCTGGAATTCGAAGTCTGTCAATACTCAATCTGGCAATGACAATATCAAGAAGTATAATATCAATATACTGCTCAAATCAATATCGAATCTGATCAATCTGCATCTAACTCAAAATCAACGGCATAACGGAACAATCTGAATATCCCCGTCAATACAATATCAACAAATATCAATTACCAAAACTCATAATCAATAACAACACCAATCTGATATTAATTTCAATCAAATCAACTCAGAAAATCATAACAATTTCATACGGTATCCGTTCTTCAATCCGGTTTCGATTATACGATGTCTAACATGTCAAGAACATCATATATTAATCATATTCAATTCTGGCAATATCATACTTTCAAGACATATCAAAACTTAAGAAAACTTACGTCCAGTTGTAGCTCTCGTCGATAGGATCACAGTACTGAAGTCGGATTCAAAATCAGACGGACGGATCGAAATATAAAGGCGTAAGGATTTTCGTAGGATTTTCTCGAGCTTCCTTTCTTCGTTTTAAGCCAAATTCTGAAGGATATATGTATATATATATCCTAATGCATGTCTAAGCTACGTGTCCTCTTTTCACATATTTCAGGCAGCGCTCGGGCGGCCACAAACTACCGCTCGGGCACCGAACCTTCTATCCAAGTACTCGGCTTATCATCCACTGGCGCTCGGGCGGTCACAAACTACCTCTCGGGCGCCACATCCTCTGCCCGAAACATGTTTCTGTTGAACATTGGCGCTCGGGCGGTCATTTTCTACCGCTCGGGCGCCAATATTTCTGTCCAAAAATTGCACCCTTCATATGCTTTGGCCAATCTGGTATCGGAATAGCCCGTCTATAATCATATCAATTCATAATCAATAATCTCAGATTAACATGATATAAAATCTCGGGCATTACATTAATACTCTGATTTCACGTTATGGTTTACGATGTTTAAACAAGTGTTTTTTTAGGCAAACTTTATTCGTGATATCTTTTATTGCAAATATTTTAGATGAACAGTTTATTGATAATCGAAATTTGAAAGTTTCTTTTGTATTTAAGAAATTTTTTATTTTTTCGGAAATTTTAAAATAGTTATAAGTACGGTACGCTAGGCGATTATTCGATGTTGGATCGAGGAGAAGAAATCGACGACAATTTTGGAAATTTTAAAATGTGGTATTTTATTTTAATTAAGATTGGGGTATTTTAAATGATTTATTAAGTTGTTAGCATTTTTAAATCATACATTAATCATTAGTGGATTGTTATGATTTTTTTAAAACTTTTTAAAGATTTTCAATTGTATATTTTAATTTTTGGAGGATACTTAGTAAAGTTAATAGTGGGTTAGGATTTTGTTAGCATTTTAACTAGAATTTTAAGTGGCAATTTAATTAGCATGTTAATAATTTATTTAAGCTAAATTATTCTCTCTAAATACACTAAACTCACGCACACACCCTTTTTCCCCCACACACACTCACGTAAAACACACACATACACATTTCTTTGTGTTTCATTCCATTTGTTTTGAAAACAATTTAGCGTTCTAAGAACCAAGAGCATCCGCCCCCTCCCCTTCAAAATTTCCAGCAATTTTCGTTGGGTTTTCTTCAAGAAATCGTGCCACTTTCGTCCCGGATCAACCCTCGCATCCTTCCCGCTTTGGTGTCGTTGTTTCGGTAAATTAAATTATCCAAGGTATGTATATTCTTTCGTTTAAACATCAATATCGTCATAGTATTTGTTCTTATGTTTATTTTGTGTAAAAATTCATGTGTGTTGTACGAAGTTTGAGCAAAAATTTGTTGGATCGATTTTGAAACGATTTTAGATCTGAAAACTCAAAATTTGCTGTCATTCTAAAAACTGCGACTTTTTCGGTCACTTTTCTGGAAAACTTTCAACATATAAAACGTAGTACTTTTTGATACCTTCGATTTGACAGTAAATTCGTAATTTTTGGATAAGAAAAGAGTGAGTTATCAATGTTTTCGTGGGACTGCTCAAACTTTAATTTTCTGAAAATATGTTCCTGACGTGTTCTTGAAGTTTAATTGTTCCAGGCTTCGTTGGGAACTGTTGGGTGATCGCTGCTGCGTTTAAGTATTGAGAGTATGATGTTGGGATGAGTTTTGATACTTCGTTTCGTGTGGATGGTCCTTGGGTGCATTAGAAGTCGTAGGAAAAACTTTGGTGTTAAATTATCATGTTCACGGATTGTATTACGTTGTTTGTGATGCGTAGTTGTTTTGGGGCGTTTTTTTGAGTTTAAATCAGTGCCATAACATCCTAGGATGGGTCTTGAGGTGTTGATTCATGGTCCATATGATCGAGTGAGTAGGATTAAGTCACAAGTGTAGGGAATTTCGTTGGTTCACAATTCCAGTAGGTACACGGACTCGAAGCCGGACCGTTACACGGGGTTCGTGCCCTTGTTTTCTTCGAAATGAAAAATTCCCGCATCTACCCGGACCTGTATCCGGACACTTAGACAGGGTCCGTGTACTCCTAAATTTTTTTTTTATGGATTGTTTTTGGGTTTGAGGTCATGATTTAGTACGATGATTAAAAGAGGTCATGTCCCGAGAGATTTAGAGAATTATAAGGAAATTTGTCATTTTGGGTGTGCGCATGATTAATACGTCTAAGTTATGAAAGATAAGTGTTTGAACTCATGTTAATACGTGCAACAGTGGCCTCAAGCGAGATCCAACGAATCCCTCAACGCCAAGTAAGTATGTTCGACGTGCAAAAAAAAAAAATATTTTAAGTTTTTGAGGTATGCTAAATGTCTTGTGAAAAATTATGAACGGTTTGGAGGCCGGAGAACGTGTCCAGGGACCTCTCCAACTATGAACGGGTTCAGAAGTCGGTGAACATGGCCGATGACCTCTCCACCCCGGTAAAGCATGAACAGGTTTAGAACAGGATTGGAAAGCAGTAAAGCATGACCACGGACCAATCCACCCGGTAAAGCATGACCGTGGATCTCATATATGCGGAAGTGGATTTTCCTGTCAGCCTAGTACTGTGGTTTAGTCTGACCTGGCACATTTATGTACGGGTCACTTACTTTGAAACAATCTCTACGCAAAATGATGTCATCTATGCTCAAGTATGTATGATGCAAATATGTTTAAGAAAAGTTTTATGATGATGGCACGTCTACGTTTATGCTGCTATGTTCAAGTTTCAAGTATTTTTATGCTATTACTTTCAAGTTTCAAGTATGTAAGCCCTCCTTTAAATATGCATGTGGTTTTATTATGTAGTACTTGCTATCTCCAGTTTATACATATTGAGTCTTTAGACTCACTAAACTTGATCGATGCAGGTGAGGATGACTTTGAGGAGATGAGGGGTGGGGACCAATGATCCGGCTTGGACTACGCAAGAGGCTAAACTCGAGGGCCTCCCATGTTTTAAGATTTTATGCATGACGATTTTAATACTCTGATTTCACGTTATGGTTTCCGATGTTTAAACAAGTGTTTTTCTTAGGCAAACTTTATTTGTGATCTCTTTTATTGCTAATATTTTGGATGAACAGTTTATTGATGATCGAAATTTGAAAGTTTCTTTTGTTTTAAGAAAATTTTTATTTTTCCGCAAATTTAAAAAAAGTTAAAAGTACGGTACGCTAGGAGATTATTCGATGCTGGATCGAGAAAAAGAGACCGGCGACAATTTTTGCAACTTTAAAATGTGGTATTTTATTTTTAGTTAAGATTGTGACATTTTAAATGATTTATTAAGTTGTTAGCATTTCTAAATCATAATTAAATGATTAGGTGATTGTTATGATTTTTTTAAAACTTTTAAAGATTTTGAATTGTGTATTTTAATTTTTGGGGGATACTTAGTAAAGTTAATAGTGGGTTAGCATTTTATTAGCATTTTAACTAGCATTTTAAGCGGCAATTTAGTTAGCATGTTAATAATTTATTTAAGCTAAATTATTCCCCGTAAATACACTAAATTCACGCACACACCCTTTTTCCAACACACACACTCACGTAAAACACACACACACACATTTTTTTTTATTTCATTCCATTTGTTTTGAAAAAAAAAATTAGGGTTCTAAGAACCAAGAGCAGCCACCCCCTCCCCTTCAAAATTTCCACCAATTTTCGTTGGGTTTTCTTCAAGAAATCGTGCCACTTTCGTCCCGGATCAACCCTCGCATTCTTCCCGCTTCGGTGTCGTCGTTTCGGTAACTTTAAATATCCAAGGCATGTATATTTTTTCATTTATGCATCGATCTCGTCATAGTATTAGTTCTTATGTTTATTATGTGTAAAAATTCATGTATGTTGTACAATGAGCAAAAATTGGTTGGATCGATTTTGAAACGATTTTAGATATGGAAACTCAAAATTTGCTGTCATTCTAAATACTGCGACTTTTCGATCGATTTTATGGAAAATCTTTCAACATATAAAACGTTGTATTTTTCAATACCTTCGATTTGACAGTAAATTCGTAATTTTTTGGACAAGAAACGAGTGAGTTGTAAATGTTTTCGTGGGACATCACAAACTGCAATTTTCTTAAAATATGTTCTTGACGTGTTCTTGAAGTTTAATTGTTGCAAGCTTCACTAGTAACCGTTGGGTGATTTCTGCTGCGTTTAAGTATTGTGAGTATGATGTTGGGATGGGTTTTGATACTTCGTTTCGTGTCGATGGTCCTTCGGACATTAGATGTCGTAGGAAAAGCTTTGGTGTTAAATTATCGTGTTCATGGGTTGTGTTACGTTGTTTGTGATGCGTAGTTGTTTTGGGGCGTTTGTTTGAGTTTAAATCAGTGTCATAGCATCCTAGGATGGGTCTTGAGGTGTTGGTTCACAGTCCGTATGATCGAGTGAGTAGGATTAAGTCACAAGTGTAGGGAATTCCGTTGGTTCCCAATTCTAGTAGGTACACGGACCCGAAGTTGGACCTTTACACGGGGTTCGTGCCCTTGTTTCCTTCGAAATGCAAAATTCCAGCATCTACCCGGACCCAGACACGGACCTTTACACGGGAGGTCCGTGTAATCCTAAAAAAAATAATTTTTTTTAGGGATTGTTTTGGTGTTTGATGTCATGATTTAATACGATGATTAAAAGAGGTCGAGTCCCGAGAGATTTAGAACTTCATAAGAAAATTGGTCATTTTGGGTGTGAGAATGACTAATACGTCTAAGTTATGAAAAATAAGTGTTTGAACTCATGTTAGTACGTGCATCAGTGGCCTCAAGAAAGATCCAACGAATCCCTCAATGTCAAGTAAGTATGTTCGACGTGCAAAAGAAAATATTTTAAGTTTTTGAGGTATGCTAAATGTCTTGTGACCAATTATGAACGGGTTTGGAAGCCGGAGAATGTGTCCGGGAATCTCTCCAACTATGAATGGGTTTGGAAGTCGGTGAACATGGCCGAGGACCTCTCCACCCCGGTAAAGTATGACTGAGTTTAGATCAGGATTGGAAAGCGGTAAAGCATGACTAGGGACCAATCCACCCGGTAAAGCATGACTGAGGTTCTCATGTATGTGGCAGTGGATTTTCCTGTCAGCCCAGTACTGTGGTTAAGTCTGATCAGGCGCATTTATATATGGGTCACTTACTTTGAAACATATCTCTACACAAAATGATGTTATGTATGCTCAAGTATGATGCAAGTATGTTTAAGAAAAGTATTATGATGATGGCACGTCTACGTTTATGCTACTACGTTCAAGTTTCAAGTATGTAAATCCTACTTTAAATATGCATGTAGTTTTATTATGTAGTACTTTCTATCTCCAGTTTATACATGTTGAGTCTTTAGACTCACTAGACTTGATCGATGCAGGTGAGGATGACTTGGAGGAGACGAGCGGTGGGAACCAATGAGCCGCCTCGGACGGCGCAGGAGGCTAAACCCGAGGACCTCCCATGTTTCAAGATTTTATGCATGACGATTTTAATAATCTAATTTCACGTTATGGTTTACGATGTTTAAGCAAGTGTTTTCTTAGGCAAACTTTATTTGTGATCTCTTTTACTGTAAATATTTTGGATGAACAGTTTATTGATGATCGAAATTTGAAAGTTTTTTTTGTATTTAAGAAAATTTTTATTTTTTCGCAAATTTTAAATAGTTTAAAAGTACGGTTCGTTACAGTCACCTTTCATTGTAACGGTCATGGGCCATGGCATAGCATGGGCCTCGGCCCATACCCACGTACCATTACGCATAGGACTTATCCAGCCCAACCACTGGAGTTTTTACCTTCTCATGATTAGAACCCAAGACCTCCTGGGCTTATATAGATCTTGACAGCAATCCTGGTACCAATTGATCTACCATGGCCCATGACCGTTACAATATCTCAATTGGTACAAGGGTTGCTGCCAAGATCTATATTTACTCCCGCACTGGACCAAATAAGTCCATATGCATCAGTTCTAAGCATCAGGTAAAAAAATTTACTTCCTTTGTTTCTGAAAGAAAATCTAACTTGCTTCCCATACTGACGAGTTGAACAAATTTTATTTTTGAAAACTCTATTTTTGACAGACAAGTTGCTAGTTCGTGTTAAACGTCTACTACTTTTGCCTTTAAAATTCTATTACGTATTTTTTTAAACATAAACTTCGAAAATCACCATTCAAACTAAATTAACATTTTCATTGATCAAAATAACTTAACATTTTAAACTTCAAGTGCATAAAAATCCGTAAATCATCAACTAACCAAAATTTCTACGTCAACCTTTAAAAAGATCAATTAACAATAAAATAAAGCATAAAATCTCTAATCAAAATCGTCACCATAATCTTTTAAATTTTTTTATCTAACAAGCTAGTGCGGAAAATAAATGTCTTTCGGGAGTGTACTCCCACACTCGAGCTACTCAATCTTCAGCGCCTCCTCATATCACAAAATCTTGCATCATTCAAACCTAATGAGTCTAATGACTCAGCACGTTCTAAACATGATTAACAAGTAATACATATACAAGCACATGCAATAAAATCATATTTTTATTTAAAATAATTTTTGAACATAAATAAACCATTTAAAATAATTTTTGGCATATATAAATCATATATTGTAAAATCGTAAAGTTATCAATCCTTTATTATTTTGGGTGAAGTTTGATCCTTGAAATTGACTAGCTTTTATCATCTGGTCGACTGATCAGTCTTCACCTCCACATGGCCCATGAGGGCCGGCGCTAGGCTCCGCCATGAAAATACAATCGTCAGGCTCCCTAAGGAGCCTTCTCCCATGGACGGGCTCCTTTTGGGGCATTTTCTCATAAATGGGCTTCCTTTGGGGCCTTCTCTTGTAAATAGGCTCCTTCTAGGGGGTTTTTCCCTCACAGCATTTCCACAAAATTTTATGTTCACCGTTCCTTCTTAAAACGGATCCCCCACATATCATATATCATTTGTCATAGTCAATTCACAACCCTCAAAATATTTTTCTTTTTCTTTTTAAAAGCATAAAATATTGTAACTTTCCAGAAATAGCATTTTAATAGTAAAAAAATTGCACAGCTTTATCATAAATCATAAAGTATCATATTTTCATAAAAATCATCATTTTAAATCATAAATTATCATTTAAGATGTGTTATGATCCTTCGACATGATGTCAAGCTTTTACGAAACTACCCAAGTGTAAAATGACTGTTTTGTCCCAAGACGTAAAAATTCTCGATTTTGATTTTTTCTTACTTTTAACGACATGAAGCTTAAATATAATTTTCTATAATTTTAATTAGCTTAAAATCGAGGCTTTTGATTTAATTCCCTAATTAATAATTCGTGAGGCGTTCAATTCTTGAATAAATTCAAACTTTAATATTTTCTTCCCAAACTTTAAACATAGAATTTTTAATACCTAAAATATCCTTGTGAGCCATGAACCACCCCATGGACCCATGGTTCGAAATAATGTTCATTAATTTTTTATTTTTGACCCTTAATTGAACCCACAGAGCCATCTCCCAATTTAGTCGAGCCACCTCGAGCCAGACCATAGCCAACCCACCTAAGGACACTCCTGAGCAACCCTGACCCTTTGAACCAACCCCTACAAGCCACACGAGCCCTGCACAGAAGATAAAAGAGCTGCGCGCATGTTGCTTCTTCACTAGGACTCTTGATCGAACTAGGACTCCTCTAGCTACTTAACCATCGATCACCTCTGACCCTCACCGACCCTAGACCATGCCCAGACCAAACCAAGCCTAGCCTAAGCCCCTGAATCCATGCACGAAGGCGCTGCAGCCGCGCACGTTCCCTACTAACAGCAAACCAACCCACACTAGCCCATGAACGAACCCCTGACCATCCTCCCTAGACCCTACTTGACCAACTCTCAGCTGCCCAGACCTAGCAGCGAGTCCCCTTGGCCGCTTTTGCCCTTTGCGCGTGCGTGGGGAGGGGTCCCTCTTCACATGGACTCTTCTCCAACCTAAGACTCGAGCCCTAGCCCTCCTAGGACTCTTCGTAGGACCTAACCATGACCAGCCTAGCCAACTAGCCAAGCGTTGCCCATCCATGCAAGCTAGTCGTCCCTCAATATCAAGTGCAACCCTTCCAAACCCTCGTCTCTTTTCCTTGTTATCCTTCCGATTCCAGCCCTCATTTATTCACTTTTACGACTCTTTTTTGTCCTTTAAATGCTTATTATTGGCTGCTTGTCCGATGAATTCATAACTTTTTTCATATAAGCACAAAATCGTCATGTTTTTTGAAAATAACCGTTTTACTGTAAAAATAATCAAACACCTATATATTTCATGCACAAAAAATTAAAGCATGAAGATTATGATTTGAATGATGCGTAAAAGAGTTTAGAAAATGTGCCTTTGCGTTTAAAACACTCGAATACGTGATGGTCGACGAGGAAATATGAACATGAGACGAAGACTCCTAGCTTTTCTCCCATGATGATTTTCGAAATTATTTGTGTATTGTGTGTATTTTTCGGCTGATATGGTGCTCTCAAAAGCCTAGGTGACATATTTATAGATTTTAATTTTTTTGCATGTAATGGGCTTTGGTTTTGGGACTCAAAATATAGGAGCAATTGGGCTTACTCAATTTAGTTAAATTGGGCCCAATAAATCTTATTTTATTAAAACATAAACGTTTATTAATTTTAGTTTCTAATAATATTTTTTTGATCTTTTAAAACTCTTTGCTTGCCCAAAACCGGCTTCCCGCGTAAAACCGAGCTCGACTTGTAAAATAATTCGAACTCTAACATTTTAAAAAAAATTAAATCATTTTAATCATATTTAGAAGCCTTGAAAATATTTAGTGAAAAATATTTATTCTTGTCTTGATCATCCCCGATCTCCTTTCCCCTTCCTATTATCGAACATTCGGGTAAAATCCCTCAATTTCATGAAATCATGTCATTTAATCATTTAATCATGCAATCATACCTTTAATCATAAAATATGCTGTTGGAACATTTCATGTTTGCAATCTTGATTTTGATGCTGACAAAACTTGTTATTTTGTTTCTAATGATATACCTAAGTGTGTAGGAAGCTGGAACTGATCAGGCTTCGAACTGATCAGTAAACGAGCCAAAACTGAAGCTATCGAGACGTAAACTGAAAATACCAACTGATTGACCAAACTGAATTAGTTCCACTGACTATCAAAGAACAGTTCAATTGATTGTCCAATTGATAGGTGGTTCAGCAGAAAACCTTCAGAAGCCCTGCCCGCTGATGAAGATTTCAACTTATGAAGAACCTAGCTGACCAGTTTAACTGAAAGAGTGAAATCAGTTTAACTGACGAGTAAAATGAATTCACCAGCCCAACGGAAGATCAGTTCAGATGACCAGTTAGGAACATCATTTAGGAATCCATCAGTTGCAGATCACGACAAGCTTATCTAAATGGATTCAGCTACACACAATGGTACAAAAACATCTATACGATCAAAGGTACAATAATAGACTTTGCAACAAAGATTAAAGCCGAGAGATTCCTGGAGGCATGTCAGAAAAGTCGAGACACATATATCAAAGAACACACTCAAACTGCAACGATCACA
This sequence comes from Primulina tabacum, assembly GCF_025594145.1. NCBI lineage: Eukaryota > Viridiplantae > Streptophyta > Magnoliopsida > Lamiales > Gesneriaceae > Primulina > Primulina tabacum. The sequence goes on from NC_134567.1 coordinate 9,539,165, forward strand.
TATGATGAGTTTTGGAGTACAGTCTCAATGCCTCTATAAATACAAGCTCAAGACCATAAGCAAAGACACCAACATACAAGAGTGTGTGAAGATACAAAGAAAATGAGCACGCTTATTTTCTTATCAGCTTTCAAGAACAATCAACCCAGAGGAAATACTCAAATCATATTAGCTTAATTTAGAAGCTTATTTTCCTTCAGTGTGTGAGAACACCTTCGTGGTGCATTCTTTGTTCAGTTCTCACACACGCACACACACCACCACTCAAATACAGTCTTGCACAAAGATAATAAACTTGTGTATGTAGTCTTTGACAAACAGACGTTAAAAAATTGTTGACTGGAAGGTGCTGCCTTCAGTCTAGTCTAGGAGTTCAGTTAGGCAGTGGGTAAGTCCTTTGCTGGTGGGTTATTACACTTGTTGTAATTAATCAAAGTCTTCTGGTGGATCCTACCCGAGGTGGTAGAAAGGGTGATGTAGGAGCAGTTGAAGTCTCCGAACTTCCATAAACATATCTTGTGTATTTAATTATTTGACTATTGTTCTCAAACTGATTTCATCAGTAAGAGCATCCGTCGGTTCAGTTTTTCACCATAACTGAACTGATATATGTCACAACTGATTCATGTTATTTTTAGTTATTTAGTTACATAGGATATAAAATATATCAGTGTTTCTTAACGAAGGATTATTTCGAGTGTTTTCAGCTTGGTTTAATATCAAACTCGATCTAATTCATCGGTGTATACATTCTTAGCACACGAGCTATTGCAGCTCTTGAAGAATATTTTGTTTGAAGCACCTCAAGGTTCTCAGTACACGATCCTTCATATGCACAAGTAAACATTTAAATTCAATTAAATAAAACAAATAAGAAATTTAAATAATTTGCATGTATGTGGTTTACGTAGGTTTTGTTTTTCGGACGTTACAATTCTCCCCCCCATAAATAGAATATCGTCCTCGAAATTTTCCTAGTCTTGATAATTTCAAAGCTTAGACTCCCTTATCCACTTCATGCTTAACCCTCTAGCTTAAAATTTTTTCTTCAATTTGGTCCTCACAATCTCGAAAAATATATTTCTATCCCAAAATTTTCCAATGCCGTCTCTAAAATCCAGCTCAAGTAGAACATGCAACCTATTCTCCACTAAGTTCTTCATAATCTCAAGCAATTCCCATAACTACTATTAATATTTCATGCAATAAAATCATTGAAAAAACGTTAACAATTAGGTTACCAGTATTCAGTGTTGTGTCAACTCTTCCTCAGCCCCCTCAGCTTGCATCACATAGATCCTTCCAATAGTGGGTTGCTTGAGCTTTGGGCAATCCCCAGCCTTGTAACCCAAATCTTCGCACTTGAAGCACTTATAGGTGCCCCACATGCACTTGCCATAGTGTGGGCGATTGCACTCCTTGTACAGTGGTTCCTCATCAGTCTTTGGAACGTTACCTTTAAGTGGTTGTCCTTGTGGTTTTGGTGGTTCCGGTTGCTTAGGTGGTCCCGTATAAGGCTTCTTATTGTAACGTATACTTATTTTAAAAGTGCGGAAATATTTTTTTTATATACTCGTATTCACGAAATGACATTTAAAATAATCATTTTTATCTAACAATAAAAGTAGCGCAGTTTAAAAATAACCAACGTCATCCAAATTCAAACGTAAACATAAACGAGTGAAGATCGTGATATCATCAACGTATAAAAATGTTTACCTCCTCTCAAAACTCATAAATCAAATGCAGAAAAACATTTGGTCCTCGAGTTATGTCACCGCACCAGAGTTTCCTACTCAGAGTTCAAAACCTCCAGTCTCCTCAGCATCAAACTCACCTGCATCACATACGCCTAGTGAGTCTGAGGACTCAACACACCGGTACCCGGAATAAAAAGTACATATACATGACACACAGCAGTGAAAAATATCATACTCAACATATCTTTCATGTACTTAAAAGCATAACATAAACGTGTCGTGTAAAATCATAACATGTCAAATCATGCCATCTCGTGTCATCATATACGTTTAAATTTTCATTTAATTGAATTCAGTTCATTAGTTGTGACTTTCATATCAGCTCTATCGATGAGTTCATCTACGTATAACCACGATACACGGCAGCGGGGACATCAGCGACGACATTACTTGTCCACTGAGCCTTGGCCTCAGTTCATCTTATCTCATGTAATCGTATACATATACATAGACAGTCACAACCAATTCATATCCTTCAAAAACATCATCATATTCACCACTCAATAAAAACATGCATATACATAACTTTTTCTTTAAAATAGGTATTCAATGAATTTATCGTAATTCCATAAAAATCATGAACATGAAACATAAATATTTAAAATATCATAAATTTGTGCTCAGGGCGCTGCCATGAGAAAAATCTCACCCCGGGTGCAAAATGATCATTTTGCCACTAGGAACCCAAAAACTACCGTTTTACTCCTGGACCTCCAAAATTGACCCAAAACTTGCCAAACTCCTTAAAATGTCCCAAAACATATTTAAAAACATTCTTAGACGTAAAATCAAGCCTATTTTACAACGTAACCAATTCGTTTTAAAACTTGGACCGGGGTCCCGGTTTTAACCCGAATCAACTCGAAACTTAATCGAAATTTTCCCAACTCTTTGTCACACCTTAAAAACATTGTAATGCTCCTAACAATATAATATCAGACCCTAAAACCCTCGGCTGATATTCCAGAAAAGAACAAAACTCTCGGCCCTTCCTATTATGCAACCTCGTGCACTCCCCCTTCCCAAAAATCACGCCACTAGCCTAACCCTGACGTACTAGCCATGAACCAGCCGACCTTAGTCACCGCCCCATGCAGCCTCCACAAGCCACTATCGTTAAAACCCTAACTAATACACCACCCGAACCCCCACTCTTCAAGGCGTGCAGCCGGCTCTTCGATGGTCCCAGCGGCGGTTGGCTGTTGCGTGTTTTCTTGAATGCTCGCAAGCGCACGATGTCAAGTTATAGTAAAATATAATTTTGAGCACAAGTGTCGATCCCACGAGGAGTTCGTTTAAAAATGTATATCAGTTCTTGTAATTAAAATAGTCAAGACTTTATCTATAAAAGTCAATAACCAGATTGGTTTGTTTGAACGAATTAATTGAAAAAAAATAATTAATCTAATCACCGAGTTGAAGAATAACAATTAGAGAAAATATCTAGAGAAATGATTTCACAAAGTTTCCACGACAATTATTCCTAGTTAAATGTATATTCCTGAATTTCAATTGTTTAATGGCCAAGAACACTAAATTATGTTATTCCCCCTTTCCCAAGTGACGAATAAATTGTATCAATCAAACTTCGATTCAATTATTTCGAAAAAAATCTAAGTTTAATTGATAAATGCAAACGATGTTCTTACCTCAGCCTCGCTAAAGTTATACGCCTTCCGAACGATATAAACATTCTACGATGTGTTTCTAATGATCTATAATCCTAATCCCTCTCCCAAGTTATAGAATTAATCAAACAATACTCAATTTATGGCCAGTAAATTGCAGTGAAATAAACATAGAGAAACACAATTAAATATAAAATGGAATTCAAACATATAAAATAACCACATCAAATTATCGTATCCACAAAGCTACATCATTCTCTAGACTGCAGAATTAGTTCATCACGAAATCCAAGCGAAAACAAGACAAGTTCAACGTTTTAGACATCGCACACAGTAAAATATAGAAAGCGAAAGAAGAGATGACAAATCAGAAGTGGCGTCTCCATCCCCGGATTCGTTGTTCTTCGTCTTCGTGATCTCTCTTCGTCCGTCTTTCCGATTGTGCGTGTGTTCTGCGGCTCTCCTGTGTCAATTTCTCTCACGGTGGGCGACTCTCGAGTGTTTCTTTCCCAAGGCGACTGATCCCTTTTTCTGACCTAACTCGCGCATTTTATAAGATTCTGGACGCTCGGCGCACGCAGTGGCGCATGATCTTGCGCGGTTGCGCGTGCCATTCTGTCGTGTAGCTTGCTGCTGCGCGCGCGTGGTCGCGGGAGTTTTGGTGCTGCCGCACGCGCCTCTCAGGACATCATGTTCTTATATGCGCGCGCGGTCGCGCATGATGTCGCGCGGTAGCGCGCAAGCTACTGGTGTCTAGCCTATGCTCCTGCACGCGCGGTTGCGCGAGAAGTGGCGCTGCCGCGCGCGCCTCTCGGGTTGATGACTTGCGTGTATGCGCGCGCGGCTGCCCGTGAAGTGGCACGGCCGCGCGCGCACCTCTTTCCATGGGTGTGCTCTCGGCTGCGCACTACTCTGTTTTCTTAGTCCACTTGGTTTCGTGTCCACTATTTTCTCCATTTCTGAAATGACAACAAAAACCAACCAAAAACGCATAATTCTGTTCGAAACAAGCATAATTCAAAAAGGATTCTAATATAAATTAAGTCCAAATCTTGCACTTATCAAACCCCCCAAACTTGAACTTTTGCTAGTCCCGAGAAAAATAGAATAAAAGCTAATAAATAAGGAAAAAAATTTACGCGAACTACTAAAGTCATGGATATGCGAAATGTAATATTGACCTCCGACTTATCTAGTTTCATGTAGTTCACGATTTTTCAAGAGTCACGTGTGTGTGTGATATGTCAATGTTCGTTTACCCAATTGAATGCTCAAATAGAGTTGTCATACCCATTCGCCTTACAAACTCAAGAAATCATCAGCTCAGTGCAGCTCACACTTCATTAAAATACAAATTCACATTCATAGATCACATAGGACTTTATCGGTGATTTATTTGGCTCGAAAGATAGTTAACCTAAGTACGCCACAGATGAAATCACACAATGAGATGCTAGCAAGCAAGTGATTAAAATCTATACTTGATAACAATGTTTTTCAGGTATCCATAGGCTTGACTTGAACAACATTTCTCCACTAGTATATTGGATAACTGTGACAAGGTTAATAGGTCTTGTAAGCTTGTAACGTTAGGCTACGGCTAATGTGTAAGGCCTGAGATTTTATCATTTTAATCCGAGATTATTTAATTGATGAATTTTGGAATGTTGAGTCATATTCCATGGTTTTACAATTCCAGAGGATTGAAATTGAATTAAAAGATTGAGTGGGGGCCGATTTGCAAATAGTTAAAAGTTGAGGGACTAAAGTGCAATTATTGGGTTTGAGGACACTTGTCTTGCCCTTGGACATGCATGTGATATATAAACTTGTAAATTGCAATTCACGAATTCAGAGCAACAACCGAGATTCCAGAGAAGATTTCCTCAAATTCTTGTGATCTTAGATTTGTGATTTTGTTACAACTGTATATCAGAAATTGAATCCGGATACAGTTCTGTGATCCTCGTATCGACAGCTATAACCAGACGTAAGTTTTATTGATTTTTGGTATCATTTGAAAATATGATGTTGTAGGAATTTGATAATTCATATATGATGTTCTGGACATGTTAGACATCGTAGAATCGAAGTCAGATTGAAAAACAGACTGATTATGAGATTGTTATGAATTTCTGATTATATGGATCTGAAATCGGACATATTTGGATTATGAATGAATCACAGATTGTATCAGATATGAGTTATGATTTGTAATTGATGTCTGTTGATATGGTATTAACGGAGATACTGAGATTGTGCCGTTATGCCGTTGATTTGAATTAGTTCAGATTAATAAAATTCAGTGTTGAATTGAGAATGGAATATTGATATTATTATTCTCGATATGTCGTTTCAGATTTACAGAGACAGTCTTGAGTTCAGAACTGATATTGCTTCAGACCGAGACTACGAACGAGAGGTTTAAGTCAATGTGGTATTGGGAGATCGACTCAAGTAGGATATACTTGAGTTTCCCTAAATCACATACTTATTGTTATTATATGCATTGATTTGATTTGATATGCTTGTTCTATTGATTTATAGAAATCACGTATTAGATGAGTATTAGACGAGTGGTCTTGTGACGGAAGTGCCTGATAGTGGTGGGATCGCCACGTGCACATTGCACGATGTCACAGGATAGTTGAATTGGCGATAGTGCCACAGTCTGTGACGGATAGGTCAAGACACTGGATGTTTGGTTATATCGACGTGGATAGAATTGGAGTTTCTTCTATTAATGTTGGTCGATATAGGAATACAAACATCTGGAAACCGGGATCCCTAGACTAGGATTGAGTCTAGTCTGAGTTGTGGAGTCACGAGGATAATTGATAGTTTGATATTAATTATGTTTCAGACTTTGATGTATATATCTGATATCTGTTTCATGCTTTATATTGATTATATGATTGCATGTTCATTGATTTATACTGGGATTTATTCTCACCGGAATTATCCGGCTGTTGTCGTGTTTGTATGTGTGCATGACGACAGGTGGGACAGGATCAGGGTCGAGGAGATGACGAGAGATCATGATTAAAGTGGAGACCACGGACTTTGATGTTGCTGTAGATAGGGTTTGAACACTTGATAGCTAGTTGTTGAACCTTAGCCTATATCGATTATATGCTGTACAGGACTTGTACCTTATTTTATACTGATATGTATAATAGTATGAGTATGATTTCCATTACGTTCTGCATTTTAAAAAAAAAATTTAGACCCTGTTTAGTATAATTGATTAAATTATCCCAATGACGATTACGAACTTGATTAGCATCCGGGTCCCCACAACAGGTGGTATCAAAGCGATAGATCCTTTAGACTGAGATAGAAGAAGCTAGTGAGCGGGGTAGATTGAGTTATCTTTCCTTGCTTTTGATATGCTAGCATGCGTTACTGCTTTAATACATGTTACTTTATTTATCTGAATTGATATGGTAATGTGTATTAATGAGTATGAATCAGCACAGATTCTGAATCAGCAGTAAGATGATCAGAGGAGGACTGAAACAGAATTATTGTTTGGGATTACTAATCTTTTTGATAATTAGATATGCCTGCTAGAAGAATACCAGAACAGGGTAGTACTTCAAATCCTCCGATGGATGTCACAGCAACTCTGAAGGAAACACTTCTGAAAAGATTTCGGTCATTCCATCCACCGACTCTGAAGGGTACTGAGACTGCAGTGGATTGTGAGAGTTGGCTAGATGACATAGAGATGCTGTTTGACTCATTGGACTATACAGATGAGCGAAGAGTGAAACTGATAGGGCACCAGTTGCATGACGTTGCAAAGAACTGGTGGATTACAACGAAGAAGGCATTGGAGCATAGAGGTACGACTATTACCTGGAATGTGTTTAAGACCGAATTTTATCAGCGGTTCTTTCCAGTTTTATACAGGAAGGACAAGGGGGCCGAGTTTGCGAATTTAAGACAGGGACAGCTGAATTTTGAGGAGTATGTGTCCAAATTCTCTACATTACTGAGATTTGCTCCACATGTGGCCGAGAATGAAGAAGCGGTGGCTGATCAGTTCATCAATGGCCTGAATCCTGAAATATTTACCTTGGTGAACATCGGGCGACCAAACAACTTTGCTGACGCCCTGAACAGAGCAAAGGGAGCAGAAGCCAGCCTGATTAGGCAGAAAGGAGCTTCGTATGTTGTCCCAGCACCGATACCACAGCAACCCCCTCCCAGATGTGGCAGCAGCACTGGTGGAAAGAAGGAATATCTGAAAGCCAGAGGAAGACAGTTTAAGAAGTCTGGCAGTAGTTCTTCTAGTTCTAGTGGCTCACGACAGACTGCCCAGAGCCAGAGCTATACAGGACCTTATTGTAGCACTTGTGGAGGGAAGCATTCCACCGAGCAGTGCCAAGGAGTGTTTGGCACTTGTCGTATTTGTAGGCAGCAGGGACATTTCGCGAGAGTATGTCTCCAAAGAGGTGCCCAGGGATCCCAGGCAGCAGAGTCATCTGGATCAGTGGCTCAGACAGGGAGAAGACCATCTGCTGTTCATTCTTTTCAGCCAGCACCATCTACACATTCACCGCAGAGGCCAGGAGGAAGCTAGACAGTGAGCCAGCCTCCGAGACAGCAGGCCAGAGTTTTTGCTTTGACTGAGGAGCAGGCACAGGAGGCACCAGATGATGTTGGTGTAGGTAACTGTTTTATTTCTGGTTATCCTGCATATGTATTGATTGATACTGGTGCATCACACACATTTATTTTTGATAGATTTGCTTTGATGCATTCATTGCCTGTTGAGTCATTGTCTACTGTAGTATCTGTTTCTTCTCCGTTGGGAAAAGGTCTTGTATCAGTGACTTCTGTTAGATCTTGTATACTACGATATGACGGGCATGAGGTTGAGTTAGACTGTATTGTGCTTGGGTTGTCTGATTTTTACTGTATTATCGGAATTGATATGTTGACCAAGTACAGAGCTACAGTTGATTGTTTCCACAAGATTGTGAGATTAAGACCTGAGATGGCTGAGGAGTGGAAATTTTACGGTAAGGGTCCTCGAGCCAGAATTCCTTTGATATCCGTATTATCTATGACTCGATTATTGCAGAAAGGAGCGGAAGGATTCCTTGTATATTCAGTTGATTTACTGAAGTCGAGTCCATCATTGGCGGACTTGCCAGTGGTGTGTGAGTTTGCTGATGTCTTCCCAGACGAGATTCCTGGATTGCCTCCGATTCGAGAGATAGACTTCATCATTGAGTTGATGCCAGGTACAGTTCCGATTTCTAGAGCTCCGTACAGAATGGCCCCGATTGAACTGAAAGAGTTGAAAGAACTGAAAGAACAGTTGGAAGATTTATTGGCCAAGGGATACATCCAACCGAGTGTATCTCCTTGGGGTACTCCCGTGTTGTTTGTGAGGAAGAAAGACGGTTCAATGAGACTCTGCATTGATTATCGGCAACTGAACAAAGCAACGATAAAGAATAAATATCCATTTCCCCGTATAGATGATTTGTTTGACCAGTTGCAGGGTTCTTCTATTTATTCCAAGATCGATATGAGATCTGGATATCAGCAGCTGAGAGTCAGGGATTTTGATATCTCGAAGACAGCGTTCAGAACCAGGTATGGACACTATGAGTTTGTTGTCATGCCGTTTGGTTTGACCAACGCTCCAGCTGTGTTTATGGGTCTGATGAACCGTGTATTTCAGAAATATCTCGATGATTTCATGATTATTTTTATTGATGATATTTTGATTTATTCGAAGAATATGATTGATCATGCAGAACATTTGAGAACTGTGTTGAAAATTCTGAGAACTGAGAAGTTATATGCTAAACTGTCAAAATGCGAGTTCTGGTTGAGACATGTTGTATTTCTGGGGCATATTATATCCGGAGACGGTATATCAGTTGATCCCAGCAAGGTTGAGGCCGTGATCAGTTGGCCGAGACCGACATCTGTGCCAGAGATACGCAGCTTTATGGGTTTGACAGGATATTACCGTCGATTTATAAAAGACTTTTCCAGCATTGCCAAGCCGATTACTCAGTTGACTCAGAAGAATGCTCCGTTTATTTGGTCTGAAGACTGTGAGTCTAGTTTCCAGGAGTTGAAGAAGAGATTGACCAGTGCACCGATACTGACTATTCCATCAGGTACTGGTGATTTTGTGGTTTATTTTGATGCATCTCACCAAGGATTGTGTTGTGTTCTGATGCAGCGAGGGCATGTTATTGCTTATGCCTCGAGACAGCTGAAACCACATGAGACTCGTTACCTAATTCATGATCTTGAATTGGCGGCCATTGTCTTTGCTTTGAAGATATGGCGACATTATCTCTACGGTGAAAAGTTTGAGATATATTCTGATCACAAAATCTTGAAATATCTGTTTTCACAATCTGGGCTGAATATGAGGTAGCGAAGATGGCTTGATTTCTTGAAGGATTTTGATTGTGAAATCAATTACTATCCAGGGAAGTCTAATGCAGCAGCTGATGCACTGAGTCGTAAGGTATGTTCTTTGTCCTTATCGACAATAGGTGTTTCAAATTTGATAGAAGATTGCTGTTTGTCTGGATTAGCATTTGAGACAGACTGTCAACCCTTGAGATTATATGCTATTCAAGCTGAACCAGAGCTGATTTTGAAGACTAAAGCGGCTCATAAAGTTGATCAGAAAGTTCAGAAATCGATTGAGATGGTCAGATCAGGTCATCAATCAGAGTTTCAGGTACGTGAGGATGTACTGTATGTGAATAATCGTCTTGTTGTGCTGAATGTTTCAGAGTTGAAACAGCAGATATTGAGTGAAGCGCACAGCAGTCGATTCAGCATTCATCCTGGTGGCAGAAAAATGTATAACGATCTGAAAGGACAGTTTTGGTGGAAACAAATGAAGACTGACATTGCAGAATTTGTTTCCAGATGTCTGAATTGCCATCAGGTGAAAGCGGAAAGAAAGAAACCCGGAGGACTGTTACAGAGTTTGTCTATTCCTGTATGGAAATGGGATCACATTTCCATGGATTTTGTGACGCAGTTACCGCGTTCCTCCAAAGGTTCTGATGCGATTTGGGTGGTGATTGATAGACTGACCAAATCGGCATGCTTTATTCCATACAAGATGACGTACCGCTATGATCAAATGGCTGAGATTTATGTCAAAGAAGTTGTTAGATTGCACGGAGTGCCGAAGTCGATTGTTTCAGATCGTGATCCTCGGTTTACTTCGCACTTCTGGCAGAGCCTGCAGCAAGCTCTCGGTACAAAGTTACATCTGAGTACAGCATATCATCCACAGACTGACGGACAGTCAGAACGGACGATTCAGACATTAGAAGATATGCTGAGAGCTGTAGTGCTTGATTTTAGCACTAGTTGGCAGGATGCATTACCTCTCTGTGAATTTTCGTACAATAATAGCTATCAGACGAGTATTGAGATGGCACCTTTTGAAGCGTTGTACAGAAAGAAGTGCCGATCCCCTCTTTATTGGGATGATATCTCTGAAGTTCCTGAGATTGGACCTGATATGATCAGAGAGATGACAGAGAAGGTAAAACTGATTCAGAAAAAAATGAGGACAGCGCAGGACAACCAGGCCAAATATGCCAATGTTCGACGAAGACCGTTGGTATTTGAGGCTGGAGACCGAGTATTTTTGAAGATTTCACCTTTCAGAGGAGTTGTCAGATTTAGCAAGAGAGGGAAGCTGTCTCCACGTTATGTAGGGCCGTATGAGATTCTCGAGAAGATAGGAGATCGTGCCTATCGACTCGCATTACCGCCTTCTCTATCAGGGATACATGATGTCTTTCATGTATCAATGTTGCGGAAGTATCTCCCTGATGATTCGCATGTTATTCAGCCAGACGAGGCCGAGCTTGATGAGACACTGAGCTATGTTGAGAAACCAGTTCAGATTATTGATCGAAAAGAAAAGAAGCTCAGAACAAAGACTATTCCACTTGTAAAAGTTCAGTGGAGTCGTCATGGCACTGAAGAAGCTACTTGGGAGACTAAATCATACATGAGACAGGAATTCCAAGACTTATTTCTCTGATGTGAGTATTTATTTTAGTTTCTGTTATTTCTGATTTGATTGCCTGTGATATGATTGCTTGAGATTTCGAGGACGAAATCATGTCTCAGAGGGGGAGAATTGTAAGGCCTGAGATTTTATCATTTTAATCCGAGATTATTTAATTGATGAATTTTGGAATTTTGAGTCATATTCCATGGTTTTACAATTCCATAGGATTGAAATTGAATTAAAAGATTGAGCGGGGGCCGATTTGTAAATAGTGAAAAGTTGAGGGACTAAAGTGCAATTATTGGGTTTGAGGACATTTGTCTTGCCCTTAAACATGCATGTGATATATAAACTTGTAAATTGCAATTCACGAATTCAGAGCAACAACCGAGATTCCAGAGAAGATTTCCTCAAATTCTTGTGATCTTAGATTTGTGATTTTGTTACAACCGTATATCAGAAATTGAATCCGGATACAGTTCTGTGATCCTCGTATTGACAGCTACAACCGGACGTAAGTTTTATTGATTTCTGGTATCATTTGAAAATATGATGTTGTAGGAATTTGATATAATTCATATATGATGTTCTGGACATGTTAGACATCGTAGAATCGAAGTCAGATGAAAAAACAGACTGATTATGGGATTGTTATGAATTTCTGATTATATGGATCTGAAATCGGACAGATTTGGATTATGAATGAATCACATATTGTATCGGATATGAGTTATGATTTGTAATTGTTGTCTGTTGATATGGTATTAACGGAGATACTGAGATTGTGCCGTTATGCCGTTGATTTGAATTAGTTCAGATTAATCAGATTCAGTGTTGAATTGAGAATGGAATATTGATATTATTATTCTCGATATATCGTTTCAGATTTACAGAGACAGTCTTGAATTCAGAACTGATATTGCTTCAGACCGAGACTACGAACGAAAGGTATAAGTCAATGTGGTATTGGGAGTTCGACTCAAGTAGGATATACTTGAGTTTCCCTAAATCACATACTTATTGTTATTATATGCATTGATTTGATTTGATATGCTTGTTCTATTGATTTATAGAAATCACGTATTAGATGAGTATTAGACGAGTGATCTTGTGACAGAAGTGCCTGATAGTGGTGGGATCGCCACGGGCACATTGCACGATGTCACAGGATAGTTGAATTGGCGATAGTGCCACAGTCTGTGACGGATAGGTCAAGACACTGGATGTTTGGTTATATCGACGTGGATAGAATTGGAGTTTCTTCTATTAATGTTGGTCGATATAGGAATACCAACATCCGAAAACCGGGATCCCTAGACTTGGATTGAGTCTAGTCTGAGTTGTGGAGTCACGAGGATAATTGATAGTTTGATATTAATTATGTTTCAGACTTTGATATCTGTTTCATGCTTTATATTGATTATATGATTGATAGTTCATTGATTTATACTGGGATTATATTCTCACCGGAATTATCCGGCTGTTGTCGTGTTTGTATGTGTGCATGACAACAGGTGGGACAGGATCAGGGTCGAGGAGATGACGAGAGATCATGATTAGAGTGGAGACCACGGACTTTGATGTTGCTGTAGATAGGGTTTGAACACTTGATAGCTAGTTGTTGAACCTTAGTCTATATTGATTATATGCTGTACAGGACTTGTACCTTATTTTATACTTATATGTATAATAGTATGAGTATGATTTCCATTACGTTCTGCATTTAAAAAAAAAAATTTAGACCCTATTTAGTATAATTGATTAAATTATCCCAATGAAGATTACGAACTTGATTAGCGTCCGGATCCCCACATAATGGCTACAATAAAGGTATGAAGATCAAGATTTGAGAGAAATAATTGAATTTTCATAATTCTCATCCTCATTTCATTCACCATCACTTTATTATTTTCTTCCCAATCATATCGTTCATCTCCTATATTTTCCTTTCTTTTTCTCCACTTTTGATTCATTTTCTTTTTTTTTCTTTTTGTCACTTTTCAACTCCTTTTAGAACATTTAGCTTTTTTTTTCTTTTCAAGGAGTATTTGAATCATTACAACACCCATGAACTTATTTCTCTCAAAATCGGGTAGGACAATAAGTGTATAAGCTTCATTAGGTAGTCGTTGTGGGATGTAGAATAGATACAAGTGGGGGCTAATTGTATGTCATTGACATACACCATTTGATTTTTAGTAGGCTCAAAATGGGACACTAGGGATATTTCATGTTCATTTGGTAGGCTCGAAGGCTCAAAACGGCTCCAAAGATCGCCTAAATCATTCTTATGCCACATTTTATCCGTATTTCGCCTCGAAAAGTGTTCAAGCAAGTTCTAGATTTCCGTCAATCCATTAGTCAACTCATATAGACTAATCACATGCATGTGTTCAACCAAAAATGATATACGAGGTAGATACAAAAAAAATTTTAAGCATCTCAATTAACTCGAAGCTCAAAGGGCTACAATTGACAGTAAACAACGAATATAGGCCCAAAGAAATTGTGAAAAATTGCCTAGATCAATTCTATGTTTGCAAAAGTGTCAATCAATGTCATGCAAAAATTACCAAGAATCAGATCTCCCTCATCTATTTAGCATCACATGCATGCAACTTGTCTCTAAGCAATGATAGTATCAACAAACATGACAGTGCAAAATAATTGTGACTCCTAAGTTATCATGAACACATATATACTTCAGGACCGCAATTCCATTTTCATCATCGGTCACACATTTTACTTATCCATGACTCTTCCTAACAAATCTAGCATGCAAAAATAAATAAAAGAACTAAGGAAGAAAAAAGAAATCTCAATTTAACTACTGAGCAATAAAAATAATAATAATAATTTAAAAAAAACAAGCAAATTCACCCTCCCAAACTTAAAGTATGCATTGTCCTCAATGTATAGAAATAAAGAACACGACAACACATACCTTGCGCACGAGTGTCAGAACTCGGGGCTCGAGTCATCGTTCGCAGCATCTTCATCATCATCGTCCATGGGCTGCGGCGGTGATAGATCTGGTGGTGGGTACTGTGGTGGCTAGGCTGGATGTGGGGGGAAGGGGGCATCCTCGGGTCCAGTAGGTGGAAAACGCTGGGCGAGCACCGATGTGAAGTCCATCATATAAGACATGAAAGTATTAGTAGTGTGTCAGTGTTCGGCCAACTCTTGACGCTGAGCCCGCATATCATGTTCCATTCGGAACACCCTGTCTCGCAGACTGACTCGAGGGATCGACGGTGGCGGCGGCGGCGGCGGCTGGAGTTCTCTGGCCCTCTGATTATAAGCTGCCCTAGCAGCTTGTCTTTCCAACTCGCTTTCAAAGCGCAAGCAGTTTGGAGTATATACCGTGATTGGGACCTTTGCTTTCAAAACCTGTTCATCTGCGCCCATTGCACACCGGCATGAAGACATAGTGCAGTGATAGTATGTGAACAAGGGAGGCTGACGGGCATGAGTCCCGTACCAGCACACATGATAAAACTGTGAATGAGCTTCCCAAGATCCACGGTCTTCCCAGTCATTATGGTGTAAATCAATGCCACTTTATCCTTTGTAATTTCTGTTTGATGTGATGAGGGCATGATTCGTGATAGAATGAAAGATGCCCAACTGCATGAATCACGCCGTAAGTCAGATTTCTTCAGAGTGACTGGGGAGCCTTGATTCAATTGCCACTCTGCACCCTCGATGCATAAGTTCCTGATAATCGCATCGTAATCCACAGTGCCAGTAATCAAAGCAGTATACTCGTCATTTTCAAAACTCGGCAGATTATAGATAGCATTAATGGTTGCCGAATTGAAATAGACCAGTTGCCCTCGTACCAAAACTCCGTAGTCCTCGTGTTTGATTCTTAGATTGGCATAAAATTCCCGGACTATAGATATAACTGCATCTGGCGGTGACTGGGTTATATCTACCCACCCCCTTCGCACAACTTCCTCAATTACATCACAGTTAAGGTAGGTCATATCTATCCTTCTTTCTTTAATAATTGATCTAGACAGGGTGCGGGTGCTCTCATAAACTCCGAATGCTTTCTCGTTCCAAAATTTATGAGCATCGTAGGAACGAGAAGAGGAAGCCCCATCTTTCGATCTCTTTCTAGGAGGCATAGTTTTTCAAAAAGGAAATTATTTTTATCCCACACTTTTATTCAACAAAGATACAGCACAATGCCACAAACAATTGCTTGAATTCTGAAAATTATCCCCAAACAATAACAACGTAGAAGAAACGGTAACCTTGAGTGTAGAAGATTAACCTCAGATGACACTCGGCGGTAGCAAGCGGCCGCGCGCGTTTTTCTGCTTCGATGGCTACTGACTCTGAGCGCGCTGTTGCGCGTGATGTCGCGCGGCAGCGCGCAAGCTTTTTTCCTCTCTTTTTATTTTATTTTATTTTTTTAAATCCTGCAAAAATAAAAAGATTCAAATTAATACTCGAATAGAGAAAATTAAAATGAATAAATAAAAAATTGAAATAAAATAATAAAACGAATGCTAAAAATAATTGTGGGTTGCCTCCCACACAGCGCTTGGTTTAACATCGTCAGCCCGACTGTCATTGCACTGTTCAAGGTGGGTCGTGAGAACTCTTGAATGCCATGATTTCCACCATTTGACCTTCAACATCCATTGTCAATTTTCTTTGTTTTAAATCAATGATGGCTCCAGCAGTAGCCAAGAATGGTCGTCCTAGAATGATACAAACATTCTTACTGTCCTCCACGTCATGTACCACAAAATTTGCTGGAAGCCTCAATTTATCAATTTTAAGTTCAACATCTTCGACACAACCCAGTGGCACCTTGACCGATTTATCTGCCAGCTGCAAGATTACTTCTGTGGGTTTGATTCTGCTCAGTCCAAGTTTCTTGTAAAGAGAACTTGGCATTATATTCACACTTGCTCCTGAATCACATATAGTTGTTTTCACTGATTGACCCCCTATTTCACATGGTACAACAAATTACCCGGGGTCTTGCAGCTTCTGAGAAAGATTTCCTTTCCTGCCCTTATCATCTCCTCCAGTAAATGTCACTTCTTCCTGCTCTGCAGACTGAATGTTAGAGTGAAGGTTCTTGAGATCTTCAAGACCTTTTTTCTTTTTAAACTCAGCCTTCAATTGTAAAAATCTTTGGGGGTAGGGAAGTAAAGAAATATCAATGCATTGATCAAAATCATAACTCTTACCTTTCTTACCTCGATTCCCTTTGCTTGGAGTCGGCTGATCAACTTTCTCTTCTCTGCTTACCACTCCAATCTCCTCATGCTGCATAAAAATGGCATTCACCTCTCTCAGATTTGGGTCTGCAGTCTTTTGTACTGCGCCTGACGGTTGAGACGTGAGTTGCTTCGTTATCTGCCCCACTTGCGATTCGAGGATTTTCAAGGAAGCACCAATATTTTCCATGTGTGTCTCTAGGTTATCAAGCCTAGACTCAGTCCTAGCCATCCTCTTGCCAGATTCAGAAACAAATGTCCCAACTAAATCTTCAAATGATGGTTTCCATTCCCCATTTGATGTACTGAACCCTGGTGGAGGATTCAACACATTCTTATTGTTTGCATAAGAAAAATTTTCATGATTTCTTAGTCCTGGATGATAAGTATTAGGGGGAGGGTTACCTCGATATCCTCCGAATCCACCAAAATTTCGGTTGTTGATATACTGAGCTTCTTCAGGAGGAGATTGTTCTTCAGCAACAATCGACGGACCCTCAGTCTCTGCTGTGCTCAATTTGTTCATAGCTGCGAGTTGTGTGGTCAGTGCAGACACTTGGGCTGTGAGTGATGTAATCGGATCCACAACATAAACCCCAGCTGTCTTCTTTACTCCAGATCTCTCAGACGGCCACTGGTAACTTTTTATAGTCATCTACTCAAGCAAATCATAAGCTTGAGCAGGAGATTTGGCAAAGATCGTGCCACCTGCCGCTGCGTCCACTGTTGTTCGTGTTTGCCCATTTAGACCGTTGTAAAATAATTCAGTCTGTACTCAGTCTTTAAAGCCATGATTCGGACACTTCCTCAATAAATCTTTATATTCCCCATGCCTCATACAATTGCTCAAAATCAGTCTGCCTAAAAGTGCTAATCTCAATCTTCAACTGTGCAGACTTAGCAGGGGGAAAGTATTTTGCCAGAAATTTCCTCGCCAGCTCCTGCCACGTCGTGATACTTCCCAAGGGAAGCAATTGGAGCCATCCTCTTGCTTGGTCCCTAAGAGGAAAAGGAAACAAGCGCAGTCGAATAATATCATAAGAAACACCACTTATTTTTACCGTGTCCGTTATCTCCAAGAATGTTCTGAGATATAGATGAGGATCTGCAGTAGCGGCTCCCCCAAACTGGTTCTGTTGAACCATGTTTATCAATGCGGGCTTAAGCTCGAAATTGTTGGCGTTGATGGTTCCTCTAGCAATGCCAAAATAGTGCGCGTTGATCACTGGTCGAAAGTGATCTCTGATTGGTATAGCCTCAGGCGGCATCTGTCGGTCATTCTCTCGGTTATCAGCCATCGCTTTGATTTCTTCCCTTCTCGCTTTTCTTAATCTTCTCGCAGTTCGTTCAATCTCCGGATAAACAATGAGCGAGTCTGGGTTTTGCGATCTTAGCATGCACTGTCAAACAGAAAAAAATGAACAACCCAATAAATATAAAAATAAAAATAAAATACAGCTCTAAATTAAAATCTAGACTAATTGGTAACAATACTGATATAAATTTAAATTTTGACATTTCCCCGGCAACGGCGCCAAAAACTTGTTGCGTGTTTTCTTGAATGCTCGCAAGCGCACGATGTCAAGTTATAGTAAAATGTAATTTTGAGCACAAGTGTCGATCCCACGAGGAGTGTGTATAAAAATGTATATCAGTTCTTGTAATTAAAATAGTCAATACTTTATTTAGAAAAGTCAATAAACTGATTGGTTTGTTTGAACAAATTAATTGAAAACAAATAATTAATCTAATCACCGAGTTGAAGAATAACAATTAGAGAAAATATCTAGAAAAATGATTTCACAAAGTTTCCACGACAATTATTCCTAGTTAAATGTATATTCCTGAATTCCAAATATTTAATGGCTAAGAACACTAAATTATGTTATTCCACCTTTCCCAAGTGACGAATAAATTGTATCAATCAAACTTCGAATCAATTATTCCTAATAAAATCTAAGTTTAATTGATAAATGCAAATGATGTTCTTACCTCAGCCTCGCTAAAGATATACGCCTTCCGAACGATATAAAAATTCAACGATGTGTTTCTAATGATCTATAATCCTAATCCCTCTCCCGAGTTATAGAATTAATCAAACAACCCTCAATTTATGGCAAGTAAATTGCAGCAAAATAAACACAGAGAAACACAATTAAATATAAAATTAAATTCAATCATATAAAATAACCACGTCAAATTATCGTATCCACAAAGTTACATCATTCTCTAGACTGCAAAATTAGTTCATCACGAAATCCAAGAGAAAACAAGACATGTTCAACGTTTTAGACATCGCAACACAGTAAAATAAAGAAAGCAAAAGAAGAGATGACAAATCAGAAGTGGCGTCTCTGTCCCCGGATTCGTTGTTCTTCGTCTTCGTGATCTATCTTCGTTCGTCTTTCCGGTTGTGCGTGTGTTCTGCGGCTCTCCTGTGTCAATTTCTCTCACGGTGGGCGACTCTAGAGTGTTTCTTTCCCAAGGCGGCTGATCCCTTCTTCTGACCTAACTCGCGCATTTTATAAGATTCTGGACACTCGGTGCGCGCGGTGGCGCATGATCTCGTGCGGTTGCGCGTACCATTCTGTCGTGCGGCTTGCTGTTGCGCGCACGCGGACGCGTGAGTTGTGGTGCTGCCGCGGCGCGCCTTTCGGGATTTCATGTTCTTATGTGCGCGCGTTGTCATGCATGATTTTGCGCGGTGGCACGCAAGCTACTTGTTTCTCGCCTATGCTCCTGCGCGCGCGGTTGCGCGAGAAGTGACGCTGCTGCATGCGCCTCTCGGGTTGATGACTTGCGTGTATGTGCGCGCGGCTGTGCGTTAAGTGGCACGGCCGCGCGGGCACCTCTGTCCGTGGGTGTGCTCTCGGCTGCGCACTACTCTGTTTTCTTTGTTCACTTGGTTTCGTGTCCACTATTTTCTCCATTTCTTAAATGACAACAAAAACAAACCAAAAACACATAATTCTGTTCGAAACAAGCATAATTCAAAAAGATTCTTATATAAATTAAGTACAAATCTTGCACTTATCATTGGCCCTTCTAGGGCCGGGACTTAGACTCACCAGGGTCTAGTCCAGCCCTCGGTTCAGCACTCGAACCACTCGTTCCACACCATGCCCGAACCACAGCCCCGACCTAGCAAAACCAAGCAACAACCTCTTGATCTCTCCTTCTACAGCAACGCCGAACTGTTTTCCTTCCAAGACTTTATCGTGACACCACCATCAGACTTTGGAAAGCCCTAAGCCTCAGCCCCTTGGACCTCAATTCAGAAAAAACGTGAGTAACATTAAAATAAATGCATGGCATTAACAAAAACCAAAAATCCTTCATGTTCTAGATTGGATCAAGAATTCCACACACAAAATGCACACGTATCAGCAATATATGACATGTGTGATGCAAAAATAATGGTGTCGGGCGTGCCTTTGATGTTTGAAGAGCAAGAAAAAGGCGAGGGAGACCCGGGAGGATTTTTCTTTGCAAGAATGAGTGGAAACCGAAGCTTTTCTTGGGGAGCTGCTACAAAAACTGAGAGAATATGTGGTTTAATGGTGGGTGTCGGCTGGTGGGGAGTAGAAAATCATTAGGTTTAGGGTTAATTAGTTGTTATATAAATAGTTAACAATTAGCTAATGGTCCCTAAGTTACTACTTAAAAGTTTTAAAAATAATTTTAACCCCAACAAGCTTAAAAGTAGGTCCATTAAGTCCAAACTCATTCCCAAAAAATACTTCGTGTTAGAAAGTTTTTGAAAATATTAGCCAAACCTTCAAAAAGTCCCCCGATTCGATAAAATTTATGTACCGTTAAAAATTATGCTCTTGCGGGTAAAAATACCCAACAAAGCACATTTCTAAAAAAATACATTTAAAACACCTTATATTAATTAATTAAAATTACTCATGTAATAAAAATAATTTTCCTGAAAATTCTCCGGTCGACGATCCTCGTTCAAACGTGAATTGCACTTAGAAACCTTAATGGATGAACTTATAAAATTTCATGAAATAAATTCTACCATGCATGAATTATGCATAAAATACATAAAATTAAACACATAATTTGAAATAAAACCCTAGATTTCATGCATTCAGGTTACGTGAATTAAATTCCTGGACCTTACAAATCTCCCTCCCTGAAACATAATTTTGTCCTCGAAATTTAGAACGTATCTAATAACTCCGGGTAGCGACTCCTCATCTCAGTGTTGGTCTCCCAAGTAGCCTCCTCCTCGGAATGATTCAGTCATTTGACCTTGACCATCTGGATCACCTTGTTCCGGAGTCTCTTTTCCTGCCTGTCCAAAATCTGAGTGGGTCTCTCTTCGAATGAAAGGTGCGGTGTCAGCTGAAGTGGCTCATAGTTAAGCACATGATTTGGATTAGGCATGTACTTCCGTAGCATACAGACGTGGAACACATTATGAACTCCCGCTAGATTCGACGGTAATGCAGCTCTGTACGCAAGTGTCCCAACTCTCTCTAGGATTTTGAATGGTCCGATGAATCTAGGGCTGAGCTAACCCTTCTTCACGAACCTCATAACACCCTTCATCGGTGCGACCTTCACGAAGACATGATCCCCTACTGCGAACTCAAGATATTGTCACCTCTGATCATCATAACTTGTCTGAAGGCTCTATGAACTCTTCATCATGTCTCTAATCCTGGCCACTAAATCTACTGTCTGTCTTACCATATACGGAACCAAATCTGCTCGCTCTCCTACCTCGTCCCACAAAATCGGCGACCTACACTTTCTCCCGTACAGTGCCTCGTATGTAGCCATACCTATCGATGTCTGATAACTGTTGTTGTATGTGAACTCCACAAGAGGTAACTTCGGCTCCCAGCTGCCTTGGAAGTCGCTCATGCAAGCTCGGAGTAGGTCCTACAGAACCTGAATCACCTTCTCTAACTGACCGTCTATCTGAGGATGGAATGCATTGCTGAACAATAACTTAGTACCTAGCGGCTGGTGGAGATTCTGGAAGGCAGACGTTAATCTCGGGTCCCTGTCTAACATGATGGACACTGGAATCCCGTGCAGTCTGACTATCTCTCTGATGTACAGCTCTGCGTACTGAGTCATGGTGAATGCCTTCCTGATAGGTAGGAAATGAGCTGATTTAGTGAGCCGATCAAAAATCAACCAGATGACATTGAATCCTCCAGTAGTCATCGGAAGCCCCGTCACGAAGTACATAGTAATGTTCTCCCATTTACACTCGGGAATAGAGAGTAATCTCAGCTTCCCTGCAGGTCTCTGATGCTCTGTCTTAACCTGCTGACAAGTCAAACACTCGGAGACAAATCGCAAAATATCACGCTTCATTCCCGGCCACCAGTAAAGAGTTTGTAAATCTTTATACATCTTCGTACTCCCTGGATGGATAGAGTACGTGGTGCTATGGGCCTCGCTCAAGATATCTGCTCTAAGGAAATCACTGTCAGGAACCCATAGGAGGTCCCTATATCTGAATATGCCGTCCACAACTGTGTACAGTCTCTGGCCCTTTTCCTCGTCCCTCTGTCCCCACTTCTGTAACTGCTCGTCAGAAGTCTGCCCTGTCCGGATTCTTTCTCTTAGAGTCGGCTGTAATGTCAGAGTATCAAGATTCGAGGCCTCGCCCCTGGTATAAACTGCAAGATCAAATCTCTGGATCTCAGCCTGCAGTGGTCTCTGCACTAACAGACGAGCAATCACTGCGTGCTTCCTGCTCAGAGCATCCGCAACTACATTAGCCTTATCCGGATGGTAGCTAATGTCACAATCATAATCCTTCACTAGTTCCAGCCACCTCCTCTGTCGCATATTCAGCTCCTTCTGTGTGAAGAAGTACTTCAGGCTCTTATAATCTGCAAAAATCCTGCACTTCTCCCCATACAAATAGTGTCTCCAGATCTTCAGGGCAAATACCACTGCTGCTAGCTTGAGGTCATGAGTCGGATAGTTCTTCTCATGAACCTTCAGTTTTATGGACGCATAGGCTCTCACTCTGTCCTGCTGCATCAGAACTGCACCCAACCCAAGCTTAGATGCATCTGTATAGAGCACAACCTCTCCTTGTCCTGATGGCATAGCTAGTACCGGTGCAGTGGTCAATGCTATCTTCAGTCTGTCAAAGCTCTCCTGGCACTCGGGTTTCCATATAAACTTGGCATTATCCTTCTTCAAGGTGATTATAGGCACTATAATCGAAGAGAAGCCCTGTATAAACTTACTGTAGTAACCTGCCAACTTCAAGAAACTACGGATCTCTGTCACACTCTTAGGAGCTGGCCAATCTCTGACTACTTCTACCTTGCTGGGGTTGACCTCTATGCCCTCCTGAGATACAATGATTTATTAAAGTTTTAGTATTTCAAAAGCCTAATTTAATTATTAAGTGATTTTATGAGTTTTAAACTTTTAAAGATGTGTCACTTGTGCATTTTATTTTAAAGTAGAGGTGTTAGATAAGTTATTATTAGATTAGTATTATTTTATTATTAATTATTTACCCATGCATGATTATCCCCTAATTAGGCATCAATTATTTAAATATGCTATTTCCCCTACACTAACTCACGCACACACACATTACACACACCATCAGCACACACACAATTCACACCCCTTTCATTTCATTTTTTTTAAAACAAAAAAAACCATGTTTCTTAGTGCAAGAGCAGCCGCCCCTCCTCTGAATATTTTCCAACAAGTTTTTCTGAGTTTTCTTCAAGAAATCGAGCCACAAATTGTTCCGGATCAACCTCGCATCTTTCCGGCTTCGGTATCGTCGGTTCGATAATTCTGAATATCAAAAGGCATGTATATTATTTCATTCTTGCATCGACTTGTCATATTATACGTTTTGTTGTTTATTATGCGTGAAAATTCATGTATGTTGTGCAAAGTTTGAACAGAAATTTGTTGGATCGATTTTGAAATGTTTTTGGATCTCAAAACTCAAAATAAACTGTCATTTTAAATACTGCGATTTTTCGGTTGATTTTCTTGAGAAAAATTCAATATGTAAACATTGAATTTTTGATAGCGTCGATTTGACAGTAAATTCGAAATATTTGGATAAGAAATGAGTGAGTAATGATTGTTTTCGTGGGACTGCTCAAACTACATTTTTCGGATAAAAAATTTTTTCTTAAAATTTTATTGTTGCAGGCTTTGTTGGGGATCGACAAGTGATTGCTGCTGCATTTAAGTATAACTAGAATGATGTTGGGATGATTGTTGATGTTTCGTTTTATGTCGTTAGGCACTTGGTTGAATTAGAAGTCGTATGAATTGATTTGATGTCAAATTTCGTGTTCATGAGTTGTATTGCATTGTAGGTGGGACGTCGTTGTTTTCGAGGCATTTGTATAGGTTTATTCAATTCCATAGCACCATAGGATGAGTCTCGATGTATTGGTTCACGGGTCGTATGATCGAGTTAGGAGAATTAAGTCAAAAGTGTAGTGAATTTTTGTTGGTTCGCGATTCCAAGAGCTGCACGGACCCGTAGCCGGACCCTGGCACGGGGTCCGTGAAAGGAGATCGGTTACGGTGACCGAAATGCACAACGAAGGCAAAAATTTTCGAATTTTACACATAAAATTTTGGCCGCCTTGTGTACTATGTGTAGCATATACAAAAATCTCAACTATCATACATAGGGTGTTGAATAAATCGTTACCTATCAACCTCTTGAAGTTGATGATGGCACCAACTAAAGTGTAAACACTTTAGCTCTTGAGTGGATGAAAAATCTTCAAGCTTCCAACCTCCAAAATTAGGCCCACCACCAACTAGGTAAATCCCCTCTTAATTTGCACTAGAAAACTAAGAGGATTTTTCAAAGAGAAGAATTTTCTTTCCTCAACACTTGAAGAAGAAAAAAGAGAGAAAAAACTTGGGAGAGAATATCCTCAAGTTTCGGCCAAGACATGTGTTGAATGAGGGAGGATGAGTTGTCTTGGTAGTGCAAAAAGTTGATCCAAAAAGTTGCATGCCATGCAATATTTTAATCAAAAGTATTCCACAACCTTTCACCTCCCGAGCATGCATATCAAGTGGGCTTGTAACAATTACAAGACCCATGGACTTTTATTTAAATGTCCCAAACATATTTGAGCCCATTTATAGTTTACTTGATTTTACTCAAACCCACTAGTTAAATAATTATTTTCAATTGGGCTCTACAAGTTCCAATGTTATTTAATTAATTCATCACTTGAATTAATTTAATTATTTGGACTCTACTAGGCCCACTAGTGTTTAATTAATTCAACACTTGAATTAATTTAATTTAGTCCATAATAATGTTTATGAAAATCACAATTTTCAAATACATTATTCACTTGGCCTACTTTTAATTTAGGAACACATTCATAAATTAAAATTTACATTTCCCTCATAGAAGTCATACTTCTATTTTTTTTACGCTTATAAACTCATTTATAAGTCGTTCAACACATTGAACTATTTTACTTCTCAACGGGATCTAGAAAGCTAGTACTTGTGTGGCCCTCAGTGGTTCACTGATACAACTAGCCGTGGGTTCACATCTCCATGTGATTTGAACTAAACATGTCCTTATTTGAGCATACCCCAATTGCTCCATTCTTACTTATCAACTCCTTGATAACAAGAACGTCAGAACTCAAGTCTGATAGTACCCAACCAATCATGTTAAACGCCTAGCAGCATCGCTTACATGATTCCCTAGGTATCAAATGATAGTGCCTGCAAGAACCATTCTATTATGGTTAGCGTACAGTACGGTCCCTTCAACTCATATATCCCCACCGATTCGACAACCATTGGTATATCGAGAGTTGTCAATGAATCGATACTATGTGTCATGTCATAGTTGCATCGATGGTGTAATCTATGAAATCCCTTTCATAATTACCACCATACTCTGATCAGAGATTTCAACCTATATACACATGATAACACATAGGATATCCATACCCGAAGGTAAGCGGTGAATCCCCGACTACAATGCATCGACTCCTATATGTTTCGACAGAACACCCAACCTTGCCACCTGATGACCCCATAGAGTCTCAATGTTGTCCCGGGTCATAAGGACTAATGGTGTACAACCATAAACTAGGACTTTTCCACTCGATAAGTGAGAACCACTTGGAAAGTCCTTCTATGGAGGGTTGTTCAGTGCACTCTACAAGGAGCACGTATCTGCATGTTCAGACATCGCAATGTCTCTACCAATGAAACATGGTACTCACATCGCAGATACTAGTCTCGAACTCGAGCGGCCTATATCCATCTTAGTGGCGGCTGAATCGACTAGGAACCGTTTAGAATATACAGTATTACAAATATGAGTTTCATGATACTCATCATATGAGCATCTCATATTCTTTCTACTATTTGTATATTCAAGAACTTTATCTATGCAACTAGCATGGGTATACAGATAAAGAAGTGCCATAACAATAAATTCAAATATTATTAAAATAAAGACTGTTCATACATAGAGTTTAATTATGAACCCTCGGCCAACACTTGGCTCGACGGGCACCTACTCTAACAATCTCCCACTTGCACTAGAGCCAACTACCCATATGCTTCAAACCCATCGATTCGCGATGCTTCTCGAACAATGGTCCAGGTAAAGGCTTAGTTAGTGGATCAGCAACATTATCTGCGGAGCCGACTTTGTCAATCGTGACATCTCCTCTCTCCACGATCTATCTGAGGATGTGGTACTTTCTCAATACGTGTTTGGACTTCTGATGAGACCTCGGCTCCTTTGCTTGAGCAATGGCTCCCGTGTTGTCACAAAACACCGGGGCAGGAGCAACTCCATTAGGAATGACGCCCAACTCTTGGACGAAATTCCTTATCCAAACAGCCTCCTTTGCTGCAGCTGATGCAGCAATATATTCTGCCTATGTATGGACATTGTTCAACAACATTGCCGCTGTCTCAAGCGCATATCCCCAAAAGGATGGCGGCAACTCAGTGAACCCCATCATAGACCGAACCATGTCCATCAAAGTCCGGTTACGACGCTCCGAAACACCATTCAACTGTGGTGTAGCGGGCGGAGTCCACTGCGAGAGAATCTCATTCTCTCTAAGATACTCTTGGAACTCGGTACACAAGTACTCACCACCTCGATCCGATCGAAGTGTCTTGATGCTTCGTCCCAATTGCTTCTCTACTTCACTTCTGAATTCTTTGAACCTTTCAAAGGCTTCAGACTTGTATTTCATCAAATACACATACCCATACCTTGAAAAGTCATCGGTAAAGGTGATGAAGTAGGCATGTCCATGCTTAGTGGTGATGCTAAGTGGACCGCATACATCGGTATGGATCAGATCCAATAACCCTTTGGCTCGCTCCACATGGCCCTTAAAGGGAATCTTGTTCATCTTTCCTTTTAGACAGGATTCACAAGTCGTGAGAGCATTAATATCAGACATATCAAACATGCCTACTCCCACTAACTTGTTCATGCTTCTTAGGAAAATATGTACTAATCGAGCATGCCATAATTGTGCCGAATTTAGAGTATCTTGTTTGCGCTTGTTTGTTGTTGTTATAGCTTGGACATTGTTAAGTGGAATATCTTTCAATTTTAAGGTGTAGAGATCGTTTTCAAGTTCTCTAGTACCAATTAAACATTCATTCTTGTAAATATTGCAAACACCTTTGTTAAATAAACAAGAAAATCCATCTTTATCTAACATAGAAATGGAAATAATGTTTTTCACCAACTCAGGTACAAACAAAACGTCTCTTAACAACAACTTAAAATCATTGTTCAAAATTAAAGAAACATCTCCACTAGCTTTGGCAGCAACTCTTGCCCCATTGCCCATCCTCAAGAAGGTCTCACCTTCCCTGAGCCTCCTACTTCTTCCCATCACCTGCAAATCATTACAGAGATGTGAGCCACAGCCGGTATCCAATACCCAAGAAGTAGAGTTAATTGAAATGTTTACTTCGATATAGAACATACCGTTTCCAGAACTCTTCTGGGCCAGATATTCCCTGCAATTACGCCTCCAATGTCCAGGCTTCTTGAAGTGATGACAGATGTCAATAGTCTTGTCAGCCTTAACTGGTGCGGCTGCCACAGCGGGAATCGGAGTCTGCCTCTTCAAGGGCGCGTTCTTCTTGGGACGTTGGAAAGAACGCTTCTTTCCCTTCCCAGGTGGACCGGTCTTCGTACCAGATGAAGAGCCCACAAAAAGAACCGGCTTCTCTTTCTTGATGGTGGACTCAAAGGTCACAAGCATGTTCACCAACTCCTCAAGGGTCGGCTCCATCTTGTTCATATTGAAGTTCACCACAAAAGGATCAAATGAGCTAGGCAGCGATAAGAGCAACACGTCGGTGGTCAACTCCGAAGGCAAGATCAGATCCATGCCAACGAGCTTGTCCACGAGCCCAATCATCTTCAAGCCATTCTCATGGACCGAGGCCCCATCTCGCATGCGCATAGTGATCAGCTCCTTGACGGTAGCATGCCTAAGAGGCCGAGTCTGCTCACCAAAGAGCTCCTTGAGGTGCATATGAATGTCAGCAGCATTCTTTGCATCCTCAAAACGCCTCTGCAGCTCATCATTCATAGAAGCTTGCATATAACACCTAGCCTTCAAGTCATGGTCACACGAATCCTTGTAGATCTGCAATTCCTCAGGAGTGCAGCTAGTCGGAGCCTCAGCAAGGGGCGACTCAGTCAGTGTATATGCAATCTTTTCCGAGTTTAGGACGATTTTCAGATTTCTTAGCCAAGTGAGATAGTAAGGTCCGGTTAACACATGTTTTTCGAGTATAGCGGATAGCGGGTTGCGAATCGAAGACATTGTCAAAGTTTGGTACTGAAAAGTAAAACAGATAAATGTTAATGACTATTTTAAAATATTTAATAAGATATAAAGTTTGGACTTTAAATTTATAAATTTTCTCTCCCACTGTTTTGACATTTTCACTACCCTCTAGTGAAAACGGGAAACTCCTTTCCTCAGTAGGTACGTAAGGTCCAATTAGCGAATTAAGATCCCGAATAATATCAGCCAATCATAATTCCTAAAAAGTAGTTTCCAATTGCATCACAATGCAACCCTTACGTAAACTTTTGTCTCACGTTTGATTAGGACCCAATAATATGACGTCGTTCATCTTTACGTGTCAAGCCTTATCCATCGATGTTGAACCTTAATGGACGGTCGCCATGAGTTCCCTCAATAATAATAGCCGAAATCATGGGAGTTCCACGTAGTTCACATCACCATGTCAATGGATGTCACAGCTTTCCGGCACCCAGAGCTCCCCCAATAATATGAGCCGAGCCCCGAGTACGGGTAGCGTTCATCATGCACCCATTGTCGATGGAAGACAAGGAAATTATAAACAAATTTATAATTCCCCTTTTCGGGCTTAATATTAATTTTGAATCTTATTCAAAATGAGGTTTTTTAATTTTGAAATGTCTCATCATTAATTTTATTTAAAAGCTCGCATGTTTGATCGTATGTTTGCCGGATTCATGCAACTTTGTTATTATCATAATAATAACGCACATACTCATTATTTATAACATATCATGCATATATTATAAACAGTAAACAAACAAGGATGATCAATCGCCCCAATACTAATGGCCCGTGTGAGCTAAACACGGGCCTAGGTCCAATCCTAGGGAAATGCAAGGGATGCAAATGCAACTATTACATTAGCTTCCAATATTTACATGTCTTCGATCTTCATAATCATCATGGCCACCATCTTCTAATCTTGATCTTCCAATATACTAATATTTACAAATAAATATCCATGGCAAATAGGGATACATCTCATGGGGTGGGAACGGGCCATAAACCAAGCCCACATTAAATTTGATAATTTTTACAATCATTCAACACAAAATATCCTAGCATACACCTAGCAAATTGGGCTTGGGCTTTTGATCATCCATCATGCATAATATCACATATCATACACCATCAATTAATTATCACAATAATTAATTGATTCAATATTATATATCTTGATCCAATCACTAACCGCCACGATTATAAACTAAATTAACAAAGTATACAAACACCTTTGTCTAATTTCCAATTAATTTATTTATAACCGAATTTCTTATAAATCACAATTTACTATAAATAATTAAAGTCCAACTTCAATTATTTATTTTATGAGAAAAATTTTCAACTTTTGTAATTTTGAACTTAAGGGCCCAAAAACTTATTTTTCACCAAAAATATTTTGGCCCATTTAAAACTCACAAATATGTTAGCCATCCAATGGCCCAACAACTCAAGGCCCATGACACTTTGATAATCCAAAACACTTTTGAAAACCCTAGTCGTCATCGTCGTCGCCAGAGCTCCGTCACCGGATTCCGGCAACAAAATTTTTTTTTTTTTAAAACATAGGGGGTTTCGGGCAGCCCCTCGGGCAGCTTGGGCTGCCCGAAATGGGCAGCAACAAGCTGCCGAAATAAGCCCCAAAAAGGCCTTGATATTGTTGCAAAATTTTGTTCTCATGCGGTTAGAAATCAATCTCAATATAATATCTTGTAATTGCTACACAAAATTGTAGCCTTAGCTCGGATACCACTTGAAAGGGGATCGGTTACGGTGACCGAAATTAACCGAAATGCACAACGGAAGCAAAAATTTTCGAATTTTACACATAAAATTTCGGCCACCTTGTGTACAATGTGTAGCACATACAAAAATCTCAACTATCATACATAGGGTGTTGAGAAAATCGTTACCTATCAACCTCTTGAGGTTGATGATGGCACCAACTAAAGTGTAAACACTTTATCTCTTGAGTGGATGACAAATCTTCAAGCTTCCAACCTCCAAAATTAGGCCCACCACCAACTAGGTAAATCCCTTCTTAATTTGCACTAGAAAACTAAGAGGATTTTTCAAAGAGAAGAATTTTCTTTCCTCAACACTTGAAGAAGAAAAAAGAGAGAAAAAACTTGGGAGAGAATATCCTCAAGTTTCGGCCAAGACATGTGTTGAATTAGGGAGGATGAGTTGTCTTGGTAGTGCAAAAAGTTGATCCAAAAAGTTGCATGCCATGCAATATTTTAATCAAAAGTATTCCACAACCTTTCACCTCCCAAGCATGCATATCAAGTGGGCTTGTAACAATTACAAGGCCCATGGACTTTTATTTAAATGTCCCAAACATATTTAAGCCCATTTATAGTTTACTTGATTTTACTCAAGCCCACTAGTTAAATAATTATTTCCAATTGGGCTCTACAAGGTCCAATGTTATTTAATTAATTCATCACTTGAATTAATTTAATTATTTGGACTCTACTAGGCCCACTAGTGCTTAATTAATTCAACACTTGAATTAATTTAATTTAGTCCATAATAATGTTTATGAAAATCACAATTTTCAAATACATTATTCACTTGGCCTACTTTTAATTTAGGAACACATTCATAAATTAAAATTTACATTTCTCTCATAGAAGTCATACTTCTATTTTTCTTTACGTTTAAAAACTCATTTATAAGCCGTTCAACACATTGAACTATTTTACTTCTCAACGGGATATAGAAAGCTAGTACTTGTGTGGCCCTCAATGGTTCACTGATACAACTAGCCGTGGGTTCACATCTCCATGTGATTTGGACTAAACATGTTCTTATTTGAGCATACCCCAATTGCTCCATTCTTACTTATCAACTCCTTGATAACAAGAACGTCAGAACTCAAGTCTGATAGTACCCAACCAATCATGTTAAACGCCTAGCAGCATCGCTTACATGATTCCCTAGGTATCAAATGATAGTGTCTGCAAGAACCATTCTATTATGGTTAGCATACAGTACGGTCCCTTCAACTCATATATCCCGGCCGATTCGACAACCATTGATATATCGAGAGTTGTCAATGAATCGATACTATGTGTCATGTCGTAGTTGCATCGATGGTGTAATCTATGAAACCCCTTTCATAATTACCACCATACTCTGATCAGAGATTTCAACCTACATACACATGATAACACATAGGATATCCATACCCGAAGGTAAGCGGTGAATCCCCGACTACAATGCATCGACTCCTATATGTTTCGACAGAACACCCAACCTTGCCACCTGATGACCCCATGAGAGTCGGTAAACAAGTCAAAGTGTAATTCTAGCACATAGAGTCTCAATGTTGTCCCGGGTCATAAGGATTAATGGTGTACAACCATAAACTAGGACTTTTCCACTCGATAAGTGAGAACCACTTGGAAAGTCCTTTTATGGAGGGTTGTTCAGTGAACTCTACAAGGAACATCTATCTGCATGTTCAGACATCACAATGTCTCTACCAATGAAACATTGTACTCACATCGCAGATACTAGTCTCGAACTCGAGCGGCCTATATCCATCTTAGTGGCGGCTGAATCGACTAGGAACCGTTTAGAATATACAGTATTACAAATATGAGTTTCATGATACTCATCATATGAGCATCTCATATTCTTTCTACTATTTGTATATTCAAGGGCTTTATCTATGCAACTAGCATGGGTATACAGATAAAGAAGTGCCATAACAATAAATTCAAATATTATTAAAATAAAGACTGTTCATACATAGAGTTTAATTATGAACCCTCGGCCAACACTTGGCTCGACGGGCACCTACTCTAACAATCTCCCACTTGCACTAGAGCCAACTACCCATATGCTTCAAACCCATCGATTCGCGATGCTTCTCGAACAATGGTCCAGGTAAAGGCTTAGTTAGTGGATCAGCAACATTATCTGCGGAGCCGACTTTGTCAATCGTGACATCTCCTCTCTCCACGATCTCTCTGAGCATGTGGTACTTTATCAATACGTGTTTGGACTTCTGATGAGACCTCGGCTCCTTTGCTTGAGCAATGGCTCCCGTGTTGTCACAAAACATCGGGAAAGGAGCAACTCCATTAGGAATGACGCCCAACTCTTGGACGAAATTCCTTATCCAAACAGCCTCTTTTGCTGCAGCTGATTCACCAATATATTCTGCCTTTGTATGGACATTGTTCAACAACATTGCCGCTGTCTCAAGCGCATATCCCCAAAAGGATGGCGGCAACTCAGTAAACCCCATCATAGACCGAACCATGTCCATCAAAGTCCGGTTACAACGCTCCGAAACGCCATTCAACTGTGGTGTAGCGGGCGGAGTACACTGCGAGAGAATCTCATTCTCCCTAAGATACTCTTGGAACTCGGTACTCAAGTACTCACCACCTCGATCCGATCGAAGTGTCTTGATGCTTCGTCCCAATTGCTTCTCTACTTCACTTCTGAATTCTTTGAACCTTTCAAAGGCTTCAGACTTGTATTTCATCAAATACATATACCCATACCTCGAAAAGTCATCGGTAAAGGTGATGAAGTAGGCATTTCCATGCTTAGTGGTGATGCTAAGTGGACCGCACACATTGGTATGGATCAAATCCAATAACCCTTTGGCTCGCTCCACATGGCCCTTAAAGGGAATCTTGGTCATCTTTCCTTTTAGACAAGATTCACAAGACGTGAGAACATTAATATCAGACATATCAAACATGCCTACTCCCACTAACTTGTTCTTTCTACTATTTGTTTATTCAAGGGCTTTATCTATGCAACTAGCATGGGTGTACAGATAAAGAAGTGTCATAACAATAAATTCAAATATTATTAAAATAAAGACTGTTCATACATAGAGTTTAATCATGAACCTTCGGCCAACACTTGGCTCGACGGACACCTACTCTAACAGTCCGTGCCTTTTTTCTTTCGAAATGTGAATTTCTAGCGCCTACACAGACCATGACCCGGACTCTTAGACGGGCCCCGTGTCCTTCTTTAAAAAAAATTAATTTTTTTAGGAGTTGTTTTGGGGTTTGATATTATGATTTAGTACGATGATTAAACGAGATCAAGTCCCGAGAGATTTAGAATGTTTTGTCATTTTTGGGTGTGAGCATGACTATACGTCTAAGTTATGCAAGATAGGTATTCGAACTCTTGTTAGTATGTGCAGCAGTGGCCCCAAGCGATATCCAACGAATCACTCAACGCCAAGTAAGTTTGTTCGACGTGCAAACTAAAATACTTTTAAGTTTTTGAGGTATGCTAAATATCTTGTGACCAAATTATGAACGAGTTTGGAAGTCGGTGAACGTGGCCGAGGACCTCTTCACCATGGAAAAGCATGACCGGGTTTAGATCAGGATTGAAAAGCGGTAAAGCATGACCAGGGACCAATCCACCCGGTAAAGCATGGCCGGGGATCACATGTATGTGGCAGTGGATTTTCCCTATCAGCCCAGTACTGTGGTTTAATCTGATCAGGCACATTTTTATATGGGTCAGTTGCTTTGAAACATATATCTACGCAAAATGATGATATTTATGTATGTTCTAGTATGTATGAAGCAAGCATGTTTTTGAAAAGTTTTATGATGATGGCACGTCTACGTTTATGCTATTATGTTCAAGTTTCAAATATGTACGTTTTACTTTACAGATGCATGTGGTTTGATTATGTAGTACTTGCTATCTCCAGTGTATATATGTTGAGTCTTTAGACTCACTAGACTTGATCGATGCAGGTGAGGATGAATTTGAGGAGACGAGGGGTGGGGATCAATGATTCGACTTGGACTGCGCAGGAGGCTAAACCCAACGGCCGCCCATGTTTTTAAGAATATTTTTATGCATGTTGATTCGAGTACTCTGATTTTCATTAAGTGGTTTATGACGTTTAACAATTACTACTTTTGACAAACTTGGTTTTGGTTGCTTTATTGCAATCGTTCTAGACGAGCAAGTTGTTGTAATGCAATTTGAAAGTTTATTTTGTATTTAAGAAAATTTTAATTCTTACGCAAATTTTAAAATAATTTGAAAGTACGGTATGTTACAGTTGGTATCAGAGCCAGGTTCTTGTAAAGGGTTATGCCTACTGCCAGTTGCGAGAAGCTCACGAAGCCACACCTCAATTTTGTAAGTTTTAAGGTTTTGAATTATTTCATGTAGTAAGCATTAAGTCATGATTTTAGCAGGTCCATGTTTTAAATTCAGATTATGTGCATCTTATGCTATTCATATTATATTCGTGCATGTTGGGTTTACGTGTTGGGTAAATTGTGGAACAATATGCCTCCCAGACGTTGGATTTTGCGTGAGGCGGGCGATGATAATAGAGAATCTCAGGATGGGGAGAGGGCCAGTCCTCATCGTCCACCCCCAGACATGCCAGCTCAGATGCTTGCAGGGATGACCCAGTTCTTCGCACAGTTTGCGGGGAACCACGCTACATTGGATACATGGACGAGATATGGGAGCTACAGTGTTCTCTAAGATAGATCTACGATCAGAGTATCATCAACTGAAGGTAAAAGATGCAGATGTTCATAAGACAGCCTTAAGGACCAGATATGGGCATTACGAGTTCTTAGTAATGCCATTCGGACTGACTAATGCTCCAACTATATTTATGGACCTCATGAACCGAGTATTCCAGCACTACCTAGATCAGTTCGTCATAGTTTTCATTGACAAAATTCTCATTTACTCGAAGAGCCATGAAGAGCACCGTCAGCATTTGGGTACAGTTTTACAAGTCTTGCAGAGTCACAAGTTGTTTGCAAAATTCAGTAAGTGTGAATTCTGGTTGGAGAAGGTGGCGTTTTTGGGTCATATAAGATCTAGCAGTGGTATCGAGATGGATCCAGCTAAGGTAGCAGCAGTTAAGGAATGGGTTGAACTGAAAGTTGCGTCAGAGATCCGTAGTTTTCTAGGCTTTGCTGGCTACTATAGGAAATTTATTCAGGGATTTTCTTTGATTTCAGTGCCACTCACCTAATTGACCAAGAAGAATGTCAAGTTCGTGGGGAGTGATGAATGTCAGAAGAGCTTTGATACTTTGAAGCAAGCTCTTTTTTTAGCATGGCAATGCAATTTTGTGCAATACACCGATGCCTCTAAGCTCGGTTTAGGCGCAGTTTTGATGCAGCATGGTCGGGTTATAGCTTATGCCTCCAGACTGTTGAAGGTGCATGAGAAGAACTACCCGACCCATGATCTTGAGTTACGATGTCGTCTTCGCGTTGAATATAATGAGACATTACTTGTACTGCGAGAAATGCCAGATATTCACTGATCACAAGAGTCTCAAGTATTTCTTCACGCAGAAAGAGCTAAATATGAGACAAAGATGGTGGTTAGAGTTAGTGAAAGACTACGATTGTGAAATTAGCTACCATCCAAGGAAAGGCAATGTTGTGGCAGATGCTTTGAGCAGAAAAGTTGCAGTCATAGCACAACTATCAGTACAGAGATCTCTTCAGTCAGAGATCCAAAGATTTGGGTTAGAGGTTTATCTTAAGGGCAGAGCTCCTAAGCTCTCTAATCTGACAGTCCAGTCTTCGTTGTTTGACCGAATCCGTAGAGGTTAGCCTTGAGATGAGTAGTTCCAGAAATGGAGACTGAAGGATGAAGCCAAGGGCAGTGTACTCTACACAATGTTTGATGGTATTGTGAGATACAGAGGGAGAATGTGGGTGCCTAGTGTTGATTCGATCAGTGAAGATATCTTCTCAGAGGCACATGCATCTCCATATTCCATCCATCCAGGAGGTACCAAGATGTACAAGGATTTGCAGATTCTGTATTGGTGGCCAGGTATGAAGCGAGACATCCGTCGATTTGTGTCTGAATGCCTCACTTGATAGCAATTGAAGGCAGAGCATCAGAGGCCTGCAGAAATGTTTAAGCCGCTCCCTATCCCCGATGGGAAATGAGAGAATATCACCATGGACTTCGTTATTGGTTTGCCGAGGTCAGTTAGAGGATCCAATGCCATTTGAGTTATAGTTGATCGACTCACTAAGTCAGGGGACTTCTTTCCAGTGAAGACGACTTTCTCCATGATGCAGTATGCGGAGCTTTAATTTACATGGAATCTCAGTTTCTATTGTGTCCGACAGGGACCCAAAATTTACATCGTCTTTTTGGAAGAGTTTGCATGCAGCCATGGGGACGAAGTTCCTATTCAGTACAACATTTAACCCGCAGACAGATGGTCAATCTTAGCGTGTGCTCCTGATTTTGGAGGATTTGTTGAGAGCTTGTGTGATCGATTTCCATGGGAATTGGGAATCAAAGCTACATCTAGTGGAGTTTACCTACAACAACATTTTTCAATCATCTATAGGTATGCCTCCTTACGAGGCACTATACGGGAGGAAGTGCAGATCACCGATTCATTGGGATGAAGTCGGTGAGAGATCAGAACTTGGTCCAGAGATTGTTCAGCAGACTTCAGACGTGGTGGTCAAGATTCGAGACAGGATGAAGACCGCCCAGAGTCGTCAAAACAGTTATGCTGACAAGAGGAGAAAAGATCTTGAGTTTGCCGTAGGTGGTCACGTTTTCGTAAAGATAGCACCTATGAAGGGTTTTATTAGATTTGGGAAGAGAGGCAAGCTTAGTCCGAGGTTTATTGGACCGTTAGAAATTTTTGACAGAGTTGGGACACTAGCTTATCATGTTGCCCTACCGCCGAATCTGGCCGGTGTACACAATGTGTTCCACGTCTCGATGCTGAGGAAGTTCCTTCGCATGTTTTGAGCTATGAGCCGTTGCAGCTTGCTCCAGATCCGTCGTATGAGGAAAGACCTATCAATATCCTAGACAGACAAGAGCGGAGACTTCGGAACAAGGTGACAAAATTGGTCAAAGTCCGGTGGCTGAATCAATAAGTGGAGGAGGCCACTTGGGAGACAGAAGCAGATGTGAGGAATTGTTATCTAGAGTTGTATGGTAAGATTTAATTTCGAGGAAGAAATTTATTTAAGTTTGGGAGAAACTATAGAGCCCAAAATCAGTACACGTAAAACCCATGCATTTGTTTAAATTATTTTTAGCGATGGATGATTTATTCTATTGTAAATATTTTAAATTATTTATGTTTATATGATACACGCTAAATATTTTATTGAGTTTCATGTTTCAGGCGATTATTCGATGTGGGATCGAGGAAAAGAGACCGACGACGATTTGGGCAATTTTAAAATGTGGTATTTTATTTAAAGTTAATATTGGGGTATTTTAAATGATTTATTAAGTTTTTAGTATTTCAAAAGCCTAATTTAATTATTAAGTGATTTTATGAATTTTAAACTTTTAAAGATGTGTCACTTGTGCATTTTATTTTAAAGTAGAGGTGTTAGATAAGTTATTATTAGATTAGTATTATTTTATTATTAATTATTTACCCATTCATGATTATCCCCTAATTAGGCAATTAATTATTTAATTAAGCTATTTCCCCTACACTAACTCGCGCACACACACGTTACACACACCATCAGCACACACACAATTCACACCCTTTTCATTTCAATTTTTTAAAAACAAAAAAAACCTAGGGTTTAATGGTGCAAGAGCATCCACACCTCCTCTGAATATTTTTCAGCAATTTTTCGTGAGTTTTCTTAAAGAAATTGAGCCACAAATCGTTCCGGATCAACCTCGCATCTTTCCCACTTCGGTATCGTCGGTTCGGCAATTTTGAATATCAAAAGGCATGTATATTCTTTCATTATTGCATCGATCTTGTCATATTATACGTTTTGTTGTTTATTATGCGATGGATGATTTATTCTATTGTAAATATTTTAAATTATTTATGTTTATATGATACACGCTAAATATTTTATTGAGTTTCATGTTTCAGGCGATTATTCGATGTGGGATCGAGGAAAAGAGACCGACGACGATTTGGGCAATTTTAAAATGTGGTATTTTATTTAAAGTTAATATTGGTGTATTTTAAATGATTTATTAAGTTTTTAGTATTTCAAAAGCCTAATTTAATTATTAAGTGATTTTATGAGTTTTAAACTTTTAAAGATGTGTCACTTGTGCATTTTATTTTAAAGTAGAGGTGTTAGATAAGTTATTATTAGATTAGTATTATTTTATTATTAATTATTTACCCATGCATGATTATCCCCTAATTAGGCAATTAATTATTTAATTAAGCTATTTCCCCTACACTAACTCGCGCACACACACGTTACACACACCATCAGCACACACACAATTCACACCCTTTTCATTTCAATTTTTTAAAAACAAAAAAAACCTAGGGTTTCATGGTGCAAGAGCATCCGCCCCTCCTCTGAATATTTTCCAGCAATTTTTCGTGAGTTTTCTTCAAGAAATAGAGCCACAAATCGTTCCGGATCAACCTCGCATCTTTCCCGCTTCGGTATCGTCGGTTCGGCAATTTTGAATATCAAAAGGCATGTATATTCTTTCATTATTGCATCGATCTTGTCATATTATACGTTTTGTTGTTTATTATGCGTGAAAGTTCATGTATGTTGTGCAAAGTTTGAGCAGAAATTTGTTGGATCGATTTTGAAACGTTTTTGGATCTCAAAACTCAAAATTTGCTTTCATTTTAAATACTGCGATTTTTCGATCGATTTTCTGGAAATACTTGCATCATTTAAAACGTGAACTTTTTGATATATTCGATTTGACAGTAAATTCGAAATATTTGAATAAGAAATGAGTGAGTTATAATTGTTTTCGTGGGACTGCTCAAACTTCGTTTTTTTGAAAAAATGTGTTCTTGAAGTTTTATTGTTGCAGGCTTTGTTGGGGATTGACGGGTGATCACTGCTGAATTTAAGTATATCGAGAATGATGTTGGGATGATTGTTGGTATTTCGTTTCGTGTCGTTAGGCATTTGGTTGAATTAGAAGTCGTAGGAATTGATTTGGTGTCAAATTTCATGTTCATGAATTGTATTGCATTGTAGGTTGGATGTCGTTATTTTCGGGGTGTGTGCATAGGTTTATTCAATTCCATAGCACCCTAGGACGAGTCTCGATGTGTTGGTTCACGGGTCGTATGATCGAGTTAGGAAAATTAAGTCAAAAGTGAAGTGAATTTTCGTTGGTTCGCGATTCCAGTAGGTACACGGACCCTGGCACGGGGTCAGTGTCCTTTTTCCTTTGAAATGTGAATTTTCAGAACCTACACGGACCCCGACCCAGACCCTTACACGAGGTCCGTGTCCTTCTTTTAAAAAAAATTAAATTTTTTTTTGGGATTCTTTTGGGGTTTGATGTTATGATTTATTACGACAATTAAACGAGGTCAAGTCCCGAGAGATTTAGAACGTTTTGTCATTTTTGGGTGTGAGCATGACTATACGTCTAAGTTATGCAAGATAGGTATTCGAACTCATGTTAGTATGTGCA
Organism: Primulina tabacum; assembly: GCF_025594145.1. Taxonomy (NCBI): domain Eukaryota; kingdom Viridiplantae; phylum Streptophyta; class Magnoliopsida; order Lamiales; family Gesneriaceae; genus Primulina; species Primulina tabacum. Next base: position 9,579,101 of record NC_134567.1, read on the forward strand.
GCAATGGCCCCAAGCGAGATCCAACGAATTCCTCAACGTTAAGTAAGTTTGTTCGACGTGCAAAAGAAAATACTTTTACGTTTTTGAGGTATGCTAAATGTCTTGTGATCAAATTATGAACGGGTTTGGAAGTCGGTGAACGTACCGAGGACCTCTCCACCCCAGTAAAGCATGACCGAGTTTAGATCAGGATTGGAAAGCGATAAAATATGACCAGGGACCAATCCACCCGGTAAAGCATGACCGGGGATCACATGTATGTGACAGTGGATTTTCCCTGTCAGCCTAGTACTGTGGTTTAATCTGATCAGACACATTTATGTATGGGTAACTTGCTTTGAAACATATATCTACGCAAAATGATGAAGTTTATGTATGTTCTAGTATGTATGAAGCAAGCATGTTTATGAAAAGTTTATGATGATGGCACGTCTACGTTTATGCTATTATGTTAAAGTTTCAAGTATGTACGTTTTTCTTTAAAGATACATGTGATTTTATTATGTAGTACTTGCTATCTCCAGTGTATGCATGTTGAGTCTTTAGACTCACTAGACTTGATCGATGCAGGTGAGGATGAATTTGAGGAGATGAGGGGTAGGGATCAATGAAGTGGTTTATGACGTTTAACGATTACTACTTTTAACAAACTTGGTTGTGGTTGTTTTATTGCAATCGTTTTAGACGAGAAAATTGTTGTAATGCAATTTGAAAGTTTATTTTGTATTTAAGAAAATTTTAATTCTACTGCAAATTTTAAAATAGTTTTAAAGTACGGTACGTTACAAAAAAGCTACCTAGAAAAGTCATATGAAGACCGTTCTTCTAGTGTGGGAGCTACCATGTCATAGACAAATCATTTTTGAAACGTCTGCTATTTGATTTCTTAAAACGTACTATAAATTTTTTTTCCTTACTAAATCGGCCGAATAGATATATATATACTTTAAAAATACCTTGTACCATTTTAAAAATAAACAATCAACTAATATTTAAAAAGCATAGGAACTAGTTCAAATCGTCAAACGTTTACCAACATAAAAATATTATTTGAAAAGTATAGCACATATTATAACCTCTCAAAAACCACTTATAAACATAAATAAAAGTCATAAAATATCTTTAACATAATCTTAAAATCATAATTCATAACTAGTGCGTAAAACTAGCGTCGGTCCTCGGGTTATGTACACCTTCAGTCCAGCAAAGTCAACCATGCAAGCCGCCCTCCACAATATTATCACACTCACATGCATCAATCACACCTAGTGAGTCTAAAGACTCAACACATCATATTCTTGATACCAAATATCACATATACAGATCACATACAACAGTGAAAATACTTCTACTTAAAATATCATTTTCGTGCAGATACATAAACTTTAATCATAAACGTTTTCAAAAACATTTTCATGATGCATAAATTAAACATAAACATTTTCATACACTTTTTCATAAATATTTTCATATCATCCTCAACATCTTCATATACATATTATCATCAATATATACGTATTTCTTTTTCCTTTAGTTGAATTCAGATCGTTAATTGTGACTTTCGTGTTCATCTACGTCTACGTCAACGTGTTAAGCGATGGATCCATATACATGTAACAACAGTACTGGGCGGCAGGGATATCAGCAACACTCTCACCGGTCAACTGAGCCCTAGCCTTACGTATTAACATATCATCGTATACATATTCGTATCCATGGAAATACGATCTAAGGGCTCCCACTGGACCATAACCCTAACGATATTTCCAACATATCATTGTATTAGTCACAATTACTTCACTTCCTTCAACGTTTCATATCCTCATAACTTTATAAAATTTAAACATGCATATAACGTTTTTCTTTTAAACCAAACATGCAACATATCTTTTAACGTTATCGTTTTATCATAAAAATCTATAATCGTTTGAAATAAACATTTTAGCATATTAAAAATCCATACAAATTTAAAATAACATTTTTAGCATCATAAACATTTAAAATAATATTTTGACATAAAAATTCCTAAACATTTAAAATTACATAAACATTTAAAATAATCATTTTAACATATAAAATTCCGTAAACTTCCATAACCATTGAAAATATTCATATTAGCGCATAAAACAGCATTCTGGGCACTGCTATGACGTTTTCTAATTTTTAGGTGTAAAATTACAGTTTTACCACTCGTAAAATTCCACGTTTTTGACATTTTCTTAATTTCGTTGACTCTAACATGTCCCAAATAATTATTTAAGCTTACACGAATTTTTCCATATTTTTATTTGACTTAAATCGATGGATTTTAATTTATTCTTTAAATATAGCATATTACTACGTTTTAATCTCGAATTAAACAAAACCTTAATATAAAATTCTCAAATTAAAAAGTTAGACTTTTAATTATTATTTGAGCTTAAATATAATTTTCCATAATTTTATTAAGCCTAAATCTAGTCGTATCAATTAATTCGTTAATTAGCGTTTCGTGCGACCATTAAATCTCGAATAAATCCAAAACTCATTATTTTGATCCCAAATTTTAAACATAAAATTTTTATTATTTATTCTACCCTTGTGAGTCAGGAACCACACCCGTGGACCCATGGTTCCAATTTTAGTCTAATTAAATTCGAAATTGACACATATACGAACACACCGAGCCATCTCCCAAAATACTCGAGCCATGGTGGAGCCACCTCGAGCCAAACCCAAGCCAACCCACCTAGGAAATCTCTTAACCAACCCTGACCCATAGAACATGAACCTAACTCGCTCAAACCCTGTTGAAACATGACCCAAGTTCTGTATGTGTGTGTGTGTGTGAGCCTCCATGCACTTCTAGGACTCCTAAGCCAACTAGGACCCTTCCAGCTGGTTAACCATCGACCCATCCTGAACCTAACCAATCTTGGGCCAATTCAAGACCCAGCATAGACCCGCCCAACCCCTAGAACTCAGCAGCGAAGCCACCTGCATTCAGAAGCATAACATGCGCACATGCTGCCTCCCAAGTGCCTCCCTCACGTTTTCTATGTTTGGCTCAAGCCCCGTCGAGCCAACCTGCACCCACTTATGACCAGCCCCTCTAGGCATCCTCCTGGACCCTTAGAACCCATAGGACCTAACCCTAAGCTTAGAACTGAAGCCCTACATCAGACATAAGCTATGGCCGAGAAACCCCCTTAGCATGGACTCTACGTTTTTGCTGCTAGGGTCCAAACCACCGAGCCAACCCTTGAACCAGCCCCTCAAGCACCTTTTTAGGACCCTAATGAGTAGCCCTAGCCTAGCCCAGAGCCCCCTGGCCGAGCATTTTAACCCTGCACAAGCTGAACACCTTGCGCAGCCCCTTGTTCACCTCTCGGGTGAGAGTCCTAACTTGCTAGGACTCCTCCCCAGCCCTTGTCTCAAGTCCTAGCGTGGCTAGGACTCTCTCCCTGACTCACCCATGACCCTAGCCCAGTCTTGGTCCCAGCCGTGACCCAAGCCAAGCAACATGCCCTAAAATCGAGCCCCTTGATCAACAAACACCAATTTCGGTTCCAGCATTTTTGTGGTATGTGTGCAGCATATCTGGATTGATTTATGACTCTTTAAAACATGTAGAAACCACCCTTAACTCTTTCCTAATCATGGCAGCCCCTTAGGATAATGTTAAACATAATTTAGCAACAATTTCATGCCTCAAAAATTCACATGTACTATAAAAACGAAATTGTTCATGATGCACTTATTTTTCATGCAAAAATTCACTTAAATAAAATACTATGGTGTGATATATGTTTGAAGAAAACAATATGGCATGCCTTTGCGTTTTAAATGCACGATTTTACGTTGACAAATAGAAGAACGACAACGAGAAGCCTTGGACGAATTTCCTTGACCAAAGCTGATGCTAAACTCTTGTTGTTCACGTGTGTGCCATGTAATTTACAAAAGAAAGAGTTTGAGTGGGGAAGGGGAGTGGGGAAGGGGAGTGGGGCGTGAGTTGTAGGTAATGGAGTGAATTTTTGTACATTAAATACTTAATTAAGTGACTACTAAGGCTTAGGCACACTAAGTATGTAAGTTAGGTCCATTAGGGCTTAATTAACATATTAAAAATAATTTTATTTAAATAAGTTTGTGAATTTATTAGCCGAGTTGCTCAAAACGTTCTTATTTTGTTAAAAATCCAACACCGATAAAAATTACGTCTCGGCGTATAAAATCACCTCAAAACTCCTGATTTTCAAAATATGAAAAAGCATCAATCATATTTTGAATAATTAAAAACAATTATTTAATAAAAACATTTTCCATTTTTCAGCCATCGGTCTCCGTTCCTCGATCGCAACTCGAATAATCCTTAAATACATTTTAATGCAATCATGTAGAAAAATATATTTTAAACATGTAAATATGCACAACATAATTAATTTATGTAATTAAAACAATTAATTGAAATAAACAAGAAATTTAATAATTTCATGCATGTGGTTCCCGTGAACCTTCGAATTTTCGGGGCGTTACAATTTTCATGGAAGGATTACCTCACAACCAGCGGTGTTGCACTATGGTGTTGTCAACACTAAGTGCCAACACAATATAATCTACACATTGCCTGAAATTTTGATCTTTCATCTTATCCGAGGCATAATTAGGACATGCATGTTTGTTAATTGTTTCGTGAATTCATCGTAAACAACGGGTTATCAGTATCTGATATATAACAGTTGATAAAAACTTGATTACCCATTTCTTTGAAGGTAAGTGACTTCTTGTGTCCATAGGGTGTAATTGTTGTGGGTTTCAGTTGGATAACTCCATGGAAATGTTGTAACACAGGTTTGAATCATAGTTAGTATTTGATTTAGGGGTAAAAATGTGATTAGAGTTGCGGGAAAATTTCTGAAATTTTACCGTTGGGGCTGGGAATGGTTGTTCTGAAATTTCTTAGATTATGTTTTTCTTTACCGTTACTGTGCGAAGTTTCTGGAACGAAATTTTACCGTTGAAGGAAGAGCATTACATTCGCCCTTATCAATTGAACCCATGCAAATTACTCTTGCATATTCTCTCTGATTACTCTAAATTTTTCATTACCCTCGTTCTCTCTCTTTCACTGTGTAACTATTGAATTCTCACGTATTCCGTCTCAATCGTTACAGATGCTGACAATCGATTTGACCCATTGGACATTCGAAGCGAAATGGCGGCCAGCCGTGGTGTTTCGCCGTTTAAGGTAACACCATTAGCAACATCACCTGCAGAGTCTCCGACCGATAATCCATTATAGATGATCGTGGTTACTCCAGAGACCATCCCACTGGAGGAAATTGCTCCCGGTGAGCCGGGAAATTCTCATGACATTGAAAATCCGCAAGATTCCGAGGCTTATCGGCGGGCATTTCCCCCACAACAGCTAACTATACTAAGGCTCTCAAAGCGGCAAGTAGGGTATAGCCCTGATTTCTCATCTGCGAAGAAACCTCGCACTGCCACATTTATTCTGGACCAAGATTTTTCCTCTGGGGATGATACTGATGATGGAGATTTTGAGTTGGTCGCAAGACCACGTGCCTCGGGTGCTGGAAAGAAAATTCATACAACTTCCTGCATCATCCACTCCAAACTTGCCTAAGCCACAGGAGGTCTCGTGTAACGTACCGTACTTTTAAACTTTTTAAAAATTTGCGAAAAAATAAAAAATTTCTTAAATAAATATTAATCATTCAAATTGCAATAAAAATTACCATAACCAAAGTTTGCAAAAGCACATGTTAAAACATAGTAAACAATATCATGAAATAAAAGTAATTGAAACAAGCATCAAGTTCTTAAAAACATAGGCGGTCCTCGGGTTTAGCTTCTTGCGCAGACCGATCCAGCTCATTGGTCCCCACCCTTCATCTCCTCATACTCGCCCTCACCTGCATCGATCAAGTCTAGTGAGTCTAAAGACTCAACATTATAAACTGGAGATAACAAGTAATACGTAATAAAACCACATGCAACTTAAAAGTAGGACGTACATATATAAACTTGAACGTAATTACATAAACATAGACGTGCAAATATCATAAAACTTTTCTTAAACATTCTTACATCATACATACTTGAACATGCATAACTTCATCATTTTGCGTAGAGATATGTTTCAAAACAAGTTACCCATACATAAATGTGCCTGATCAGACTAAACCACCGTGCTGTACTGGCAGGGAAAATCCACTACCACACACGAGAGATCCCCGGTCATGCTTTACCGGGTGGATTGGTCCCTGGTCATGCTTTATCACTTTCCAATCCTAATCTAAATTCGGTCATGCTTTACCGAGGTGGAGAGGTCCTAGGCCACGTTCACCGACTTCCAAACCCGTTAAAAATTGGTCATAACACATTTAGCATACCTCAAAAATAAAATATTTTCTCCTTTTGCACGTTGAACATACTTACGTGGGGTTGAGTGATTCGTTGGATCTCGTTTGAGGACACTGCTGCACATATTAATATGAGTTCAAGCACTTATCTTTCATAACTTAGACGTATTAATCATGTTCACACCCAAAAATGACAAATTTCTTATGACGTTTTAATTCTCTCGGGACTCGACCTCGTTTAGTCATCGTACTAAACCATGACATCGAACCCCAAAACAAATCCCAATATTTTCCCAAACATGGAGGACACGGACTCCTGTACACATCCGGGTCAGGGTCCGTGTAGCCTCTGCGGACTTAATCTACGAAATTAACAAAGGCATGGACCCCGAGTCAGGGTCCGGCTCCGGGTCCGTGTAGACACTGGAATTTCACACAACAAAGAAACAAGGGCATGGACCCCGTGTCAGGGTCCATCTATGGGTCTGTGTAGGCTCTGAAAAATGGTACCCAACGAAAATCAATACCCTTGTGGCTTAATCCTCCTAAGTCGATTGTGCGGACCGTGAACAAACACCTCGAGACCTATCCTAGGATGCATGACAATGATTCAAACTCCTAGGATGCCTCAAACAACAATACAAATCATACAACGTAACTCAAACCGTGAACACGCAATTTTGACACCCAAATGCTTCCTACGACTTCTAGTGCAACCAAGTGCCTATCGACAAGAAACGAAGCACCAAATATATCCCAACATCCAACTCACAATACTTAAACGCAGCAGCGATCACCCAACGGTTTCCAACGAAGCCTGCAACAAATAAACTTCAAGAACACATTTTCAGAAAATTACAGTTCTAGAAGTCCCACAAAAACAATCATAACTCACTCGTTTCTTGTCCAAAAATTATGAATTTACTGTTAAATTGAAGGTATAAAAAATTGCTACGTTTTATATGTTGAAAGTTTTTCCAGAAAATTGACCAAAATGTCGTAGTATTTAAAATGACAGTAAATTACGAGTTTCCAGATCTAAAATCATTTCAAAATCGATTCAACCAATTTTTTATCACACTTTTTACAACATACGTGAATTTTTACACATAATAAACATAAAAACATATACTATGACGAGATCGATGCATAAACGAAAGAATATACATGCCTTTTGGTATATAAAATTACCGAACCGACGATACCGTAGCAGGAAAGATGCGAGGGTTGATGCGGGACGTGTGAGAACCGAATTTTTTCAAAGATTTGTAGGATTTGATTTTTGTGTAAAGGAAATAAATAATACAATAAGATGTGCACCTTGGAAAATTAATTGTTGGAAATCTTTTTGCCAAGTTAATAATATCTACACTAAGGCATGCTAATTTTCGAAAATTGGAAAGAATATTTACATGATTGGAGTATCATACAAATTAAAAGAATTGAGGCATGATAATTGCTAGAGATTTTCAAAAATCCCTCCTAGATTAATTTCCTAGTTAGGGTGATGGATAGATACTAGTGTGATTGGGAAATATATCATCAAAGTGGGTAAAAAAAAATCCCTTGATTTAGCATCACCATTTTCGAGCCAAGTATTGGGGGAAAGAATCAAGGATTAAATCCCACAATTAGGTAGCCAAATAATTCAACCATGGAAAGGGATTTCTAAGCCAAAAACGTGAGATTTGGTGGCAAATTGGAAGGAAAATCATGGGATTTGGAGGCATATCATGCATGATTTAGGTCCCATATTAAGCTCTCCTCCCCTCCCTTATAAATAGGCCATCCCCCTCATACCACAAGACACCACAATTTTGAAATCCTAGAGCTGAAAAACTCGAAAATTCCAGCAGCTTGTCCTAGCCGAAACCCTGCACAAAATCGTCCCAGAAAGCAAATCCGAAGTGCCGTCGAGTGAAGAGCAAGGAACGATCCACTTCGAGAAGCCAAGCATCCACGTTTTTAGCATCAATAATTATTGTAAGTGGGATGTTTTAAATGCTTAAGATTTCGGTTTTATGCATATGAAGCCTTCGTTTTTTTTATTTAAAAATTCGGTCGAGCTCCGTCTCCCGTCTATGCGTTATTACGAAAATTTTGGTACATTATGTGGACACTGTGAGGATTCCCTGAAAATGGGTGGAATTCCAACATATGGCCCTCAACGGTGGGATAGAACCATTTTATGGCCTCGCCCCTTTAGAGGATTAAAACTTAGGGACTGACGTCAGTAAACCGTTAAAGGTGAAAAATCGCAGTGTTGTTATGTTACGGATACGATGTTACGATTATGACAAGCATGATGTATTTATATGTATGTTTCGAAAATGTTATAAATTTGTTATGTTGTGTTCAATATCCCCCATTTACTGAGTATTCCCAAAATACTCATCCCCCTTACTCTCCCCTCCCAGATAAGTCCGAAGAACAGGTTGAGGATGAAGAGTCTGAGCAGTTTTGGGGTTGGTGATCAGCAAGATCAGTAGTAGTTATATTTCGAATTTATTTCTTATTACTTTGTAAGACGCTTCTGCTGTTATTTTTGTTGCTTAGTGATTGTGGTTGTAAAGACAATGTTTATCTCGTTGAAATTATGAATTATAAACTAGTTTCAGTTTACACTGTGCTACAAAGGCTAGTTGTTTTCAATTGTATGATTGTTAAACGACGCCGGTGTCAATCCCGAGTTTCTGGGTTGACATTTAAGTGGTATCAGAGCCGCCATGTTCATAATCCGGGTGGGGAAGAAATTTTTCGGGAAAAACTTTCGGTGGAATTTTTGTGTAAGGCCGATGCTATCCCCTCCGAAATGGCCCAACGAGCGATTTTCACCACTTCGTCGTGAGGTAGGGTTGAAAACGAGAAATTCGTTCATTTAGACATCCGAAGTCGCGTTTTTGCCATTTAAGGGAAGTTTCGTAGAACTCATAACTTTTCATAGGAAACTCGGAATTTAATTCCGTCAACTGTTCTAGAATCTTCTCGACGTATTCCTTCTACCCATGGTCAGTGTCCAAACTTTCTACTTTCGAAAATTTTCTCGGAAAATCCCGTCCAACGTGTTTTTTGAACTACTTGTCGAAATTTTATGGAATTGTATTATGATGACAATTAGTATTTGTTTACATTGTTGGGAATATACATATAAGAGATATATTGACATAAGCTTTAAATTTAAGATGAAATATTTGACTCGGGAATGATAAGTTAATGATGAAAAACTAACATGAGAATATCTGATATAAGAATTATATAATAAGTTTTGGGTATTCCAATATATAATTTGATTTTGGGCCGATAGTTAACTATGTGAGCAATATGTTTGGGTTACTAAGAATGTTGATTACTAACTTTAAATATTTAGGATCTTGGAATATCTTGTGAGACAATATTCTCATGTTAAGGAATTTATATTATTTTGGGATAATAAGTAGGCTACGACTTTACGTAAATAAAATAAGTGATGAGATATTGATGGGTATCAAGAAAAGTATAGTACAATAAGTTTTGACTTTTATGGTACTAAGAATGATTCAAATCGAATGACATTCAATGAACTCCTTTGTGTTAGAGCGAGATAGGCTCATGGTCTTGATGAAAGTAAGATCTAGTAAAAGAGTAATTATTTGAGGTAACAACTAGGTTATAATTTTCAGGAATTAAGTCAATAAGCTATTGATCGATATCGAGTTAAGTTTCAATATTCTATATGGGTTCTAAATTTTTAGTTAGTAATCAGGATTAATTTCAAGTTAAGATAAAATTAATATCAATTCGCATATATTCAGCGCCGACTTGATTCAGCTCTCTTCGGTAGATTTCGACGAAATCCTAGGGATGAATGATTATCTAAGAGCCATGCAATATTAGATTACTAGAGTAAAAATGTCAAATTTTGAACCCCGAACAGAGAAGAAATAAGGTACCATGGCGATGCCAAGGAACAGAAATAGATTTTTCTATTTCCCAGGCTTGGAAAGCGATAATATCGGGAGAAGAAGTTTACCTACCAAAGTTAAACAAAGTGCGAGAAGGAGATGAGCTAAAGTTGGAAGAAATTCTAGTAATACGAAAATTTTCGGACGTTTTTCCAGAAAGGCTTCTTGGAACGTTCTCGTACTAAGAAGTAGAGTTCGAGATAAATTTGGTACCGGTGATGCGCTAATCTCCAATACACTGTACCGAATGGCTCCAGATGAACTCAAGGAGCTAAAAGAACAACTTCAAGAGTTGTTAGACAAAAATCAGATTAGGCCAAGTGAATCCTCCTAGGGAGCTACAGTCCTATTTGTAATGAAGAAATATGGAAGTAGGAGATTGTGCATCGACTACAGAGAATTGAACAAGATCACAATCAAGAACAGGTAACCTCTACCTCGGATAGACGATTTGTTTGATCAGTTCAAAGGAGCCGCTGTCTTTTCTAAACTGGATCTGAGGATAGGTTATCACCAGTTGAAGGTCAGGGCTGAAGATATCTCAAAAACAGCCTTTCGAACCAGATATGGGCATTATGAATTCACAGTGATGCCTTTTGGACTAACCAACGCACCGGCAGCATTCATGGATCTGATGAGCAGAGTATTCAAGCCATTCCTGGATCAATTCATTGTGGTATTCATCGACGACATCCTCGTCTAGTCTCCTGATGAGGCGAGCCACGAAGAACACCTTTACCTTGCTCTGCAAACTTTAAGAGAGAATAAGCTTTATGCCAAGTTTAGCAAGTGTGAATTCTGGCTAAGGAGCGTGTCATTTCTAGGACACGTGATATCAAAAGAAGGAGTGTCAGTGGATCCAAGGAAAGTAGAAGCAATTACAGAGTGGCCAAAACAGAAAAACGCCACCGATATCAGAAGCTTTCTTGGATTGGCAGGTTACTACCGAAAGTTCGTCGAAGGGTTCTCCTCGATAGCCATGCCAGTGACGAAACTCACACAGAAGAATTCTAAATTCACCTGGAGTGAGGACTGCGAGAAGAGTTTCCATACATTGAAAGAGAAACTCGCGTCCACACCAGTGTTGATCCTGCCCGCAGAGGATAAAGACTTCACTATCTACAATGACGCCTCTAAGGATGGTCTAGGATGCGTACTAATGCAAGAAGGAAGAGTGATCGCCTACGCATCAAGGCAGTTGAAGCCGCACGAGCAGAACTACCCTACTCATGATCTGGAACTAGCAGCAGTTTTTTTCGCCTTAAAGATTTGGAGGCACTACCTCTATGGTGCCAAATGTGAAATCTTCACGGACCATCAGAGCTTCAAGTACCTGTTCACCCAAAAAGAACTTAATATGAGGCAAAGGCGATGGATCAAACTTCTGAAGGACTATGGCTTGACCATAAGCTACCATCCGAGTAAAGCAAACAAAGTGGCTGATGCGCTAAGTCAGAAGGGCACAGGCAAGGAAACTCTAGCTTCCCTCTCAGCCCAACCACGTCTGCAGGAGACCGTCAAGTTAAACCAAGATAGAGACCCGGTACTGCTTAAATTTAAGGACCAAGTCAAAAAAGGGAAGTCTCAAGATCATCAGATTGATGATAAGAGAATCTCACGGATGATAGGAAGACTGTGTGTGCCCGGCAACGATAACCTTTGCCAAGAGATAATGGCAGAGGCGCACAAGTCAAAATTCTCAGTCCATCCAGGTAGTACGAAAATGTATAGGGATCTCAAGAATAATTTTTGGTGGAATGGCATGAAAAGAGAGGTAGCTGAATTTGTCTCCAGATATCAGGTATGTCAGCAGGTCAAAGCAGAACACCAGCGACCTGGAGGATTACTGCAACCTCTGGAAATTCCCGAGTGGAAGTGGGAGAATATTTCCATGGACTTTGTGGTAGGATTTCCAAAGTTTAGGCAGAGCCACGACAACATATGGGTGATCGTGGACAGACTCATGAAGACCGCACACTTCCTACCCGTACGCATGAATTACAATCTCGACAAATTGGCTTTACTGTACATGGAAAACATTGTGAGAGTGCATGGAGTGCCAATGAGCATCCTATCTGATAGAGACCCGAGGTTCGTCTCGCGCTTTTGGAAGAGCTTTCAAGAGGCCATGGGAACAAAAGTGACCCTAAGTATGGCCTATCACCTTCAAACCGATGGGCAAACGGAGAGAACCATGTAGACCTTAGAAGATATTCTGAGAGCGTGAACTGGAGCACTCATTTACCCTTAATTGAGTTTGCTTACAACAACAGCTATCATAGCAGCATCCGAATGGCTCCATACGAAGCTCTTTACGGAAGGAAATGTCGATCACCACTTTATTGGGATGAAGTGGGAGAGAAAACTATAGTGGGACCCGAGCTAGTACAGATGACTGTGGACAAGGTTAAGATCGTTCAGGAAAAGCTTAAGGCAGCTCAAGACCGACAGAAGAGTTGGGCAGATCTGAAGAGAAGGCCTGTAGAGTTCAATGTGGGCGAGAAGGCATATGTGAAAGTCTCGCCTATGAGAGGAATAATTCGATTCAGTAAGGCAGGGAAACTGAATCTTCGATATGTGGGACACTTCGAAATCCTGGAAAAGGTGGGCACGCTAGCATGCAGACTGGCACTTCCACCAAACATGTCAAGAATCCACAACGTGTTCCACGTGTCCCAACTGAAAAGGTATATTCCAGACCCGAGTAACGTGTTGGAGGTAGAACCACTTTTAATTGAAGGAAACTTGGTAGAAGAACTGAAATACGAAGAAGTCCCCATTAGAATCGTGGACACAAAGGAACAAGTCCTTAGCCGACGTATTATTCCCTACGTCAAGGTACAGTGGTCCAACCACACAGAGCGAGAAGCAACTTGGGAAGTTTAAGAAAAGATGCAAAAAAAATATCCCTACCTGTTTGGATACCAAGCAAACCCAAGTTTCGAGGACGAAACTTCTCATAAGGAGGGAGGGATGTGAGAACCGAATTTTTTCAAAGATTTGTAGGATTTGATTTTTGTGTAAAGGAAATAAATAATATAATAAGATGTGCACCTTGGAAAATTAATTGTTGGAAATATTTTTACCAAGTTAATAATACCTACACTAAGGCATGCTAATTTTCGAAAATTGAAAAGAATATTTGCATGATTGGAGTATCATACAAATTAAAAGAATTGAGGCACGATAATTGCTAGAGATTTTCGAAAATCCCTCCTAGATTAATTTCATAGTTAGGGTGATGGATAGATACTAGTGTGATTGTGAAATATATCATCAAAGTGGCTCAAAAAAAAATCCCTTGATTTAGCATCACCATTTTCGAGCCAAGTATTGGTGGAAAGAATCAAGGATTAAATCCCACAATTAGGTAGCCAAATAATTCAACCATGGAAAGGGATTTCTAAGCCAAAAACGTGAGATTTGGTGGCAAATTGGAAGGAAAATCATGGGATTTGGAGGCATATCATGCATGATTTAGGTGCCATATTAAGCTCTCCTCCCCTCCCTTATAAATAGGCCATCCCCCTCATACCACAAGACACCACAATTTCGAAATCCTAGAGCTGAAAAACTCGAAAATTCCAGCAGCTTGTCCTAGCCGAAACCCTGCACAAAATCGTCCAAGAAAGCCAAGCCGAAGTGCCGCCGAGTGAAGAGCAAGGAACGATCCACTTCGAGAAGCCAAGCATCCACGTTTTTAGCATCAATAATTATTGTAAGTGGGATGTTTTAAATGCTTAAGATTTCGGTTTTATGCATATGAAGCTTTCGTTTTTTTTTATTTAAAAATTCGGTCGAGCTCCGTCTCCTGTCTATGCGTTTCTACGAAAATATTGGTACGTTATGTGGACACTGTAAGGATTCCCTGAAAATGGGTGGAATTCCAACATATGGCCCTCAACGGTGGAATATAACCATTTTATGGCATCGCCCCCTTAGAGGATTAAAACTTAGGGACTGACGTCAGTAAACCATTAAAGGTGAAAAATCGCAGTGTTGTTATGTTACGAATACGATGTTACGATTATGAAAAGCTTGATGTATTTATATGTATGTTTCGAAAATGTTATAAAATTGTTATTTTGTGTTCAATATCCCCCATTTACTGAGTATTCCCAAAATACTCATCCCCCTTACTCTCCCCTCCCAGATAAGTCCGAAGAACAGGTTGAGGATAAAGAGTCTGAGCAGTTTTGGGGTTGGTGATCCGCGATATCAGTAGTAGTGATATTTCGAATTTATTGCTTATTACTTTGTAAGACGCTTCCGCATTTATTTCCGTTGCTTAGTGATTGTGGTTGTAAAAACAATGTTTATCTCGTTGAAATTATGAATTATAAACTGGTTTCGGTTTACACTGTGCTACAAAGGCTAGTTGTTTTCAATTGTATGATTGTTAAACAACGCCGGTGTCAATCCCGAGTTTCGGGGCGTGACAGGACGAACATGACACGATTTTTTTGCTACGAAATGGACGAAAATTGCTGGAAAAATACAGAGGAGAGGGGCGGTTGCTCTTGCTCTAAGAACCCTAGGTTTTGCTATCAAAAATTTGAAATGAAAGTGAAGGAAAAATGTGTGTGTGTGTCGTGTAGGTGTGTGTGTGTCGTGTGTTTGTAGGTAATTAGGGGTAATTATGTGCTTAATTAATAATTAACAACTAATTAAAATACTAATCTTCCTCTAAATTCAAATAAAATCTCTTAATTTAAAATCAAATGTACAAGTGACAAATCTTTAAAATTTATAGTCATAAAATCACCTTATAATTAAATTAAGCTTTAAAAAATATAAAACTAAATAAATCATTTAAAAATGACATTTTCTTGGACTTGGAATATAATACCACATTTTAAAATCGCCAAAATCGTCGCCGGTCTCTTTTCCTCGATCCCGCATCGAATAATCGCCTGAGACATGAAACTCGGAAAAACATATTAACGTGCATCACCTAAACATAAATAATTTAAAAAATACATTTAAATAAATTATTCATCTCTAAAATCATTTTAAACTTAAATAAATAATTTAACAATTAAATAAATGCATGGGTTTTACGTGTACTGAATTTAAGCTCTACACCTCGGGTGAACCCACCTTCTCCTCTGAAGACGAACAATCGCTGGCTGATTTTCTTAACAGCCTGCGAGAAACAAATATGGGACATGAATCGGTGCAAAAAGCTAGTGAAGTTCAACCCGAATCATTCGAAAAGGTTCCATCGGAATCTGAGTCTATGTCTGAAGTAGAAAGATCTGATGCTAGCTCAGAAAGAGCAGCTGAGTCTGGGTCCAATGCTGAAGGTATTGAGACCAGTGTTGAGCCAGGTGTTGACAAACCGACTCTGAGGACTACGATTTAGGCATCTCTTTCTCAACTAAATTTTATTCTGAATCTGTTGTGGGCCAATGGTTCCTTTATGCTCATCGAGATTTCGTCAAATAGAGTAACATTGATTTTGAGGCTTGTGAGAAATACAACCTCACCACCTTCTTCCGCACCCGCAGGTTGAGTACGATAGTGAACTCAGCTATGCCCTATGCAAGGCGGCCGGTTCTAGAATTCTATTGTAATCTAACCTCTAGTGTTGGTGATGGGAGGTCTGCAAATTTTGGACGCGTCTTTGTACATGATGCTATCTATGAATTCTCACCATACGCCATCAATTAATTCTACAACACCCCTGCAGATGAAGACTCAGATGAACTCCTGAGTATTGACTCTATCACCTCTGTACTCATCGGGGGTCTCATCACGGTGTTCCATAGCCTTCCTAACCGGCTTGCGGCAGCAAATATGACCTCTTTCTATTCGGTGCTGCACAAGACCGCCATCCAGAATTGGACTCTGTCAACCAACTCTACTGTGGTGACCAGACCAAAAGCTATTACTATATTCAAAATTGGGACTGGTCGACCATTTAATTTTGGTCAGTTGGTGTTCAATATCATTCTACAATTTGCAGAAGGAGGGTTGAAATCCACAAAGCTCCCCTTTTCTTCACTGATATATAGTATCCTGGAATCACAAGGATTTGTGCCAGAAGCTGAGGATCAGTTGGTCGATATCGGGGAATCACTAAAAATTGCTCCTGAATATTTCAAAGGGAATCAGATAGTGGATCTTCCCTGGTATGCTACTGGTGTTGCCCCAGATGTTGGCAACACTACTTCCTCATCCTCCTCCATTCTTGTCGGATTTATTTTAATTACTACTGCCGAGATCCACGCCCAAATTGATTTTGGGCAACAGCAAATCAAACAGGCCAAGGACGTCATCACCTATTATGAAAATCAAATTGTGACTATCGCATACTTCTCGAGGTCGGCGTGCATTCTGCTCAAAAAGAGGGAGATGATGAGGAGCCAAAAATGGGACATGATGGTACTGGTACCTCAACTGGAGACGCTGGTGCTGATACATCAGCTCAGGGAGATGATACCGATGACCCAGTTGACTAGGCCTCAGTGTTTTCGTACTTGTTTTTTTTCCTGCTTTTTAGTGTTTCCTCTAGTCTTGTTGTTGTTTAGTGTATGTGATCTTATGAGTTGGCTGATTCAAATGATGAAGTACTGAACTTCTATTTTCTTTGTCTTCATTTAACTTGTCTTGGTGTCTGGTGTTGAGAGTCAGTGTTGATAACACTGTCCACAACACCACTGAACTAACTTGTCCAATTCAGGAGAAGATGCACTTTAAAAACTCAGGGGGAGCTACAAACTTGTCTGTCATCATTTTTGAAAGTTTTGTCAAGAAATGCAAAAGGGAGAGATTGAAAGGAATATTTTATTCATAATCAATTAATATTTTATTTTGCATTTTTAGACTAATTTGAATTGACTTGATCATTCAAAAAGATTTGTTTTTCTAAATATAGAGAATCTTATTCTTGGGAATTATTCAAGATAATTTGGGAACTCATGTATAAGATATAATATACTAACTTTGAATAGAGTTTTATTCCTATTAAACTCTTGTTTCCTTGTTTATAGGTTGGGAGGATCTATGGAAATCTTGGTCAAGAGGAGTTACATATATTGAGATCGAAGATAGAGAGAAAGGGAGGAGGCTACGAGAGAAGAATTGATTATGGCTACTGGAGTCTCGCTGAACCAGATAAAAATTTCAGTATTGAAGACTCGCATAAAGAGTTTTTGTGATTGACTCACATAATCAACGTGTTGCTGGAAGAACAACACTGACACAGAGTGTTGATCGAAGAGTGAATATGTTTGGTTTTGAGCAACACGTTTTTGTTTTTATGCATCTAGTTTTTAGTATTGGTTTATTTTGATGCATCTTAATTCCTTGGAGTGTCGAGGAATTTAGTTTTGTTATTTTTCACTATTATTGGTTTGTGTAAACATTTTACATATTTTTCTAGTGAAGTTTTCCATGAAGCATCGCATAAGTATTTGTATTTGTGCATGATTGAAATCTGGTATTTATTTATTAAATTTCACGAGTGTGTTAAAAATTAATTTCCGCTGCATGTTGTATGCTGGTGTTGACAACACCCGAGCATAACACCAAATTCTGATATACTCATTATATTTATTTCCTGTATGTTTATTATCAACAACCCTTTCAACTCTGATACCATATTTTTGTTGGGTACCAATGATAGTAATTCAAAATTTTATGACTTTCGAACTTGACAGAGGAACAAATTAGAAAACAAGAGCAACGAGCATAATTGAAATACTATAACCGAGAGAAAAGATATATAGAAGACAAATGATTTTTATTTTAAACTACTTAGTACATTGTCTTGTTCAGTGGTTGCCTTATATAGGCAATTTGATAGGCAAAATTAAACATTTGATGGCTACTAAATTAAACAAACATTAATAAGAAAATATACACGTGATAGCATGAAAACTTTGAATGATCAATCTAAACATGGCAATATATAATTCATGGCATGACACTTTCGACAATAAGCATACAAATTAATATAATATTTCAGAATTAATTCGGCTCTTTTTGGAATGTATCCTTGATAAGCACTAGGCCCGAATGGCTTTCATGCGGGTTTCTATCAATCAAATTAGGATTTTTGGGACCTCAAATCACTTAAATTTGTTTACACATTCTGAATGAAGGCGTATCCATGAGAGAATTGAACATTATATACTTGGTTCTTATTCAAAAAAAATCCCAATTAAGATGGTTACAGAATATCGCCCCATTAGCCTATTTAAGTTGGATATATATCTCGTGGAATGGTATTTTTTAGATGTTGTAATATCTAGATTGGCTTTTTCGGATAAATTCATTCTGACCATTATGGACTATATACCTACAACTCGTTTTTCTGTCCTCATTAATGGCTGCATGATAGAATCTTTCAGCCCGTCCAGGGGCCTTCGACAAGGTTGCCCTTGTCCCCATATTTATTTTTACTTTGTTCACGGGCTCTTTTATCACTGTTGGAGCGTAGTGCAAATATGGGAGCATGGAAAGGTATCAATTTGCGCCAGAAATGGCCCGGAAATCAACCATATTTCCTTTGCCAAAAACACTATATTGTTTGGCCAATCAGATCGAGCTAGCTACATGCATTATAATCTGGGATTTCTTACAGCTTAATTTACGAATATGCTTCGGGATAGAGCTCAATCTTCACAAGTCTACTATCACATTTAGTCCCAATACATCAAATGATTTGAAGGTTAATATATTCTCCGGTTTAGGATGTTAGAGTAGATGCCCTGCAAGCCAACGGTTTGCTAGAGAATTTATTGACTCAAGTGTAATAAACAATCTTTATTTTAATATAATTTAACTTTTAATGGTTTCGTTATACTTTATCTGTATACCCATGTAAACAGCATAGATAAAGTCCTTGATTATGCTTTAATACAAATGAATTGTAATTCGATGTTGAAACTCATTTGTAAATACTGCATATTCTAAATTCGTTCCTAGTCGATTCAGCCGCCTAAAACATAGATAAAGATCGCTTGAGCTCGAGACTAGCATCTGTGATGTTGTGTACTGCGTTTCTTTGTAAGGGCATGGAGATGTCCAAACATGCAGATGGGTAGTCATATGATGATTATACCGAACAACCCTCCCTCGGACTTTCCAAGTGGTTATCATTCATCGAAAGGATAAGTCCGTGGTTATGATTGTACACCATTAGTCCTTATGACCCGGGACAACACTGAGGCTCTATATGCTAGGGCTGTGCTTTGACTCGTTTACCGGCTCCAGGAGAGTCATCAGGTGGCGAGGTTGGGTACAGTTGCGACACATATAGGAGCCAGTGCATTGTAGTCGGGGATTCACCGCTCACCTACGGGTGTGGATATCCTATGTGATCTAATGAAATAATAGTGCATGAAATCTCTGGCCAGAGTACGAGATGTACGTTGGAGAAGGAGTTCTCCAAATAGTACACGCGATGCCACTATTATAGTTATCACATAGTTATCGAATTAATACGCAACTCTCGATGAACCAATGGTTGTAGATTCGATCGGGATATATGAGATGAAGGGACCGTACTGTACGTTAATCATAATCGACTGGTTCTTGCAGGCACTATCAGTGATACCTAGGGGATCATGGGGCGATGCTACTAGACGCTCATACCATGATCCGATGGGTGCAATCAGAAATGAGTTTTGACATTCTTGATCAATGTGTTGATAAAAAGAATGGGGCTAACTAGGGTAAGCCCGAATAAAGGATTATGTCCTGAATCACAAAGAGTTGTGAACCCACGGCTAGCTGTATCCCTGAACCATTGAGGGTCACACAAGCACTGAATCGTTTGTTCCCGTTGAGAGAATAAATTCAAGGAGTTGAATTTATATTATAATATAGTAAATTCAAGGAGTTTAATTTATGATAATTAAATTTTGAGAAAAAAATAAATTCAAGGAGTTGAATTTATGAGATAGTAAATTCAAGAAGTTGAATTTATGAAATTGGGAGAGAATAAATTCAAGGAGTTGAATTTATAAAATTTGAGAATTTAATTTATTAAACTCAAAAGTTGGGTTTATTAAATATTAAATTTTAGAGGTGATAAAATTCAGGGAGTTGAATTTATAATTTTAATAATAAATTCAAATGTTGAATTTATAATGAATTTAATTTATTAAACTCAAAAGTTGAGTTTATTAAATATTAAATTAAATATGATGAGAGATATGTTTAATGGGCTTGTAGGAGTACAAGTCCAACATATTAAATGATTAAAATTCTTAATGGACTTTAATATAATTAATTAAACTAGTTTGACTAGTCCATTTAATTAACAAAGCCCATTAGATTTAATTAAGGAATCTAAATCCATAATTGTGGAATTTAGGTTAAAAGCTTTTGTTTTTAATATATAAATAAAAAATAAAAGGTAGCCTCCAATAAGATGACTTAGGATTTTCGAGAATCTCATATCACAATTCATCAAAAGCTATCGAAAATTTCTTCAAAAAGAAAAGAAAAATTTAGCTTAAATTATTGAGTCGAATTTTTCGTGTTATATCACTACGCAAAAGTTCTTCTAATTTTTCTAGTGCGAATTAGAAGAGGAACAAATCATCTAGTCGTGGACCAGATTAGAAGAAAGGAGTCTCTTGAAGAAAGTTCGTAAGGATTCATCAAGAGCTAATCCGTTTATACCGGATTAGTTGGAGCCAAGTGATTTAATTCACTAAAGGTATAATTCTAACACTCTATGAATGTTATTATTAAAATCATACGAGCGCCCAAAGAAAAATATATTTTGATTGTCAAAATAAATAAAAAATTGTAAAACTTCCGCTGCATTTGGGCGTGTAGAAAACCGGGATCAAACAGTGGTATCAGAGCCAAGGTTTTTTCTATATCGTATGGTTTTAAATCATATAGAATAATTTATTTCTAACCACACAAGAAAATTTTTCAGAAAATTGATGCACCATTAAAAAGATTATTTTTCCAGAAATCAAAAAAACAAAAATCGGGGCTGCCCGGAACTGTTTCGGGCAGTTCACTGTGCGCGCCTGCGCGCACAGTGCCGCGCGCGCACGCTGTGCGGAGCGTCCGCACAGCGTGCGGCGGCGGCGCGCGCGCGGCGTGCGGAACGTCCGCACGCTGCGCGCACAGTGCCCTTGCGGCTGCCCGAAACGTTCGGGCAGCAGGCGGGCAGCAGGGGCAGCTGCCCGGGATCGTCTCAGGAAGCGTTCTGGATGATGGGCTTGAATTGTTTGGGCTCAGGGTGCAATTTTCTGATTTTTCAAATTTTTGGGCAAAATTGATATTTTTTGAAAATTGGTTCAATTTTTATTTTGGAAAATTGATTTTTAGAAAAATAATAATTTTCTTGTAAAATAAATAATTAGAATATGATTTTAATTATTTATGATAAAAATGAGTTTTACAAGAAATCAATTATTATTGATTTAATTGAAAATTAAATAAAGGTGTTTATTTAATTTATTAAATTCTTTAATAATTGTGGTGGTTAGTGATAAAATTATTAGATATATGATTTATCAATTAAATAAATTGATGTTAATATTTGATATTAAATGCATGAAGGATGATCGAGAGCCTGGACCAATGTGTTAGGTGTATGTTAGGATATTTTACTGTTTTATTCGTTTTTTAATATTCGATATTATTAAAGTGGGCCTGGTTTATGGCCCGTTCCCACCCCATGAGATGTATCCCTTATGTGCCATGGCTATTTAAATGTAATTATTAGAAATAGTGGGAGATCAAGACTGGAAGATGGTGGGCCCGATGAACGAGATGAAGACATGTAAAATATTGTAAGCTCTTGTAATAGTTGCATTTGCATCCCTACATTCACCTAGGTTTTGGACCAGGATCCATGTTTGGCCCACATGGATCTAATAGTGTTGGCGATCGATCATCCTTATTTATTGTTGAATATCATATTATGATATATGCGATATATAGTAGTATGCATGTATGTATATTATTAGATAATATAATTGCATGGATCCGGCAAACATACAATCATGGCACGCAATTTTAAAAAATTAAAATGATGAGACAATTTTAAAATTAAAATCCCTCATTTTGAATATGATTCAAAATTTATATCAAACTGGAAAAGTAAAAATTAAAGGAGTTTAATTTTTCTTTGCCTTCCATCAACCGTGGTTGCATGTTGATCGCTACCCGCGGACAGTATCTGGCTCATATTATTGGGGAGGCCTGGACGCCGGAAAGCTGTGACTTCCACCGGACATATGATGTGAATTGAGTGGAACTCCCATGACTTCGGCTCATATTATTGGGGAACTCATGGCGACCGTCTACTACAATTCAATATTGATGGGTCAGTTTGACACGCGAAAATAAACGGCGTCATATTATTGGGTCCTTATTAAACATGAGGCAAAACACGCGGAGCTTGCATAGGGATGCAATTGGACTCTACCTTTTAGAAATTATAATTGACTGATATTATTCGGGATTATAATTGGCTAATAGGACTCTACGTGCCCACTAAAGAAATGCGATTTTTCTTTTTCATCAGAGGGTGGTGAAAATGTCAAAATAGTGGGAGTGAGATTTATAAAATAAAATCCATATTTTATATCTTAAAATTATTTTAAAATAATCAGCAACTATTATTATGTTTCCATATCAGTATATTTTTCGATTTCGTCACATAATCTAATTTTGTTATTAACAAGCTAACCGAATCTAATTTTCAAGACTGGTTGGGAAATTGTTACACTAATGTCAGTCCTGCTGAACTGACAAAGCATGCAAGATGGTAGGACCATAGTATACAAGCTAAAGTGTAACATGCTCGCTTCTTTGTCAAATGAACTGTAGGGACAGTTTTGAGAAAATGTTGAATGCTGCTGACATTCGAATACACATGCAAGAGTTATATGGTGCATGAAACTCGTACATTGATGCACACCACCTTTAAAAGCTCATGACTACACGCACGCAAGATGGGGCTTTGGTCCATGAGCGTAGTGTACATATGACTGGGCTTACTAAGAATGTGGTGGGCCTGGAATATGTGATTCCTAACGAGTTACTAGATAACATCAATTTGTTGTCTTTCTCTTCCTCATTTGACAGGGTTATGGTGAATTGAATAAGATAGATGATAGCCTTGAAGAGTTATTCAATACGCTTATAACTTATTATATCACCATAAAACTTGAAATTTTTGTTTTTCTTATGGGCCTCTCGTCAGACAAAAAATGGTCCACAAGGTAAGGGAAAGAAATGTTCTGCCCTTCACAAGAAAAAACAAACCCAATAAGAGGCCAACTCTGAAGGACACTTAAAAGGCCTACAAAGCCCGATAAGTCGAAACATATTTATTTCACTGCAAGAAGTCCGGACATAAGAAATTATATGTGCCAAAAATGTTCTGGAAATGATAAGTGAATGTCCAAGTAAACTTGATTTCAACAACAAACAAAAGAAAATTAGATGATCCAAATCTCACACAAATATGACATGCTAGACTATGTCACATTTCCCAAAGAAGGATGCACAAACTAGTGGGAGAAGGCATGTTTGACTTGTCAAACATAAATTCTCTACTTACTTGTGAGTTCTGTCTAAAAGGAAAAACGACTAAGACTCCATTCGATGGAAACGTGGAACGTGCACATGGTCTACTGGATTTGATCTACACAGACGTTTGTGGCCCGCTAAGTGTTAGCACAAAATATGGGCAATCCTACTTCATTACCTTTACTGATGACCATTCGAGGTATTGGTATGTTTATATGATGAAACACAAATCTGAAGCATTTGAAATGTTCAAAGAATTCAGATCTGAAGTAGAAAACCAGCTAGAAAGAAGTATTAAGGCATTTCGATCTGATCGAAGTGGAGAATACTTGAGTGCTGAATTTTTGGGTTATCTAAAAGAGAATGTGATTCTCACAGTGGACTCCACCAGCAACACCACAATTGAATGGTGTTTCTGAACGTCATAAGCGAACCTTGTTGGACATGGTTAGAAGAAAAGAGTCTCTTAAAGAAAGTTCGTAAGGATTCATCAAGAGTTAATCCGTTTATACCGGATTAGTTGGAGCCAAGTGATTTAATTCACTAAAGTTATAATTCTAACACCCTATGAATGTTATTGTTAAAATCATACGAGCGCCCAAAGCAAATTATATTTTGATTGTCAAAATAAATAAAAAATTTTAAAACTTCCGCTGCGTTGGGCGTGTAGAAAACCGGGATCCAACATAGGAATGCACCGTAGCGAATCGTATGAGGTATCTCTCGAGCTACCGTATTTTACATGGAGAAGTAAACACCAGATGTTTGATGGAATTAAGGAAAAAGTGGAAAAAAAATTGTTTTCTGTCGGTGGAAGGGAAGTTTTGATCAAAGTTGTCGCACAAGCCATCCTCTCTTAAACCATGAGCATTTTTCGAATGCCAGTAATTATTCGCCAATTGTTAAAGATCATTATTGTTACTTCTGTTGGGGATAGTGCCCTTAAAGCATTGTAATAAACCATTATTTTGGAAAACGACATTTATTATTGAACATGTTTGTATGAAATGTTATTGTCATGAATATCATAGCAAAATCCCTATTTTATTAGATGTAACCATAATTTTAGTATATATAATAGTTATATATACAAGAGGATTAAAATTATGGATAATAAACTTAAATCAAGTCAGTGATGAATTAATTAAAGTATGGATCTTTAATTAAAGCATCAATAATGCGGCCCATGAACATTATAAATGTGATCATCTTATCCGGATCGTCGATGTTGGGACATCTAGATGGGGGCATTTGTATATAATGTGATTATGTATGACTTGGACCGATTTAATTAGGCATTTCATAATAAATTCCGTTGTTACTATGAAATTAAAATTAAATCATAAAGATGATCATATATGGACAAATCTTAATCCTGAAGTGATTATAAACTCACATTCATTTCAATATGATTCTTAATTTGCTTGTTTAATGTTTGCGATTGCTCATTTTTAACACTTGCATTTTAGATTTATATTTGAAATGAATGGTTGAGAATATGAATTCACAGACATGGAATCCATTCCTTCTTGCGAGAAGTAGAAAGACGATTCCCTCATTTGTTAATTCTGGAACTGAGTGTTGGGCCCAACTAATTTATAATTAAGTTATAAATTGAACCACTCACTAGTGAATTAATGGTAAATGAGGATAATAAGTAATTGAAGAGGTAAACGGAAAATTCCTAGCTTCAGTTACGAATTGTCTATGGAGGATTAATCCATATGTAATGATTATATCAATGGACTACTCGATTTTGTAGAGTAAAATATTTCATAATGAAGAAGAGTGCAATTCCATATTTTTAGTGGAGTAATTTGGGAATTAATAAATTAGATAAATTAATTAAAGACTTTAATTATTTATCCAATTTATTGGAGCTTCTAATTATGAGTCCATGGTCCCCAATACGCCTTTCCAAATTAATGACGAGCTAGAAATGTAATTTAGAAATCACATGGAAAATTGTTTCCATGACTTCAAATGCTTGGAGATGAATATAATTAATTATGATATATTAATTATATTAAATTATAATTATGAGATAATTATGGATTTGGATTATTATGATAATATTCAAAAGATGTTAATAATATCTTTAATTTATTGTGAATAAAATTTAGATATTATTTGCTATCTGAAAATAAGTTAGAATTAGATTCTAATTTATTTTGATAAGATCCTAGAAATCCTATTTAATATCTTTAATTTATTGTGAATAAAATTTAGATATTATATCTAAATAAGTTAGAATAAGATTCTAATTTATTTTGATAAGATCCTAGAAACTCTATTTAATATCTTGAATTTATTGTGAATAAAATTTAGATATTATATCTAAATAAGTTAGAATAAGATTCTAATTTATCTTGATAATATCTTAGAAATCCTATTTAATATCTTTAATTTATTGTGAATAAAATTTAGATATTATTAGAATAAGATTCTAATTTATTTTGATAAGATTTTAAAAATCTTATGACTTTTAAAATAGTTTTAAAAGGCATAAAATATAATATTCAAACCAAATCAAATCTTTTGGCCCATCCTAATTAAAGTGGCCGATTTTTGTTCCCAATTAGATTGGGACTATTGGTTTGAATAATTATAAATAGGATTTAGATGGTCTTTTGAAGGAGAACTTTTTCTCTACTTTTTCATAAGTTGAAAATAAAGTAGAGAACAAAATAAAAATTTTGATTTCTAGCATTTGCGTTTTTGAGTGTCCACACACTCCCGTCGATAGGAAGGATCATATTGGAAGACCGTGGTTTCTACGCATATTGGATTTACAAAGAGGAGAAAATTTACAAGAGGTTAGTTTTCTAGTAAATTTTTTTCATTTAGATTCATAGTTAATTTATATTCATATGTTCGATTATAATTTATGAAATTATATAATCGCTTCCGCTGTGTTTCGATTTGATCGAAAATATATTTTATAGTCAGAATTTCTTCAGAGACTATATATAAAAATCAACAAATGGTATCAGAGCCATTGTTTTTCATATGAATATAAATTTTATGAATTTAAATTTTATGAGAGTGAGATTTATTGTTAAAATTTATACTCTTATTGCATAAATTTGGTTTGTTTTTTGTTAAGCATTATCGTAATCATTTTTTTTAAAAAAATTGATTTTTTATACTATTGAATGTAAAATATTTATTTTACTATTAGTTGATTTATAAAATTAATTTGAAATTGAATAAAATTGTTTTATTTGATTTGTTAATTTTATTTTTCAATTAAAAATTCGGTTAGAGGGACACGATTAAAAATCAAGAATTTTAACAATATCTCACTCTTATAAATTTTTGTGCCACTTATCTCGTTTAAATGAGATTTAATTATTATGATGTTTATTATGTGATATTTTATATTTATTTATTTTAGAGGTCCATAAATAAGTTTGACATCATGTTTAAATTTGATTTAAATGTCATTTAATTTTCATGTCATGCATCATATTTAAATTAGATTTAAATATTGTGACATTCATTATATTGCTCTTATCATTTAAAAGTGACCAATAAGATTGGACTTTTAATAATTAAATCATAAGATGTTTTAATTAAATAATTGAAAGTTTGAGAAACTTTAATTATTATATATTAATGAGTGGGAGAAGGATATATGACAATAAATCCTACGACCTCCACTATTAACAAAAGCAATGTGAGGTTTAAATGGCGCCTAGTGAAGCATAGAACGTCCTCCTTAAGGAAGATTTTCATTTAGATCAAAATTCAAGGCTTAGTTTCCAAAATGATAAGATTTTTTAGTATGATTCATAATTTACCTACCCTAAGGAGGCAATTATGGATTGTAATTTTAAATCCAAAATAGTGGGTCACACTCATAAGGATTCAATTGAATAGTTTAAATGCATTTAGGTTGAATTAAAAGGTAATTAATAATAAAATTGAAGATATGCGATATCTTAGTGTTTTATTTATTAATAGAGATAGTCTCGATTTAATCGTCATTTAATTCGTCCGACCCTAAGGCGGCTTATTAAATGTGAGATTAAATTTCCTTGGAATTGGTAGAATAAATAATAATGTATCATGCATCATATTTATGATTCCTAAATTGATTTGTAATCTATGATATTTGTTCAATTTATTAAATGTCGTTTTATACATTAATTTCAGCAATCATGTCTACTAGTCATGTTCTTGCTTTACTTAATGAAAAGTTGACTAGTGAAATTTTTTTGAAATGGAAGAGTAACATTAACATTGCTCTCGTCTGTGAGAACCTCAAATTTGTCTTGACGGATGTGTGTCCTCTCGAGCGCCCTTTGAATGCTTCTCGTAGTGTACGAGAAATATATGATCGATGGATTGCGGCAAACAATAAAGCCAAGGGCTACATGTTAGCCGGAATGAACGATGTGCTTAGACTTAAGCACGAGCATGTAGAGAATGCTTATGAGATAATGGATTCTCTGCAAGCTATGTTTGGTCAGCAATCTAGTCAATCTAAGCATGAGGCCATTAAGAATGCCATGAATGCTAAGATGAAGAAAGGCCAATCAGTTGGAGCACATGTTTTGAACATGGTTAACTACTTCACCGAAGCTGAGACTCATAGTGCGACCATAGATGATGGCACACAAGTGAGCATGATTTTGGAATCATTGCCCCCGACTTTCCTGCAATTCAAGAGCAACTATGTCATGAACAAGCTTGATTATAACATGACACAATTGCTCAACGAGTTGCAAACCTTTGAGGCCATTTCCATTGGAAAAGTCCAAGAAGGTGAGGCAAATGTTGTCAAGGATAAGTCACCTTCCTCCAAAGCTAGTTTGAAAAGGAAAATTAAGGGGAAAGGAAAGGGAGCTCTTAAAAAGCAAAAGAATTGGAATGGTTCCAATGGCAAAAAGAAGGATGAAACTGCAAAACCCAAAGGAAAATGTTTTCACTGTGGGGTCGATGGTCATTGGAAAAGAAACTGTCCCAAGTATCTCGCTGACCTAAAAGAGAAGAAGAAAGGTAAATATGATTTACTTATTCTAGAATCTTGTTTAGTAACCATTGATTCTTCTATATGGATAGTTGATTCAGGCGCTACTAATCATGTTTGTTGTTCTCTGCAGCTACTTAGTTCTTATGAAGAGCTTGGCGATGGGTCCTTCACAATGAGAGTTGGCAATGGTGCAATAGTTGCGGCAAAAGCAGTGGGAGTTATTAAACTTAGATTTAGTGATAGACATTTGGTTTTGAATAATGTTTACTTTATTCCTGGTTTTCGTAGAAATTTGATTTCTGTTTCAAAGTTGCATGAACAATTTTATTCGCTTTCTTTTGATAATAATGAGATTGTTATTTTGAGAAATGGTCGTATAATTTGTATTGCTTCAATCGAAAAGGGACTATATATTCTAAGACCAAATGAACAACCACTGCTTAATGTCGAAATGTTTAAAGTAGAACATCCCAAACCTAAAAAGCAAAAGGTTTCTCATGAAGATAAAACATATTTATGGCATCTAAGGTTGGGGCATATTTCTTTAGAAAGATTAAACAGACTTGTAAAGGATGGTCCTTTAAGAGAGCTAAGTGTTGACACTCTTCCTGTTTGTGAATCTTGTTTAGAAGGAAAAATGACTAAGAGACCTTTCTCCGCAAAGGGCAATAGGGCCAAAGAACCACTAGAGCTTATACATAGTGATGTATGTGGTCGACCCTATGACTACACAAGCTAGAGGTGGTTATGAGTATTTTGTCACTTTTATTGATGATTACTCAAGGTATGGATATATTTATCTCATTCATAGAAAATCCGAGACTTTTGGAAAGTTTAAAGAATTTCATGTGGAAGCCGAAAGACAACTAGGTAAATCTTTAAAGTGTCTTCGATCAGATCGAGACAGCGAGTATCTTGATACCGAGTTCAAAGATTATTTGCTAGAGCATGGTATTCTATACCAACTCACTGCACCTGGTACACCTCAGCAAAATGGTGTTGCTGAAAGGAGAAATCGCACTTTGCTTGATATGGTGAGATCTATGATGAGCTACTCTTCACTGCCAGTCTCGTTTTGGGGTTATGCAATAGAGATAGCCACTTACATTTTGAATGCAGTGCCATCAAAGTCAATCCATAAAACACCTCTAGAGTTGTGGAATGGGGAAAAACCTAGTTTATCTCACTTTCGCATATGGGGATGCCCAGCTCATGTGTTGGAAGGAAAGACTGAGAAATTGCATCCACGTTCAAAAGTGTGTTTGTTCGTGGGATACGCCAAGGGAACGAGAGGAGGTTGGTTTTATGATCCTCAAGATAAGAAGGTAATTGTATCGACAAATGCCATCTTTCTTGAAGATGATTACATGACTAACTTCAAGCCTCGAAGTAAGATTGTACTCGAGGAGTTACTCAATGATGAGATCATTCGACGTCCAAATAAAGTTGTTAAGGAAACCATTAATGATACCACTGAACCAAGTCAAGATATCATGCCACCTCGATGCAGTGGAAGGGTAGTAAGACCACCCCTCCGCTATCGTCAAGATGAAGAGGCAAATGTTGCTGTCACCGATGGGGTGGAAGATGATCCATTATCATTTCAACATGCAATGCAAGATCCTGACAAAGAAAGGTGGCTTGAAGCTATGAACCAAAAAATGGAGTCGATGTACTCTAATTCTGTCTGGGTTCTTGTAGATGCACCTGAAGAGGTTAGACCTATTGTGAAACGTCCTGCTCTTTTTATTGTTTTAAAAGTACTAGAATTTTTTTTTCCTTTCTCTAAAATTTTCGGCTTTCACTAAAATATTTTTATAAAATATTTTAACCCTTAAAATAAAATACCACCATCTAGCATTTTAAAAATCAAGTGCAATGGTCATAAAATAAAATCGTCGTAGGATTATCAAACCTAAAAAGCAATAAATTTGAAAAGTAAAGCCCATACTAAACCTCTCAAAATCTCTAAAAAGCATAAGTAAATAGTCTTAAAATCTTTAAATAAAATCATAAAGCATAATGCGGAAAATGTAGAGCTGGTCCTCGGGTTGTGTGGGCCTTCAGTCCAGTCAAATCACTCATCAAGTCCTCCCTCAATACCACCTGCATCCATCACACCTAGTGAGTCTAAAGACTCAACACACCATAATCTTTATAACGAGTAATACGTAATACAGTCAACATATAACGGTGAAAAATATTTGTACTTAAAATATCGTTTTCATGAAGATGCATAAACTTGAACATAAACATTTTCATAAATATTTTCGTGATGCATTTCATAAACCTTAACCTTTTTCCTTTTTTCCTCAACATGACATGACATAAAACATTTTTCATGATCATAAACATTTTTTTCCTTTTCCTTTTCCTTTTCCTTTTTCCTTTTCCTTTTGTTGAATTCAGATCGTTAATTGTGACTTTCCTGATCATGCTCATGAGGGTCGATGGATCCATCTACATAAAACCACAGTACTGGGCGGCGGGGGACACCAGCAACACTCTCACCGGTCAACTGGGCCCTGGCCTATCATGATTCGAATAGAAATACGATCGTCGGGGCTCCCTCTGGGGCCTTTTCCCTTCACGATATTCCCATTCTTCCGTTACCACAAAACCGTTACCACATATCCGTTACAACATATTCGCAATGATGGAAACACGATCGTCGGGCTCCCACTGGGACCATAACCCTCACGACGTCGCCAACATTAACGAATTAGTCACAATTATTTCACATCCTTCAACATTTTTCATTCACATCACTTTAGAAAAAAAATCATGAATATCATTACGTTTTTCATTTTTGAAACCAAGCATGCAACATGTATTTTAAATGTCTTCTTAAATCATAAAAATCCTTTAGACATTTAACAATCATCATTTAATCATGAACAATTCATAAACATTTAAAAATAATCATATTTTCGTAAAAATTGCATTTAGGGCACTGCCATGACCTTTACTAATTTCTCGGTGTAAAAAGACTGTTTTACCCCTGGACTCGACATTTTACCTTTTCAACTTTTTTTCTTGATTTCACGACTCTAACATGTCCCAAATAATTATTTAAGCTTACGTGAATTTTTCCATAATTTTATTTGGCTTAAAACTTAGACTTTTTTAATTATCTTTTCTTAATTATTTTGACGGTGTTTTAATCCCGAAAAATCCCAAACTTTAATATAAAATTCCTAAATTCTAAATTTAGTCCTTTTATATTATTTTAGCCCTTGTGGACCACGACTCAACCCCCGTGAGACGTTTTCCAATTTCTTCTTCTTTTAAATACCCTATTTGACACCTAAACTTCGACCCCGAGCCATCTTTTGATTTTCACGAGTTACTCCCGAGCCATGTCAAACCAAAACTTGCCCAACATGCCAAAGTACCCTACTGGACTCTAATTTTGTCAAAATATCCGCCCAAAATCGAAAACAAAACAGCCCCAGGTGACACCTAATCTGGCCGAGAGTTTTAAATTGTGTGGACTCTTGTTTGTTGTGTTAGGGACCCTAGCCAACGACCCTAGCCCCAAACCCGTGTGTTGTGCACCTCCTTAGGACCCTAGTGAACCACACTTTCCCAGCCCATGCCCCATGCATCGAGCCCCTGGACCCCTGAAGCTGTGCGAAACATGCAGCAGCTTTGTGCCACTCTCTTGGGTAGAGTCCTTCCTACGATGGACTCTTCGCCGCCTCTCCTCTCGAGTCCTAGCATGGCTAGGACTCTTCCCTGGTCTCCCCCACGCCCCTGGATAGCCCCTGGACAAGAGCCGCACCAAGCCCGGCCGTGAGGACCCCTAACCGAACCCATGTTCTTCCCATGACAACAACTTACGTTTTAATTGGTGCTCCTCAAATTCCAGCGTGTATGGTGCGCTTACAGGACCCTAACTAACGTGTAAACCCTTGTATATCATGGCCTAGTTCATGGCAGTCCTTAAACAACATACAATCATGTTTTAAGAATCAAAAACTTTGCTTAACATATCATGCTATGATCCAAAACGAAAATTTAGAAAAGTGGCACTTGTTTTTCTTTCATGTTATTCATGCATCCAATAATTTAAGCATTAATATGATATGATGGATGAGTAAAGGGAGATTAGGGTGTGCCTTTGCGTTTTATATGCACGAAAAACCGTTGACGACGAAGAACGGGACGCGACGATGGCTTGCTCTTGGCTTGATGCCTTCGAAAACCTCTTCTAGCTTGGTGTGGTGAGTGCCGTGTGTGTATGGGAGGGGTGGGGAAATTTTCAGAATAAAAACTATGTGGTGGCCGATTTATTTGATGGTAGACTAGGTTTTGCAACTTTTTACACTTTAAATACTAATTAAATCCCTAAGTAGGCTTTAGGCCTATTAAGCCATAAAATTAAGCCCATTAGTTAAATTAGGATTTAAATAAAATAATACCAAATTTTTTATTTAATTAAATATGTGAATTTATTAGCCGGGTTGCCAAAAAGCTCGTATTTTAGTTGAAAAACCAACACCGATAAAATTTACGCCCCGGCGTATAAAATCACCTCAAAACCCTTAATTTCACAAAAATACTAAAAAGCATCGACCATCTTTTAAATAATTAAAAATAATTATTTAATAAAAATATTTTACGTTTTCTTCAGCCCCCGGTCCCCGTTCCTCGATCGTCACTTGAATATTCCTAAAATACATTTTTTATGCATGATGACAAATAAATCTCATTTAGCATATAAAAAAGTACGTCACGTAATTAATTAGCAACTAAAATCAATTAATTACTCAATTTTTCATAATTTCCTAGATTCGCATGCAGTTGGATTACGTCGTCTTAATTTTGGACCTTACAATTCCTCCCCCCCTTAAATAAAATTTCGTCCTCGAAATTAGATCTTACCGAATAGATCCGGATAGTGACTCTTCAAGTCCCTCTCGGTTTCCCAAGTAGCTTCCTCTTCCGAGTGATTCAGCCACTTGACCTTGACCATTGGAATGACTTTGTTACGCAGTCGTCTTTCTTGTCTAGCCAGAATCTGGACAGGTCTATCTTCATACGACATATTTGGAGTTAGTTGAAGAGGTTCATAATTAAGCACATGTGATGGGTTAGACATGTACTTCCGCAGCATCGAAATGTGGAACACATTGTGAACTCCAGAAAGTGCGGGTGGCAATGCCACTCTATAAGCTAGTGTCCCAATCCTCTCCAAAATCTCGAATGGGCCAATAAATCTAGGACTAAGCTTGCCCTTTTTGCCAAAACGCATAACACCCTTCATGGGTGCTATCTTCACAAACACGTGGTCGCCTACTGCAAACTCCAAGTCCCTTCGTCTTTTGTCCGCATAACTCTTTTGTCGGCTTTGTGCAGTCTTCATTCTATCACGAATCTTGACTACAAGCTCAGCTGTTTCTTCAATTACATCTGGACCAATGTCTCATCTTTCCCCAACCTCGTCCCAATGAATAGGAGATCTACATTTTCTTCCATAGAGTGCCTCAAAAGGAGCCATTCCTATTGATGATTGATAGCTGTTATTGTAAGTGAACTCCACTAGAGGTAATTTTTGTTCCCAACTGCCTTGGAAATCAATAACACATGCTCGCAGTAGATCTTCCAAAGTCTGTATAACTCTTTCTGACTGACCATCGGTTTGAGGGTGGAACGCTGTACTGAACAATAACTTGGTCCCCATCGCAGCATGCGGACTCTTCCAAAAAGATGAAGTGAATCGCGGGTCTCTATCAGAAACAATAGATATTGGTATCCCATGCAGACGAACTATCTCCCGAATATATAACTCTGCATACTGAGCCATGGTGAATGTCGTCTTAATAGGTAGAAAATGCGCTGATTTCGTAAGACGATCAACCATCACCCAAATGAAATTCAATCCCTTAACAGTCTTAGGCAATCCCACAACAAAGTCCATGGTGATATTTTCCCATTTCCACTCGGGAATAGGGAGTGACTTCAATTTTCCCGCTGATCTCTGATGCTCTGCTTTGACTTGCTGACAAGTCAAACATTCGGATACATATCTCAAGATGTCTCTCTTCATGCCTGGCCACCAATATAACAACTTCAAATCTCTATACATCTTTGTACTGCCCGGATGAATGGAATATGGTGTGTCGTGGGCTTCCTTCATAATAAGATCTCTCAAAGAATCGTCACTAGGAACCCATAGACGGTCTCGATAACGGACTAAACCATCCACCACTGAATATAAATTCCGGCCCTTGGCTTCATCTCTTGCTCTCCACTTTTGCATCTGCTCATCAGTAGACTGCCCATCACGAATTCTATCTCTCAAAGTCGACTGTACTGATAATGTGGCAAGATTAGGGGCCTTGCCCCTAGCATACACTGTGAGTTCAAACCGCTGTATCTCGGACTACAACGGTCTTTGGAGTGATAACTGCTACTTTTCTACTCAATGCGTCTGCCACTACATTAGCTTTCCCCGGATGGTAGCTAATGTCACAATCATAGTCCTTTACCAATTCAAGCCATCTGCGCTGTCTCATATTCAACTCCTTTTGGGTGAAGAAGTATTTCAAGCTTTTATGATCGGTGAATATTTTGCACTTCTCCCCATAAAGGTAGTGTCTCCAAATCTTTAGTGCAAAGACTACTGCTGCAAGCCCAAGATCATGAGTAGGGTAGTTCTTTTCATGAATTTTCAACTGTCTTGACGCATAGGCGATAACTCGGTTGTTTTGCATCAGAACTGCACCTAGACCTAGCTTAGAAGCATCGGTATAAAGAACATACTCCCCTTGCCCTGAGGGCATGGATAACACTGGTGCTGATATCAAGGCTTGCTTCAACTTGTCAAAACTGTCTTGACACTCGGATCCCCAAATAAACTTAGCATTTTTCTTCGTCAAAGATGTCAAAGGCACTGCAATAGATGAGAACCCCTTGATGAATTTGCGATAATAGCCGGCTAATCCCAAGAAACTGCGAATCTCGGTGACACTCTTCGGTACTGGCCACTCTTTTACTGCCTCAACTTTACTCGGATCAACTTCCACGCCATCACTAGAAATGATGTGGCCTAAGAACGCCACTCTGTCAAGCCAAAAATCGCACTTGCTGAACTTTGCATATAGCTTTCTGTGTCTTAATACCTGCAGTGCTGTCCTCAAATGGCGACTATGCTCCTCTCTGCTCTTGGAATAGATCAATATGTCATCAATGAAGACAATAATAAATTGATCCAGATACGGCTGAAATACGCGATTCATGAGATCCATGAAGATCGCTGGTGCATTGGTCAACCCGAATGGCATGACCATAAACTCATAGTGCCCATATCTTGTGCGAAATGCTGTCTTGTGCACGTCAGACTCCTAGACTTTCAACTGATGGTATCCAGATCGCAGAACAATTTTAGAAAATATCGAAGCTCCTTGCAACTGGTCAAATAAATCCTCAATTCTTGGCAGTGGATACTTATTTTTGAAAGTGACCCTATTGAGCTCTCGATAATCGATGCAAAGACGCATACTACCATCTTTCTTTTTCACAAACAAAACCGGTGCGCCCCACGGAGAGTAACTAGGGCGAATAAAACCTTTGTCTAGCAATTCTTGAATTTGATCTTTCAATTCTTTCATTTCAGCAGGTGCTAGATGATAAGGTGCTTTAGATATAGGAACAGTGCCCGGCATAAGATCAATAGAGAATTCCACTTCACGATCGGGTGGGATGCCAGAAACGTCTTCGGGAAAGACGCTAGCAAAATCCCTCACAATATCAACATCTTCTAACTTCTGGGTGATGGATTCATGTGTAGTAGTGACACATGCTAAATACCTCTGACATCCATGCTTAATAAGCTTCCTCGCACTTAGACAAGAGATAATGTGCGGCATTTGCTGGTTTCTTGCCGCCTCGAAAACAAAAGATTTACCACTGGGTGGCCTAATTGATACTGATCGCTGACAAAAATCAATCGAAGCTCCATTCGCTGATAGCCAATCCATCCCAAGTATAATATCGAATTCGGGCATAGGAAGCACAATAAGATCTGCCCGAACAACATCTCTGAATAAACAAAGCTCCAGATTCTTAACAATCTTAGATGTGAGCATCTGATCACCGGAAGGAATTGAAACTTTGAAACCCAAACCCATATCTTGAGGAGTAATATTCAGTCTTTTGATGAAGGTTTCTGATATGAAAGAGTGTGTAGCTCCTGAATCTAGCAAAGCATAGGTAGCTACGCCTAGAATGATGATCCTCCCTGCGGTGAAAATGTCTTTTAATTCTTTTGGTGTTGACACTTAAGGATTTACTATCATTAATTCCCAAAGTTGAATGAAGATTTCGTGTTGAACTTAAACATTTCTTGGAGAAGTTTCGCTTTAGTCCCTCAATCTTTTAAGTTTGCATTATTGACCCATAATTTTCGAATTATTGCACTTAAGTCCCTTAAATTTTCAAAAATTGCATATTGGCCCCCCAATAATTTCGAAACCCTCTTTTATGGTTTTCTTTAATTTTTGGCCCTTAGACTTTTTATTCTGAATCATAACATCTTTCACATAAAATAAGGCACAAAAATTCGAATCATTTTTTTCTATGGTTTCTAAAATCATCGCTTAAGTCCAACTAAGTAGAACATGCAACCTAATTTATTCTAGGTTGAAACTTAATCACAATTCAATTCTAATAACCAATTTAACATTTCATGCAGAAATAAGCAATATAAAAATGTTAAATGACTAGGTTACCCGTGATGAGTGTAGTGTCTGCCTCTTCCTCAGCTTCCTCGGCATTCATAACATAAGCTCGGGCCGTAGTAGCTGCTTTCCTCTTTGGGCATTCAATAGTTTTGTGACCGGCCTCCTTGCAGTAGAAACATTTATATGATCCCAACTCGCATTTGCCAAGATGTAGACGGTTCCACTCCTTGCATGGTTGCCTCTCAGCAGGCTTTGGTGCTCCCGGATTCTATGGCTTTGGTGGCGCTGGCTTCTTGACTTGACCTTGGGGCTTTTGAGGCCCTTGAGGTCTAGGAGGACCCGTATTGGGCTTCTTGTTGGGTTGATTGTTATTGTGATAGTGCTGCCTCTTGCGCTGAATCTCAAAGTCAATGTCCTTTAAGGACTGCTCAGCCTGGTATGCATAAGTAACTGCCATAGCATAATTCTCCGGACGCATCATCATAACTTTATCCCGAATGGTAGGTCTTAGGGCATCCTTGAAATGCCTAAGTTTTTCTTCCGCGTCTCCAGCAATAAGGGGTACAAAGTGGCAACCCCTATCAAACTTCTTCACAAAATCAGCAACAGATATGTCTCCTTGACGGAGGGTCATAAATTCCCTCTTTATCTGGCTTCTGACATCAGCAGTAAAGTATTTCTCATAGAATTTCTTCTTGAACTGTGCCCAAGTGAGTGAAGCAAGGTCAACACCATGCTCGGCTCCTTCCCACCATAAAGAAGCGTCGTCCCTAAGCAGATAAGTAGTGCATCTCACACGGTCGACGTCTCCCATGTTCAGATAGCGAAAATGTACCTCGAGTGATCGGATCCAACTCTCAGCGGCAAATGGATCGGTGGTGCCAGAAAATTTCTTTGGCCCTAGCCTCCGGAACTGCTCATAAATATCCTGCGGTGGCCTAGGTGGCTGCTGCTGCATCTGCTGTAACTGCAGCTGTAATTGCTGCTGCTGTAACTGCTGCTCGAAGAGGCGAGCCATGCCCTCTAATGCACGAGTAGCAGGATCCCCAGGTGGAGGAGGCGGTGGTGGTGGTGCATTTCTTTGACTATTCCCTCGGCGATTAACACTGTTCTCTGCCTGATTCTCGATAATGGGTACGCGTCTAGGAGACATTTTATCTGAATGTTTTCCAAATTCTAACGTAACCAACATCCATTTAAATCTAAGTTATATAATCATGTAACACATCCTGACTTAATTAGCATTTTAAGCATGCAAGGCAATACTAAAAAAAAAAAACTATTAAACAGGTATCATAAACATAATATCCATAATGTCATGCAGGTTAAATCATATAGAATCACATAAAGCAAGTAAATCTTACAACTTGAGGCTTGACGACTGATCTTCCTCGCGCTGATGGTGGCACAACCCTTTACAGGACCTTTGCTCTGATACCAACTGAAACGTCCTGCTCTTTTTATTGCTTTAAAAGTACTAGAAATTATTTTTTTTCCTTTCTCTAAAATTTTCGGCTTTCACTAAAATATTTTTATAAAATATTTTAACCCTTAAAATAAAATACCACCATCTAGCATTTTAAAAATCAAGTGCAATGGTCATAAAATAAAATTCTCGCATGATTACCAAACCTAAAAAACAATAAATTTGAAAAGTAAAGCCCATACTAAACCTCTCAAAATCTCTCAAAAGCATAAGTAAATAGTCTTAAAATCTTTAAATAAAATCATAAAGCATAATGCGGAAAATGTAGCGCTGGTCCTCGGGTTGTGTGCGCCTTCAGTCCAGTCAAATCACTCATCAAGTCCTCCCTCAATACCACCTGCATCCATCACACCTAGTGAGTCTAAAGACTCAACACACCATAATCTTTATAACGAGTAATACGTAATACAGTCAACATATAACGGTGAAAAATATTTATACTTAAAATATCGTTTACATGAAGATGCATAAACTTGAACATAAACATTTTCATAAATATTTTCATGATGCATTTCATAAACCTTAACCTTTTTCTTTTTTCCTCAACATGACATGACATAAAACATTTTTCATGATCATAAACATGTTTTTTCCTTTTCCTTTTCCTTTTCCTTTTTCCTTTTCCTTTTGTTGAATTCAGATCGTTAATTGTGACTTTCCTGATCATGCTCATGAGGGTCGATT
Source organism: Primulina tabacum (assembly GCF_025594145.1). Lineage (NCBI taxonomy): Eukaryota > Viridiplantae > Streptophyta > Magnoliopsida > Lamiales > Gesneriaceae > Primulina > Primulina tabacum. The sequence goes on from NC_134567.1 coordinate 9,618,763, forward strand.
GATCCATCTACATAAAACCACAGTACTGGGCGGCGGGGGACACCAGCAACACTCTCACCGGTCAATTGGGCCCTGGCCTATCATGATTCGAATAGAAATACGATCGTCGGGGCTCTCTCTAGGGCCTTTTCCCATAAATGGGCTCCCTCTGGGGCCTTTTCCCTTCACGATATTCCCATTCTTCCGTTACCACAAAACTGTTACCACATATCCGTTACCACATATTCGCAATGATAGAAACACGATCGTCGGGCTCCCACTGGGACCATAACCCTCACGACGTCGCCAACATTAACGAATTAGTCACAATTATTTCACATCCTTCAACATTTTTCATTCACATCACTTTAGAAAAAAATCATGAATATCATTACGTTTTTCATTTTTGAAACCAAGCATGCAACATGTATTTTAAATGTCTTCTTAAATCATAAAAATCCCTTAGACATTTAACAATCATCATTTAATCATGAACAATTCATAAACATTTAAAAATAATCATATTTTCGTAAAAATAGCATTTAGGGCACTGTCATGACCTTTACTAATTTCCCGGTGTAAAAAGACCGTTTTACCCCTGGACTCGACATTTTACCTATTCGACTTTTTTTCTTGATTTCACGACTCTAACATGTCCCAAATAATTATTTAAGCTTACGTGAATTTTTCCATAATTTTATTTGGCTTAAAACTTAGACTTTTTCAATTATCTTTTCTTAATTATTTTGATGGTGTTTTAATCCTGAAAAATCCCAAACTTTAATATAAAATTCCTAAATTCTAAATTTAGTCCTTTTATATTATTTTAGCCCTTGTGGACCACGACTCAACCCCCGTGAGCCGTTTTCCAATTTCTTCTTCTTTTAAATACCCTATTTGACACCTAAACTTCGACCCCGAGCCATCATTTGATTTTCACGAGTTACTCCCGAGCCATGTCAAACCAAAACTTGCCCAACATGCCAAAGTACCCTACTGGACTCTAAGTTTGTCAAAATATCCGCCCAAAATCGAAAACGAAGCAGCCCCAGGTGACACCTAATCTGGCCGAGAGTTTTAAATTGTATGGACTCTTGTTTGTTGTGTTAGGGACCCTAGCCAACGACACTAGCCCCAAACCCGTGTGTTGTGCACCTCCTTAGGACCCTAGTGAACCACCCTTGCCCAGCCCGTGCCCCATGCATCGAGCCTCTGGACCCCTGAAGCTGTGCGAAACATGCAGCAGCTTTGTGCCACTCTCTCGGGTAGAGTCCTTCCTACGATGGACTCTTCGCCGCCTCTCCTCTCGAGTCCTAGCATGGCTAGGACTCTTCCCTGGTCTCCCCCACGCCCCTGGCTAGCCCCTGGACAAGAGCCGCACCAAGCCCGGCCGTGGGGACCCCTAACCGAACCCATGTTCTTCCCATGACAGCAACTTACGTTTTAATTGGTGCTCTTCAAATTCCAGCGTGTATGGTGCGCTTACAGGACCCTAACTAACGTGTAAACCCTTGTATATCATGGCCTAGATCATGGCAGTCCTTAAACAACATACAATCATGTTTTAAGAATCAAAAACCTTGCTTAACATATCATGCTATGATCCAAAACGAAAATTTAGAAAAGTGGCACTTGTTTTTCTTTTATGTTATTCATGCATCCAATAATTTAAGCATTAATATGATATGATGGATGAGTAAAGGGAGATTAGGGTGAGCCTTTGCGTTTTATACGCACGAAAAAACCGTTGACGACGAAGAACGGGACGCGACGATGGCTTGCTCTTGGCTTGATGCCTTCGAAAACCTCTTCTAGCTTGGTGTGGTGAGTGCCGTGTGTGTATGGGAGGGGTGGGGAAATTTTCAGAATAAAAACTATGTGGTGGCCGATTTATTTGATGGTAGACTAGGTTTTGCAACTTTTTACACTTTAAATACTAATTAAATCCCTAAGTAGGCTTTAGGCCTATTAAGCCATAAAATTAAGCCCATTAGTTAAATTAGGATTTAAATAAAATAATACCAAAGTTTTTCTTTAATTAAATATGTGAATTTATTAGCCGGGTTGCCAAAAAGCTCGTATTTTAGTTGAAAAACCAACACCGATAAAATATACGCCCCGGCGTATAAAATCATCTCAAAACCCTTAATTTCACAAAAATACTAAAAAGCATCGACCATCTTTTAAATAATTAAAAATAATTATTTAATAAAAATATTTTACGTTTTCTTCAGCCCCCGGTCCCCGTTCCTCGATCGTCACTTGAATATTCCTAAAATACATTTTTTATGCATGATGACAAATAAATCTCATTTAGCATATAAACTAGTACGTCACGTAATTAATTAGCAACTAAAATCAATTAATTACTCAATTTTTCATAATTTCCTAGATTCGCATGCAGTTGGATTACGTCGTCTTAATTTTGGACCTTACAATTCCTCCACCCCTTAAATAAAATTTCGTCCTCGAAATTAGATCTTACCGAATAGATCCGGATAGCGACTCTTCAAGTCCCTCTCGGTTTCCCAAGTAGCTTCCTCTTCCGAGTGATTCAGCCACTTGACCTTGACCATTGGAATGACTTTGTTACGCAGTCGTCTTTCTTGTCTAGCCAGAATCTGGACAGGTCTTTCTTCATACGACATATTTGGAGTTAGTTGAAGAGGTTCATAATTAAGCACATGTGATGGGTTAGACATGTACTTCCGCAGCATCGAAATGTGGAACACATTGTGAACTCCAGAAAGTGCGGGTGGCAATGCCACTCTATAAGCTAGTGTCCCAATCCTCTCCAAAATCTCGAATGGGCCAATAAATCTAGGACTAAGCATGCCCTTTTTGCCAAAACGCATAACACCCTTCATGGGTGCTATCTTCACAAACACGTGGTCGCCTACTGCAAACTCCAAGTCCCTTCGTCTTTTGTCCGCATAACTCTTTTGTCGGCTTTGTGCAGTCTTCATTCTATCACGAATCTTGACTACAAGCTCAGCTGTTTCTTCAATTACATCTGGACCAATGTCTCTTCTTTCCCCAACCTCGTCCCAATGAATAGGAGATCTACATTTTTTTCCATAGAGTGCCTCAAAAGGAGCCATTCCTATTGATGATTGATAGCTGTTATTGTAAGTGAACTCCACTAGAGGTAATTTTTGTTCCCAACTGCCTTGGAAATCAATAACACATGCTCGCAGTAGATCTTCCAAAGTCTGTATAACTCTTTCTGACTGACCATCGGTTTGAGGGTGGAACGCTGTACTGAACAATAACTTGGTCCTCATCGCTGCATGCAGACTCTTCCAAAAAGATGAAGTGAATCGCGGGTCTCTATCAGAAACAATAGATACTGGTATCCCATGCAGACGAACTATCTCCCGAATATATAACTCTGCATACTGAGCCATGGTGAATGTCGTCTTAATAGGTAGAAAATGCGCTGATTTCGTAAGACGATCAACCATCACCCAAATGACATTCAATCCCTTAACAGTCTTAGGCAATCCCACAACAAAGTCCATGGTGATATTTTCCCATTTCCACTCGGGGGCTTCAATTTTCCCGCTGGTCTCTGATGCTCTGCTTTGACTTGCTGACAAGTCAAACATTCGGATACATATCTCAAGATGTCTCTCTTCATGCCTGGCCACCAATATAACAACTTCAAATCTCTATACATCTTTGTACTGCCCGGATGAATGGAATATGGTGTGTCGTGGGCTTCCTTCATAATAAGATCTCTCAAAGAATCGTCACTAGGAACCCATAGACGGTCTCGATAACGGACTAAACCATCCACCACTGAATATAAATTCCGGCCCTTGGCTTCATCTCTTGCTCTCCACTTTTGCATCTGCTCATCAGTAGACTGCCCATCACGAATTCTATCTCTCAAAGTCGACTGTACTGATAATGTGGCAAGATTAGGGGCCTTGCCCCTAGCATACACTGTGAGTTCAAACCGCTGTATCTCGGACTACAACGGTCTTTGGAGTGATAACTGCTACTTTTCTACTCAATGCGTCTGCCACTACATTAGCTTTCCCCGGATGGTAGCTAATGTCACAATCATAGTCCTTTACCAATTCAAGCCATCTGCGCTGTCTCATATTCAACTCCTTTTGGGTGAAGAAGTATTTCAAGCTTTTATGATCGGTGAATATTTTGCACTTCTCCCCATAAAGGTAGTGTCTCCAAATCTTTAGCGCAAAGACTACTGCTGCAAGCTCAAGATCATGAGTAGGGTAGTTCTTTTCATGAATTTTCAACTGTCTTGACGCATAGGCGATAACTCGGTCGTTTTGCATCAGAACTGCACCTAGACCTAGCTTAGAAGCATCGGTATAAAGACATACTCCCCTTGCCCTGAGGGCATGGATAACACTGGTGCTGATATCAAGGCTTGCTTCAACTTGTCAAAACTGTCTTGACACTCGGATCCCCAAATAAACTTAGCATTTTTCTTCGTCAAAGATGTCAAAGGCACTGCAATAGATGAGAACCCCTTGATGAATTTGCGATAATAGCCGGCTAATCCCAAGAAACTGCGAATCTCGGTGACACTCTTCGGTACTGGCCACTCTTTTACTGCCTCAACTTTACTCGGATCAACTTCCACGCCATCACTAGAAATGATGTGGCCTAAGAACGCCACTCTGTCAAGCCAAAAATCGCACTTGCTGAACTTTGCATATAGCTTTCTGTGTCTTAATACCTGCAGTGCTGTCCTCAAATGGCGACTATGCTCCTCTCTGCTCTTGGAATAGATCAATATGTCATCAATGAAGACAATAATAAATTGATCCAGATACGGCTGAAATACGCGATTCATGAGATCCATGAAGATCGCTGGCGCATTGGTCAACCCGAATGGCATGACCATAAACTCATAGTGCCCATATCTTGTGCGAAATGCTGTCTTGTGCACGTCAGACTCCTAGACTTTCAACTGATGGTATCCAGATCGCAGAACAATTTTAGAAAATATCGAAGCTCCTTGCAACTGGTCAAATAAATCCTCAATTCTTGGCAGTGGATACTTATTTTTGAAAGTGACCCTATTGAGCTCTCGATAATCGATGCAAAGACGCATACTACCATCTTTCTTTTTCACAAACAAAACCGGTGCGCCCCACAGAGAGTAACTAGGGCGAATAAAACCTTTGTCTAGCAATTCTTGAATTTGATCTTTCAATTCTTTCATTTCAGCAGGTGCTAGACGATAAGGTGCTTTAGATATAGGAACAGTGCCCGGCATAAGATCAATAGAGAATTCCACTTCACGATCGGGTGGGATGCCAGAAACGTCTTCGGGAAAGACGCTAGGAAAATCCCTCACAATATCAACATCTTCTAACTTCTGGCTGATGGATTCATGTGTAGTAGTGACACATGCTAAATACGCCTGACATCCATGCTTAATAAGCTTCCTCGCACTTAGACAAGAGATAATGTGCGGCATTTGCTTGTTTTTTGCCGCCTCGAAAACAAAAGATTTACCACTGGGTGGCCTAATTGATACTGATCGCTGACGAAAATCAATTGAAGCTCCATTCGCTTATAGCCAATCCATCCCAAGTATAATATCGAATTCGGGCATAGGAAGCACAATAAGATCTGCCCGAACAACATCTCTGAATAAACGAAGCTCCAGATTCTTAACAATCTTAGATGTGAGCATCTGATCACCGGAAGGAATCGAAACTTTGAAACCCAAACCCATATCTTGAGGAGTAATATTCAGTCTTTTGATGAAGGTTTCTGATATGAAAGAGTGTGTAGCTCCTGAATCTAGCAAAGCATAGGTAGCTACGCCTAGAATGATGATCCTCCCTGCGGTGAAAATGTCTTTTAATTCTTTTGGTGTTGACACTTAAGGATTTACTATCATTAATTCCCAAAGTTGAATGAAGATTTCGTGTTGAACTTAAACATTTCTTGGAGAAGTTTCGCTTTAGTCCCTCAATCTTTTAAGTTTTCATTATTGACCCATAATTTTTGAATTATTGCACTTAAGTCCCTTAAATTTTTGAAAATTGCATATTGGCCCCCCAATAATTTCGAAACCCTCTTTTATGGTTTTCTTTAATTTTTGGCCCTTAGACTTTTTATTCTGAATCATAACATCCTTCACATAAAACAAGGCACAAAAATTTGAATCATTTTTTTCTATGGTTTCTAAAATCATCGCTTAAGTCCAACTAAGTAGAACATGCAACCTAATTTATTCTAGGTTGAAACTTAATCACAATTCAATTCTAATAACCAATTTAACATTTCATGCAGAAATAAGCAATATAAAAATGTTAAATGACTAGGTTACCCGTGATGAGTGTAGTGTCTGCCTCTTCCTCAGCTTCTTCGGCATTCATAACATAAGCTCGGGCCGTAGCAGCTGCTTTCCTCTTTGGGCAATCAATAGCTTTGTGACCGGCCTCCTTGCAGTAGAAACATTTATATGATCCCAACTCGCATTTGCCAAGATGTAGACGGTTGCACTCCTTGCATGGTTGCCTCTCAGCAGGCTTTGGTGCTCCCGGATTCTGTGGCTTTGGTGGCGCTGGCTTCTTGACTTGACCTTGGGGATTTTGAGGCCCTTGAGGTCTAGGAGGACCCGTATTTGGCTTCTTGTTGGGTTGATTGTTATTCTGATAGTGCTGCCTCTTGCGCTGAATCTCAAAGTCAATGTCCTTTAAGGACTGCTCAGCCTGGTATGCATAAGTAACTTCCATAGCATAATTCTCCGGACGCATCATCATAACTTTATCCCTGAATGGTAGGTCTTAGGGCATCCTCGAAATGCCTAAGTTTTTCTTCCGCGTCTCCAGCAATAAGGGGCACAAAGTGGCAACCCCTATCAAACTTCTTAACAAAATCAGCAACAGATATGTCTCCCTGACGGAGGGTCATAAATTCCTTCTTTATCCGGCTTATGACATCAGCAGTAAAGTATTTCTCATAGAATTTCGTCTTGAACTGTGCCCAAGTGAGTGAAGCAAGGTCAACACCATGCTCGGCTCCTTCCCACCATAAAGAAGCGTCGTCCCTAAGCAGATAAGTAGTGCATCTCACACGGTCGGCGTCTCCCATGTTCAGATAGCGAAAATGTACCTCGAGTGATCGGATCCAACTCTCAGCGGCAAATGGATCGGTGGTGCCAGAAAATTCCTTCAGCCCTAGCCTCCGGAACTGCTCATAAATATCCTGCGGTGGCGTAGGTGGCTGCTGCTGCATCTGCTGTAACTGCAGCTGTAACTGCAGCTGCTGTAACTGCTGCTCTAAGAGGCGAGCCATGCCCTCTAATGCACGAGTAGCAGGATCCCCAGGTGGAGGAGGAGGTGGTGGTGGTGCATTTCTTTGACTATTCCCTCGGCGATTAACACTGTTCTCTGCCTGATTCTTGATAACGGGTACGCGTCTAGGAGACATTTTATCTGAATGTTTTCCAAATTCTAACGTAACCAACATGCATTTAAATCTAAGTTATGTAACACATCCTGACTTAATTAGCATTTTAAGCATGCAAGGCAATACTAAAAAAAAAAACTATTAAACAGGTATCATAAACATAATATTCATAGCGTCATGCAGGTTAAATCATATAGAATCACATAAAGCAAGTAAATCTTACAACTTGAGGCTTGACGACTGATCTTCCCGGCGCTGATGGTGGCACAACCCTTTACAGGACCTTTGCTCTGATACCAACTGAAACGTCCTGCTCTTTTTATTACTTTAAAAGTACTAGAAATTTTTTTTTTCCTTTCTCTAAAATTTTCGGCTTTCACTAAAATATTTTAACCCTTAAAATAAAATACCACCATCTAGCATTTTAAAAATCAAGTGCAATGATCATAAAATAAAATCGTCGCATGATTACCAAACCTAAAAAGCAATAAATTTGAAAAGTAAAGCCCATACTAAACCTCTCAAAATCTCTAAAAAGCATAAGTAAATAGTCTTAAAATCTTTAAATAAAATCATAAAGCATAATGCGGAAAATGTAGAGCTGGTCCTCGGGTTGTGTGCGCCTTCAGTCCAGTCAGATCACTAATCAAGTCCTCCCTCAATACCACCTACATCCATCACACCTAGTGAGTCTAAAGACTCAACACACCATAATCTTTATAACGAGTAATACGTAATACAGTCAACATATAACTGTGAAAAATATTTGTACTTAAAATATCGTTTTCATGAAGATGCATAAACTTGAACATAAACATTTTCTTAAATAGACGGTTACACTGATTCTGATTTTCAATCAGACAGAGATACTCAAAATTCGACATCTGGATCGGTGTTTACTTTTGGTGGCGGTGCCATAGTCTGGAGAAGCGTCAAGCAATCCAGCACAGCCGACTCGACCATGGATGCCGAATAAATAGCTGCTTCCGAAGCTGCTAAAGAGGCTGTATGGCTTAAGAAATTCCTATCTAATTTGGAAGTTGTTCCAAATGTGAATAATCCACTCACTTTGTGGTGTGACAACAGTGGTGCAGTGGCTAATTCGAAGGAACCTCATAGTCACAAGAGATCGAAGCATATAGAAAGGAAGTACCACTTGATCCGAGAGATAGTGCAAAGAGGTGACGCTTATATTCTCAAGATTGTGTCTGCTGACAACCTCGCCGATCCATTCACCAAGGCACTGCCTGCAAAAGTGTTTGAAAGGCATATGCTAAACTTAGGACTTAGACACATGTCTCACATGCTTTAGTGCAAGTGGGAGATTGTTGGGGGAAGTGCCCTTAAAGCATTGTAATAAACCATTTTTTTGGAAAACGACATTTATTATTGAACATGTTTGTATGAAATGTTATTGTCAATTGAATATCATAACAAAATCCCTAGTTTATTAAATGTAACCATAATTTTAGTATATATAAGAGTTATATATACAAGAGGATTAAAATTATGCATAATAAACTTAAATCAAGTCGGTGATGAATTAATTAAAGTATGGATCTTTAATTAAAGCATCAATAATGCGGCCCATGAACATTATGAATGTGATCATCTTATCCGGATCGTCGATGTTAGGACATCTAGATGGGGGCATTTGTATATAATGTGATTATGTACGACTTGGACCGATTTAATTAGGCATTTATAATAAATTCCATTGTTATTATGAAATTCAAATTAAATCATAAAGATGATCATATATGGACAAATCTTAATCCTGAAGTGATTAAACTCACATTCATTTCAATATGATTCTTAATTTGCTTGTTTAATGTTTGCGATTGCTCATTCTTAACACTTGCATTTTAGATTTATATTTGAAATGAATGGTTGAGAATATGAATTCACAGACATGGAATCCATTCCTTCTTGCGAGAAGTAGAAAGACGATTCCCTCATTTGTTAATTCTGGAACTGAGTGTTGGGCCTAACTAATTTATAATTAAGTTATAAATTGAACCACTCACTAGTGAATTAATGGTAAATGAGGATAATAAGTAATTGAAGAGGTAAACGGAAAATTCCTAGCTTCAGTTACGAATTGTCTATGGAGGATTAATCCATATGTAATGATTATATCAATGGACTACTCGATTTTGTAGAGTAAAATATTTCATAATGAAGAAGAGTGCAATTCCATAATTTTAGTGGAGTAATTTGGGAATTAATAAATTAGATAAATTAATTAAAGAGTTTAATTATTTATCCAATTTATTGAAGCTTCTAATTATGAGTCCATGGTCCCCAATACGCCTTTCCAAATTAATGACGAGCTAGGAATGTAATTTAGAAATCACATGGAAAATTGTTTCCATGACTTCAAATGCTTGGAGATGAATATAATTAATTATGATATATTAATTATATTAAATTATAATTAATAGATAATTATGGATTTGGATTATTATGATAATATTCAAAAGATAATAATATCTTTAATTTATTGTGAATAAAATTTAGATATTATTTGCTATCTGAAAATAAGTTAAAATTATATTCTAATTTATTTTGATAAGATCCTAGAAATCCTATTTAATATCTTTAATTTATTGTGAATAAAATTTAGATATTATATCTAAATAAGTTAGAATAAGATTCTAATTTATTTTGATAAGATCCTAGAAACTCTATTTAATATCTTGAATTTATTGTGAATAAAATTTAGATATTATATCTAAATAAGTTAGAATAAGATTCTAATTTATCTTGATAATATCTTAGAAATCCTATTTAATATCTTTAATTTATTGTGAATAAAAGTTAGATATTATTAGAATAAGATTCTAATTTATTTTGATAAGATTTTAAAAATCTTATGACTTTTAAAATAGTTTTAAAAGGCATAAAATATAATATTCAAACCAAATCAAATCTTTTGGCCCATCCTAATTAAAGTGGCCGATTTTTGTTCCCAATTAGATTGGGACTATTGGTTTGAATAATTATAAATAGGATTTAGATGGTCTTCTGAAGGAGAACTTTTTCTCTACTTTTTCATGAGTTGAAAATAAAGTAGAGAACAAAATAAAAATTTTGATTTCTAGCATTTGCGTTTTTGAGTGTCCACACACTCCCGTCGATAGGAAGGATCGTATTGGAAGACCGTGGTTTCTACACATATAGGATTTACAAAAAGGAGAAAATTTACAAGAGGTTAGTTTTCTAGTAAATTTTTTTTTCATTTAGATTCATAGTTAATTTATATTCATATGTTCGATTATAATTTATGAAATTATGTAATCGCTTCCGCTGTATTTCGATTTGATCGAAAATATATTTTATAGTCAGAATTTCTTCAGAGACTATATATAAAAATCAACAACTTCTGGTGGGGGAACTAAGGGGGATGAAAATAAGATTTAATATTTGAAAAAGTGGATTTTATTATGCCACCCTTAGACACAGGGGTATGGGTTTTCATGATGTACTATATTCCAATCGATCACTGTTAGCTAAATATGCTTTGAGACTTATCACCAACCCAAACTCTCTCGCAATTAAGATATTTGAGAAGAAATCTTACATGCCACTCTCAGTTATAACTCATAGCCCCTCTTTAGTTAGGAGAAGTATGCTATGGGGTAAAGACCTACTCCAACAAGGTGTAAGATGGTGAATTGCAAAGGGCTTTGAGGTTTCAGTTTTTAATGACCCATGGATGTTAAGATCAAAGTTTTTCAAACCCTTAACAGCTACAACCATATAACCAGTTGCATCTCAAAGTTGGCAAGTTTATGACTGAAGGGGGCGAATGGTACTGGAACAAGTAAACAACACTTTATGACGGTTGATCAAGAGGAGGTGAAACGAATACCAGTTTATATAGCTTTAGGGGCTGATACACGGATTTGGCACTATACAAAAAATTGAGAGTAGATCGTAAAATCGAGATACCACTTAGCACAGGTCTGAGAGGAATCCACAAGTCAAGGTATAATTTTTGGCTTCCGGTAGGTCTTCGACAAATGTGGAAAATGAGAATTCCCTACAAGGTCAAAATTCATATTTTGCATATTCTCTTCAATGCCTTACCAGTTCGACTCAAATAACAAAGACGAGGATTAAATGTGGATGTGATAGTTCCGCGATGTGGCTCACAACCAGAAGATACCATACATGTTCTTTGGTTCTACAAATATGCCCGACAGGTTTGGAAATGGACTGATTTTTTGCCTACTCTAATCATCTTTAAGGGTGGAGGTAGTGGTTGAGTTATTAGCATGGATGTTTAAGCATGAGTAGCCATCAACATTTGGAAAATTCTTGTTACTTTGCTGAACTTTGTGGTTGAATCGAAATATCATCTTATTTGAAGGACATATAATCAATCACCCAAAGATATCTCAGCCCGATCGAGCTGATAGCATTAGAGCATAATGTTGGATCTCGGTTTTCTACGCGTCCAAACGCAGCGGAAGTTTTAAAAATTTTTAATTTTATTTTGACAATCAAAATATGTTTTGCTTTGGGCGCTCGTATGCTTTTAACAAAAGCATTCATAGGGTGTAAAGAATTTTATACCTTTGTGAATTATATCACTGGACTCCAACTAATCCGGTATTAGCGGATGTAGCTCTTGTTGTAAATCCCTACGAACATTCTTCGATCTCCTAATCCGGTCCACGACTGGAATATTTGTTCCTCTTCTAAATTGCACTAGAAATTTAGAAGATATTTTTGCGTAGAGATAGAACACGGAAGGAAAAATCAATTTCTTGCAACAGGAAAGAAAATTTCGAGAGCAGCACTTCAATCCCCATTGGAAGAGCCGAACTTTTCATTTTTAATCTTGGAGAGAATCTCTCGAAAATCTGTACCATTTGGAATAAAGAAATATTTTTTTTTAATCATGATTTACTTAATTAATCTCATTAATTAAGTAAACTAAATATTTGGATGAATAATAGGTGATTTTCGAGATCATGAGGATGGAGGCTAGGTTATTTTAGGTCAAACTCTTATTATTATATTTAACCCATGACCTAATTATCATAGTATAATAATTGGGCCCTTTAATTAACATTAATTGGCCTGATTAATTAATTGAGCTAGTCACATTAGTTTAATCCATTAATCAAGGCCCATTAAAACTTTAATTATTTAATATGTTGGACTTGTACTCCTACAAGCCTATTAAACATATTACCAACCATATTTAATTTATTAATTAATCAACTCAACTCTTGAGCTTAATAAATTAAATACATTATAAATTCAACATTTGAATTTATTATTTAAATGATAAATTCAACTCCTTGAATTTTTATCACCTCCAAAATTTAATATTTAATAAACCCAACATTTGAGTTTAATAAATTAAATTCTCAAATTTTTATAAATTCAACTCCTTGAATTTATTCTCTCCAAATTTCATAAATTCAACTTCTTGAATTTACTATATCATAAATTCAACTCCTTGAATTTATTTTCTCAAAATTTAATTATCATAAATTCAACTCCTTGAATTTACTATATCATAATATAAATTCAACTCCTTGAATTTATTCTCTCAACGGGAACAAACAATCCAAAACTTGTGTGACCCTCAATGGTTCAGGGATACAGCTAGCCGTGGGTTCACAACTCTTTGTGATTCAGGACATAATCCTTTATTCGGGCTTACCCTAGTTAGCCTCATTCTTTTCATCAACACCTTGATCAAGAATGTCAGAACTCATTTTTGATTGCACCCATCGGATCATGGTAAGAGCGTCTAGTAGCATCGTCCCATGATCCCCTAGGTATCACTGATAGTGCCTGCAAGAACCAGTCGATTATGATTAACGTACAGTACGGTCCCTTCATCTCATATATCCCGATCGAATCTGCAACCATTGGTTCATCGAGGGTTGCATATTAATTCGATAACTATGTGATAACTATAATAGTGGCATCGCGTGTACTATTGGAGAACTCCTTCTCCAACGTACATCTCATACTCTGGCCAGAGATTCCATGCACTATTATTACATTAGATCACATAGGATATCCACACCCATAGGTGAGCGGTGAATCCCCGACCACAATGCACTGGCTCCTATATGTGTCGCAACTGTACCCAACCTCGCCACCTGATGACTCTCCTGGAGCCGGTAAACGAGTCAAAGCACAGCCCTAGCATATAGAGCCTCAGTGTTGTCCCGGGTCGTAAGGACTAATGGTGTACAATCATAACCACGGACTTATCCTCTCGATTAATGATAACCACTTGGAAAGTCCGAGGGAGGGTTGTTCGGTATAATCATCATATGACTACCCATCTGCATGTTTGGACATCTCTATGCCCTTACCAAGAAACGCAGTACACAACATCACAGATGCTAGTCTCGAGCTCAAGCGACCTTTATCCAAGTTTTAGGCGGCTGAATCGACTAGGAACGAATTTAGAATATGCAGTGTTTACAAATGAGTTTCAACATCGAATTACGATTCATTTGTATTAAAGCATAATTAAGGACTTAATCTATGCTGATTGCATGGGTATACAGATAAAGTATAACGAAACCATTAAAAAGTAAATTATATTAAAATAAAGATTGTTTATTACACTTGAGTCAATAAATTCCCTAGCCAACCGTTGGCTTGCAGGGCATCTACTCTAACAATCTCCCACTTGCCCTAGAGCCAACTACCCATAATCCCATTGCTTCGCGATGCTTCTAAAACAATGGTCTTGGCTAGGGCTATGTAAGTGGATCAGCAACATTATCTGCAGAGGGGAGTCTTTTGACTGATATGTCTCCTCTTCCCACAATCTCCCGTATGATGTGGAACTTCCTCAGTACATGTTTGGATCGCTGATGAGACCTTGGTTCCTTTGCTTGCGCAATGACACCAGTGTTGTTCCAGTACAACGGGACTGGATCAACTCCATTAGGAATAATGCCCAACTCTTGCACAAAATTCCTCATCCAAACTACCTCTTTGGCTGCATCAGATGCAACATTGCATTCAGCTTCAGTGGTGGAATCCGCAACGGTGTCTTGCTTGGAACCTTTCCAAGAGACAGCCGCACCATATAGCATGAATACAAAATCAGAGATCGATTTCGAATCATCTACGTCACATTGGAAGCTATAATCCGTGTAGTCTTCCCATTTCAATTCTCCACCCCCATAGACCATGAACAAGTTCTTAGTTCTTCTCAAGTACTTAAGAATATCTTTCACGGCCTTCCAATACATTGGACCAGGGTTCGCCTGATATCTGGTTGTAACACTCAAAGCGTAAGCAACATCAGGACGTGTCTATATTACACCATACATGATACTATCAATGGCTGACGCATATGGAATACGTGTCATCATCTCTATCTCTTCATCAGTTTTGGAACACAAAGCTTTAGATAGAGTAATACCATGACACATTGGTAAGTATCCTCTCTTGGACTCTTCCATAGAGAATCGTTTTATAATGGTATCGATGTAGGTGGCTTGGGTGAGTTCGAACATCCTCTTTGATCTATCTCTATAGATTTGTATTCCCAATACGTAAGATGCTTCACCCATGTCTTTCATGGAGAATTTACAGGCCAACCATACTTTAGTTGATTGCAATAATCCCACATCATTCCCAATGAGCAGGATATCATCAACATAAAGTACTAGGAATGTCACAACACTCCCACTAACCTTCTTGTACACGTACGGTTCCTCAGGATTCTTAGCAAAACCAAACTCTTTGATAGTGCTATCAAATTTGAGGTTCCAACTCCTTGACTCCTGCTTGAGACCATATATTGATCTCTGAAGTTTGCATACCTTATGCTCACTTTCTACTGATGTGTATCCCTCATGTTGAGACATATAAATTTCTTCTTTCATGTCTCCATTGAAGAATGCAGTCTTTACATCCATTTGCCATGTCTCATAGTCATACCATGCTTTTATGGCTAGTAGTATTCTAATGGACTTAAACA
This sequence comes from Primulina tabacum, assembly GCF_025594145.1. Lineage (NCBI taxonomy): Eukaryota > Viridiplantae > Streptophyta > Magnoliopsida > Lamiales > Gesneriaceae > Primulina > Primulina tabacum. Next base: position 9,634,127 of record NC_134567.1, read on the forward strand.
TAGCAACTGGTGAAAAAGTTTCCTCATAGTCAACTCTTTGTCTTTGAGTATAACATTTTGCAACCATCTTGCTTTGAAGGTCACTACCTTCCCATCCGCCCCAAGCTTTCTTTTGTAGATCCATTTGCACCCTATAGGAATGATTCCCTCAGGTTGATCCACCAATTTCCAGACTTGGTTTGAATATATAGAGTCCATTTTTGACTGCATGGCTTCAAGTCATTTTGTTGAATCAGTATCAGATATTGCTTCTTTAAAGTTCATTGGATCATATCCAACACAAGACTCATCATGGTCTTGTTCATGAAGAAGCGTATATCTAGCAGGTGGTCTACTAACCCTATCAGACCTCCTAGAGGCTTGTACTTCAACTACTGGTTCTTGGGAAATGGGTTCAACTTATATAGTTGAGGGAGTATCTTGAATTTCTTCAAGTTCTATCATCTTGCCTTTTTCTATTTAATAGAATTTCCTTTTCCAAAAAGGTGGCATTTCTTGAAACAAACACTTTTGCTTCATTGGGACGATAGAAATAATACCCAACAGAATTCTTTGGATATCCTACAAAGTAGCACAAAGTGGATCTACTATCCAATTTGTCTCCCACTGTCTGCTTCACGTAAGCAAGACATCTCCATATTCTCTCGTAAGAATATTTGGGAGTTTTTCTCATCCATATCTCATATGGTGTTTTATCCACTACTTTAGTATAAGACATTATTCAACAACATTGCCGCAGTTTCAAGCGCAAAGCCCCAAAACAATGTAGGCAATTCAGTGAATCTCATCATTGATCGAACCATGTCCAACAAGGTTCGTTTACAATGTTCAGAAACACCGTTCAATTGTGGTGTTGCTGGTGGAGTCCACTGTGAGAATCACATTCTCCTTTAGATAACCCAAAAATCCAGCACTCAAGTATTCTCCACTTCGATCAGATCGAAATGCCTTAATACTTCTTTCTAGCTGGTTTTCTACTTCAGATCTGAATTCTTTGAACCTTTCAAATGTTTCAGATTTGTGTTTTATCACCCATACCTCGAATGGTCATCAGTAAAGGTAATGAAGTAGGATTGCCCATATTTTGTGTTAACACTTAGCGGGCCACAAACGTCTGTGTGGATCAAATCCAATAGACCATGTGCACGTTCCACGTTTTCATTGAATGGAGTCTTAGTCATTTTTCCTTTTAGACAGGACTTACAAGCATGTAGAGAATTTATGTCTGACAAGTCAAACATGCCTTCTCCCACTAGCTTGTGCATCTTTCTTTGGGAAATATGACCTAGTCTAGCGTGCCATATTTGTATGGGATTTGGATCATCTAACATTCTTTTGTTTGTTGTTGAAATCATGTTTACTCGGACATTCACTTATCATTTCCAGAACATTTCTGGCGCGTATAATTTCTTATGTCCGGACTTGTTGCAGTGAAATAAATATGTTCTAACGTATCGGGCTTTGTAGGCCTTTTAAGTTCCTTTCAGAGTTTGCTTCTTATTGGGATTGTTTTCCTTGTGAGGGGCAGAACATTTCTTTCCCTTACCTTGTGGGCCATTTTCGTCTGACGAGATACCCATAAAAACAATAATTTCCTGTTTTATGGTGATCTCATAAGTTATAAGCGTATTGACTAGCTCTTCAAGGCTATCAAATATCTTATTAAACTTGAAGTTCACCATAACCCCGTCAAATGAGGAATAGAACGACAACAAATTGATGTTATCAATTAACTCGTTAGGAATCACATATTCCAGGCCCACCACATTTTCAATAAGCACAGTCATATATACACAATGCTCATGGGCTAGAGCCCCATCTTGCATGTGTGTAGTCATGAGCTCCTTGAAAGTAGTGTGCATCATCGTATGAGTTTCATGCACCATACAACTCTTGCACGTGCATTCGAATGTCAGCAGCATTCAAAATTTCCTCAAACTGTCCCTACAGTTCATTTGACATAGAAGCGAGCACATCACACTTTAGCTTGCATACTATGGTCCTACCATCTTACATGCTTTGTCAGTTCAGCAGGACTGACATTGGTGTGTATATCATTTTCTCCGAATTTAGAACAATTTTTCCGAACCAGTCTTGAAAATTAGATTCGGTTAGCTTGTTAATAACAAAAATGTATTACGTAACGAAATCAAAAATATACTGATACGGAAACAGAATAATGGTTGCTGATTATTTTAAAATAATTTTAAGATATAAAATATGGACTTTTATTTTATAAATTACCCTCCTACTATTTTGACATTTCCACCACCCTCTGATGAAAAAGGGAAATCGTATTTCCTTAGTAGGCACGTAGAGTCCAATTAGCCAATTATAATCCCGAATAATATCAGCCAATTATAATTTCTAAAAGGTAGAGTCCAATTGCATCCCTATGCAACCTCCGCGTGTTTTGCCTCACGTTTAATAAGGACCTAATAATATGACGTCGTTTATTTTCGCGTGTCAAACCAACCCATCAATATTAGATTGTAGTAGACGGTCGCCATGAGTTCCCCCAATAATATGAGCCGAAGTCATGGGAGTTCCACTCAATTCACATCATATGTCCGGTGGAAGTCACAGCTTTCCGGCGTACAGGCCTCCCCAATAATATGAGCCAGACTTTGTCCGCGGGTAGCGATCAACATGCAACCACGGTTGATGGAAGGCAAGAAAAAATTAAACTCCTTTAATTTTTACTTTTCAGTTTGATATAAATTTTGAATCATATTCAAAATGAGGGATTTTAATTTTAAAATTGTCTCATCACTTTATTTTAAAAATCATGTGTCAGGAGTTTGTATGTTTGCCGGATTCATGCAACTATATTATCTAATAATATACATACATGCATACTACTATATATCGCATTTATATCATAATATAACATTCAACAATAAATAAGGATGATCGATCGCCAAAACTATTAGATCCATGTGAGCCATACATGGATCCAGGTCCAACCTAGGTGAATGCAGGGATGCAAATGCAACTTATTACAAAAGCTTCCAATATTTTACATGTCTTCATCTTGATCATCGGGCCCACCATCTTCCAGTCTTGATCTCTCACTATTTCTAATAATTACATTTGAATAGCCATGGCACATCACGGATACATCTCATGGGGTGGGAACGGGCCATAAACCAGGCCCACTTTAATAATATCAAATATTAACAAAATGAAAAAAACAGTAAAACATCCTAACATACACCTAACACATTGGTCAAGGCTCTCGATCATCCTTCATGCATTTAATATCAAATATTAACATCAATTAATTAAACAAATTTAATTAACTGCTCAATCATATATCTAATAATTTTATCACTAACCACCACAATCATTAAAAGATTTAATAAATTAAATAAACTCCTTTATTTAATTTCCAATTAAATCAATAATAATTGATTTCTTGTAAAAACTCATTTTTACCATAAATAATTAAAATCATATTCTAATTATTTATTTCACAAGAAAATTATTAATTTTTCAAAAATTAATTTCCAAAATAAAAATTGAACCAATTTTCAAAAATATCAATTTTACCCAAAAATTTGAAAAATCAGAAAATCGCACCCCAGGCCCAAACAATTCAAGCCCATTATTCAGCGCGCTTCCGGAGACGCTCCCAGGCAGCCGCCCGCTGCCCGAACGCTTCGGGCAGTAACGGCGCTCCTGTGCGCGCAGCGCGGCGTGCGGAGCGTCCGCGCACGCCGCGCGCGCGGACTTTCCGCGCGGCGCGCGCGCTGCGCTGCGCGCTGTGCGTAGGGCGCTGCGCCCGCAGCCCTGCGCACGGGATCTGCCCCGAACTGTTCCGGACAGACCGATTTTTTCTTTTTTCTGAAAAAATAATTTTTTCACGGTGCTATAATTTTCTGAAAAATTTTCTTGTGTGGTTAGAAATAAATTATTCAATATAAAAACCATATGATTTAGAAAAATCTGGCTCTGATACCACTGTTGGATCTCGGTTTTCTACGCGTCCAAACGCAGCGGAAGTTTTAAAAATTTTTAATTTTATTTTGACAATCAAAATATGTTTTGCTTTGGGCGCTCGTATGATTTTAACAAAAGCATTCATAGGGTGTAAAGAATTTTATACCTTTGTGAATTATATCACTGGACTCCAACTAATCCGGTATTAGCGGATGTAGCTCTTGTTGTAAATCCCTACGAACATTCTTCGATCTCCTAATCCGGTCCAGGACTGGAATATTTGTTCCTCTTCTAAATTGCACTAGAAATTTAGAAGATATTTTTGCGTAGAGATAGAACACGGAAGGAAAAATCAATTTCTTGCAACAAGAAAGAAAATTTCGAGAGCAGCACTTCAATCCCCATTGGAAGAGCCGAACTTTTCATTTTTAATCTTGGAGAGAATCTCTCGAAAATCTGTACCATTTGGAATAAAGAAATCTTTTTTTTTTAATCATGATTTACTTAATTAATCTCATTAATTAAGTAAACTAAATATTTGGATGAATAATAGGTGATTTTCGAAGATCATGAGGATGGAGGCTAGGTTATTTTAGGTCAAACTCTTATTATTATATTTAACCCATGACCTAGTTATCATAGTATAATAATTGGGCCCTTTAATTAACATTAATTGGCCTGATTAATTAATTGAGCTAGTCACATTAGTTTAATCCATTAATCAAGGCCCATTAAAACTTTAATTATTTAATATGTTGGACTTGTACTCCTACAAGCCTATTAAACATATTACCAACCATATTTAATTTATTAATTAATCAACTCAACTCTTGAGCTTAATAAATTAAATACATTATAAATTCAACATTTGAATTTATTATTTAAATGATAAATTCAACTCCTTGAATTTTTATCACCTCCAAAATTTAATATTTAATAAACCCAACATTTGAGTTTAATAAATTAAATTCTCAAATTTTTATAAATTCAACTTCTTGAATTTATTCTCTCCAAATTTCATAAATTCAACTTCTTGAATTTACTATATCATAAATTCAACTCCTTGAATTTATTTTCTCAAAATTTAATTATCATAAATTCAACTCCTTGAATTTACTATATCATAATATAAATTCAACTCCTTGAATTTATTCTCTCAACGGGAACAAACAATCCAGTACTTGTGTGACCCTCAATGGTTCAGGGATACAGCTAGCCGTTGGTTCACAACTCTTTGTGATTCAGGACATAATCCTTTATTCGGGCTTACCCTAGTTAGCCTCATTCTTTTCATCAACACCTTGATCAAGAATGTCAGAACTCATTTTTGATTGCACCCATCGGATCATGGTAAGAGCGTCTAGTAGCATCGCCCCATTATCCCCTAGGTATCACTGATAGAGCCAGCAAGAACCAGTCGATTATGATTAACGTACAGTACGGTCCCTTCATCTCATATATCCCGATCGAATCTGCAACCATTGGTTCATCGAGGGTTGCATATTAATTCGATAACTATGTGATAACTATAATAATGGCATCGCGTGTACTATTGGAGAACTCCTTCTCCAACGTACATCTCATACTCTGGCCAGAGATTCCATGCACTATTATTACATTAGATCACATAGGATATCCACACCAATAGGTGAGCGGTGAATCCCCGACTACAATGCACTGGCTCCTATATGTGTCGCAACTGTACCCAACCTCGCCACCTGATGACTCTCCTGGAGCCGGTAAACGAGTCAAAGCACAGCCCTAGCATATAGAGCCTCAGTGTTGTCCCGGGTTGTAAGGACTAATGGTGTACAATCATAACCACGGACTTATCCTCTCGATTAATGATAACCACTTGGAAAGTCCGAGGGAGGGTTGTTCGGTATAATCATCATATGACTACCCATCTGCATGTTTGGACATCTCTATGCCCTTACCAAGAAACGCATTACACAACATCACAGATGCTAGTCTCGAGCTCAAGCGACCTTTATCCAAGTTTTAGGCCGCTGAATCGACTAGGAACGAATTTAGAATATGCAGTGTTTACAAATGAGTTTAAACATCGAATTACGATTCATTTGTATTAAAGCATAATCAAGGACTTTATCTATGCTGATTGCATGGGTATACAGATAAAGTATAACGAAACCATTAAAAAGTAAATTATATTAAAATAAAGATTGTTTATTACACTTGAGTCAATAAATTCCCTATCCAACCGTTGGCTTGCAGGGCATCTACTCTAACACATAAGACCGATCAATACCACATAACTATCTGCCTAAAGATGGCCAGAAAACTCACATAGAGAACATCGGCAACCACCACCGGAGAGTGTTTTGAAATTTAATGTAGATGTCGTAATATATTAATTCATTGATCATTTTGTTACTAGAGTTGTTGGGAGAGGCATACGAGGTCACGCCATCTTTGCTATGGGCAGAGTTATCATAGGCAGATACACACCCCACTTTGCCGAATTAATAGTAATTAGAGAAGAAATTTTGACGGCTTTGAATTCTGGTTGGAAGAATTGGACGCACTTACAGCCGTCTAGCCTATCTACACACATGATCCATTCTCTATAGATGACCTAATTTTTGACCAAATTCGATCACTTTGTTCTCACGCTCATGTTGCTCTAGTTTTGCACAGTCCAAGAAGGACCAACCAATTTGACTGTGTGTTGGCGCGTAGTAGTTTATGATACGGAAGCAACTTGGGTTTTGTGAATGCAATACCTTTGTTATATTTTCCTTTGTAAAATATGACATGACGTTAGTTGAATGAAAAATATATTTATTTCTTGCTCCGTTAATAAAAAACTTCAGCCATCAATAATTGTTAGATCAATGAAGTTTGGCGATTTAACAGAAGGCCACCTGAAATATTTAAACAAAAAGACAACTGAATTTCATTAACCATCTCTCAACGTCTACTGAACTGAATTGCGAGACAAACTGAAATAAAGACTTCTCATACAAACATTTCCTGAAATTCTTAAGTTTGTTACGTGTTAAATATCAGAACTCAGCTGAATTTTCGGATAAAGTTTATGTACTATAATAGTCTCTGATTTCTCATAGAATGTCAGAATTCTGTGAACACTACCCTCAGTATGCTTTTGTTAGAAAGGACACTGACGTGGAAAACAGTGTGACCAACTGCTACTCTATTTAGAACGGATATTAGATTTTATTTTACCTCCATTGGGTCCAAGTCTATAAATAGAGAAAGATGTCAATCAGTATAGCTCTATCACATCATTGAAAAAGTTCAAGCATTCTCGAGCTTTCAAGAGCCCAACCATTATAAAAGTTTCTAGCACACACTTCAGTGTTTAATTAAATCATTAAGGATATTTTGTGCTTAGTGATTTATTTCTGAAATGCTTGTAATATGATAGATAGTGTACAGATTAGTTTTATTGAGTGAGTTATTGAGAGTTCCAGTTAAGCAGTATGGTAAGTCCTGCTAAAGTTGGTAGTTGCAAAGCTTTGTAATTTTCTAAATCTTTTGGTGAAATCATTCCACAAGGAAAAAAAGGGTTACGCTGGAGTAATTGAAGTCTTCGAATATTTAGAAACAAACTTGTGTTACTTACATTTCACTTAGCCTGTTTGTGTTCAATATTTGTTAGCCTAACTGTTTTTACCATAAACCATTTTTTTTGTTCAACCATTATTAGTGAGTTTTTTCTACGCACTAATTAACTGCAGGTTCATTAATACCTTGCCAACGATAAATACATTTCAGTGTTCTTAACCCAACCGAAATATTTCCAGAATTTGTTAAGATTATTTATTCAACCCTCTCCCTAAATCAATCTCCGATCTTTACAAATGGTATCAGATAGGGTTAATTCTTGTCTCTGAACACTAAATCATATTGACATCCTTCAGTAAGATTATAATGTTTTTCAAGTAAGGTTATCATGAAGGCCAATACGGTTATTATTAATTTTATGATGCACCTCAAATGATTGAAAAGCCACGAATGGCGTCGATAGTTGAAGACAAGAATAAATCCAACTCAGACAATGTGGCTAAAGACATTATATACAAGAATTTGGACAAAATACCTTAAACAAAATCAAAATGATTACTTCTTCCAAAAACATCTGGGAGAAACTGATCCAGTTGTGTTAGGGCAATGAACAAACTAAGGAAAAAAATTGTATACTGCTATACAAAAAATTGACAATATCAAGATGAAAGTTGGGGAGTCTCTGTTATATTTCGATGAACGAGTGAGCAAAATTATAATAAAACTAGCTTATATTGGCAAAGAGTATGGCAATCATGAGATAACTTTGAAAGTAATTAGGGCATTCCCAAGAGAATGATATGTCGAAACAATGGTCATGCAAAAATCCAAAGACCTTAACAAACTTGAACTGCGTGATTTTTTTTTACTGATCTTAAGGCATATAAATCTGAATTGGAGTAGAGAAATGATGGTGAACCGACTACCAAAAGAAAGAAGATCTGAATGCTACATTCAGTGATCAATCTATCTCAAAAGAAAAGTCATCCGAACAGTTAAGCAATGTTGCGATGTCATTGTTTGTGAAGAAATTTGGAAAGTTTATATTGAAAAACCAGGGTAATTTCCAAAGCCCAATCAGACGCAATCATTACATGAAAGAGTCCATTGATGAGAAAAAATCATGTTTCAACTATGGGAAAGTTAGGTATTTCATAACTGACTGCTCTAAGACAAAGAAGGATGAGAAAATGCCAACTGAAAAAGAAGGCCGATAACATGATAAGAAGAAGAGTTCCAAGGATGACAGAAGGTAATTTAGGAAGAAAAGAAATCATAAAGTACTAATGGCCAAGGACAGTAAGGATAAGTGTGCAAATTATGATTCTAACTCATCCAAGTCAAAGTGTTCCACCTGTGGAAGTGATGAAGACGAGGTGTAGTGCCTCATGGTCGTTGCTGGGCAGGAATCCACTAGCGAAGAGGTATTTGATTTTAGCTCAACCTATTTTACACGAGATGATCTCATCAGTGTAATTTATGATATGATAAATGGGTACAAGATACTTTTTCAATCATTCAAGGAAGTCAAAGCAAAACAAACAAGTCTAACTGACAGTAACAGAGCCTAACTAGAAACAATCAGGTGAAGTGTTCTATCTTAAAGCATAAATTGGAAAGCTTAAGACTAAGAACGAGTAAGTATATATTGAGCATCAACGTTTAATCTCTGAGAAGCATAAATTAGATGAGCTGATCAAAATATGGAACAAGTCATCAGTCAGTCTCGAGAAAATGCAGAAGTTGCGGAAGACGTTAAGAGACCAAACTGGTTTGGCTTCAGTAGTAATGATAGCAACCTCACTGACAACAATATTCAATCGAAACTGAACCGTGCAAAAGGAATTCATTCACTTTGTTAAGTCCAGTATGATATATGAACAACATGAGCCAACTATTTGAATTGAGAAACATTTTGAACAGATAAACAAGGGCAAAAAGTTTGGTATTGGTTACGAACCTGAGTTCTAATAGTAAGCCTAAATGGTCTAATAATAGATTCAGTTCGGAAATGCATAACTCAATAAGAGGTCCTACCGATAATACAAGTGTTCGCCACTTCAGAAAAAAGAAAAAGAAGGAAGAGCAATGATGACAGAAAGGCAAGACAACATTCTGTTTCAACACACATAGAACATCACACTAACATATTTCTGCACAACCCCTTCTGAATAAACAAAGTGGTTAGCTAGTCAGGTTGATCCAAGAGTGGATTCCTAAGGAACTAATCTGGTTTGGACCAAAATTGGATTGGGCATCAGTTAATTTAGTTTTTTTTTATTGTTGATCAATAAACAAGAAGGGCTGAAGAATTCAGTCTGATACTTGGACAGTGGATGTTCAAGGCACATAACTGTCGAAGCTCGATTATTGACTGATTTAATCAAATGTGAATGACCCAAAATCACTTTCGGTGACAATGTAAAGGGTAAAACCGTGTCTAAGTATAAGATTACTCATGAAAATATTGTGATTAATGATTTATTACACGTTGAAAATCTATGTTATAGTTTGATCAGCATCATTCAGCTTTGTGATAATGGTTACTTTATTGAGTTTCACAAAAAAAAACTGTTTAATTAAAGATGTTGATAATCGAACTTTGTTAAATATGTTAAAAACATTATTAATCATCATAAACAATGCTTATGGTATAAGAGATTGAATCATATTAAACTCAAATCGGGGAATCCCCACCCCCGAACTCGCGGGGATCATAAACATTGTTTATCATTATTAACATAACCCGCGAGGATCATAAATTCAAATCGGGGAACCCACGCCTAGTATAGAATTTGCTAAGAATCATGTATATTCTGCATGTAAGGATGACAATGGGACGGTCCATAGGCAAGGTTTCCATCCCCATTCCCGAATTATGTCCCCTCTCCCTTCCTCGCACCCATCCTTGGACCTATTTAATCGGGGAATCCTCATCCCTGAAGCCGCGGGGATCAAATCCCCATCCCCGAACTCTCTTGAAACACCTTTTTAAATGAAACTTCAAGTACTCATTGAATCGGCCAAAAAAATTAATTTTTTTATATGTAATCATAAAAATTTATAAAAATATTTGAGAAGAGTTTATATTTAATACTATAGCAAAAAGATGCAACTCAAATCATTAAGGTAAATAGTGTAAGTATCATACCATATAAAAGCAGTCATACAAGATTGGTTAAACAACTACTGCTATCAAAGAAAAACTTGTAGAAATAATTCCACAGATTCATTTTACCATACAATATTGGAGAAAAACTAATGTTATCCAAGAAAAACTTATAGAAATAGGCCCACATGTTCATTTGACCAGAAATGATGTTGTTGAAGTTTATAAGTTTCAGAGTTTGACAAACTAATCAATGACCATAAAGAAGATCTAGACTAAACTAGTAACTGAACTAAAACAACTTAACTGGACTGAAGGAGACTTATCAGACTAAATGGACCAATATTTGAAATAAATAAACTTAAGTTTTAATAAGCATTACTAAGTATCAAATTGACAAATTGGAGATTGACAAAGAACTAAAGACTAGAAATGATAATATTCGCAGAACCGATATAGTTAAACTGAATCAATAAAAATTGGACTGGACCGTTCAAACTAAAAAGACATCAGTTTGAATTGATATAGACAAGATGAACCGATCAGTCAATCAACTTGACTTCTGATCAGTTATCCACGTCATCAGTTGCAATTTAAGTCTCAGCAAACAAACTGACAGTCCGTACCAAAGCAGAACAAATGAAGTATAACAGTCTGATACATCGTACCTTTGTCAGAAAAAAAAGTTGTCTACATGGACTGAAATACTCTCAACGAATATCAATAATTAATGCATTCAATGTGACCGTTGGCATCAAAGACTATAAATAGCTTAGAAGTTCGTTCTTGAAGTAGTAAGAAAAATTGAATGAAAAACAACAGCCAGTAACGAACTACAAGCTCAATCAGTTTCTCAGTCAGTTGCGATTTATATTCAAATTTCTATTCAGTTTGCAAATCGCAAATTCTAGCTCACACTTCATTGATTTATTTGTAGCATTCAGGCTCTTAATTTGAGCTATCCAGTTATCAACTGATAAGTGAAAAAAAATGCTAAGAGTTTCAGTTTGACATTGTTTAAGTCCAACGGAAGTAGGTTATTACATTCCTTTGTAATTAATCAAAGTCCTTTTGTGAGTTCCTATCCTTGAGATAGAAAGTGTGGCGTAGAAGAATTTGGAATCTCTGAACATCCATAAAAACCCTTATGTGAATCATTTTTATTAATTCAGTTATCACGATACCATAGCTAAAATATTCAATCTATCTTTCAGTTTATTTTCGCACCATTATTATTATTTAATTGATCGATATAGATATACAAGATTTCATGATTAATTCCTCAAAGAACTGATTTATTTTTAAAAAAGATTTCATGAAGATGAAGTTTTTATTCAACCCCCTTCTAAACACCAAGGATATTCTCTACAAAACACTGGATAAGAACTCCTTCAGCAAAATAAAAATGTTTAAATCTGCCAAATAAATTTTGGAGAAGCTGATCTAGCTATGTGAAGGCAATGAGCAAACAAAGGATAATAGATTCTCAGTTGTCGTGCCAAAATTCGATATCATCAAAATGAAAGTTTGAGAATCAATGAACGAGTTTGATGAAAGACTGAGGAACATCGTGAATGAACTGAACGCACTAAGAAAATTGTATTCAAACAAAGAAGTTTCTCTAAAGGTGATGCCTAGCCTTCAAAAAGATAGGAATGTTAAAACTATGGCCATGCCAGAATCAAAATATCTTAACAAGGTGGAACTACATGATCTATTTGTAGAACTGAAAGCATATGAATTTGAAATGCAAACAAGAGAGGTTGAACCATCAGTTCCACCAGTCACAACTGCCCTCAGCGCTCTAAAACTGGAGCCAATAGTTTCAGTTGAGAATACCGCTGAACAACTGAGAAATGACGCGATATCATTGTTCGTAAAATTGTTTGAAAAGTTCATGAGAAAGAATCAAGGATCATTCCAAAGTAATTACCACAAGAATGAATCAAAGGAAGAACTAAACGTGTGCTACAATTGTGGCAAAATTGGTCATTTCATAGCCGACTATCCCAAGCCAAAGACGGATAGCGGGCGATCAATTGGGAAGAGAAAGAAACTGTGAGGCCCGGGGCCGAAGAGGGCGGGGGGTGATCGCCGGTGCCATGAGGTGGCACGGACAATGAGCGGCTCCTGGCAAGCTTCTAGGTGGAGGGAACATGGATGAACCGATCTTACACCGGAAGGAGAGGGATTCAAAAACTGTTCAGGTATGGGACTGTGCAGTTGATAAGGGCTTAAAAGATTTTTGATATGTACTACTCAAATCACGAAGATGCATCTTCTTTTCGGTAGCTCATCATCTAAGAACTCCAATGTTAAGCGTGCTTGACTTGAGGCAATTTTTGGGATGGGTGACCTCCTGGGAGTTCTCAAGGGTACGTGTGAGTGAGGACATAAGCACGCTAGAAAGACCCGTCTTGATACAGTGAGGATAATCGTCAAATATGGGGCGCTATAGTTGGTATCAGAGCCAACCTCTCCGAGTACGGTGTGGTTCGGGGACGAAACAAGCGGAAGCTGGTGGGAATGTGAGGCCCGGGGCCGAAGAGGGCGGGGGGTGATCGCCGGTGCCATGAGGTGGCACGGACAATGAGCGGCTCCTGGCAAGCTTCTAGGTGGAGGGAACATGGATGAACCGATCTTACACCAGAAGGATAGGGATTTCAAAATTGTTCAGGTATGGGATTGTGCACTTGAAAAGGGCTTAAAAGATTTGATATGTACTACTCATATCACGAAGGTGCATCTTCTTTTCGGTAGCTCATCATCTAAGAACTTCAAAGCTAAGCGTGCTTGACTTGAGGCAATTTTAGGATGGGTGACCTTCTGAGAAGTTTACCAGGGTGCGTGTGAGTGAGGACATAAGCACGCTGGAAAGACCCGTCTTGATACAGTGAGGACAGTCGTCAAATCTGGGGCGTTACAGAAACCATTCGAGCACAAGAAAAGATCTAAGGATGACAATAAATCAGCCAGGAAGAAGCACGAAGTAGCTGAAGAAAGCAAATCAAAATGTGCAGAAACTGATAGCGATGCATTAGAAATTGAGAGCTCAAGCAACTCTAGTGATGAAGAAGAGATGGAATGCCTCATGACCGATGATGTTGAACTGGAATCTAGCAGTGAGCAGGTATTTGATTTCAGTTCTACTGATTTTACACGTGAAAAGCTTATTTCAACCCTGCATAACATGGTAAATGATTAGCGTAAGCTTGTTCTCTCTTTTGAGGAAGTCAAAGCTAAGTAAACTGATCCTACCAATGACAAAACCGAGACTGATTGCTCACAATAAGTTGAAATGCCTAATATCAAAAAGGAGATTGCTAAACTGACAACGGAAAATGATGATAATCACTCCTCGATTATGCAGTTGAAGTCCGAGAATTCGAGACTAACTTATCTGATTCAAGTTTGGAACAAGTCATCGGTCACGTTGACTGAAATGCAAGGTTTACAAATCAGTTGGAGACAAAACTGATTTAGAATTTAACAGTCAATATGAACACTTAACAAGCGGCACTAAGCCAGAACTAAATATGTGCAAAGGGAATTACATTCATTTTTGTTAAATCAGTTATGGTACATAAAAAATCTAAGCTCGGTAAGCCGGTGGAACAGACGATTGAAAACATGAACAAAGGATAAAAGGCACGGGATTGGATATAGTCCGAAGAGTTCAACTGATTCACACAGCTGGTCACCTAAGCGGTCCAAGTATCGCAAACAAACTCTGTAAATGGCTACTACGGTCACTATCATAATTGCAAGCCTGTTCAAAAACGATATCGGATGAACAACAAGGCGAACAGAGCTAAAACATATATTGTATCATCTACACACAACAACCTAACACACACAAACTACGTAAATCTATTTGGAACACAACGACAGAGAAGTCAGTTCGACTGATCCAAGTCCGAGTTCCTAAAGAACTAATAAGTTCATAAAAAAATTATTTATTATTTGTGATTGCAGGTTATAGGAAAACTGACCAAAGACTCAGTCTGGTACTTGGATAATGGATGTTCAAGACACATGAATGGAGACGCAAAATTAATATCAAAACTGGCCAAATATTCATGTCCCAAAATCAGTTTTGGAGACGCCTCTCAAGGTAAAACCGTGGGTAAAGATAAGCTTATCTATGGTAACATTCATATTTATGATGTCTTGTTGAAAATTTGAAATATAACTTGATTAGCATCAATCAATTATGTGATTGTAATCATTCAATTGAATTTAGTAAACATGCATGTACTGTTAAGAAAACAACTGCTTACATCATTATGACAGGCAAAAGATGTAGTAACACATATAAAGTTAGTTGGAGTAATCAGCCCAATGAACCAGTCTTCTTTGTTGCTTCAAATAAATCTAAGAATTGGTTATGGAATAAGAGGTTGAACAACCTGAACTTCAAAACCATTGCTCAACTGAGTAACCACTATGTAACGTCCGAAAAACCAAACATATGTAAATACATGCATGCAAATTATTTGAATTGCTTAATTGTTCTATTTAATTGACTTTGAATGTTTACTTGATGCATATTATATGATTAAAGGTATGATTGCATGATTAAATGATTATATAACATGATTTTATGATATTGAGGGATTTTACCCGAATATTCGATAATAGGCAGGGGAAAAGAGACCGGGGACGACCAAGACAAGAATAAATATTTTTCACTAAATATTCTCAAGGCTTTTAAATATGATTAAAATTATTTGATTTTTCTAAAAATGTTAGAGTTCAAATTATTTTAAAAGTCGAGCTTGGTTTTACCCGGGAAGCTGGTTTTGGGCAAAAAAAAGTTTTAAAAGATTAAAAAAATATTATTGGAAACTAAAATTTATAAATATTTATATTTTAATTAAATAAGAGTTATTGAATCCAATTTAAGTAAATTTAGTAGGCCCAATTGCTCTTATACATTGAGGCCGAAAACCAATTCTCATTAACATGCAAAAAAATTAAAATATATAAATATGTTACCTAGGCTTTTGAGAGCACCATATCAACCAAAAAATACACCCAACAAACAATATAGTTTGGAAAATCATCAATGGAGAAAAGCTAGGAGTCTTCGTCGCCCGTTCATCTTTTCTCGCCGACAATCATGTATTCGAGCGTTTTAAATGCTAAGACATGTTTTCTAAACTCTTTTACACGTCATTCAAATCATAATATGCATGCTTTAATTGTTTATGTATGAAAAATATAGGTGTTTGTTTATTTTTACGGTAGAACGATTATTTTCAAAAAATATGACGATTTTGTGCTTATATGAAAAACGTTATTAATCCAACAGACACACTGCCAATAATAAATATTTAAGGGACGAAAAAGAGTAGTAAAAGTGAATAAACGAGGGCTGGAATCGGATGTATAACAAGGAGAGGAGCCGAGGGTTTAAAAAAGTTGCACTTGATATTGAGGGACGGCTAGCTTGCATGGCTGGGCAGGGCTCGGCTAGGTGGCGGCTGGTCGTGGTTAGGTACTTGGAAGAGTCCTAGGAGGGCTAGGGCTCGAGTCTTAGGCTGGGGAAGAGTCCACGTCAAGAGGGACTCCTCCCCACGCACGCGCAAGGGCAACTGATGTGAACCCTCGTGCGAATGAAAAGCAAACACGATTAAAATCGAATCGCGCCCTCAATTAAAATACGAACAAGGATCGTGTAGTGTGTCCCGATCTTTTGAATCAAGTATGGTGTGATTTTCACCCCTAAACTACGAGGTTTAGTAACAAAGAATCACGATGAAAACAATCGAAGCTAGAACTAACCTTCAAAGAACAAGTCAATGACAATCCGCACAAGACGATCGACAAACGCCACAAAGTTAAAAATTTGATAAGTTTGATTCGAAGAACAAAGCAACGCTTTGAATGTTTTGAGAGAAAACTCTAAAACTTTGAAAAAATATCAATAATGTTCTGAATAATGTTCAATTTTCGTTCATATCCCTTTCACATATCAAAAGAATATCAATATCAAGTTACCAAACAAATTAAAACAATAAACAAGGAAAAAATAATTTCTCGGAATAGTGTCTCCTCGGGCGGATATTTATGTCCGCCCGGGCGGGGAGCTTTCGGCTTTTCCTTGCAACAGGGCGCGCTCGGGCGGATATTCATGTCCGCCCGGGGGTAGAGTCTTCGCACAATTTTTATAATAAAACGTATGGGCGCGCTCGGGCGGTAAGTTATGTCCGCCCGGGCACGAGGTCTTCGAATTTTTTTCATTATTTATCACTTGAATGATGTTCCTTTGACTCCCAAACTCACTCTCATGCATCTAGAAACATTCGGCACTTTGCTCCTCGCTCGTAAGCCCTTCTCGACTGCTCATGATTCCCTGTAGTGCCTCTTTGAATTTCTTTATCCGTCCTCTCGTGATAGGTCCCGCCGGCAACTCTAAAGGCTCCCATGCTTTCCTTGGGGCTTGACCAATCATGTTCGCATCATCCTCCCCTTCTTGAAAAGGATTTGTCCTCAACTCTTGTTCATCACCTACATCAAACAACGACAAATCACTAACATTAAAAGTAGAGCTGACGTTATACTCACCTGGCAGGTCGAGTTTGTAGGCGTTGTCATTGATCATCTCGAGGACCTGAAATGGTCCATCACCCCTAGGTAGTAGCTTTGAATGACGCTTCTCAGGAAATATTTCCTTCCTCAAGTATAGCCACACCCAATCACCTTTCTCAAATACCACATTCTTCTTTCCCTTGTTGGCTTATTTGGCATATTGCTCATTTTTCTTCTCAATGTTGGCTTTGGCCTTTTCATGCAAACTCCTAACAAATTCAGCCTTCTTTTTGTCATCCATATTTAACCTTTCACTCACGGGTAAAGACATCAAATCCAAGGGAGTCAAAGGATTAAAACCATAAACAATTTCAAATGACGAATAATTTGTAGTAGATGCACGCAACGATTATAAGCAAACTCAACAAATGGCAAACAACCTTCCCAATTCTTTAAGTTCTTTTTAAGAATGGCACGCAAAAGTGTTCCTAAAGTTCTATTAACAACTTCAGTTTGTCCATCCGTTTGAGGAGGACATGTAGTAGAAAACAACAATTTTGTACCCAGTTTAGCCCATAAAGTTTTCCAGAAATAACTCAGAAATTTAACGTCACGATCAGACACTATAGTCCTAGGCATGCCATGCAACCTAACCACTTCTCTAAAGAACAGATCCGCAATGTTAGATGCATCATCAGTTTTGTGACAAGCAATGAAATGTGTCATCTTAGAAAATCTATCAACAACAACAAATATTGAATCCCTCCCCTTCTTAGTCCTAGGCAACCCCAAAACAAAGTCCATAGAAATATCGACCCAAGGTTCACTAGGGACAGGAAGTGGTGTATACAATCCATGTGGTTGTGTTCTAGACTTAGCTTGCCTACACGTTATGTACTTATCCCATACTCTCTCAACATCACGTTTCAGATGTGGCCAGTAGAAATGTTCATGCAATTCACTTAAAGTTTTAGCCACACCAGAATGTCCCATCAAGTTTGGGGACCCGGACGCTAATTCATTTCTTAATCATCTTTGGGAATAATTAACTCAATTAAGATAAACAGGGTCTAAATTTTTTTTTTTAAAATACAAGTGCGGAAACATAATGGAATCAATCTGATATACATATCAAAGTAAAAGTACATGTCTTGTACTAAATACATTCCTGTCAAACTAGGGTTCAACTACTATATATCAAGTGCTGAATCCTAATCTACTTCTGGGCCGGATTTCCACGCTAACTATAATCTCTCATTCTCTTCTTGACCCTGATCCTGTCCCACCTATTGTCATGCACACATACAAACACAACAACAACCGGATAACTCTGGTGAGAATACAATCCCAGTATAAACAATATATACATGCAATTATATAAACAGATATCAATAGCATGTATCAAAATCTGAAAGACATGAATCGATATAAATCTGTAATTCAACTAGTGACTCATCATCTAAGACTCAACTCATCTCCAATCTAGGGATCCCGGTTCCTGGATATTACATTATACCGAATCTCCGCAATAGAAGCCGATCTGCTCCTACGCAACATCTATATAAATCAAACATTCAGTGTCTTGGCATATCCGCCAAAGACTTGGCATATCCGCCAATAACTAGGCATCTCCGCCCATGACTCAATACACGCTTTGCTATAACTCAATAGACTAAGCATATCAATCTCATAAATTGCAAATATCAATGCAATAAATAAAGTATGTGGGTTTGGGAAACTCCAGTCCAATCTGACTCGAGTCGATCTCCCGGTTAACATTGATTTACACCTTTCCTTTGTCGGTTTCTTGTTCTATCGAAGTCTTGAATTCGAAGCCTGTCAATACTCAATTTGGCAATGACAATATTGAGGAGTATAATATCAATATACAACTCAAATCAATACTGGATATAATTAGATTTCAATCTAATTCTATTTCAATGGCATAATGGTACAAACTCAATATACCCAACAATACAATATAAGTCAGATATCAATCCCAAAATCTCATAATCAATAACAACACAAATCAGATATCAAATCTCAATCAAATCAGCTCTGAAAATCATAATAATTTTATACGATATCTGTTCTTCGATCCGGTTTCGATTATACGATGTCTACTATGTCAAGAACACCATATATGAATCATATCCGATTCCTTCAATATAATATTTTCAATTCATTACATAACGTAGTAAAACTTACGTCCAGTGGAAGCTCTTGCCGCTAGGAACACAGCACTGAAGTCGGATTGAAATTCGGACGGACGGATTTCTCGCAAATCAAATTCTGGAATAACTTGAAGCTTCTCCAGGGACTTCTCTCGATTTTCCTTTCACTGAATCAGAAGAAATGCTTGTTTGATATATATATATTGCATGTTCAAGGCTAGGTGGCTTTCTCTTTAAGTTGCACGTCTCGCGCATATGCGCGAGAAATTCTATCTCGGCGCGTGTCTTCCCGGCAGCTCGCGCATATGCGCGAGACATTCTATCTCGGCGCGTGTCTTCCCGGCAGCTCGCGCATATGCGCGAGGTTCTCTGCCAATCTCGCGCATATGCGCGGGTCCTGGTCGCGCATATGCGCGAGGTTCTTTTCCTACCTTGCGCATATGCGCCCGGCTGGGTCGCGCATATGCGCGAGGTGCTCAATCCTCGCACATAACATTTCTTCTCCGGTCTTCCCCGGTCCGATCCTTTCCGTCTATAATCACATGAATTATCAACAAATCATTTCAGATTACAATAATCAAAATTTAGGGCATTACATTTCTCTCCCTCTAAGATCTGATTTCATCTCCGAAATCACAGGCAATCAAATCAAATAGCAAATCAGATACAAGAAGGAAATATACAGAAGCTAAATAAAGAGACTCACATCAATGAAATAACTCCGGGAATTTCCGTCTCATATCTGATTCAGTCTACCAAGTAGCTTATTCAATGCCATGAGGACTCCACTGAACTTTCACAAGCGGAATAGTCTTCGTTTGGAGCTGCTTTTCTTTACGATCATGAATTTGAATCGGCTTCTCGAAATAACTCAGTGTCTCATCCAGTTCGGGCTCGTCTGGCTGAATAATATGAGATGCATCAGGAAGATATTTCCGCAATAAAGATATATGAAAGACATCATGTATTCCAGATAGAGAAGGCGGTAAGGCGAGTCGATAGGCACGATCTCCTATCTTCTCGAGAATCTCATAAGGACCGATATATCGTGGTGACAACTTCCTTTTCTTCCCAAATCTGACAACACCTCTGAAAGGAGAAATCTTCAAAAATACTCGGTCTCCTGCCTCAAATACCAACGGTCGACGACGAACATTCGCATACTTGACCTGTTTGTCTTGAGCTGTTCTCATTCTCTGTCGAATCAGCTTCACTTTCTCAGTCATTTCTCGAATCATATAAGGCCCAATCTCAGGTACCTCAGAAATATCATCCCAATAAAGAGGGGATCTGCACTTCTTTCCGTACAACGCTTCAAATGGAGCCATCTCTATACTCGTCTAATAGCTGTTGTTGTACGAAAACTCACAAAGTGGCAAAGAATCTTGCCAACTAGTGCTAAAATCAAGCACTACAGCTCTAAGCATATCCTCCAGTGTCTGGATAGTCCGCTCTGACTGTCCGTCGGTCTGTGGATGATATGCAGTACTCAGATGTAACTTCGTACCTAGAGCCTGCTGTAAACTCTACCAAAAGTGCGAAGTAAACCGAGGATCACGGTCTGAAACAATCGACTTCGGCACTCCATGCAATCTGACCACCTCTTTGACATAGATCTCTGCCATCTGGTCATGTCTGTACTTCATCTTGTATGGAATAAAACATGCGGGTTTGTTCAATCTGTCAATCACGACCAATCGCATCACAACCTCGAGAGGATCTCGGTAGCTTCGTTACAAAATCCATGGAAACGTGATCCCATTTCCATTTAGGAATTGACAAACTCTGTAACAGCTCTCCGGGTTTCTTTCTTTCGGCTTTCACCTGTTGGCAATTCAGACATTTGGATACAAATTCAGCAATATCAGCTTTCATCTGTTTCCATCAAAACTGTCTTTTCAAATCATTGTACATCTTTCTTCCACCAAGATGAATACTGAATCGACAACTATGCGCTTCTGACAATATCCGTCTTTTCAAATCTGAAACATCTGGCACAACAAGACGATTATTCACATATAATACACTGTCACGAACCTGATACTCTAATCGATGCCCTGCTCTGACCAACGATATCGAATTCTGAACATTCTGATCAACTTTCTGAGCCGCTTTAATTCTCAAAATCAGCTCTGGTTTGACTTGAACAGCATATAATCTCAATGGTTTACAATCTGTTTCAAATATCTTTCAATAAATCAAGCCATCTTCGCTGCCTCATAATCAATTCTGACTGTGAAAACAGATATTTCAAACTTTTATGATCAGAATAAATCTCAAACTTCTCACCGTATAGATAATGTCGCCATATTTTCAGTGCAAATATGATGGCCGCCAATTCAAGATCATGAATTGGGTAGCAAGACTCATATGGCTTCAACTGTCTCGAGGCATAAGCGATAACATGTCCTCGCTGCATCAAAACACAACCCAATCCTCTGTGAGAAGCATCACAATAAACAACAAAATCAACAATACCTGACGGGATAGTTAACACCGGAGCACTGGTCAATCTTTTCTTCAACTCTACAAAACTTGACTCACAGTCTTCTGACCAAATAAATGGAGCATTCTTCTGAGTCAACTGAGTAATAGGTTTAGCAATACTCGAGAAATCTTTAATGAATCGACGGTAATAGTGTGCTAAACCCATAAAACTGCGTATTTCTGGCACTGATGTAGGTATCGGCCAACTGATCACAGCCACAACCTTGCTAGGATCAATAGAAATCCCATCTTCAGATATAATGTGACCCAGAAATACAACCTGTCTAAACCAGAATTCACATTTCGACAGTTTGGCATACAATTTCTCAGTCCTTAGAATTCTCAACACAGTTCTCAAATGCTCAGCATGATCAATCATATTCTTCGAGTATATCAAAATATCATCAATGATAATAATCAAAAAATCATCAAGGAATCTCTGAAACACACGGTTCATCAGACCCATAAATACAGCTAGAGCATTCGTTAACCCAAACGGCATGACAATAAACTCATAATGGCCATACCTGGTTCGGAACGCTGTCTTCGATATATCAGAATCTCTGACTCTCAGCTGATGATATCTATATCTCAAATCGATCTTGGAATAGACAGAAGAACCCTGCAACTGATCAAATAAATCATCGATACGAGGCAAAGGGTATTTGTTCTTTACCGTAGCCTTGTTCAGTTACCGGTAGTCAATGCAAAGTCTCATTGAACCGTCATTCTTTCTCACAAACAGTACTGGAGCACCCCAAGGAGAAACACTCGGTCTGATGTAACCCTTGGCCAGTAAATCCTCTAACTGCTCTCTCAACTCTTTCAATTCAATAGGTGCCATTCTGTACGGAGCTCTAGAAATTGGAACTGTACCTGGTACCAATTCAATGCTGAAGTCTATCTCTCTGACTGGAGGCAAACCCGGAATCTCATCTGGGAAGACATCAGCAAACTCACAGACCACTGGCAAGTCAGCCAATGATGGGCTCGATTTAAGTAAATCAACTGAATACACAAAGAATCCCTCTGCTCCTTTCTGTAATAATCGAGACATAGATAATGCAGATATCAAAGGAATTCTGGATCTAGAACCCTTACCGTAAAATTTCCTTTCATCAGCCATCTCAGGTCTGAATCTCACAATCTTATGGAAACAATCAACGGTAGCTCTGTACTTGGTCAGCATATCAATACCGATAATACAGTCAAAATCAGACAATCCAAGTACAATGCAGTCTAACTCAATCTCATGACCGTCATACTGTAGTACATAATGTTTAACAGAATTCACTGAAATTAAACATGTCCCCAATGGAGAAGGGACAGATACTACAGCAGATAAAGACTCAACAGGCAATGCATGACTCAATGCAAATCGTTCAGATATAAATGTATGAGAAGCACCCGTATCTATCAATACATAAGCAGGGTAACCACATAAAGAACAGTTACCTGCAACAACATCATCTGGTGCTTCCTGGTCCTGTTCCTCTGTCAAAGCAAATACTCTGGCCTGCTGTCTAGGAGGCTGGCTAACTATCTGGCTTCCTCCTGGCCTCTGCTGTGACGAAGTAGTAGTTGGTAGTGGCTGGAAGGAATGAACAGGTGACGATCGTCTATCACTCTGAGCCATTGAACCAGCTGATTCTGCTCCCCGGGATCCCTGGGAACCTTTTTGTGGACATACTCTAGCAAAATGTCCCTACTGTCTGCAAATACGGCAACTACCAATCACTCCCTGGCATTGCTCGATCGGATGTCTCCCTCCGCAAGTTCTGCAATAAGCCCCGGTACAACTCTGGCTCTGTCGGGAACCACTGGAGCTAGAAGAACTGCTGCCAGACTTCTTAAACTGTCTTCCTCTGGCTTTCAGATAATCTTTCTTCCTGCTGCTGCTGCCACTCTCAAATCTGGCAGGGGGTTGCTGTGGTCTCGGTGCTGGAGGAACATAGGAAGCTCCATTCTGCCTCATCAGACCCGCTTCTGCTCCTTTGGCTCTGTTCAGGGCATCAGCAAAGTTATTTGGTCGCCCGATATTCACCAATGTAAAGATCTCAGGATTCAGCCCATTAATGAATTGATCAGCAACAGCTTCGTCATTCTCGGCCACGTGTGGAGCAAAACGCAACAAAGTAGAGAACTTGGCCATATACTCTTCAATGTTTAACTGACCCTGTCTCAGATTTACAAACTCTGCACCCTTGTCTTTTCTGTATGACACTGGGAAAAATCTTTGATAGAACTCAGTTTTAAAGACATTCCAAGTGATATTCGTACCTCGATGCTCCAATGCTCTCTTTGTCGTGATCCACCAATTCTTTGAAACGTCATGCAACTGGTGCCCAATCAATCGGACTCGGTGCTCATCCGTGTAATCCAAGGAATCAAACAACATCTCAATATCATCTAACCAACACTCACAGTCAACAGAAGTCTTAGGGTTGACGGTTTGAATGACTAAAATCTCTTCAGTAACGTTTCCATCGGTGTTGCTGTCACATCCATCGGATTAGTAGAAGTACTACCCTGTTCTGGTACTCTTCGAGGAGGCATATTTGATTATTAAAAGGGTTAGTAACCTAATACAACAAACCTATTTCAGTCCTCCTCTGATCATCTTATTGCTGATCAAGAATCGGTTCTGATTCATTTCTCAATAACACATGTTTCCAATCAAATCAGATATTCAGGTAAACATGCATTTTAAAGCAGTAAACATGCTAGCAATCAAAAGCAAGGAAGAAAACTCAATCTACCCCGCTCACTAGCTTCTATCTAAGTCTAAGGAACCTACTGCTCTGATACCACCTGCTGTGAGGACCTGGACGCTAATTCATTTCTTAATCATCTTTGGGAATAATTAACTCAATTAAGATAAACAGGGTCTAAATTTTTTTCTTTTAAAATACAAGTGCGAAAACATAATGAAATCAATCTGATATACATATCAAAGTAAAAGTACATGTCTTGTACTAAATACATTCCTGTAAAACTAGGGTTCAACTACTATATATCAAGTGCTGAATCCTAATCTACTTCTGGGTCGGATCTCCACGCTAACTGTAATCTCTCATCCTCTTCTTGACCCTGATCCTGTCCCACATGTTGTCATGCACACATACAAACACAACAACAGCCAGATAACTCCGGTGAGAATACAATCCCAGTATAAACAATGTATACATGCAATCATATAAATAGATATAAAAACATGAAATAGATATCAATAACATATATCAAAATCTGAAAGACTTGAATCGATATAAATCTGTAATTCAACTAGTGACTCATCATCTAAGACTCAACTCATCTCTAATCTAGGGATCCCGGTTCCTGGATATTACAATATACCGAATCTCCGCAATAGAAGCCGATATGCTCCTATGCAACATCGATATAAATCAAACATCCAATGTCTAGGCATATCCGCCAATAACTAGGCATCTCAGCCCATGACTAAATACACGCTTTGCTATAACTCAATAGACTAAGCATATCAATCTCATAAATTACAAATATCAATGCAATAAATAAATATGTGGTTTTGGGAAACTCCAGTCCAATCTGACTCGAGTCGATCTCCCGGTTAACATTGATTTATACCTTTCCTTTGTCGGTTTCTGGTTCTGTCGAAGTCTTGAATTCGAAGCATGTCAATACTCAATTTGGCAATGACAATATTGAGGAGTATAATATCAATATACAACTCAAATCAATACTGGATATAATCAGAATTCAATCTAATTTTATTTCAACGGCATAACGGTACAAACTCAATATACCCAAC